>NW_022900932.1:22045705-22133025 GCF_012274545.1 Fukomys damarensis
GACAGATTCTGCCTGTGCATTTGTCATCCAGGTAGGGATTCAGATTCTTTCTTTTCTTTCTTTCTTTCTTTCTTTCTTTTTTTTTTTTTTTCTGGTACTGGGGATCAAACTTGGGACCTTGCACTTACCAGGCAGGTACAGCACTGAGCTTTATCTCCAGCCCCAGGATTCAGATTCTTGGTGCTTTCTTTTCCAACATTTTCCCAGAATCATGCTGTCATGCTCTGTTTTTGAAAATCCTTCAGTCTCCTGCTCTGTCGTGCCACTGTTGCGACAAAGTAAGTGCCATTTGTATTTGGCACTTAGATACCTTGCTAAACTCTTACTAATAACTTATTCATGAGCTGGGCATGGTGCCACATGCCTGTAATCCCAGCACTTGAGAGGCCCAGGCAGGAGGATCCCTGTGAGTTCAAGGCCAGTCTGGCTACATAGTGAGACTGTGTCTCAAAAAAAAAGTTATATTGCCTAAATGTGCTGGCAGTAAACAATAGTATAATGTTCACTGGAAGCACTGAATGTTGTGACATCGTGTTCTTTTTCCTTATGGGGAAATTTCAGTATATCACAATTAAGTATCATGTTTGCCTTAGGTTTTTAAATGTTGTTCCATCTATTTCGATATATGACTTTTGTCCTTTAGTCTATTAATGTGGCAAATTGATGGATGTTTCTGGCTAGCAGCAGCTATATTTTTTCTGGAGTAACTTTAATTTGGTTTTCATGTGATATCTGTAAACAGTACTGGTTTTGGTTTATGAAAATACTTTATTTAATATGATTATCAGTGAGCTTGATCTAGTTTTCTCTTATTTTTAAAATTTATTTATTTATTTATTTATTTATTTATTTATTTATTTATTTATTTTTTGGTTCTGGAAATTGAACTCAGGATCTTGCACTTGTTGTGCAGGCACAATGCATGAGCCAACCCTGGCCCTTTCTCTTACTCTTTTTATCAGAGTTCTGTTATTGAGGTTATTCTATCCTGATAAAATATAAAATAAATTGAGAGATATACCCTTATTTTCTGGGGGTTTGTTTTTTGTTTTTCGAAAAGAACAGCTTGAAAGGTTGGTAGAACTTGTGATTGAAGCCATCTTTACCTAGCATTTTGTTTTTTTGAATTTTAAAAACATTACTCAGTTTCTTTAAAGGCTATAAAGAGTGTTATTTTTTTCTTAAGTCAGTTATTTGGAAGTTGAATTTTTCTAAGAATTTTCCCATTTTGTGTAAATTTGAATCTCACTGGTATAAAACTTAGGCTTGTCTTGGTCTGTTTCTGAGCACAAGTGTCTCTGACATGATGATAGCTGCTTCTTCCTGCTTCTGTGTTTCAGTTGGGGTGGCTTTCCCTCAGGCCTTGGTTTGCTGAGAGGTCTCTTATGTAAGCTGCAGGTGTTGATTAGGATAGCAGCTCTGTTTCAAGCTGCCTCATCACTGAGGTGGTGTTTCAGTTGAGGTGCTTTGTTACATGTCTCTTCTTGGGCCCAATCCAGGTGGGTAGTGGGCTCCCTCTTGGGTATTTTATTCTATTTTCTTACTGGTGAGAAATGCACAAAAAGTCAAACTCAAATGTATGCATACATTTCAAGCTTCTGCTTGTGTCACACTAAAATCTTATTGACCAAAAACAAATTACACAACGAAACCTAAATTGGAAGTATGAGAAATATGTGGTGCTAGTCACCATTAGGTGACAAGATGCATGCTTAATATCACAGGGTCATAAATTTAAATCTTTTTCAGGTGAGATATTTCAGTCCCTTGTGAAAAATCACAAATTATTTGTTATCCATTTTTAATTCTGTGCATTTAAAAAATAGCTTTTCTTTATAAATGTAGCTTAGCTTTGTAAATATAGTTATTTCCAGCAATTTTAATCATGTAACTTGGGTATGGGGAGACATTTCAATTACATATTAACTGAGGACTTACACTCCAGAGGGAGTATAGGAAAGTATCTGGTATTGGAAGTTTGACTTCCACGTGGTCAGTATTGTAAGAAAGGTGTATTATTTTCTTCTTAAATAATTGCTAATAATCTGAAGGGAGTAATCCAGGAGTATCAAAAATATGAGTTCATAAAAGACATGATCCAAAAGAAAAAAGCTCATCTTAGTATAATATAATGTTTTTGAGATGTTTTTAGCATCACTGGGGCTTCAGGTAGTTATGTTTGTTCAGTGGCTGTGAATCCTGACTCCATCCTGGACTAAAAATCATTTGGAGAGTTTTGAAGAATATTCATCATTGCCTGGCTTTATCACAGATGATTCTGTTGTGCAGTCAGGCTTAAGAACCACTTCAGTAGAACAGTTTGAGAAATGTTTAGCAAGCTAGTATTTCAGTAATTTTTAAATGATTAATAATACATTTCTTTGCTATGTCACAGTGGGCAGAAAAGGCAGCATTAAATCCTTGTTCAACCAGAGGAGTTTGTAAAGATTCCATTTAAGGTTTTATATGTTAAAAGGATATCTTTGCTTAAAATTTTTTGGTTCACATTGGCTCATGATGGCTCTAAAATAAGATGGTTGTTAGAAGGCACTTTGTATTCTAATAATACGGCAGACTAGCCAACTTGAATAGCTTCTTGAATCCAAGTACCTTTTAAATAGTGCAGATGAAAACCAATGCTATTAGTTTGTACTGACTGTGAAGCCACATTGAAAGAATTTAGTGATCTAGGTAATATATTAGTTAGAATGTATTGCTAAACTAACTACTCAGAACTTAGTACTTTAAAACAATTATTTAATTGGCTAATAATTCTGTGGTTCATTAATTTTGGCTGCGCATAGCAGGGCTGTTTTCCTCTTAGCTGAGCCCAGATAATCAACTCCTGACCTGGCTGAGGGCAGATGGGCTAGGATAGCTCCAGCCAGGACAGCTTGTCTTTCTTCCAGATTGCATCTCATCCTGTAACTACTAAACTTGGATCCTTCTCATGATAGGATAGGATTTCTAAAGATAGAGAAGAGCTGTGATGCTACTAGCGAAGCAATGAGCTTGTGAAGCCACTTGTGACACTTAGAAACGGGGCACTGTCACCATCTGTATTCCATTGTCCAAAGCAAGCTGTGGGTCTGAACCTGGATTTAAGACATGGAGAAAGTCTCCCTCGTGATGGGGTTTGATGCAGAAAATGAGCTGTAAGACATAATAGAAGCAGGATTGAGCCTGAAACACCAACCCCTCTCAGTAAAGTCACCTCATGGAAAGTGTATGCAATGAAATATTACCCTGCTAGAGATAAAAGACACTAAGAAACTGATAGAATATCTAATTGCAAGATGCAACATTTGTCTGTTTTAAAAGAGGAATGAGGAGGTGACGGACTATGGAAATAATGCTTGAGAATATTCAGTCTTGACTAAAGATATAAAACCTGAGAGTGAAGAATACAAGGCCCAAACTGGGCAGTCACCTTTAACTCATTCCTAAACGTAGTAAGACATCACAGGAAGCTGGACACATTGATAGCAGGGTAGACTGGTGGGTTGTCTGCAGTCTTTGTTCTGCAGTTTCTTAGGTTTGCTTTGACCAGAGGACCTCCCTCTACAGGAGTCATGTCCTTAAAGGGATCAGTTTCTGTAGAAGAAAAGGAATATTGTTTCTACTGTGTTCAGTACTAGATTACTTGACCAGTTCTTAGCCTAAAATTTATGTGTGGTTCCCAAGAGTGGACTTCACAGACCGTAGCTCTACATTAGACCCTAACAAATAGTTAGAAACTAACAAATGGATGAGGTGGGGAGGAACTTCTTGGGCTATAAAGTTAGATGCCACTGAATCATCTGCCAGGGACTTCCCGACATTTTCTGGGACTGTGCACTGGACATCATCTACCTGTGTAGATACCAGATTCATTCTGTATAGATTAAGGCTACTAATATTTCACACAGAACTTATAAAATTGCTTAAACTCTTTAAAAATACACTCATTTTTAAAGAGAAAAATGTCAGTTAATATGTACTGTAGTGTTCTCAATATAAATTGTTTAAAAATTAGCATTAAACCTGAGGATTTCTATTGTTTCATTCTAGGCAGCATACTTCTGCTTTTGTTCCTTCATCAGGACGAATTTATTCTTTTGGACTTGGAGGTAATGGGCAGCTGGGAACTGGTTCAACAAGCAACAGAAAAAGTCCTTTCACTGTAAAAGGAAATTGGTTTCCTTATAATGGGCAGTGCCCCCCAGATATTGGTAAGTTTTAATAAAGTTTTGCTACATAAATTAAAGTTCTGGTCAAATGTTGTTTTTGAGCCAGGTATAGCGGTGCACACCTGTAATCCCAACACTCGGGAGGCTGAGGCAAGAGGATCACCATGGGCTCGAGGCCAGCCTGGGCTACATAGTGAGCTGAGTCTAGCCTGCACTACAAAACAACACCCTGCCCCCTCCCCCCAAAAGAAATTTTAAAAAATTTAAATGTGGCTTTTAAGTGACAGGGCTTTTTGTGTTTGCAAGAGTTCTAAGATGCATTGCTAGGTTAAAATAACAAGGTATGTAACTATGTATACAGTTGTTTAGTTTGCTTATATTTACTTATGCATGTGTAAGGAAATTCTGGATAAACAAAAGTGTTTCAGAAGGTGGTTCATGTGGGAAGTATGTAGTGGCTAGATTCCACTGAGGGAGTTGTATTTGCTTTTGGTTTTAAATTGGAGTAAAATACTAATAACATAAAATTTACTAACTTAACCATTTCAAAGCTGAACAGTGTCCATCACCAAAGTCTAAACACCATATCCATTAAACAGCAACTCTTACCTTGCCTTGTCACCTCTCAACCCCTGGCAACCACTGTTCTACTTTCTGTTGCTGAAGTTGACTTATACCTAAGCACCTAATATATAATATAAACTCACACAGTATTTGTCTTTTTAGGACTGGCACAATTCACTTAACATAATGTCCTCAGGATTCAGCCATGTTATAAAATGTACCAGAATTTCCTTCCCTTTAAAAGGCTGTATAGTATTCCATCACATGTATATGCCACGTGTCATCTATCTACAGGCAATTAGATTGCTTCCACAATTGGCTGTTGTAAATAATGCTGCTGTGAACATGGGTATACAAATTTCTGAGATCTTGCTTTCAGTTCTTTTGGGTATATATAGGAATTTTTAATTGTGCATCATTTTCTATTTTTTTAAAATTTGAAGTATGTACATTTATTACATTTGCGATATTAAATGTTTTAATTTGCTTGTTATATCCTTTCTGCTTTAGCCAAAATAAAAATATTTATTTTTATTTTCTATTATTCTTACCATATATCTGCTTATTTTTCATTGACATTAATATGCTTAGAAAATTTGAAATATTTGAGTGCTTTTCTGCATCTACTTTGTTGGGTACTGTTATCAAGATGTACTTACTTATTTTTTTATTTTTTTTTATTTTTTTTGATACCGGGGATCGAACTCAGGTCCTTGCGTTTGTGAGGCAGGCAGTGGAACCACTGAGCTAAATCCCCAGCCCTACTTATTTTTTCTTTTCTTTTCTTTTTGGGTTTCTTTTCTTTTCTTTTTTTTTCTTTTTTTTTTTTTAAGACAGGATCTCACTATGTAGTTGAGACTGACCTGGAACTCACTGTGTAGGTCAGGCAGGTCTTGAACTCAGTGCTCCTCCTGCCTCCGCCTCCCGAGTGCTGGGATTACAGTGTGTGCCACCACACCTGGCTTCTTAAGATGTACTTACTTTTTATATTTTCTTTACCATCCTAAACTATTCCTCAGAATTATTCTTATATTTATTTTAGTCTCTTGATGGAAATTAATATCTTGGGTTTTCTATAAAGTAATATAGAACATCAGAGCTGGACATGGTGGTGCACACCTGTAATCCTAGTACTTGGGAGACTGAGGCAGGAGGATCACTGCAGGATTGAGGCCAGCCTGAGCTACCTAGTAAGTTCAAGGCTAGGCTGAACTACATAGCCAGACCCTGTCCTGTGTGCATATTGTAGATTTAATTATTCACAGTGATGAATATGAACAAACATATTGTGAAGGGTGTCATTTGATAAGTCCATAATTTTATTGTAAAGATTTTTTTGTTGTAATTCAAAGAATGTTTCAGTCATGATCATATTGCTTTTGTGTTTAAACTGTGGCTTCATTTTTTTAAATTATTCTTAGTTTCAACACATATTTTTTTTTGTCTTTAGCAGTTTCTAATTTATGATCAGTGCACCTTGCAGAAGTTATTGTTAATAACCTAGCAAAGAAGCTGATTTTAATCAGTATGAGTGCTGTAAGGAATCTTATGTATATGTTTCCAAAGTTCAGTACTCAGGGATGCACTTTTTCACCTTTGAAACTGCAGGCCTTGAGATTATTTGCATTGAAATGGGAATTGAGATAGAATTTCGCCATCATTGATTTTTGTGGTTTTTTTTTTTTGTTTTTGTTTTTGCTTTTGGTACTGGGGATAGAACTTGGGACCTTCTGCTTGCAAGGCAGGTGGTGGAACCACTGAGCTAAATCCCTGGCCCACCATCATTGATTTTTAGTTACAATTTAATTATCAAAAAATTGTTGATAACTTAGTAACTAAATGCTGGCATCAGCTCAAGTATCAAAATGGAGTATTACAAAATGGAGCCATACAAAGGAATGAGTCTCATATGCTACAACCTAGATGAACTTTGATAATATTATGCTAAATGAAAGACAGACATGAAAGGATAAATACTATATGATTCCACTTATGTGAGGTACTTAGAACATTCACATTCATGATTGCCAGTTGCTGAAGGGAAGAGGGAATGAAAAGTATTGTTTAATGGATTTGTATTTGGTCGAGTAACAAATTTCTGGAATTGATTAGTGACGATAGTTGCAGTGTTGTGAATATACTTAATGTCACTGGTTTGTGAACCTAAAAATCGTTAGTGATGTTTTATGTGACATGTATTTTTATCATAATGAAAAAATTGTTGACGATCATCTTGTAGCATTGTAGAGCCATATAGGAACTAACTAGCTAAATGTGGATTTAATTTACATTGTTGTATGCTGCAGAGGCCAATCCCAAGCTCTCACCATGAATCACGCTGACTGCACAGTCTGTCTGGTATGGCCAAGGCCATGGGTAGACAAAGACATTATTAACAAGCAGGATATTCTAGTAGTTTAGTTACTCCCTATAGCTGCACAAAGGCACACTTTTCTTTAGAATGTGTGAAAGTTTGAAGAACTGCATTAATCTGCTAAGGTTCTATAACAAACTACTATGAATTACATGTTCTAAACAATATACACTTAATTGTCTCAGAGTTCTAAAAGCCAGATATCCTAAACTAAAGTTGCTTCATTCTGAAGGCTTGGGGAACAATCTGTAATATATAATCAGTCAATCTGGTGATTTTCCAGCAGTCATTGGCATTCTTTGTCACAGAGGTCTCTGCCTTTATCTTAAGTTAACATGGTATTTTCACTGTCCATGTCTGTGTCCAAATTTCTCAAATTTATAAGAATACCAGTCATTGGATTAGGGACCTACCTTATTCCATTGTGACCTCATCTTAACTAATTATATTTACAGTGACCTTATTTCCAATTAAAGTCACATTCTGAGGTACTAGGATTGGAGTTTCAACACAGGGCTTTTTGAGAGTCACAGTTCAAACCATAATTGTACCATAGGCATTACCTCTGCTAGTATAGCCAACTTTTCTTCTTCAAAGTGACTGGTCGTACCTGATCTAGTAACCATCATTCTCAAATGTGACGCTTCAGTGAAGTCTTTGGTTGTGCAGTCAATTTGTCCAATGATAGCCTAGTAAGAAAGGGGAGAGATTTTTAATGAGTCTCTGCCAATAAGTATATTACTATTAAAAGATGGTGGCCATAAGAATTTAAATACGTATTTAATTGTGGAGTTGAGTGAGAATAAGATATCATCTTCAAATGTTTTGTTAGTTTCCTAAAATATAGTAAAATTTTTTGTGGATTAGATAATTTTAGAAACAAATTAATTTCTTGTATATATCCAGAAACAGAACATTGAAACAAAACTAAACATTATTCCAAATAGATTCTCACAGTGAATTTCTCCTCCTGCCTTCATCCATTGCTGTGATATGGAGACATCTTAATATTGTTTGCTAGTATGCTAATATCTAAATCTATCAGAGATTTCTTTGTAAGTCTGTACTCAAGCTTCTGTTTGATACATAAATGGTTTCAGTTACCTAGTACAGTTCTTACAGGGCTCTGACGCAGTCCTTTGTTAAAAACATAAACTGTAGCGGGGAGTGGTGGCGCACACCTGTAATCCCAGCACTCGGGAGGCTGAGGCAGGAGGATTGCTATGAGTTCGAGACCAGCCTGGGCTACACAGTGAGTTCCAGGTCAGTCTCAACTACATAGCGAGACCCTGTCTCAAAAACAAAACATAAACTCTGATCTGTAACTTATAAAGAGCCTACAGGCAAGCATTCGAATAAAATGAAAACTGTTAATACGTGGTGGATGATTCAAATGTCTGTGGCCAAGCCAGATGTGGTAGTACATGCCTGTAGTCCGAACTTCTTGGGAGCTAAGGCAGGAGGAACATTTGCGCCACAAGTTCAAGACCAGACTAGGCAGTATAGTGAGACCTAGACTTAAAGCAAAACATCCAAAAACAGTGAGACTAAAAGTCTGCAAAGGTGATTACTGACTCTTTTCAGAGAACTCATGGATGCAAATCAGAAACATAAATATGCATGAGCTTAGCCTTCTATGGATGACCCTCCCCCAAAGCTTGAGCTGATAATCCTGAGACCATAATACCTGAAAACACCAAGAATATCAAGGAAAGAGATTCAGTAAGTCCAAGACTGAACCTAGACATGTGTTTTTTATAAAACTCTGACATTAGGTCTGAGGTAGTGACCCTTCCTTGAAAACCTCTGGTTTAGGAGATAAGAATTAGAGCAGCAGGGTTATGCCAGAAAACATTACAAGTAACAGCTGGAATTAGGACTGGTAGCACACTGTTATCTAATATGAAGCAAGGTGTTACTATGACTGATAAGGAAGATTTGAAAGTACTAGTTCATAAGGGCTTTTTGTTTTGTGGATTGTGAAGTT
This sequence comes from Fukomys damarensis, assembly GCF_012274545.1. Lineage (NCBI taxonomy): Eukaryota > Metazoa > Chordata > Mammalia > Rodentia > Bathyergidae > Fukomys > Fukomys damarensis. Next base: position 22,054,800 of record NW_022900932.1, read on the forward strand.
GGTTTGTTTGTTTGTTTCCCCATTGCTGGGGATTGAAAGGAAGGCCTTTGCACTGAGCTACATTCTCATCCTTTTTTATGTTTTATTTTGAGACGGGCTCTGGTGAAATTTTCTGGGCTAGGCTTGAGTTTGTAGATCATCCTGCCTCAGCCTCCTTGGATGCTGGGATGATAGGCATGTGCTATCACTCGTGTTAATAAGAATTTTTAGTAGTATTTCCTTTGATATCGAAACCTGTGTGGGCTGGTGATTTAGCACAGTGGTGGCTCACCTGCTTTGCAAGTGTAAGGTCCTGAGTTTGATCCCTGGTACTGGCGGGGGGGGAGGGGGGATATTGAAACCCGTTACAAAAAGTGAGAACTTCTTATAAACAATTTTTTAAATCATTAAGCAATTACATTTTACTGGATTAATTTAACTGAGGAAAGGCTGTCTTTTTTTTTTTTTTTTAAGGTATTGAATTGCACTCTAATTCAGGCCATCCTTGAACTCACTATGTAACCCAGGTTGGCCCCAGACTCGCAGCAATCCTCCTGCCTCAGCCTCTTAAATGCTAGGATTACAGGCATGCGCTACCATGCTGGGCAAGGCTGTGTCTATTCTTTAGGAACTCTTCCTTTGTGACTTTTATAATAATAACACATCAAACAAGCTAGATAAAATTATATCTAACATCTCTTTATTTATTTGTTTATTTACTTATTTTCATTTTTATTTTTTTGGTAATGGGGATCAAACCCAGGACCTTGCACTGTGGGGCAGGTGTGGTGCCACTGAGCTAAATCCCCGGTACCCCTCCCCCACTTTGGAGGGGGTACTGGGGATTGAACTCAGGTCCTTCTGTTTGTGAGGCAAGCGGTGGAACCACTGAGCCAAATCCCTGGGCCATGGATGACAGTCTTAACTGGGGGTTACTTTTGGAATGGAGATTTTATTTAAAGGACCTTGAAAAATCATGCTAAGGCTTATTTTACAGTTACATCTTATTTGCGGAAATATGGAGTTAATAAAAAACATGCAAAAAATAATGCTATCTTCAATATTAACATGGAAATTTAGAAAGCAAAAAAATAGTAAATAATTGCATTGTAACTCTACTGTACACCTAAAATGTACCAATAAACTCAATGAGTGAAAAAAAAATGGTAAATAATTGCAGAAGATCATGTATTAACCCCTACTTTTCTATTTGGGAGTAGATTTGGAGAAACTAGTGGTCCAGCTAGAAGATGAAGAAATAATACTACTATATCACATTTTAAAAATCACTTCAAAGAAATACAAAATTTAACCTGCAAGATAAAAGTGTCAGTATATGTGGATTGGGGAAAGGGGGTAAAATTGTATAGACACTGGACTAAGTACACTAGTTCATTCTTTAGATTTTTCTTTTCTCCCACCTTTGCCTTTTTTTTTTTTAACTCTCTTTTTTTGGCCAAGGGGATTTTTCTTACCAACAACGGTGATTACTAGAAAAGCGGACATGGGACATTGCAGATATAGGGAAGATTCTATTTTTAGCACATCTTACAACAAAGATTGTTCCTGTTTCTTCCGGTTTACATTGCTTTTAGTTTTTCTTTTCTTTTTTCTTTTTTCTCTTTTTTTGGTACCAGGAATTGAACTTGGGCCCTTGTGCTTGTGAGGCAGTTAGCAGAACCACTGAGTCAAATCTCTGACCTGAATTTACATTGTTTTATCTGGATTGGATTGTCATAAATGAGCCACTTAGCTCATCTGTAGTCAGGTGAGGACCAGTTGGTATTTGAGGACATCTTTCAGCATGAAAGATGAAGATGAAGATCAAAACACACTCACCCAGGTGTGGTGGTGCACGCCTGTGATCCCAGCACTCTGGAGGATGAGGCAGGAAGATCACTGCCAGTTCAAGGCCAATCTGAGCTACATAGTGAATTCAGGGACAGCCTGAACTACACAGCTAGACCCTATCTCAAAACAAACAAACAAAAAACACACCTTGAAGCAACACAGATAATTTCATGGTCACCTGTTCCTTCAAGAGAGCTCAAAAAGTCTCCCGCTGCTTCTTTGTTCATGGTGTCCACTATTATAAGCACTTAGCCAGTTTTGAGATCAGGATGAATCCTGCAGCACAAAACCTGTCACTGTGTAGTGTGGGTTCTTGCTTTTAGTGATAATGGAAATTAAAGCACAAATTTACGGGAAAAAATTTTTAATTGAAAAGCAAGAGAAAATGGTAAGAAATGTTAGCTTGAAGAGCTGACAAAGGCTGGCCCTTAACAAAGGAGAGTAAGAAAAACAGAAGGACTGCAGCTTGACCAGCTGTAGGTTATGTGACCTTATTAACATTTTTAAACCCTTGTTGAATTAATATTCCAAGCAGTGAGCTCAGTTCTTCCAGGCGTCACAGAAAGAAACTCAACCAGATGTGTGTTTCCTGATGGGAGCATACCCCTACCCTGCAGTGTAGTAGATGTACTGGAATAATCAGTGGGTGATTGGAGCCTGTCTAGATTAGCTACCAATGTACAAGAAATATTAGACAAACAAAATATTAGAACAAACACAGATACAGTGAGCAAAACATCGCCTGCAGGAAGTTGTATAGGACAAAGGGCTAGCTTTCTCAAACTTAAGTAGCAATTAAGGAAACTAACTTCTAATGCCTAACTTTTGGAAACTCATTCATGTACTATAGATTAGTAATTTATCTTTTAGGAATGATTTATATAGGAATAAATAAATGACATACAATATGGCTAAGTCTGTTAAGCAAATAAAATTTCCTTTTTTTTTTTGTATCAGGGATCAAACTCAGAGCCTTGTGCTTGTGAGGCAGGTGACAGAATCGCTGAGCTAAATCCCTGGCCCAAGCAAATAAAATTTCTAAATGAAATTTCATGCAGACTTTTAAGAATAATGTAGGGAAAGATATTAAGTCATATCATCACCTTATTTCATACAGAATTACCCTTTTTAATGAGTTAGTTACTTTCTTTGTTATGAGACACCATATCTGACACCCACAACTTAAAGGAAGAAAGGTTTAGTTTGGCTCCCAGTTTGTAGGGGTTTCGGACCATAGGCTGCTGGCTTTAAGGCATGGCAACATGACAGAGGGATTGGGAGAGTGATCAAGGGAGGAGAGGAGATAGACCCTTCCAGGCCACACCCACAGTGACCCACCTCCTCCCACATTTAGCTATAAACTCATTAGATAACTGATAAGAATCATGTACCCATGATTCAGTCACTTTCCAAAAGCCTTACCTACACATGCCTGTAATCGCAGCACTCTGGAGGCTGAGGCAGGAGAATCTCCGAGTTCAAGAGCATCCTGGGCTACATAGTGAGTTAAAGTCCAACGTATGCTACATAGTGAGACCCTGTCTCAAAGAGGGAAAAAAAAAGCCCTACCTGAGTGGATAAGGCTTGAGGAGGGGGGCACATCTGGACATAAACATAGCAAACATCTTAAAATTAGTCATTGGCCTTAAGGCATTCTTGTGATTTTTGAAAACTTGCCTTTAATGTTCTAAACTCTGAAGCTCTTACTTAGTACCAAGTTAGATGAAGTTCATTTCAAATTGTATGTTCATTTTTGGTAAATATTTACTGAGTTCTTTCACAGGTGAAAGATTCTGTTTCTCAATAGTGAATACGCAAGGAAATTAAAATTTGGTCCTTAGGGCTCGGGGGTGGTAGTGCAAGCCATGCCTGCAATCCCAGCACTCAGGAGGTTGAGGCAGTAGGATGGTGAGAGTTGAGGGCCAACCTGAACTGCAAAGAGAGACCTTGTCTGAAAATTTAAAAAAAAAAAAAAAAAAAAGTGGTTCTTTCCTTGAAAAGAATTTGTAATTCTGTAGCAGACATGGTCACAGGTAATACAAGTTAAGGAAATAGTTGACGAAAGGATGAAAGTTGAGAATAAAGATACCAGAGATGGATAACATTTGGTAGACATAAGTTACAGGATGGAGTGTTGATGCTTGATATGTGATACCTCTCAGTAGTGCCCTGGAAGAAATTTTAATTGTACACACTGTTTTGGAGAGCAGAAAAGGAGTAGAGCATGATTGTTTTTCATAAGAAACTGTATTGCTCCTTTATCCATACTAAATTTGCTTACTAATTTATACGTTTGTGGACTTGATTTTGTTTTATTGTTAAAGAGCCTGTGTATCATCTTTTGTACAGATAGATTGAATGAGAGAACAATTTTATTTACTCAAGTTTTAGTATTTACTTTATTATTTTTCTTTTTAAATGAATAATCTTAATTTATTTTCCTCTGAACTATCTTTTATAACATTCATTCTATTTTTATATTCTCTTCCATTTAAATTGAAATATACTGGGATACAAACTAGCGAGCCCTTTCATGTGCAGGCCAGAAGAAACACATGTAAACTTAGAGGTGCTGCTTATGTTTAAGTAACATTCATCATTTGATCAGTCTCAACTCTAGAGCACTCAGAGTATTCCAAGTTCTTTTGTCTGTGATTTGAGGATCTAATTAAATTAGATGATTAAACAAATCCAATAGAAAATTTGATGCTTTTAAAAATGTGATAGAAATCTTCGACTCTAATTTTGTTGCAATTCATTTTTATTACAGATTCTCAAGAATATTTCTGTGTCAAAAGAATTTTCTCTGGTGGAGATCAAAGCTTTTCACATTATTCTAGTCCCCAGGTAATAACAACAACAAAAAAACCCAGCTAAGTATAGTGGCCCACACCTGTAATCCTAGCACTTGAGGAATCTAGGAAGGAAGATCATGAATTTTGAGGTCAGCCTGGGTGTCTTAGTTACTTTTCTTTTTGCTGGGACAAAATATACCGCACCTACAAGTTAAAGTAGGAAAGGTTTATTTTGGCTTACAATTTGGGGAGATTTCAGTAGTCATCTAGCTCCCAGGCAGCATGGAGTGGCAGAGAGGCATCGCAGAGAAGAAACATTCATGGCAGGGCAAGCGGCAGGCAGCAGCAACAGCAGGCTGCCTTCTTTTCTCTTTGTATATCCCATCCAGTCTAGAAGGCTATTGATTGGTGCCACCCACACCCAGTGTGCACCTTCCCATTATCCACACATAGAACTGTGCTAATTCCAATCAGTAAACTAATTTAGTACCACACACCCTTAATCCCAGAATCACACACTCTAGGTCCAGCTCCAAAAAGCCCTACTACTTGAACGTATGAGGCTTTGCAGGGGGACATCTAGATACAAATCATAACACTGGGCTATATATAGCAAGTACAGTGAGACCATGCCTCAAAAAAAGAAAAATAGACATTTTTTCCCCTGATCTGTTTGCTAAGTTTGTGTTTTATTTTGTTTAAAAAAAAAAAATCTCAAGAGTCAGAGATTTAGCTCAGTGGCACTGCACCTGCCTTGCAAGCACGAGGTCTTGATTTGATCTCTGATACCATTTAAAAAAAAATCTCACAAAGCAAATACATGCTGGGAAGTTCTTTGTTTTGAGTTATAGATAATATCTCTTCCCTCTGATTAATCTCTTTAATTTTAAAATTTAGAACTGTGGGCCACCAGATGACTTTAGATGTCCTGATCCTTCAAAGCAGATCTGGACAGTGAATGAAGCTCTAATTCAAAAATGGCTAAGCTACCCTTCTGGAAGATTTCCTGTGGAAGTAGCCAAGTAAGGAAAACAATTTATCTGCACAAAGACAAATGTAACCTGTCAACTTTGTGATAGAACAACCAGGGGTGTGTGGAAAGTCTCATTTAAATATTTGTATCATTAAATTTCACTCACTGCATAGTTTTTTATATGAAAATATAAATGTCTATAATTTCCATTGTAATAGATCTTTTTAAAAATCTCATTTAAATTTGTCCAAGTTATAGTTTTCATACATATAAAGATATATCAAATGAGAAAATATGAAATATAGCCATCTTAGGATTTAATTTGAAATACATTCCTTCTGGCATCATAATAATTGACTGTCTTTTTACCCCTGAAGACTTGGCTATTACGTCTTTCTTGAATGTTTTAATGTATCTAGTACTTAGGATTTTGCCTGTTAGTTTTGTTTTTGTTGGTGTTGGTATGTGAAAACTGGTTTCGTCATGTGCAGTGTATTGATGTTTTGGTCCACAGTGGACCTCATACTGCAGTGGCGTCATTAGGTTATAATGGAGGTGGAATTTTCCTGTTGCCTAGTGACATTGCAGCTCTCATGGTGCAGTGAAGTACTCACATGTTTGTAGTGATGCTCAGGTAAACCTTCTGCACTGCCAACTATATAAAAGTATAGCAAATAAAATTATACAGTGCATAATACTCAATAATAAATGACCATCTTGCTGATGTGTGTGTATCTATCAACCTGTCTGTCTAGACAGTGCTTACAAGTAAGTTTTTGGTGTTATGAGTGAGTCTCTTGAGTGCATCATTTTTTCTCGTGCTTGATTTAATTGTTTCGTTCATCAGCAGTAGACCATAGTGTAGGTGTGTAGTAGTCTCTTACCATCTAGGTTTACGAATACTCAGTGATGGGGCAGAGATTTCACTCAGTGGTTCCGCTGCCTCCTTTGCAAGTGCAAGGTCCTGAGTTTGATCCTCGGCCCCCCCCAAAAAAGAAAGAATACTTAGTGATGTTTCCACAATGATAAAATAGCCGGATGACCCATTTCTCAGAACATACCTAATGGTTAAATGATGCAGGACTATATATAAGATTTTTTTTTATTTACTTATTTTATATGTGTTTTGTTTTGTTTTGTTTTGAGACAGGGTCTCACTATTGTAGTTCAGGCTAGCCTTGAACTCACTATAGTTCAGGCTGGCCTCAAATTCATGGCAATCGACTGCCTCAGCCTCTCAAGTGCTGGACGTTTGTTATTTTAGATTGTTTCCCAAACTAAAAATTTTCTAAAATCTCAGAGTAGTCCTCAAAAATAATACCCAAGATTGTCACTACCATGTGGAATTTAAAAATTAAATGTGCATGCTTATGTGGAAATTTTTAAGAATTTCATATTTGTTGGATGAATCAAAAGTTGAAAGTAGTATTTGAGAAAGTCTATGGTAAACAGCAATACCTTTCTTAAGTATTATTTAATCAGTTGTCCGTAATTTGCATAATTATTCATTTTAATTGGGTTTTGGTTAGAAGAGTGCTCTGTAGTATTAATATATTAAATACTCAAACAGTTAAATTTCTCCTTTTGTTGTTCTTTTACTATTTTTAAATTTATTTTTAGTGAAATAGATGGAACATTTTCCTCATGTGGTTGCCTAAATGGAAGTTTTTTAGCTGTTAGGTAAGTGAGAATTTCTTGGTTTGTTGAAACTTTCAAATATATTGTATTAAATAATACATTAAAGAAATAAAATAATTTTAAAGTGTCCTTTCTGCTTTTCTGTTTGTTTGTTTGTTTGACTTTTTAGCAATGATGATCACTATAGAACAGGCACCAAATTTTCAGGAGTTGATATGAATGCTGCTAGGCTTCTGTTCCACAAACTTATACAACCTGATCATCCTCAGATATCTCAACAGGTTTGTTTTAAAAATATTTTATACTTTTACTATTGAACTATTGTATATTTTATTCCACTTCATGTTTTTAACCTAATTTATTTTTCAGTAACTTCAGTTTCATAGGTTCATTATCATGTACTGTATGTATGTATGCATTTATGTATTTGTTTTGGTACCAGGGATTGAACTCCTGTCCTTGCACTTGCAAGGCAGGTGCCGGAACCACTGAGCTAAATTTCTGGGCCCATTATCATGTACTTTATATAATTTTATTAAATACAGTAATATAAGAATTAAAATTTTATTTTAAAGCATTTGTAACTCAGCTGTCGAACATTTATAAATCTTTCCAGCTGTTTTAACAGATTCTGAATTGCTTAACATTAATGTGTTGGTTAAGTCTATAGCTATAGTGGCAGAAAGTTTTTTAATTGTCCTAGTGATGCTTAGGCATCATTTTTCATTATGCTCCAAAGTGCATTCATTATAAGATATTGTCTCCTTATTTTCACCATTTCATATTTGCTGTAGTATTAGGTTTTTTTTTCTTTCTTTGTGTTTTTTGGAAAGTTACATTCATTTTAAATGAAGTAGGTTTTACTTTTTATCAAAATATAGGTGGCAGCTAGTTTGGAAAAGAATCTTATACCTAAACTGACTAGCTCCTTACCTGATGTTGAAGCATTGAGGTTTTATCTTACTCTACCAGAATGTCCCCTGATGAGCGATTCCAACAATTTCACAACAATAGCCATTCCCTTTGGTACAGCTCTTGTGAACCTAGAAAAGGCACCACTGAAAGTACTTGGTAAGAATTTCAGTATTTCTCTTCTTTTGAAATCTTTTCTCTTTAGGTGAAAATGCTTGTAAATTCTTTCTTTTGGGCTGCTAGAAATTATGCTTCTTTGTTTGACAGCTTCTGGGAGGAGACCCTACTTTCCCTTTCATTGCTTTTTCTTAGTCATTTATTACTAATTGTTGGAGCTGCTAATGACAAAGCATATTAGACATAGAATTTTAATGTAATAACTAGAGACAACATAAAGGAAACTGAAAGCTTACATTTTTCTCTGTTACTTAGAGTGTGATCTTGCTATTAAAGAAATAAAGGAAGAAGAATTAAAAACTAAACACACATGGGTTTTAAATTATCTTTGGACCTTGATATCAAACCTTTGCCTCATATTTACTTAACTTCGAATTTATCTGCTTGTAGACAAGATTTTGTTCATCATCTGATCTCACAGTTGTTTTTTTCCTGACCTTTATAGTTTGTATGCTACATTAAACCCAGAGCTTTCTTTTTTTTTTAATAGTATTTCCCAGCTATATGGAGCCGAAGTGTATAGCAATAATAAAATCAGTACAGGAAATTTTAAGGCTGAAGGTGAGAGAAAGCACAAGCCAGGGATAGTGTGCTGGAATGAGAGGAAGTTAGTGTGTTGGTCAGCTTTTCCATCGCTGGGAGAAAATACCTGACTGCTGTAACTTAAAGAAGAGAACTTATTTTGGCTCATGATTTCAAGAGGTTTTGGTCCATGGTCAGTTGTGGGTGTCTCCAAGGCAGAAGTATGGCGGCAGGGCATGGCAGAAGAAAACTGCCTGACTTACGGCATCCAAGAAGCAGAGAGCAAAGGAAGATCCAGAGAGGAAGAGGCTGTAGTCTCCAAGGTTACATCTTTGTGCCCTGCTTCCTTTAGTCAGGCCCTGCCTCCTAACTGCCTAGTTAGTTATGAACTCACCAGAGTGGTAGACTTGAGGTCAGTGCCTTCCCAGTCCAGTCACCTCCAATCAAGTTGACAACAAGATTAGTTGTCACCACCAATGTTAGATGAGTGAAGCAGGGACTCAACAGAAATACCAGCTTCCCCATTTCAGAAGTTTTTGTATTCTTTTTACCTGTTCATAGGATTATATTATGTTGTAAATGTGAGGAAAGATAGATGTGGTACAACTTTATATTAAGATTCTGCATTTGATTTTCAGGAGTTCTTTACATTTCAAAGGTGGTATTCCTCAATATTTTTGCTTTATATTAGGTAGAAAGATAAAATTTGAAAAGATCCTTAACTATTATTAGGGCAATACAGTTTTAGAATGTGTTTTGTTTCTAAATAAAAAAATCCATTTTCAAAACCATTTAAGTAACTTTTTAATACTAGGTTTAATGGTGAGTTTTCAATGTAATTTAGGCTACTGAGCCTGTAAATTCAGTATGGATTTCATACTTTATTTTCCTTTTGAGAACTTTTACACTATACTTAAACCTGGGGGTGGAGTGGGGCTGGCTATACATGTGCCTGGAGTTTTCAAAGAGTTAAGAAGAAAAGTTAGTATAATTTTGAAAATTGTGATTTAAAAGTTTAATTTTATTTACATGTTCACCTTTTAATAACAGAAAACTGGTGGTCAGTACTTGAGCCTCCACTGTTCCTCAAGATAGTAGAACTTTTTAAGGAAGTTGTGGTACATCTTTTGAAACTCTACAAGATTGGCATTCCCCCTTCTGAAAGAAGAATTTTCAACAGTTTTCTTCATACTGCATTAAAGGTTTTGGAAATATTACATAGGGTATGTCCAATAGTTTCTTTATTTTCCTCTTTCTCCATTCCTACTAACAGATTGATAATGTTCATTTTAACATTAACATATCACAGCCTTAGATTGGCATAAAAGATATATTTTATAGAAATTTGGAAAAGTTATCCACAGTTTCCTTTAAAAGAAGTCATATATTTTGGAGCTTTGATCTTATCTTTGTTAGGCTTGTCTATAGATGGGCAGAACAATAGCATATTAGTGAATTAGAATTCTCTGTACTGTTTTTGGTGAAGAACATAATTTGTTGATTTAATAATTATTTTTGTTAGTTGTAAGTGGCTATCATATGAGAGAGACTGGGCCATCGTTGTTATGAACATGTAAGCTCATGTTGTTTTGCTATCAGGATATTAATGGCCCCAAACAAAATAGAATGTTTGATTTGAAACAAGCGACTGATTATAAATTTGAACCATATATAATTCATTGATTTGCCTATTGTTCTTTCCTGCCCTTCTTCCCAGTGTAAGAATAGTACCCTTTACACTTGTAATAGTACAGCTGTATGAAGAAGTAGACTCTTAGCTGTTTGATTACAGATGGATGTGAGTCCTCCCTGACAGTTGGTAGGTATATCTGTTAGGCCATTTGGTATTCTTGAGTTGCTGTTGAGGCGGACATGACCTAAGGGAGAAGCATATATTTCTAGACCATAAGTTAACTGAAAAACCTTTATGAACCTTTAATCTTCAGTTTCTTTTCCTTAACTGTTTTGTACTTTCAGGCCCTCCTTGCTTCATACTAAGGTATTTGATAGGGGCTAAAGAATAGTCCTTGTGTTCTCTGTAAGAAAGAACTTTTACAGGTCCTTTATTTTCCTTTGTATTCTTTTAGTGAAGCTCCTGGTTATTATTCTCAGTTATTTAACTTCATGAACTTTTTCCTTTTGTATTTATTTAGTATGGCCATAATTCCTACAAAAACAACTAATTTGTCATTATGATTAAGAAAGTGATAGCCAGTTCTTTCCTAGAGAAAGAAGTCTTTCCCCAAAACAAGGCTTTAGTTTGCAGCAAACTGCTGCTACAAAGATCCTCTTAACTCCTTAGAATGGGTTTCTACTTTTTGTTATACCATTTGCTTATAATGCAAGGGGTTAGATTTTTTTTTTTTTTTCCTTTCCTCTGGACTCCTTCCTACTGCTTCAGTGAACCATCCCTTTTCAGTTGGGCCCTATTCCTAAATAATTACTGTCTTTGCCTTCATTATCTACTTCCCTTCCCACCTTTAAAAGAATTCTTTTTCTTCTTAACTATGTTTTTTACCTCTAGAAAAGGAGATGGGAGCAACCCAGTATTTTTGTCTTGCATAACTATAGACAGAACTGAAGTAACTTATCTACCTGCCTTAAAAACCTCAGTCTCTATTTGGGAAGAACTACATAAGGGGTTCTCGTCTCCAGAAACCTTTTTTTAAAAAAAGAGTAAAATATTAGAATCAGGCAACACCTTGTCCCTTGAAATAAATTAAGTGTTTCTAAGAGACTGCTTTTCAAAAATTTTTATTTTGAGACAAGGTCTCTTTTAAATCCTTCTGCCTCTGCCTCCTGAATAACTGGGATTATATACCTGACCCTGAGACCTTTTTGCTAGAGCCATGCTAGATACTAGGATCCAGATTTTATTATTCCAGTTGAAAGTGAAGCACAAATAATGTAATGTAATATTTATTGCTTGCTAATAGTATCCAGGATTAGAACCTCCTTTGTACATAATACATGTGAGTACTTTGAATATATTCACTTAAATTTCCTAACCTTGTGTAGTTGGTATTTTGCCCCTTTTTATAGACCAGAAAATTGTATCTCGACATCAAAGATCATAAACCAGTAAGTAGCAGAACTGAAGTACAAATTTTCTGCTGTTCGTAATATTCGTCTTTGTTAGCATATAATGACATGTGTTTAGAAGGAGCTTATCTTTATGTTCTTCCCCTGGATCTGGAAGTTTGTATTCTAGATTGCATGTAATATTGTATTTTGTTAAGGGAGCGAGACTAGGAATCAAACCAGGCAGGATGGTGTACACTTGTAATCCCAGCACTTAGGAAGCTGAGGCAGGAGGATAGCAATGAGTTCAGGGATCCTGAACTACATAGAAAGTGCTCATCTCAAAAAAAGAAAAAGGGACTAGGAATCAGAAGTTCATGTTTTAGTCCCTTTTTGATGCTTTCTATTAGTGTGATTTTTGAATAAATCTTTTTTTATCAGATATATGAATGCAAAGTTATCTATAAAATCATTAAAATTTAGCCCTGATAGTTTCCCAGGATTGGTGTATTGTTTAAATTATACAATATATGGAAGTTATCACACATTCAAAAGGTGGTGTTTTCATTTTCACACCTCTACCATTTGTACAGAAAACCATTATTTTAACTTAATTTGTTGGGCTTTTAGGAAACTGGGTTCTTGTTTGAAGTTATTATGTACTTGAAAGCAGGCTGATGCACTAATTTCTTACACATCTAGACATCTTTCAGAGTCAGTTGTCTTTCTTCTGTCCTTTACTTTAGAGTTAATTTGTTTCATATCTCTCTGCCATAAATGGATGTCTTGGATGTTAACTACCAGGAATGATTGATTTCTATCTTTAGAGAAACCCATGTTACTTAACAGAAACTTATTTTTTCAAAGTCATTGTATATCTGACAACTCTGTATTTTTCTCTGCTCCATGGTTAAGAATTAGGGGGAGTTACTTAATTGTCCTTCTTGACCTAACTGTGGAGCAGGATTAGGAACTAGAGAACTGGGTATTCCATTTCCAGGATGCGTGGATGTGCTTGTTCCTCCCATATGTTGTGTCTTTTGGAAAGTTTTTGAATTAAAACTCATTTCAAGTTCTCCAAATGGCATCATAAGAAAAATACCTTTGGTACCTGCTGTCAGGAATGGATGTTACCAGATAAATAAATGAGTTTACTGGCAAGTAATTGGGTTCTTTCTGAGTTCCTGTACAGTATCTTGTAGTGGTACTAGTATGCCAAAAGAAAAGCCTTATTTGATCTCCCTGGTTGCCATATATCTTTAAAATCAGTGATTTTCAAACTTACTTTTTGTAAAGAATCCTTAAACCAAATGTATTAGACATGTTTATACTCACCATAACTACCTTCAAACGAAGGCTTATAAATCTGAATACTAAACTGTAATTAAAATATGAAATAAGAAGTATCATGATCAAACTTACATAGATTTTACTTTGTGCATTTTAAGTAATTTTGAATGTGTGGGTGATTTTGAACTTGTGCCCTGAGATCTGTTATTTTGCAAATATATATTGAATGCCTATTGTATGTTTACCATTATATTAGCTATTAAGGATGAAGCAAGAAGAAAAAGATGTAATTTCTGCCCTTTTTGAGCTTAAAAATCTTATAATGTACAAGGGTATACTTGTACATGCAAGAGGGCTGGGGATTTAGCTCAGTGGTTCCACCACCTGCTCCGCAAGCTCGAGGTCCGTCCAGAGTTTGATCCCCGGTACCATGCATACATACATACATACATAATGCTTGTACATGCAAGAAGTAAACATTTGGGATACAGCATGGTAAGTAATAGATTAGGAAACAGGTAGAGTCAACTGTGAAGGACTACAGAGTTCTCGGGAAAAAAGGATGTCTTGTTGAGTCTTACTAGCCATGCAGATTTTGTATGCATATTTTGAAACTCTTGATTTTGTATATAAATTTGTATACATGTTGTTTTAGATCAGTCTTTTGTTCAGTGTTTAATTTCCATTTTCACTTTTAATTGGCTTTGTCTTTGTTTATAAAATTACTGTCTGAGTTAACTCAGCCATAATTTCTCTACAAGTCTCAGTTTGAAATTTGTATTTTCCTGAACCAAACTTGGTTTCGGAATTGTTTTTGTTTTTTGAGGTAGGATCTCATTGTATAGTTCAGGCTGACCTTGAACTTGCTATACAGCCCTATGTAGCATAGCTTACAGCCCTATGTAGCATAGCTTAGTGTGTATGGGATTTTAAAAAGAAACTATAAAATTGCTTTGTAAAAGTTTTGGTAGGAAACTTGGTGAGGTTAGTCTGTATGTTAGATCAGCTGTTGTTTCTACTGATGGTTTATTTTCTCCAGAGTGCAACATCTGGCTGATGTCTATATCTGACTCCTTTTGTTTTAGTTTTTTACTGTACCTTCACTTGTTACACCTTTAGCTTACATCCTTAAGGACAGTTTCCTCAGTTATGCCCTTGGTATACACATCTCTTAAGCTACTGGATAGCCTTCCTATTCACTTTAAAATAAAAAAAGGCCAGCTGGGCATGGTGGCGCACACCTGTAATCTCAGCACTCGGGAGGCTGAGGCAGGAGGATCGCTGTGAGTTCGAGACCAGCCTGGGCTACGTAGTAAGTTCCAGGTCAGTCTCAACTACATAGTGAGACCCTGTCTCAAAAAATAAATAAAATTAAATTAAATTAAATTTTAAAAAGGCCTACTAAATATTACCAAATTTCTCATCCTTCCCACCCTTTTTTGTTTCAGTTTTTTATCTTTTTTTAGTAAATATGCTTGCATTCCATGATTACATTCCTTGTAAGGAGTTGGTGCTTGTACACAGTGCTTCTCAATTCTTTTTTCAGCCCCTTTCCCTCACTTCCCCCTCCATCTCTTGGAAGCCTTCCTATTTGAACAAAATCTTTTTTTCTACTTTGTTTTCTTTTATGTTGCTCTTTATTTATTTATTTTTTCTCATATAAGAGAAATCTTGTGTTATTGAAGCTTGTGTGTCTGATATATTTCGCTTAACATTATGGTCTCAAGGTACATCCATTTCCCTCAAATGACATGAGTTTATCCTTCTTTATGTATGGCAGGATATACTCCATTGTATATAAATACTATGTTTTCCACCTGCCTCACAAGCGCAAGGTCCTGAGTTAAATCCCTAGTACCAAAAAATTTTTAAAAAATAAATACATACTATGTTTTTCTTTATCCGTTATATCTGTTGATGAACATATAGGCCACTTTCAAGATTTGGCTTTTATTAATTGTGCAGCTATTAACATGGGTATGCATGTATCAGAGTAATATGATGATGTTAACACTTTCAGGAAGACACCTAGAAGCAGAATAGCTGGATCAAGCAATTTCTAGTTTTAGTTTTTATGAAGAATCTCCATACTGATTTCCATAGTGATTGTATTTACATTCCTACCAACAATGAAGAAGGGTTTCTTTTTCTCTGCAGCTTCTCCAGCATTTATTATTGTTTGATTTCTTGATTATGTCCATTCTTTCTGGAGTGAAGTGGAATCTTGTGTTGTCTTCATTTGCATCTCTCTGACGACCTGCACTGTTCAACTTTTTTTTCATGGCCATTTGTGCGTCTGAGAAGTGTCTGTTTGTTTCCATTACCCATCTTTAGATTGGTCTTTTATTCTGGAAGGTCTTCATGTCTTCTACATATTGACCTCTGAAAGGTAGCTGGCAAAATTTTTGCCCATTCTGTAAATTGTCTCTTCACTCTGTTGGTTGTTTCCTTTGCTGTGCAGAAGTTGTAAAATTTGATACACCCCACTTTTTTATTCTTAGCACTGTTTCTTGTGCCATTGAAGTCCTGTTCAGAAAGTCCTTGTCTACGCCTATGTCTTTAAGTTTTACCTATTTTGTCTTCTAGCAGATTGTTTCTATTTTAACAATAGATTTTTGATCCATTTTGATTTTTATTTTATGTGTGGTGAGATACATGGGTCTACATCCAATTCTCTGCATGTGGATAGCCAGTTTTATTAAAGAGGCTGCTTTTCCTGCTGTGCATGTTTTTGACCCCTCTGTCAAAGATCAAACAACTGAAATATGCTTGGAGTTTTTTCTGCATCTTCTGTTCCCAGTGATGGTGAACCTTTTAGAGCTTTCAGTGATACAAGCAGCCCACTGCAGTGCACACACACCGTATATTTGCCACCACTGCTGTATTCTGTTCCACAATCCTTCTGTCTTTTTATGCTGGCATCATGCTGTTTTTATCACTGTAGCTTTGTGCTATGTCTTGAAACCTGGGATTGTGGTACCTCCCCAAGATTGTTGTCTTTTCCCAACTTGTGTGGTTGTCTGTGCACTTTTAAAATCTGTTCCTAGGCTTAGAATATTGAAGTTGTATTGGAACTCTTGACTTGATTTCCATATCCACTTAAGTGCTATGCCCTCTGATTATCTAGAAACCTTGAATCTTTTAGTAGTGTCCTGACTCATTTCTTACCACTGACTGCCCTCTACTCATTCTTAACCCTGTCTCATGCTGCCAACAGAATATTTTCATAAAATGTTACTTATTCCATCATTTGCTGACTTGAACCTTAAATGATTTCCCTGTGTATCAACTCTGCTACCACCTGTTTTGTGACAAAACACCCAAAAACTCATTGTTGCACAGCAGCAAGTATAGGCATTCTTTGTTTAACAACCAAGCTCCTGTCCCACAATTTGGTCATTAAATGACTTGGTTACTAAATTAGGAATTGGATGCAGGGTGTATGTTACAATAGTCAGAACAAGGCCTGGGATTTAGCTCAGTGGTGCTGCTCCCTGCCTTGAAAGTGCAAGGTCCCAAGTTCAATCCCTGATACCAAAAAAAATCAAAAGAGACAGACCCTTGGACAATATTCAGAACAAAGAAATGGTCAAAGGAAACTCCAACTTAATGACTTTGTTTTTATTTGCATAACTCTTAGATGCACTGATGTAATATGTAACAACATAAAACTGTAGCTCTATACAGTACAATCAGCAGAAATTACTGTATAAACAAGGTGTGCTGTACAAAAGAAAGACTTTGAGGCTCTATAAACAAGATATATAGAACTGTACAGGAAAAAAAAGACAGGTCGTAAGTGTGAGCAGCAGGTTATAAGTCCAGACAGTTGTTAAATGGGTAGGCGGAAGCTGGCTGAGGTTGGCTGACCTACAGAGAGTTCAGCTCTGCTGAGCCTCAAATTGCAAATTTGGCCCAGTTTTGCTCTACGTGCCTCTCATCCTGGGACCAGCAGTTAGCTGGGCCAGTATTTATAAATTGTTGTCTTCTTTGGCTCATGCTGTTCTCTCTGACTAGAATGGTCTCCTTGTTCTTACTTCTCCAATTTTTATTTTGAGTATCTTCACACATACTGAAATGTTGAAGGACAAATCTAATGAACACTTACATGTCTTCATTCTGAATTTAGCAATTGTGAACTTATTGTTACATTCATTTGCTTTATATCTGTTTATATATACACTTTTCCACACTTCACTTCAAAGTAAAATGCAGTGTCACTCTAATTTTTCAGCATGTGTCTGGTGACAATATAGGCATTTTTCCCAAATAGCTAAAATACATTTATTTCTCTTAAGGAAATTAATCCTATAATAGCTAGGCATATTTAAGTTTCTTCAATTATAGCACTCCTATAAAAACTGTAGAAGAATCAGATTTTGTTGTACTTGTTGACTCTTGTTACTTTTTTCCAGTCTGAATGTAGTATATCTCTCTATTTAGGTCTCTGATTTTATCTCAGTAATGTCTTACTGTTTTCAGGAGTCTTGCTTTTAGGTGTTTTTGTGTGTCTTGTGTAGAAGCACAGTTTTGGGTGATTTATTAAATATTCCAAAGCCTTTTACTTTTAACTCCATCGTGGACAGAGAATGTAATTTGAATTTCTTGTTGTTGTTTTGTTGGGTTTTAATGGTTTTATGTGTAGTTCCATTTTAAGGGTTAGCCAAGTAAGTGAGGAAGGAGTTTGTGCACAGATTTGGGGGGGTTCACTGAATTGTTTTCTGTGATTTTTCTTCTTCACTGTGTGGTCAACCTGGCAAGCTCAGTCTCTAAGACTTCTCTGGTAAGACCACTGTTTCCTGTTGATGGGAAGTAAAATGTACTTGCGCTCTCTCGTGCATTCTCTCCCCCGCCGACCTATTTTTGCCTACTTTGAGTTGATTTCCCAGTGTTTTTAAACAGTTGCTTTATTACATTGCTTTAAAGTTTGTAATTGTTGCTGGGCGTGGTGGGACATGCCTGTGATCCCAGCACTGGGGAGACTGAGGCAGAATGATTGCAGTGAGTTTGAGGCCAGCCTGAACTACATAGCCAGACCCTGCCTAGAAAATAAAGTTTATGGTTGTTACTGTCAGGAGGATTACTCTTAATACAAGGTATCCTACCACATGTAGCACCAGAATTCCTCTGGTCTCTTTTAATTTAAAGCGATATCCTTTTTGAAGGGTCTTGGCTGGTGGTGTAAGTCCTACATTCAAGATTCCTCTGGTTGTTTCCTCCATGTGATATTTAACTTGTTTGTATTTCCTATAAACAATTTAGATCACAAGACTTGATTAGATTCAGGTTAAATCTTTGTTGTTGTTGTTCATGAATGATGTGTATACCTTCTCTTATATCAGCAGGAATTTATTTCACTGTCCCGGTAATAGTGATGATTAATACAATCACTGGCTAAGGTAGTCTTCTCCATTGTAGAGCTTTGTTTTTCCTTTTGTTTTTTTTTTAATTGATTTTATTGGTACATTCTAGGAATACAGTACAGTTACATTCATTACTGGGACCTTGTACCTTTACATGACAGATCTTGGTTCTCATTTTTTCCCCTTGTCCCTGACCTCCCCTCACCCCCTCCTCCCCTCCCCATTTACAAACACTTTAATTCCATTGTTTCATTTTCTCACATTTTTTTCTTTTCCCTTATTCTCCTTCCTCTACCCTTCCCATTTTCCCTACACCTTTTCCTTTTGTAATTAAATGTAACCTCTGGAGTGATAATCTATATCATTTTTCACATCCTTTTCAGATGCCACCTTTTAAAGTTTAGTCTACTCAGATGTCAGATAAATAATAACATTCAATAAGCTTTAGCTGTTCTTATTGTTGTTTAGGGCTCATTGTCAACTTGAAGTCCTTAGAGTCTCTGGTTTATAATATATACACATGAATTATACACTTCTCATTGTACTGTGGTTATAAAGTCAATTATATCTTTCTTTTCTACTAGATTTTGGGTTTTGAATGCAGGTATCACATCTTATAAATCTTTGTGTCTCCTGTTGCACTTAACTAGGATTTTGCATATAGTAAGCACTTGGTAATTATTTTCTACTTAAACATTTTTCAGTCTGTCTTAGGTACAGTCTCTGATTACATTTATTAATTATACTTTTTTAGGTAAATGAGAAAACAGGACAGATTATACAGTATGATAAATTTTATATACATGAAGTTCAAGAATTGATAGACATAAGGAATGATTATATCAACTGGGTCCAACAACAGGCCTACGGAATGGTATGTTTCCTATTCCTTTTATAGTTTAATTTTTATGTGTCATTTGTCCTAAAATGGAGGAAACAAGTGTTTTTGAAACACTAAGTTTTTTCCAGTGCTTTTATTCATTACTTAATTTTTAAAGAAAAACAACGTTGCAAAGGAGTAGCTGTTTTTATAATCAAACATTTTACTCTCCTGACAAAGCCAAACCAGAGGTGTAACACATTTTTAAAGAAAAATGCAAAGGTGATACTGATTTTCAACTCTTAGTTTTTCGTGAAGTTTGCTCTTTATTTCCCTAATGTTGTAAATGCTGAGTTCCCTGATAATAAACCTGTAGAGAACGTGTTATTATTGTGGGCTCATTGCTTCAAAACTAAAAGAAAACCTGGGACTACTGATTGTATTTTTCATTTTCCTTTTTCTGTGTTGTTTACTTTTTTTTCCAGTGGTTTATTTAAATTCACATATGTATGTACTTCTTGCATGTGGCTCCTTAATAAAACATGTAATATTTCATTAACAGTAGCGTCATCTTAGAAAACTTCAGTTAAGCATATACAGTTTTAATGTAGAGATGAGGAAACAGCTAGATAAAAGATCATTAGGTTTAATACTCTTGATTGCTAGCCATTGTATACTTGAGGCCAACTTTTCTACCCCCAAAGTAGGTAATTTAATGTTTGTCCTTTGATTGTTCGATAGTAACCTTTTATTGCTTGGTAAGCACCAGCTATAAGCTCCTTGTGGATAGTCACACAGTCAGTTTATTCACCAGCAGCTCTGATGTTGTCTTGAATATGTCTAGTAGGGACTAAAAAACTCAGAGTTTTGAACAGTAGTTTGTTAGTGTATATTTTGTTCTCTAGAAAGCACGGTCACTTCTAGAACATACTTCCTTCCCTAGGGGCAAACTTGGGTCTCGACTAGGAGAGACTGAATTTTCTCCAGAATTCCTGAGCAACTAGGTTGAGGCTTATAGCCTTTCTATAGATGTAGGTCTCTTAATTTGCTCGTTCAAGAAATACTTGAACTGATTTTGGATTAGAAGTGCGGTGGGGAACCAGACATGTTAGAGTTTTGTTCTCATGGGACTTACATGTAGTGGGCAAGGTTGACTTGAATCAAAGGAGAAATTACCTGAATAATATATACTATAGAACAAATAAAAATTAGGGAATGTTGTGAAGACTGGTTTTTGTTTCCTGGTACTGGGGATCAAACTCAGGACCTTCTGCTTAGGAGGCAGGCGCGGTGCCACTGCGCTACATCCCAGCCTACGACTGATTTTTGAGATTTAATCAGAAAATACTTGTCTGAGCCAGGCATGGTTGCACACGTCTGTAGTCACTACAAGAGTCTAAGGCAGGAGGATCACAAGTTCAGTCAGCCTGGGCGACAGCAAGACCTTATCTCAAAGTAAAATTAAAAGGGTTGGGGATGTTAGCTCTGTGCTAGAGTATTTGCATTCAGTCCTTATCAAAACAACACCAAAAAAAGTGAAAGAGAGCCTGTATTGAATGCTGCTGAAGAGAATAAAACCATAGAATGGAGCAAGAAATTGGTTATATGCAGGGTATTGGCAATCTTGATAACGACATGTTACTGGGTTGGAGTGTTGCTAGAGAAGGTTGGAGATTAAGAAGTAGGGTCAACAACAACAAGAAATATTTCCTGAAGTTTTGTCTTGAAGAGGAACAAAAAGGGGGACTGATAGCCAGCGTCAACAATTGACCTCAGGGAAGTTTTGAGTGTTCCCCTTTCCTTCTCTATTTGAACTGTACCTGTGACCTAGGCAAATCTTAAACTCTGTTCATAGCACCTATGAGGGCAGAAGAAATAGCCTATTTTTGAGTTTTTAAGCTCTTGTCAACTAAACTCACACCTTGGGCTCATATATTCTTTGAACATAGCAAATTTGCATTGTATAGGACATAATAGAGACTTGTTGAAATGTAAAGGGGATTTAATGATCATTGGGAATAATAGCTGTTACTGACACATTAGCTAGAGTCTTTGAGTAGTGTTTTGTTTTGTTTTGAAACTGGAATGGTAATATAGAGCCTTTTTAAAGAAAGATGATGTAAGACCAGTGTTCACATATATTTTTTTATGATTATCTTTATATAAATATACATAAAAAACAAATAATTACATAACACTACAAATTTTAAAATCAAGTTAATTCATTGTGCAGGATGATTATCTTCTAATGGTTAGGAATCCCAGATCATAACCTAAATATGCTAAAGAAGCAGTTTGACATAAGCATGCCTAGGTTCAAATTCACTGAAACATTTGTTCAACTTTATGTACTTGGGGATGTTAATTTATGTGAGATTTCATTTTCTGTAAATCGTACATTGTATAATTAGTGAGATGAATTGATTTGATCCATTCAGAGTGCTTAAGGTAGTTCCTGGCATATAATTAAGTCAGCAGTGATTATTATTACTGACTTCCTTGGCACAGGATGTGACTTTGGCAGTAGCCTTTGTTTTGATGTCTGATGGCTCTCTTTCCTTATTGCCTTTCTCTGTCTGCACCATAATGAGACATTTGCTTTTAGAATGAGATAAGATATTCTTGATTGGCCTTTCATTGTATACGTCTTTTAAGGTTGAAGTTTTACACAGTTACAGAAATCCTGTTTGGTGACAGTGTAGTGTTACAGTCAGAACCATTGCAGGCCTTGGAGCTTCATGGCATTGAGCTTCATGGCATTACTGGAATTATAAATGGATTATCCTAATTTTAGATTTTTGAAGATTAATTTTTGTTATTGATATAAAAACACTAAATTTAAAATTATCCAAGAGCCCTCATAGATCCTCCAGGAATCTGCAAGTGTAGAATACTGTGAATTATGTCAGCAGTCTTTTCACTAGAGCTTGTATCAATTATGTAAGTCATAAACAACATGTATTCTGACAAAGTTTAAAAATTCTAATAAGATTTCTCTGTAGTTAGCAAAAAATTTGTGCCATGTGGAAAAGTTATGGTTTGAATATTTGCCTTTAAATTTGGTAGTTGTACCATCTAACCTTGTTTAAGTACATAGCAGTGGTAATATCAAATTGATTTCCATTAAGGAGCTGGTTTCACTATTAGTGTTTTTTAATTAGCGTGAGGTAGTTGCGGACTGTCTTCATTACTGGTTTTTCTTCTGTGCCTCTAATTCTCTCAGATCTGTTACATGATTATTTCAGAATTTCCCTCTGTTACTACTCTTTAAACTAAACCATGTGCTTTTGAATAGATGATTGTGGCACTGGGAGCTTTTTTCTGTAGCACACAAGTTGCATTTAATGTCACATTTTAGAAATCAAAATCTAGAATCTAATCTACCTTTGGGAATAGAGAGCTAACAACCTACCTTAAAGGTTTTTCTACAAATCCTAATTTTAAATTAACATTTGACCTCACAGAACTTTTTTTGAGAGAGTTGAACAAACGTTCACATTTACACAGAACTCTGAAAGACGTTTTTCCCCCAGAGGCTTTTTTAAATGAGGCTCATATTTGTGTTAGTAGTTTGAATTCTGGGTTGAACTTTTAAAGACTCTACTGTAAGAAAACTCACGTATTAGTTTGTGGTGATACAGATGTATGTACATGTATTTAAACGCACATGTAGTATTTTATGTATACCATTATTGACCAAGTTATCTTGAAATAATTTTATTGCTTCAGTATGAAAGTTTAAAATATTATTTGATAGAATACAATTACTGTGAATTATAAGAAATGTTTCAATAAAGATCATTTTCCTATCTATATGTATCTCATAACATGTTGTATATAATATATATTTTTAAAAGTCATAAATTTGGGGCCAGGGATTTAGCTCAGTAGTTCTGCCACCTGCTTCACAAGTAGAAGGTCCCGAGTTCAATCCCTGGTACCAAAAAAAGTCATAAATTTAATATACATATATAAAGAGAAAGTTTTACCTTGTGCTGAATACAATAAGAACATAGTTTGTCTTTATGGCATAATCTTTAGCACTTTTTCTCCATTACTTTTTCAGTCAAGGATTTTAAGATTCCATCAAAAATATACTTTTTATTCCTAAATCTTAATAACTAACTCTGTGAAGTTCTTGGCTTCCTTATACAGGTTGAGTGTCCCTAATTTCAGATTTCAAAATTTGAAACCAACATGGCACTCAAAATGTTGTAGACTTCTTGGCACTGTTCTTATTTGACCATTGCCCTACCCTCCTTTAACTTTGCTCTGAAACTGTTTATATACAAATAACGTTGCTCCCAAACTGTTCACTATTTTTCTTTCCTTTTTATACTTTCAGTTACTATACATGTATGTCGTCAATATATATCTAGTAAAAATGCACTAATTTGGAATAAAGTCTAGAAAGGTCAATATTGGGTCTGTCATTTGAATACAATGAAATTCAAGTTTAGTGATTTTTTTTAAAAAAATGCATGTGTTGTTTTAAGGCTGGGGATTTAGCTCAGTGGTGCTGTGCCTGCCTCATAAGCACAAAGTCCTGAGTTTGATCCCTGGTATGGGGGGGTGTTTTTTTAAAAAAGAACTGCTTATACCTGCCTATATGAGACATATGTCAGATGCAAATGAGTACTAGTTCAAATAATGTGATAAATAGGTGAGAATGTTGTATTCTAAATCAGCACTTTGTTTTTCCTGTAAAATTAAATTGTTGTGTTACCTGTGGACAGTTGTTGCACTAGCAGCATGACATGGTCATTAGCAAAATGGATAGAGCCATTACCTGATATGATGGCAGGTAGACCAGCTTTGGGAAGTTATACCAGTAGTAACTTCACTGGATTGAGTTTCTTCCTCACTCATTTAACAAAATAAGGATGTTGACTAAAGTACAGCTATACACTGCCTTGCAGTTCTAGTATTTCTCAAAAAAGTTAATCCTTGCTTTTTAAAAAGGTTGTCCTGGGTGTGGTGGCACTCACCTGTGATCCCAGCACTCAGGAGGCTGAGGCAAGAGGATCACCATGAGCTCGAGGCCGGCCTGGGATACATAGTGAGCACAGAGCAAGCCTGAACTACATAGTGAGACCCTGTCTCAAAAAAAGTTTGTAGGGCTAGGGATTTAGCTCAGTGGCGCTTTGCCTGTCTTGCCTTGCAGGTGCCAGGTCCTGAGGTACCCCCAAAAATGTTCGTCATTTTCTTTCCTTATGCCTTAGATTACCAAATTACATTTGTGTAGAGGTCAGGGATTTAGCCCAGTGGTTCCACCACCTGCCTTGCAAGTGCAAGGTCCCGAGTTTGATCCCTGGTACCAGGAAGAAAAAAAAATTACATTTATGTATTTTTCATTTCCATTAGCTGCAGAACTATCCTATAATTAAATTACTTAAATAACTTTCATTATCCCTTCTTTAAACCTTCTCAGAGTAATACTGTTAGGCTTTTATTAAATTAAGATGATACCAACAGTGGTTCAATATTTTGCCATAGTAATAAGGTGACACTAAAACATAAAAAGATACTACATCTGTTTTGTCTGCCAAAACTGGAATCATTGACTGTTGGTGTTACAATACCATTAACCACTTAACCAGTCCAGTCATTTAAAAACAGGATGACCAAAAGTAGATTTTTGTAAGTTTTTATAAGATAACAAGAAATATAGAAATGGCAGTTTTATCATATGTACTCAGTATACAAGGATTGACTGGTTGAAATGACACCTGCCCAAACGATGCTCAGGAGAGTCCGGCAAACATGCTGCCCAAGAGACGTGCCGGGTAAGCGGTTAAGCAGTTAACAGAGCCTGACTAGATCATGAAATTCTGACTTTTGAACATCTCCCTCAGGCCTTTGTCACTTCAGCTTCTAGAACTTTGAATAACTGAGGTTAGGTATCCCTTTCTCTAAAAAACATGCCAGCAGGTGCATGTGGTACGTGTGTGTGATTCACACAGTGAGAGGTATGTTGAATATTTAGCCATACACCTTTAACTGACATTTTTTGTTGTGCTGTCTCTACCCTGCTCATCACTTTGTTTTCCTCTTGGAGATACTACTTTGGTGAATTAAATTTGAAGTACCTTGCAACCCTATTTCTTAGAGTTCATTCCTACTTCCTGTTTCTTTTTTCTTTTTCTCTTCTCCTCCCTTTGTTTCCTTCTCTACCCCCCCTTTTTTTCTCCCTTGTTCCTTTACTTCCCTTTCTCTCTCTCTCTCTCTCTCTCTCTCTCTCTCTCTCTCTCTCTCTCTCTCTCTTTTTGTACCAGGGATCGAACTCAGGACCTTGTGTTTGCAAAACATGCAGCGGAACCACTGAGCTAAATCCCTGGCCCTTCTCTCTTCATTTCTTTCTATGTCTTTTTCCCCTCTCTCCCTTTTGTCGCTCTCTTCCCTCTTTCCTCCTTCCCTTCCTTTAGACAGGGTCTTACAGTGTAGCCCAGAATGACCTTGAACTTCAGTCTCCTGCCTCAGCCTCTTGAGTACTGAGTACTGGGATGACAGGTGAATCATGAGATTATAGGTGTGAACTAACACACTGGCTCATTCCTGTTTTTTAAGCATAGTTTTTAAAACGTTTTGTTTTTGGAGCCTTTCTCTGCAGTCCTTAATCCTCAAATTGAAATTTTTAATAATGATCTTAATCTTGTGCCTCTCTAAGAGATAAGTAATTTTACTTGATGTCTAATAGTCTCACATCTCACGTTTTCACATGTCCCATTCTTTTTCTATTTTTTTTCCTTCCCGGTACTGGGGATCAAACTCAGGACCTTGTGCTTTCAAAGCAGGCTTGGTGCCACTAAGCTAAATCCCCGACCCCCATTATTTTTATTTTCCTTCCAGTCTGCAATTTTTTGATGTAATCAAGTCATGCTTGCTATAGCATTGCTTAGTTACGTAAATTCTGACATTGATTCTCAACTTCCCTTAGTGGGTGATGATAGCGCATATATATTAATGTTTCATTATGTGTGTAAGTCCATCTCCCATAATATAAACTCTTAGTATCTAGTCTAGTTATCAAGTAGGCCATAGATGAATATTGATAGGTATTTCTTTGCTCACCAAACTTTTTAAATAGTCATAGCACTTTTTAAATGTTCTACAAGAGAGATGCTGATAATGCAAGAAGCTATACATATGTAGGCTCAGAGGCTACATGGGGAGTTTCTCTACCTTTTCAATTTTGCTGTAAACCTAAAAATTCCTTTTAAAGTTTTTCTAAAGCCCCATGAGATACTATTAAAGGACTTTAAATATTCCTTTAAAATTGTCTTCCAATTAAATTATAATCTAAACAGCTATTTATATATTTATTTAGCACTGGGGATTGAACCCACGGCCTTTACACTGAATTCCATCCCCAGGCTCTTTTTATTTTGAGGCAGGGTCTTGCTAAATTGCCCAGGCTGGCCGCAAACTTGAGATTCTGCCTTAGCTTCCAAAGTAACTGAAATTATAGGCATTAGCCCCTGCAGCCTGCTGTAAAAGACATTTTATGTTCATTTATTTAGTAATAGCTTGGTATGCAGAATTTTTTGAAACTATTTTTTATACTTCCCCCTCCTCTTGTCTCCTATTCTGGGGACTAAACCCAGGCATGTTTGGCAAGTGTTCTTCCATTGAGCTATGTCCCCAGCCCTGAATGAAGCTTTTACCAATAATTTTCTTTCCCAGAACAGGATTTCCAAAGACATGTTTTGCTTGTGTTTCTCTTCCTTCCATTTGTCAGGAATACTGCCCTTTCTTTGAATAAGATTAATTCACTGCATGAAGTGTTAGCCACAAATTTAGTAACATGTTTATTTTACATGAATGTAAACCTGAGTATGTATGGAAGAGTTCTGCCAGAAAACACACTTCCTCAGCAGGCATGGTAGCACAGACCTACAATCTCAGCACTCAGGAGGCTGAGCCAGGAGAATTGCTGTGAGTTTGGGGCCAGCCTGGACTATGATGTGAGTTCAAGACCAGCCTGAACTATAGAATGAAACCCTGTCTCCCAGAAGAAGAAAAAAGTATACTTTCCTCTTAAGTGAAGTGATAGGATTTCATTATACTTGCCATTATTGGGCAGGGGATTTAGCTCAGTGGCACCAGTGCCTGCCACATAAGCACAAGATCATGAGTTCAATCTCAAGTACCCCCCCAAATAATAATAATAATTGCCATTATTTACTGCATAAATATACCTTTTTCTTCTCCTTACTACTTACCAATCTCTGTGCCCTGTCATTTAATATTAAGTTCTTGTGTATTACTGGTTATTTCTGTTAAATAAAAATAGTTTGACTTCTTTATCCTCATTTTGTGTTCATACAGCATTTCAAAATACTAAATACTTTGGACTTTGTCACGGCTGCCTAAGTCTTATAAACTTAGGTATTTTCTCCATTTTAGGTAAAGAAACTGAGTCAAGTTTTTCAAGATCACTTCAGGTTTAGGATTAGTTTTTCTATTTTACCTAAATTTTGCAAATGCTGATATTTAGTTGATGAGACCACTTATGGCCAAAACGTAATTTTATGATTGCAAGGTACCTGAAACAAAGTGTTAACATTTATAGGCATAAAAGATGCCTGTGGGAAGGGTAAGTTTTGTTGTATAGATGTATTTTTATACCTCTTTAATTCAGTATTCAGGTGTAGCAAAATATATGGAATGCTACTTTGAATAGATAACAGTGAAATTTGAACACTAATATTGCTCTTTCCTCATTATTGCACTCTGCACTGCTGTTTTAGGATGTCAGCCATGGATTAACTGAGGTAAGTATAATATAGTAACATTCATGTTCAGAATAAGATAAATCTTTTTTCCAATGTGAGAAAAGTCAAAGATTTCCCTTTTGTGTGGTTTTTTTTTTTAGAGAGATTAAGAGTGGAAACAAGTGTGTGTGTGTGTGTGTGTGTGTGTGTGTACCCATAGAAATTACCCGTGTAACATTTCAGAAGAATATTTTGAAGAAAATTAGAACTGTTTTAGTTAACATTATACCTGTATTATGTTTTTCAAGACGATTTACTTTAAAATAGTTTGTTCTCCTTGTCGTCTAATTTAAAATGTAATGTAACCTTAGAATATCAAAAAGCAACCTTTCATTTGACAAATGCTTGAGCAAGGACCATATTAGATAAGCAAAATGATCTTTATATTTAAACTGATTGTTGATTTTTAAAACAGGAACAGAATTAAAGTTTTAGTATGATCCATCTTTTTTTGTCTCATGTTTATTAATAAAGTTCTAGTACTGTTGTGTAAGTAGTCAGTAACCATAGACCACCCCTTTAAAGCTTGGAAATCTTATATTCTTTTATCTGTTACAGATGTTAGATTTTTGTCTTATTTTGCTTAGCTTTTTGTTAGCCACTCCCTCCAAGGACTAGAAGCAATGAAACATTTTGAGGTAGCTTTAAATTAAGACATAGGGCTATGGTAGAATGCTTGTCTAACATGCTTGTGGTCCTAGGTTTGATCCTCACTGTACAGAAGAAAAGAAAACATTACATTTTTGAACTTTACAAATATGTAAATCTTTTTAAGTTTCAAAGAAACAAAATGACTTTGTATGATCAGTAGCTAGTGACACATGAAAGTGTGTGGCAGTTTACTGTAAGGTGCCTATAATTAAGCATATTAAAACCTTAACATATTGACAACAGAGCTGATAGTTGTTCAACATTTTCAGGTTATTTTTGGTGGCCCTGGTTAAAGAAAAACCAACTTGAAGTAGTTGAAAACAAAGCAATTAGGATGGAGAAGAGCTGGAGACCATATTATTTTCAGAATGACTAGAAAATTTGAGAATACTGGGCTGGGGATGTAGCCCAGCAGTGCAGTGCCTGCCTGGCAAGCGCAAGGTCCTGAGTTCGATTCCCAATACCAAAAAAGAAAATAATAATAATAAATAAAAGGGCCAGGGATGTAGCTCAGAGGTGCCACTCTGACTGGCAAGTGCAAAATCCTGAGTTCAATCTCTGGTACCAGAAAAAAAAAAATGTTGAGAATACTTACTGTAGAAAAGAAAAAGAATTTAGGGAAAACATGTTCAGAACTTAATATTTAAACCACATATGCTTCAGTGTAGGGCAAAACAAAGGCTAAGTGATGCATAGTGATGTATAGAAATACAGATTGACATTATAAAGGACTTTGTAATCACTTTAAAAAGAAGCAGTTATTTTTTCACATAGGAATGCTACATTGGAGTAGCTCTCTGTCCTAGGGACATACAAAAATACTGAGTTTTGGGGTAGATATTTTCATCCTATGTAGATGTGAATAGTCATTCACTAACTACAAAAATGTGTGACTGGCGATTCTTAAGTCTTTGTATTTTTACTGCTTATTTTGAATGTTAAATACAATAGATTGTTGCACTCACAGTTTTGGCACCCAAATGTCACTCAAGTACCTGTTAAATGGAGGAATAGATTTATTACCAATGGCCTCACTTGCCAGTATAGACCTAGCCTTTAAGAACTGGATTTTCTGTTTAACATAGGCACCCCAAATTATAGAATATAACTTGGGAGTTAATATGTGCTAAGAAAAAAATACTTGCCATTTATAATTTTATAGACTCTCAAGTATATGGTTCC
Organism: Fukomys damarensis; assembly: GCF_012274545.1. Classification (NCBI taxonomy): domain Eukaryota; kingdom Metazoa; phylum Chordata; class Mammalia; order Rodentia; family Bathyergidae; genus Fukomys; species Fukomys damarensis. The sequence goes on from NW_022900932.1 coordinate 22,084,748, forward strand.
CTCCTAAAATTAGAAATTGGGCTTATTCCAATGCCTCATCTAATTATCAATAAAAATTATGTATTCACCCCAATAATGGATGTAACTGTACTGTATACTTTAAAAGTACCAATAAACTCGATAATGACAAAAAATTCTATATTCAGAAATAAGCAACATGTTTTATATATAATTCCTGAACTACCAAATGAAGACGCCAAGAATGTAATCATCTTTATAAGAAATGACAACACCCACAATAAATATATCACAAATCAGCTCTTACTAATAAATTAATTTTCTATTCCCAGTTGGCAGATATCCCTGTTACAATTTGTACATACCCATTTGTATTTGATGCCCAAGCAAAAACTACTTTGTTACAAACGGATGCAGTTTTACAGATGCAGGTAAAATACTGTATGATACTAACCTGATTTGAGACTGTTTTTTAAATTGTTTTTGTGAAGTTTTAAAAAATAAGTATTTGAGAGTTGCTTATACTCATTAATCTGAGGACATCATGATAGCATGGGCTGTCATTTACTAAGTACAGCGAGTAACTGTGAGACTGCTCTATGATGTGTATATGCTTCTGGGTGTCGCTCACAAAAAGGGGTACAGTGGAAGTAGAATGATTTAACCTTTAACCATTTTATGTCTTTAAATAAGCGTCTTTGCCTTTATAAATGTGTAATCTTTATAAACAGTTTTACTAGTTTACTTGGTAAAATATTAGGTTGTTTCAAAATCTTGCTTCATTCTGTGTGCCCTGTTTGTATACTTGCCAAAAGATGAAAGTTACTAGAGGTGAGATGGTGTTAAACTATGAAGCATTTGATCACTTGTTAAGAAGAGGATATGAGATTTCCTTAAAGTTTCAGTAATGATATTTTTCTGAAGTTGGTCATTATCTTGTATTCCTCTCTCATCCCCTTCCTTTCTCCCTACTTTCCCCTTTTTTAAGTGTTGAACATTTTTTCATTCATAATGAAAATGTATTTTTTCTCTCACAGGGCCAGGGATTTAGCTCATTGGTTCCACTGCCTGCTTTGCAAGCACAGGGACCAAAGTCTGATCCCCGGTACCACACACACACACACAAATAAAGAAAATTTTTATTCTCACTATAACTTTGAAGGGTTAAAGTAGATTTATAATTTGATCTTGAAAATAGAAAAGGTGTTGCTGCTTTTATCAAATACAGAATTCTGACTATCAGCAAAATTCTAAGGAAAGGATGGAAGGAGATCTTGAACATTGAATATCCTAAAAGTGCATTGAAAAATTTAAAACTCCCGAATTTTGACTTTTTTCATTAGTTCAGATAAATGTATTTGGTGTTTGAAATCCTTCCAGATGACTTAACAATAAAAACTACAGAGAATTTGGGGGAATGTGTTTATTTCCATTTTAATCAGAAGAAATAAATATTTTTGTAAGATTCTCTATACTAACAACTAGTAACCCAGCTTTTTAAGTCTTTATTAAAATGATGTTAGTGATTTGTGATTTTAATATGGTGTTTCATTTTTAGAATAAAAACACAGGCAAAGCCTTGTGGGGGGGCATGCTTTAAATGGTAAAAACACGTATGGTGTTCACTCTACTAATGAATTTTTGTAATATATTCGTTAGCCAGATTGTTCCTTTTTCTCTGTAAAGGTTTGTATTATGCTGTTTTCTTTTCCTTCTCACTCATCATCCCTATTTTATTTATTTATTTATTTATTTATAGGAAATGACAGTGCTCAGATTTATCAGTATTACTATAGTTCTGTGTTTATTTACCTTAACAATGTTGTTATAATTAACACAAAAAAATTGAAAGAGTACTCTTTATGGTCTTGTTTTCTAAGTTCTTACACTATACTAGGTAAGATACTGTGCTAAACACTTGACTTAGCACAGTAAGATACTGTGCATGCCTGTAATCCTAGCACTTGTGAGGCTGAGGCAGGAGGATTGCTGCAAGTTGAGACCAGCCTGGGCTACATAGTGAGTTCAAGGCCAGCTTGAATGACATAGCAAGACCCTGCCTCAACATCCCCTGCAAAGAAAAACTGTGCTAGATGCCATTTGAATTTGGTAGTGCAGAAATAATCTCTGAAATTTGTAGCATACCTCTGATGAGTCTTTGTAACATTACTATTAAAACTTTAATCTTTTATTTTCTAGATGGCTATTGACCAGGCCCACAGACAGAATGTCTCCTCTCTTTTTCTCCCAGTGATTGAATCTGTGAATCCCTGCTTAATTCTAGTGGTGCGTAGAGAAAATATTGTAGGAGATGCAATGGAAGTCCTTAGAAAAACAAAGAACATAGATTACAAAAAACCACTCAAGGTAATTTGACATTTTCTTTTAGATAATTGGACCCTTTATTTAGAAACCAAGTTTTCTTATTTGTTTCTAGTATATCTTTGATACTGAAGAAATAAAATTATATAAAATATATTACATAAATGTGTGTTTAATATATAAAATATTAAAATTATAAATTGCTGAGCATTAATTAGTAATAAATAGCTTTAATAGGGTCTTTGGACTTTTTACTTTCTTTTTTTGTAGTATTCAATGTTTGCATTATGCTATTTTAGGTTATATTTGTTGGAGAAGATGCTGTTGATGCAGGTGGGGTTCGCAAAGAATTTTTCTTGCTCATCATGAGGGAATTATTGGATCCTAAATATGGCATGTTTAGATATTATGAAGATTCCAGGCTCATTTGGTTTTCTGACAAGGTAAAATGTCCACCTGTCCAACTTCCTTCTTTGTATAAGCCTTTATGTGTACCAGTCAACTCAGAAAATTTTTTCTCAGAGTTACTACTGGAATTAAAAAATGCTTTTTATTCAAAGATCTGCTTTATTGTAATGTGAAAAATTACAAAATTTTAGACTTGGAATTTCCAAAACATTCTACCGCTTTACCATACATTTCAAATTAACATAATAAATAAGGGACAGTTAGCTCAAAAGTGATGTTGACTTTTCCTTCTGCTGTTTCAGTTTAGGAATTAAATAATTGCTAGGTTAACTTTTCCTCTATGAAGAATTAAATTATCAATAGAGATCATTGATGCCTCATTATTTAGGTATGAGGTCAGTAAACTATAGTCTGTAGGCCAACACCTTCCCACAGAAATGTGTCTGTGGAGTATTTATATCGTAAAGAAAAAATTTTGTGTAGAAAGGCACATTCCTGGACTGCCAATGGCAGTGTAAATAACCTAGAATAGGTTAAGCCCTGTGCTTCTCTATTTCAACTTAGGAATTCTTGAGAAGCAATTCCTCATGTGGAAGTGTTCAAACCCTGAATTACAATGTGTGAAACATGGAGCATGGTGTGCTTCCTGTATCCCAACTATCCAGAGACTGAGGCCGAGGCATCACTTGAAACCCATAAGCTTGACACTAGTCTGGGGATATAGCAGGACCTCTTTCCACGACTACAAAAGATGGTACTCGCTTGTTTTGGTGCTTGAAATTGAACTCAGAGCTTTGCTTGTACTCAGTACAAGCTCTAGCCCAAAATGCCCATTTTACTTTGAATATGAGCCTTTACTGTGTGCTCCAGAAACAGCACTAAAAGCATTGTGTACGCTTCATTTCGTTTCGTTCCTCACAATGAATGTATGAGAGAAGTGCTATGTTTATCTTCTGAAAACACTGAGGCTCCATGGTGAGTGAACCTGCTCAGGAGTTCAGGTCCAATTAAAAAATTTGTTTAACCATCATGTTCACAGAATTTTTAAAAATGATTTTATATTAGTCCTTTAAAGGTGCAAAATATTTTATAATGTTTTTACCTAAATATCCGTCTAAAGTAAAATAGCTAACTTAACATACTTTCTTATAATATAATGTGCAGCCATTGAAAATTATTTTCAAGAGATGCAAATTAAAGCAACTCTGAGAGTTCATCTCACTCTAGAAAGAATGGCTGTTATCAAGAAATCAACCAATAATAATTGCTGGTGGGGCTGTGTCAAAAAAAGGAACCCTTCCTTCTCCACTGTTGGTAAGAGTTACTCTGGTACAGCCACTGTGGAAATCAGTATGGAGATTTCTCAAAAAAACCTAGAGGTTCCATTTGACCCAGCTGTTCCCTTTCTTACTGTCTTTCTAAAAGAAGTAAAAGCATCATACACAGTGATATATGTACGACCATGGTTATAGCAGCACAGTTTAAGCTAAATCAGAGAAACAGCCCAAGTGTCCATCAGCTGATGAGTGGATAAAGATGTGGTTTTTAATACAGTGAAGTACTGTTCTGCCATAAAGAATGATAAGCTGAGACATTACTAGCTAAATGGATGCATCTTGAGACCATACTCTTGAGATAATTGAACATACATGTTTACGTACCACGTTGTTTCTCTGGTGTGAGAAAGTGCAAGTGTAAGTAAGGACCAAAATGTATAATAGATACTGGGAAATTTGAAGAAAATGTTCAAATGAGAAGGGGAATGAGGGAGGGGAAAAGGAAAAAAGGGACAAGAAAAAAGGTGCAAAGAAGAAAATGAAAGCAAGGCTTTTGTAGATAAAAGAGAAAGGTGGGTTGAGGGAGGGGAGGGTCATGGAGACAAAAACCAGCAAGATACATCATGTACAGGTACAGATTCTCTATGATGAATGTTATCATTATGCATATCTGAACTGTACCAGGGATGGGGATTTGGCTCAGTGGTTCTGCTGCCTGCCTTGCAAGTGCAAGGTCCCAAGTTCGATCCCTGGTGCCCCCCCCAAAAAAAATTGCAAAGGGGAGAAAAAAAAATCATGTTCTAGAAGATCATTTAATGACACAAGAAAATACATTGTAATTGGAAAATGAGATACAAGTTTTAAAATAGCATTTTGTTTTTCTGAACTTAGATGGAAATACATGAAATTTTGTCTTCACATTATTAATATGTATTAATTTACATATTGAAGAATCAGTGTGATAATTTCATAGCCATTGATCACCACCCTCTTTACACACATACTTGCTTTTAAGTCAGTTTTTTTAGCTGTGGTTATTGGGTTTTCAGGTATCTTCATTTTCTTTTTCATGTTTTTTTTTCTTTATTTTCCAATTTTTGTGAGTATATTGTTTTTTAAAATCAGAAAAATGTTATAGGAATCTTTTTTTTTTTTTTGGTACTGGGGATTGAGCTTGGGTCCTTGCACTTTCAAGGCAGGTAGCTGGAACCACTGAGCTAAATTCCTGGCCCTTCACCTTTAATGTCACTTTGTGTTTTGTAGTGCTGGTGATTGAATCCAGTGTATTGCCATGCTAGACAAGTGCTCACTACTAAGCCATGCATTCCCCAGCCCTAATTTAATGTTGAGTGACATGGACATGCTTATATTCCTGGAGAAGGGGCGTGTGTGTGATTTTAGCTAGAAAACACATTGGATGGAAATATACAAAAATACTAACAGTATTGTTATGCCAGAGAGGTAGTATTTCTTATTTCTTAAGAGTAAAATTTCTGGGCTGGGGATTTAACTCAGCAGTTCAGTGGCCTGTCTTGCAAGCGCAAGGACCCGAGTTTGATCCCTGGTACCAATTTAAAAAAAAAAGTAAAATTTCTGGGCTGGGATTTAGCTCAGTGGTTCCTCCACCTGCCTTGCAAGCCCAAGAACCCGAATTCAATCCCTGGTACCAAAAAAAAAAAAAAAAGTAAAATTTCCTACTACCTTTTCATATACATTCAGACTTTTATACTGTGAGGATAGATTTGTTGTTTTTGGGTTTTTTTGGCATAGGTTTTTGTAATCAGAAAAGTTAATATTTTAACTTGTAAGACGGGTCTAACTTGTAGTTTCTTATATATTCTAACTTGTACTTTCTTATATATTTCAGACATTTGAAGACAGTGATTTGTTCCATTTGATTGGCGTTATTTGTGGATTAGCAATTTACAATTTTACTATTGTGGACTTGCATTTTCCTTTGGCTTTATATAAGAAACTGCTGAAAAAGAAACCATCCCTGGATGATTTGAAAGAATTAATGCCTGATGTTGGGAGGTCGGTTGTAAAAAGTGTTGAGGGTAGAATTCGGGAGGCAAGAAATGCAGAATGTACAGATTGCTTTCCTTGTAGGAATAATAATGTTCTGTTACTTCTGTTAAATTTCTGGAATAACCAGAAGCATTTACTCAGATCTACTGAAAGAGTAAATTATTTTAATAGCACTCTGAATTTTTATCTTCAGAGCTCAGCTTTTAGTGGTTTAGGAGGTAAAGTTTTCTGAGTGTTTATAAATGATATATTTGGATATTCATTCTGTGATTGAATATGTATAAAGATTTTTTTATTAAAGTGGAATAAAAATTATATATAAGAACAATTGTTAGAAATTAGATGATACATGGCCTTTTTAGTGTTTTGTTTTGTTTTTTTAATCTTTTTTGGTCCTGGGGATCAAACTCAGGATCTTGCGCTTGCAAGGCAGGCAGAGGAACCACTGAGCCAAATCCCCAGCCTGATGCATGGCCTTTTTAATCAGAAGAAGAGAGAAAAACTGTTCTTTTTCCCCCTCTCCAGTGTTGTTTATACATTTGCCATTGTATATCCAGTATTCTGAAACAAATATAAAAGTACAAATTAATGGAAAAAAATAATAAAAAAGTAAGAAATGCATATTCATTCATAAGCAAAAAGGCAAAATGCCAATAATATTTTATTTTAAAGAAATATATGTTATTTTGCAGAAGCATGCAGCAGTTACTGGATTACCCAGAAGATGATATAGAGGAAACATTTTGTCTAAATTTTACGGTAAGATGAGAAGACATAGGTTGTATTAGAAGACATAGCTTCATTATTTATCATCCCTTTTATTAAACCACTGTGCCTTACGGTTTTTCTTTATTTTGATAGATGGAACTCTTAACCCTTTAGCTAACATTTATTGAGTATTTACTATGTGCTAGACCCAATACATACATTATTTCTTTTTATCTTCAACAGTCCTATGAGCTTACTACTATTCCTGTTTTACAGGTGAAGAACTAGAAACAATAATTACATATCACAGTCAGCATTCATAGCCCTGTGACTTCAAAGCTCATATGCTTCATTAATATGCTAAATATATTTACAGATACAAAGGGTCTTTATCCACATGTTCATTTTTGAGCTTGCAATTACAGAAATGTTAGAGAAACAAAAGATTATTATGAATATTACTAATGAAATTACTGCTTAAAAAATTATTTCCCCCAATATATCCCTTTCTACTTTACTGCTTATTCTTTCTTACCTATCTTATCTTGCTGTTGTATAACTTAGTGTAATACAAATGCAAATATATTCCAGTATTATTTAGAAATTAAATTGAAAATCTTGTAAAAGACACAAAATTATATTAAGACAGTGAAAGAGATTTTGAATGACAGATCAAGTCACATGCAAAGCCATTGACAAATGAGAGTCTGGCAGAAATAGACCTCGAGGGCCAGGGATTGAGCTCAGTGGTTCTACCGCCTGCCTACAAGTGCAAGGACCCGAGTTCAATCCCTGGCACTAATTAAAAAAGAAGTAGACCTCGTGGCAATTAAACAAAAGAAAATCAACAAAAGTGATAAAAAGATGCTTCATGTGTGAACAGTTGAGTAAGACTCTTGGGAAAATGGTAAAACCTTCAGGTTGTTTTTTTTTGTTTGGTTTTGTTTTGTTTTTAACATTTTTTTCCCTTCCCTACCCAGTCTGCTCAGTGGTTTTTGTCAGTATTAACAGAAAATACCATATTCTGCTGTTACACAATTTACCTCCAAAACAAAGTGCCCTCTCACAAAAGTTTAGCAGTTCTTATTGGCCCATGGTGTGTAACAATATTTGGTAGGCAGGACTGGGATTTTAGCTCAGTGGCAACGTGCCTGCCTTGCAAGCATAAGGTCCTGAGTTTGATCCCCGTACCAAAAAATAAAAAAAAAAAAAAAAAAAAAAAAAAAAAAAAAAAAAAAAAAAAATTTGGATAGGCATTAAAATGAAATAAATTTTCATAATTTTTTTCCAAGAAAATCTTTGTTGGAAGTCTTCCTATTTTTTGTGAAATTTTTGTTTCTCTTTTTAGTTGACTCACTTGTATCTGTTAAAGTGTCTTTACATCTTGACTAACTGTCTTGATCAGGTAAAATGTTGAATTCCAAACAGTTTAATTTCTAACTTATCTCATAACCATCTATATTCAAGAATTTATTTTTTGTACCATTTCTTTCTCAGAGTTATGGTTTTCTGTTGCTTGCAGAATAAAAACTATAGAATTGGCAACAGAGACATTTATAATCTGGCTTTCTGTCCAACTTTCATTGTCTCATGCCATTTTTACCAAATTGTATCATACCATACAGTATTCTTTGATTTACGTTACCGTCCCCTTTGTTTAGAGCCATTGCCATACATTTTCAGGACTTGATGTGTACTCTCACATTTTACTCTTCTGGTTTTTGTTGTTGTTGTTGTTTTATTTTTTGAGACAGGGTCTCACTATGTAGTTGAGACTGACCTGGAACTCACCATATAGTCCAGGCTGGTCTTGAACTCACAGCGATCCTCCTGCCTCAGCCTCCTGAGTGCTAGGATTGCAGGCGTGCGTCACCACACCTGTCTCTCTTCTGTTAAAGAGATGTGCTCAGTCTGAAATCTTACTCAACTCCCAGTCTTTCAGAATTATACCTATCATGCTTTATAAATGGCATTTTTCCTCAAGGTCTTTTATACTTTCTCTAGTTGAAATTAAGTTTTCTTTCTTATGTTGTGTTATAAAATTTGGTTACATATCTGTTCCATACAGCATTATTTTATTATGATGAGGTGTTTACATGCCACGTTTCTTCTCCTTCACTAGATAATAAACTAGAAGTATTCATCACTTACCTATCCCACTTCCACAGTAGATTTCTGTAGATCCCAAATTTTCATTAAAGAGGAACATATTCCAAAAAGAAAGAATTTAGAGAAAAGGTATAGATGTGGGAATGGTAACACTTTTATTTTAAAGACTAATAAGAGTAATAAAAATATCAAAATAAACGACCACCTCATTAACCAATTAATGCATAATTTAAAAAGCCTGTGGCTGGGTGTGGTGGCGCACACCTGTAATCCCAGCACTCTGGAGGCTGAGGCTGGAGGATGCTGTGAGTTCAAAACCAGCATGGGCTACATAGTGAGTTCCAGGTCAGTTTCAACTACATAATGAGACCCTGTCTCAAAAAAAGCAAAACAAACAAACAAACAAACAAATAAAACAGTACTCCCTTAAGCCTGTGATCAGGCACGCAAGGCAGAGGAATACAGGAGAGTACGGGTTGTGGTGTTGAAAGAATGCATAGTTCTTTAAGCTGAATGCATTCTGCTAGTTGGATTTAATCATTCATCTAAGGAAAGCATTCTCTCTAATGCCTTAGTTTATTCTACACTTTCACGTACAATAAATCATTAGTTTTCTGTGCCTAATTAAACAAACTCTTGGTCATTTTTTGTCAGCCCCCTATAGTAGGATACTAAATTACTAGAGAATGAAAATTCTTAGTTATGACTTTAAGCAGAATTCATAAATAAGCTTATAATAGCAGAATTTTGCCTAAATTTATTACTTTTTATATTTAATAAGAGAAAGGAAAAATAATAGATTACTAAGGTACTTTTAAGTTTTGAGTCTGACATTGACTTTTTTTAAAAATTTAAATTAATAGATCACAGTTGAAAACTTTGGTGCAACAGAAGTGAAAGAGCTGGTTCTAAATGGTGCAGACACAGCTGTTAACAGACAGAATCGGTAAGTGACTTCCAGCAGCATCAGTGGAAGTGATGACACTCAGTAGACATTTTCTCTTGTATTTAGAAAGATGTCACAACCCTAAATTTTCATTCACGTAAAACTTAGTCTTTGAATTTTTAGTGAGGAAATAATCTGTTTTTGTTCTTGAAGTCTCTTTAAAATATCAAAAAAGTAATGAAAATTTCATAAAAGAACAGAGAAGTGAGCATATGTTTGTAAACTAGAAAATTGTAATTAAAACCACACGAAGCTACATTATAAAATGGAATTGAGATGTGAACAAAGAATTAGGAATCAGAATAACATCAGTCTGTAAAAGAACAACATTAGAAGCTAGATCAAAATTTTGGGAGAAAGTCATTTTTAACTTAAGACTCCTGTGTCCACCCCTTCAGTACGTGGTTGGACATAAAAACATTTTCATACGCTCAGTATCTGAGAATTTACTTACGATGCCTCTCTTTCAGGTGCATGTGACCTACCAAAACAAAGAATTCAATCAGAAAAGAGGAAGGTACAGGGTACAATACAGGAGAGAGGCAAAAAGTGTTCCTTCTATCTAAGGAAACCATACTTGTGTAGAAAATTTAGGAGCTAACAGTCTGGGCTAGGTGAAGAGGACACAGAGGGATCCAGGAGAAAGGTGCAGTGAATGTCACCCTCATATGTTTGAGTGAAAGAGAGGAAGTTGCTGTTTCTATTGGAGTGGCTGGGGGGAAATTGCAAATAAATGGGAAAAAATTCTTTTTAAGAGAATTGCAGAATGCAGCTTGTGATGTTAACAGTGAATATTGAACCAAAAATTGTTATATACTAAGGAGGGGCAGAAAATGAGAATGGCGTAATTAAAATGTAAAATCCTCACCTTTCCCAATGGGTGTTTAGTTCATATAAATTTAAAACTGAAAATCAAGGAATAACAAAAAGCTACGTTAAAAAAGCTTGAGGGTTGTGCTCGCTTGGGCAACACATATACTAAAAAAGCTTGAGGGTACATATCTGAAGGAAAGCAAGAATTAACAAAGCATTATCTTCAAATGGCAGGAAATTTCTGATAGAGAAATGAAGGACAGAGAGCTGTCTTGTGCTTTCCTGTTTCATTTTAATTCTTCAGGCAAAGCTAGCTTAGGGATTGTTGCCAGGGACGTGATCCAAATGATTGTAATCCTGCTTCTGCTACTGAGAAGTTTTAGGTAAATTATGTCTCCTTGCCTCAGTATCCTTTTCTGCAGAATAGAGTGGTAAAGTATATCTACTTCATGGGGTCATTTTGAGGAATAATAGGTAAGGCAGTAATTTTAAGATACTCAGAATAAGACCTAGCACTTGGATTGTTCAGTAAATGTTGGCTATTAGGAGTATTACTATTGTTATAATTGATGTTTTAAACTATGTGTATTGTCTTACTTTTGATCAAAGTAGAGCTATTGTAAAATGATGTGGGGGAAAAATGATCCTTCTAGCTGTCCTTTAAAAAAAAATTGTGAAAGCTATGCATGGTGGTACATACCTATCGTAGTCCCAGCACTCGGGAGGCTGAAGCAGGAGGATCACCATACGTTTCAGGCTAGCCTGGGCTCTGCATAGTGAGTTCAAGAACAGTGTGAACTACAGAGCAAGACCCTGTCTCAAAAAAAAAAAAGTGTATGTGAAAATCCAGGTGAGGTAGCACACCTGTAATTCCAGCACTCAAGAGGCTGCGGGAGGATCAACATGAGTTCAAGACCAGCCTCAGCTAACTACATGGTGAAACCCTGTCTTAAAAAAAATTTTTTTTTAAATGTAGTTTTTGAAAAGCTGGCTATGATTTTTTTACTTTATTGTGTGTATGTGCTGTAAATTGAACCGAGGGCTTTGCACTTGCTGGGCAAGTGCTCTACCATGTGCTATATACCCCACCCCTTTTTTTACTTTTTGAGACAAGGAAGATCTAAGTTGCCCAGGTTGGTGTTGAATTTTCCATCCTCCTGCCTCAACCTCTTGAGTATCTGGGATTGTACCACTGTGCCTGGTTTATGATTAGACTTTTTTTCCTGCTTTTAAAGGTTCTATTGTACTAATTCTTAATTCCTAAAAATACATTTCATAAAGATCATCTGGCTAGGAAGTGTTCTTAAATTTTTTGACAAAAAGTAAGTTGTCACACTAGCCTTTTGTGCTTGAGGAACAACTAGTATAGAGAATTTAACTTTCTTTTTTTTTCCAGCTTTAATTGAGTTTATTGGTACATTTTAGGATTGGATGAATTACAAAATTATGTATTTCAAAATTGATCTTTTATCATTGAAACTAATAGTACATGTGATTGGTTTTTTCACAGACTCACCAGTTTTATATTTTACAGTCACCTCCTTTGTCCATATGTTCCCCCTCTGTTTTAAAATGAATTTGTAAGGTCTGGAGGTTTAGCTCAGTGGCACCAGCGCCTGCCTGGCAAGTGCAAGGATCCAGTTCAATCCCTGGTTCCACACACACACAAAAATATGAATTTGGAATTTTGGTATAATGACGATGTAGTCTGTAGATCATTAAATGTATTTACTAGTATTTATGTGTACTGCACATGTGAAAGACCGCACATGTAATCTTTAGTGATTATCCTAAAATAATGTTTAATGCACCCACTTGTAAGTTTGGTTTGGTTTGGTTTTGAGATAGGGTCTTGCTATGTATGTAGTTCAGGTTGGCCTTGAACTCAAAGCAATTCTGCCTCAGCCTTCTGAGTATTGGCACTACAGGCGTGCGCCACCATGTCTGGCTGTAGGGGTTTTTGTTTTTTGTTTTTTGTTTTTTAATAAATTTTGTTAAGCTTTCTTGGAATCCAAAGCAAAAGGGACTGCTCTGTCAAATAGTCTGAATCCCAGAGCTCTTGTTTTTGATCACCCAATATTTGGGTGTTAGCGTACTCCTTTGCCAGTGAGTGTGAAGTGATAACCAGTTTCAATAACTTGTAAATATTGAAACACTTTTAGTAGCCAATTGTGTCATTCTGCTCACCAGAAGATGTTGTTTTTTCATGAGGAGTAGCCAAAGAAGAGCTGTGAGTACGTCAGAGATATACTTGAATTTTCTTTTTTATGTAGAAAGAATAATAGGTTTCTCCATAATGACTTCATCCCCTTTGAGCCCGACTCACTTGTCTGTTTTATAGATAAGTAGCAAAAAGTGTAGCAGCGCTCAGTTTTAGTTGGACTACATTATATATTCTCCATGAGAGGTTTTTTAAATAATGTGTGCATGTGTCCCTTTTCATTTCTAGGCAGGAGTTTGTTGATGCGTATGTGGATTATATATTCAATAAATCAGTGGCTTCCTTATTTGACGCTTTTCATGCGGGTTTTCATAAGGTCTGCGGAGGAAAAGTTCTTCTGCTCTTCCAGCCTAATGAACTACAAGCCATGGTTATTGGAAATACAAATTATGACTGGAAGGAACTGGAAAAGGTAGGGAAAACAAATCTATGATATTGTTCACATGGATGAGACCGGACACGTTCAGGGTGGTGTGGCCATAGACGAATGGAAAGGGAAAGGAACATGTCTTAGGTGGAAATCGTGACTTTTTATGTATTGTTTTCCATTTTTGTATAATTTATTAATATCATTTTATAGGCCAACACTGCCCTCCTGACTCCACAATGAGTAGATTTGAACTATGTAGGAACAAGGATGGTGTTTTGTACTTGCCAGTGTTGGTGGTATTGACAGACCACCGTCTGTGACACAGACTGGAAGCACCAGCCCAAACCAAATGGGTTTTATTCTGCTTCAGGCCTAGGAAAACCATTCTGAAAAGCATTTGCCATGCTCAAGATTTTTATTCCCTTTTTCTCTAATTAGTCTCAGTTTTAGTTTTTAGCATGGAAATGATGCTTGTGGTCTTCATTACTGATGCCATAGTCGTGAGGAGATGGGGAATTTTTAAAACTTTTCTTGTCTGTCCTAGTAATTCACAACTATTTCTTCAGATAAACATAGTAAAAAGAGTAAGATTAGGTTAACCTGTCCATTTTCCAAATTTGCTAACATCCCATAATTTCGGTGGTTTGACAGTTTTTTAAGAACACATTGGCTGTATGACCTAATGGTACTGTTGCCTGTTATCTTCACACAAAAGTATGTGAGGCAAGTGGCAGCACCACTGAGCTAAATCCCTGGCCCTAAAGGTATTTGAATGAATACATTTTCATGGTTACAGGGTTTCAGTTTTACTATAGGAAGAGTACTAGATGTGGATGTTGGCAATGGTTACACACAAGGTGAATGCACTTCACGCCACAGAACTGTGGGTTTAAAATGGCCGGGTGTGGTGGCGCATGCCTGTAATCCCAACACTCAGGAGGCTGAGGCAGGAGGATCGCTGTGAGTTCCAGGTCAGTCTCAACTACATAGTGAGAACCTGTCTCAAAAAACCAAAAAAAAAAAAGTTTAAAAGGTAAGGCAGTTGTGGCATATGCCTGTAACCCTAGCTAATTGGGAGGTGGCACAGGATGGCTACAGATTGAAGGCCATCCTGGACAGCTTAACAAGACTCTGTCTCAAAATAAAAAGGCTCACGAAATAGCATATTATTCCCTGGATTCAATCCACAGTACTTCAGATACACACCAAAAAAGCCAAAAACTGGAAACAAATGGATCAACCAGTTCTAATATATCCTTTCTGTAGAATACTACTACTGAACATCATTACAAGAGAATCCGCTGTTGATAATTGTACAACTGGATGTGCTTTCTGCTGAGCGAAGGAAGCCCCACTGATCTCCAGGGATCCATGTGTACAGTTCTGTTAACGTGGTGATGGGTCAAGGGTAGAGGAGGGTGTGACTACACAGGATTACCGTGAGGCACCTGGCATAACGGGGGTAAAACTTCGGTGCCTGCATGGCACTGACAGTTACGTGCTTCTGTAGACATGCTTACAACTCCCAGAACTGTACCTAATCCAGACAAAGTCACTTTTACTGTGTGTTAATTTAAGGGATAAAATTTAAATTATAATTAGGAGCCAGGCATGCCGGGTGTGGTGGCGCATGCCTATAATTCCAGCACTGAGGAAGCGGAGGGAGGAGGATTGCTATGAGTTCAAGACCAGCTTGTGCTACAAAGTGAGTTGAAGGCCAGCCTGGACTACATGGCAAGACACTGTCTCCAAAAACTATGGGATTTTTAACTCAATATACACTTATCTCTGTTCTCTCCTCACTAAATCTCACTAAAATGACAGTAAAAAAAAATTCAGAATAGGAACATGGACATCGTGTGTGTGTGTGTGTGTGTGTGTGTGTGTGTGTGTATAATTTGATGAAAAGCCAGGTAAGTTGATTAGTGAACGAGGTCAGAGAAAATATTCTAAGCGTCTGCGATGATGGTGAAGTTCTTAGAGCTTTCCAGTGATACAAATAGCTGGCTGCAGCGTGCCTGCCGTAGGTTGGCCACCATTGCTGTAGACCACAAGGTTATCAGGAGGCAACCCACTTTGCACCCTACAGCCTCTGAAAGGGAAAGGACAGTTCCTCATACCATACTGTATAACTTTAAATAGCAAGGGTGTATGGATGACTAAAAGCAGTAGAATTACTTCACAATCTCTTTAAGGAATTACTGGTGTAATCCCAGTACACTGGGAAACTGAGGGAGGGGGATCACAGATTCAAGCCCAACCTGGAAATTTGGTGACTTTCCAAAGCCCTATCTCTAATTGAAATCTAAAATTTAAAAAGGGCCTGAGATTTAGGTCACTGTGAAAGTCCTGATTTCAATCTCCAGTACAGGAAAGAAAAATCAAGAAGGAAGCAACTCCGTAATCACAGTGCTTGGCCAGGCTGAGACAGAAGGATCACAAGTTCAAGCCTAGCCCAGGCAACTTAGTGAGACCTTGTCTCAAAATATAAAAAATTTTAAAGGTCCTGGCGGGGGTGGCTCAGTGTGAAGGCCTTGGGTTCAATTCCCAGTATTGCCAAAAAGAGAAAAAAAATAATTAAGCTTCTTCTATCTCTTCTCTTAGCCAACAAGAGACAATGCAGAAAGAGGCTTTAGAATCTGGGGGTGTTGATCTGGTTAAAGAGATGGGAGATAGAGACTTAAAGTCTTCCCTCACTGGAAACGGACTCTGCCCCTAATCACCATAAAATGACGTGTGCGTTTTCATCACCCTTGAAGTGGCACACAGCTTGTCCCTGTTGCCTGTCCTGTCATTGCTCCTCCCTGCAGCAGCCTGCTGAGCCTGGAGCCTCCCCTGCTCACTGCACTGTAGAGGCCGCGCCGTTCCTTTCGCGTTTGATTTTTTTTTTTTTTTCTTGGAATTTTCATAACATAAATTTTTCTTATCTGTCTTTACCTGTGCTCCCTCCGCCCTGCCACCACCATATTGTAGACATCCTGAGTCAGGCTTTGAGGCTTTACTCACTGTTTTATTCGCAGCACCTAGCAGCACTCGCCAGGTACTAACACTGCCTAGATAGTCACCAGATGGCAAGTGTTCTGGTCGGGACCTTCTGAGGGGTGTATTTCCAGTATCCTCGGTGTACCTTAGTATTTCACTGATTATGATTTGTGGCTTTACATATTCTTACCTAATAAAACGATTACACATTTCCCTCAATCTATTTAGAGATGTAAAAGAAAAATAAAGGTTTTTAGTCATGCACCTTTCATTGCCCAGTAACAGGCACATAGACTTTAAATTCAAGCAAGTCAGTATATATTGCTGGAAATCAGGCCATTTTCTCCAAACATTTTGTAGAATTGAATTGTTGAGAGTTGGGTGATTGAGATAATCATAGATAGGAATAAGATACAGGTATGAATAAGGAAAGGCCAGAATTCAAGAGCGGGTTAACAAGTATGTATGGGCCCTCTGCCGAGCCCTCTATGCACAAGATAAAGGAGACGTACTTAAATAAGATTGAAACACAGTCACTGCCTCTGAGACAAACATTACTTAATTGAATTGTAATGAATACAAACGGAGTGTAAGACGTGAGAAGGATCTTTAAGAACTGAAAGGCCAGAACCGGGTGTGGTGGTACATACCTGTAATCCCAGCCAGCGCTCAAGAGGCTGAGGCAGGAGGATCACAGAGTTTGAGGCCAGCCTGGGCTACATAGTGAGTTCAAGGGCAGCATGAACTACAGAGCAAGACTCTGTCTCAAAAAAAATTTAAAAAGAAAGTTAAGACCAGGTGTTGCTGAATTTTAAAGAACGCAGTGTGAAGTATACGCATCCTCCTCCCTACCCCTTTTCTCTCAGTATGGTACTAATGTTTTGAAAAGTATATTAGTACTATTCCTGTGATTTATTCCAGGACATAGTGGCTTAAGAATAACAATGAACAGTTACTCTCTGTTTCTGTGGGTCAGGAATTCAGGAGTAGCTTGACTAAATACTTTGACTCAAGGGTCTGTGGTGATGTTGCCCCCAGGATGCTGGTGGTGCCACCGTTATCTAAAGGCTTAAGTATGTTCTCTTCCTAGATGTCTCACTCTCGTGGCTATTTGCAAGAGGCCTCAGTCTAGCACTGACAGACATCTCCACAGGGCTGTTTGAGTATCCTCGGGAAGTGGCAACTGACTCATCCCACAGTGAGGGATCTAAAAGGGGGGCTAAAGCTACAGAGGTATTTCTTGGTTTGTTTTATGATCTAGCCTCAGAAGTCATACATTCCTCAAATTTGCAGTATTCTAGTGGTATCACAGATTAGGGCCATCAGCACGGGAGGGGACTAACGGTACAGGACGAGAATACCTGCAGGGGAGAGCTGGGGGTTTAACTCAGTGGTTCTGCAGCCTGCCTTGCAAGTGCAAGGTCCCGAGTTCAATCCCAGGTACCAAAAAAACAAACAAAAGAATACCTGTAGGTTCACTGGGGACCATCTTGGAAATGGATGACCACAGAAAATTAGTGTCCTCTTAGTATGATTTTTTTTTTCCAGCTTTAATTGGGTTTATTGGTACATTTTAGGGATACAGTACAGTTGCATTCATTGTTGGGATCTTGTACCTCTACATGACAGGTCTTGATTCTCATTTTTTCCCCTTTTACCCCTGCCCTCCCTTCACCCCCTCCTCCCCTCCCCATCTACAAACCTAGTATGATTTTTGTAAAGAAGAGATGGGATGTAAAAAGTTGACTGACTATAGGAAAAGATTTTATAATTACAGATAAAACTAGGTTAAACTTTTAAAAATCCTTTAACATTGAGTGTCTCGTTTGTTTTGTTTTGTTGGTACTGGACATCGAACTCAGGACCTTGCACTTACAAAACAGGCGCAGTGCCACATGCTAAATCCCCGGCCCTGTTATTAACTGTTTTTACTCAGATATTTATGAATGAAGATAATAGTTGTATTCTATCATATTCTTTAAAATAATGAGACATTTCTGGTGATTCATATGTATGTATTGTTCTTACCTTTTTCTTGGAAACTAATGGCTTCACATTACAAAATCCCCAGAAAAAAGTGGAGCACCAGCTGTATAATACAGGTTTCATACTGCTGGGGAATTAATTACAGGTTTACAGACTAAGGATGTCAATGTCAAGTCAGTTTGTTAAGACAAAATCAAAATATCCTTTAATATTAATAAAAGTTTGTTATTTTTAGAATACAGAATACAAAGGAGAGTACTGGGCAGAGCATTCTACGATAAAAATTTTTTGGGAAGTATTTCATGAACTACCATTGGAAAAGAAAAAACAATTTCTGTGTAAGTATTTCTAACTAGTCCCCTATTTTATGAGACAGAAATCTGTTTAAATTTATTCTCATAGCATATTTATTCACTTTGATGGGTTAATTTTGCTTTGTGTAGTATTCAGTGTCTTCTTTCAATTTTCAAAACAACTTATCTGTGTTCTTAATTGCATGTGTTCATATTTCAAAGGCTAAATTTACTTTGTTTCCAAAATAGCATTATTCTTAGAAATATAAATGAAAGCTAGGTGTGGTAGCACATGCCTGTGACCCCAGCACTTGCGAGGCTGGGGCAGTTTTGCTGAGTTTGAGGCCAACCTGAGCTACATAGTGACTTTAAGACCAGCCTGACTACATAACAAGATTGTCTCAAACAAAAAAAAAGAACTTATAGTAGTAGTTGCAATAATGTAGGATCAGGATACTTAAAATACCTTAGGAGAGGATAGCTCTTTTCTGTGTTTGGTTTTTCTCTTTGCTTTACCACCAAAACTTTGGGAGTTTTTGTAGAAAATAGAACATTTTCCCCCCCAGGGTCCTAATTCCTTCATAACTTAATGCCTGTATTTTCATATTTTAAAATCTGAATTGATTGAAATGTGATTTATATCAGAATTTATGTATCCAGGTCTGGGATTTAGTTCAGTGGTTTGGTGGCCTGCCTTGCAAGCGCAAAGACCTGAGTTCAATCTCCAGTACCAAAAAAAAAAAAAAAAGAATTTAATCAGTGACATTTCATTTATATGACTGCAGTTGCCAAGAATATCCTTGGCAATCTTTTTGAGTCTTAAATTCTTTTCTAAAAAACTCAATGTTGTATTTGATTTATCAATTAATTCTAAATGGCTTCTCCCAAAAAAGGGACCCCAAAATATTTTGACAGCAACAACAGTCAATTCGTTCATCAAATATTTATTGCCAGGCATGGTGGCACACGCCTGTAATCCCAGCACTCAGACCAGCCTGGGCTACATAGTGAGCTCCAGGTCAGTCTCAACTACATATTGAGACCCTGTCTCAAACCACCCCCCCCAAAAAATTGAGTGTCTCACGTATGCCAATATGATCACACATTTAAAGGGAAAAGTGGTGGTAGGCTTCCGCCTTAGTGCAGATGTTAGTGTAGAGCTGTGCTGTGGCTACTAAATATGTACCATTTGCTACTCGATTTGTTGATCAAATATGTTTTTCTTGGCAGTATTTTTGACAGGTAGTGATCGCATTCCTATTCTTGGTATGAAGAGTCTGAAACTAGTCATCCAGCCGACAGGAGGCGGTGAGGAATATCTCCCAGTTTCTCATACCTGTTTTAATCTTCTTGATCTTCCAAAATATACAGAAAAAGAAACTCTACGCTCTAAACTGATCCAAGCTATTGATCACAATGAAGGCTTCAGTTTAATATAACTTTGGAATCATAACTATTTGGTTCAGTGCAAAAACATTAAAATTATCTGTGTTTTTCTTGTGGTGATGAATTCAGCAGTGTCAGAGGTACTATTATGATTCTTACTTGCAAAATGTTCAATGCTATGAGTATTCATGAAAGCCAAAAATATATTAAATGAACAAACTTAAGTTTATTGTACAGAACCATGAGTTTCTTTCCCATCTTCGTAAGTATATTGTTGTGAATACATTACTTTTACTAACAAGCTTTAAGAATTTGAATATCTCAGAAATGATCTGATGTGTGAGTGCATGGAAATGTTATTTTTCAATTACTGGGTGAAAACCTTTAACTTCGGCCTGGAATAGTCATTTGATTATTTTTCCATTTTGTAAATAATGTTAAGTTTTGTAATAAAATAGTTATGTTCTGATACCAGTACAGTTTCCATGGTTATAATTGAACTGAGCTGACTTTTAAAGATTAAAAATAATGGTTTAATCTTACTCTGAGCTTCTATTAAAAGGGAAGTTGATTATTTTTCCATTTTGTAAATAATGTTAAGTTTTGTAATAAAATAGTTATGTTCTGATACCAGTACAGTTTCCATGGTTATAATTGAACTGAGCTTTTAAAGATTAAAAATAATGGTTTAATCTTACTCTGAGCTTCTATTAAAAGGGAAGAAAAGCATGGTAGAACCAACCTTGCCCTCTTTTTTTGCTAGAATAAATGTCTGTGCAAACCTAAATTACAGATAGGAATACATTAAATAACTTGTAGTTCTTTCCTCGCTTGTGAACCATGAGATGCTAATAGGTTATCAGAGAGCTTACTGATACTCATTGCCAGAAACAGAAACACTGGCTACTATAGAACCAATCACTGAATGATAGCTTCCAGAACTTATTGATACTGCAGTTTAGTCAATTTTAGTGCTTTAGAACTATATCCTTGAATTTTTCAGAAACAAATTTTAACAGTTTTATGGTGCTGATGCTTAGTTCTCATGTCATTAAATTGTAAAAGTGAGTTGATGCGATATATGTGACTTTCTGCTATAATGGAAATATTTATTTTTTAAATTTATAAAACTATGCCGTGAAAACTGTTTAAATAATAAAGATTTATTGGTTTAATATTTAAACTTTCAGTGGTCCTCATATAAGATTCAAAATTCTTCAAAAAGGGGGCTGTCTCATGAAAAGTGGATTGAGTTCCCATTCCCACATGAATTTGAGGTCCAATCTCACCTGAATTCCAAGAAAATTCTAAATCCAAGAAAAACTGAAAATTTCTTCCATATCTCATTCCAGCAAAACCTGATCTGAATAATTGAGGTATCTGTAGTATTCACTAAATGGGACTGTGACCCTATGGAGTGCCACATATGTGCTTTAAAAATAGCATAAGTAAGGGATAGTGGGATCTGTACTTTTCTGTACTTCCGCTTAAATACTACTACTAATGAGCCGTAGGTATCTTTTACAGATAAAGCACTAAAACAACATTCTCATGCAGGGTAGCACTATACCATTTCCCTGTGCACCCATCCATTCCTTGAGGGTGGTCATTATTCAAATAAACATATATTACGTGTCAGGTGCTTATTTTTTCATTAGTGACTTTGTATGCTACGAGGCTCACCTGTGAAGCAGCAGCCACTCTGGACTACTACAGAGCTCCACAACCGGGTATTTTGATGAAGACAGCATCTTACCTGGGAGCACAGCCATACAAAGCTTAATTTGGGTAAGTGATAAGTCTTCCTCCTCAGTTATTGCGGACTGTAATACAGCAATAGTAACAGCAAGATTCATGGTAGAAAAAGAACTACCTAGAGGTTTTTCAAATGGAAAAAAAATCTCTTGCTGGGCATGGTAATACACACCTGTAAACCCAGCACTCTGGAGGGCAGAGACATAAAAATTTAAGTTCGGATTGGGGATTTATAGCTCAGTGGTTCTGCCACCTTGCTTCTCAAACTCAAGGTCCCAAGTTTGACCCCCAATACCAAAAAAAAGAAAAGAGAAATTCCAGGTTCAAGCTTGGCCTGGGTAGTTTATCAAGACTGTCTCTGCCCAGGGCCAGGCAGATTTAGCTCGGTGGCAATGTGCCTGCCTCCCAAGCACAAGGTCCTGAGTTCAAAGGACCAAAGGAGAAAAAAGACTGTCTCAGCCTGGCATGGTCGCACATCCTGTAATCCTAGCACTCAGGAGGCTCAGGTAAGAGGATCACCATAGCCTGGGCTTCAAGGCTAGCCTGAACTACATACTGAGACCTTGTCTGAAAAAAACCCCAAACCAAAAAAACACCTGTCTCAATGTAATAAAAAGTTAAAGGGAGGGGAGCATAACTCAGGGAAGAGGCCTTGTGTTCAATTCTTCTCAAGACCTCTTGTGACTTATAAATCACAGTATCAAGTAGACAGATAATGAGTTTGCCAAGTTATACCACTGACTATATTAGAGAAAATGTTATCTACAAGGCTGTAAGAGACAAATATTTGTGTGGTAGTCTTCTCACAAAGTTCATTAAAAGGGTCAGTTTTTACTAACAAATTATGCTTGGGGCAGTCCTTCCACAAAGGGCACGTGTAAGAACCAAGACCTGTCATGTAAAGGTACAAGATCCCAATGATGAATGTAACTGTTGTGTATCCCTAAGATGTACCAGTAAACTCAATAAGGAAAGGGGGGGGCACATGTAAACTCTGAAGGGAAGGGCAGATAGATATTTCCTGTTCTCATCACACTCCAAGGTTCTTTTGCACTTTCCTCCCTGTTTCCCCGTATTTTTGTCATGTAAAGGTACAAGATCCCAATGATGAATGTAACTGTACTGTATCCCTAAGATGTACCAGTAAACTCAATAAGGAAAGGGGGGGGCACATGTAAACTCTGAAGGGAAGGGCAGATAGATATTTCCTGTTCTCATCACACTCCAAGGTTCTTTTGCACTTTCCTCCCTGTTCTTCCCCGTATTTCCTTGAATGCCCAAATTACTGAATTGATAAAGTATTTCTGAAGATAAACTGAGTCCACAGGCTGCTTATGTAAATTTACCTTTTTTTAACATTGGCCTTGGAAAGAATGTTTAAAACCATGAGAGAATTCTTATTTCAGAGAACTGTATTTTTCAAATCTGGCTTTTTTGGAACACTTGGGGGTACTTTTAAAATCTAAATCTCTATTCCTAAGAGGTAAGGCTCCCGCTATACATATATTTTCACAGATGATTTTTAATACAGCCCCCATTTGACAGCCACTCCAAGGAGAGGTGAGGTCATTGGGCCTGTTCTCCATAGTTTAATGGGTCACAGTGGATTATTTAGGTAAAGGTCCATCCATTAGCTGCAGAGCCCCCACACCTACCCTGCTTCTAGGTTGCAGGGTTAGGAGGTGAGGCTTTGAAACAAAATTTAACAAGCCAAATATGTGGGAGCAAGACGGAGGCAAAAGGATCATGAGTTCAATTACTGGGCTATCTTGAGAAAAATAATAAGCGTTATGAAATAAAACTTACTTGGTAATAATACAAAATACCATTGCCTGAAGTTGCACCATTGTTTTATATAGCACTGAGAAAAAAAAAATCCTAATCAAACCATCATATGCCATTAAATTAGCATATCATTATCACTGAGAAGTAGAGGTTACCCTAACAAGGTGTCAGAAAAAGGCTTGGAGGTAGGTTTGGCCAGTACAAGTAATACCTGTGAATTTCTATCTCCCAATTTGTGTACATACAGAATGTCACTGTTTCTTGTGACACATCTGAATACTGTAACACCTCAAGAGTTCATGAATATTTGTTTGGAAACAGTTCACTTCTCAAAAAACAAGTGACAGAATTCTTCCATTCCACTCACAAACCCTAGGCTCCAGTGACAAACATCTTCCCCACACAAATAAAAATGCAGGGGCCAGGAATTTAGCTCAGTGCCTGCCTTGCAAGCACAAGGACCCGAGTTCTATTCCTGGTACCAAAAATAACAAGAAAAACAAATACAAGTGCAGCTATCTTCCCCGAATTCATAAATTAAGTTCATGAACTGAGGGACCACTGTACTGTGTAGGATTTTATACGTAATTTCTCTAGTGCCAACAGCAATAGGCCAGTGTTTAAATCCACCTAGAGTTGGCTGAGAGGAGGAAACTTTGTCTTAAAAGCTTTAGAAAACCAAATTCTGAGGTCAACCTCAAAAAGTTGATAATGGAGGAAGGCAGAATTAGCACATTTGTAGTCCAACTCAGATTTTCAGTTAAACTGGGTCTTTTTTAAAAGACCAATAGGGCTTAACTCATTATCTTCCCAAGGAAGTAGGATTACAGCCATGTACCACCAGGCCCAGCTTAGGCTTTTCAAGTCCCTGCTCCTTTCTTCCCATATTTACCTGCAAAGGCCTCCAGCCTCAGAATAGTTGAAATATTAACTTCCGAAACATTTGGTGATATGCCCAGCACTGACAGTTGTGTGCACTAGCCAGTTAAGACTGTTATAAATGGAGTGAAGAAACGTAGTACAAAAAGGTTGCATCTCATACAACCCTCAAAGTTGCATATATTCTACAAGATTTAAGTTTTGTAACTTAAAGTAACAGAAAAAGTCAAATGACAACTTTAATAGACTTTAAAACAGTGTACAAGTATAAAACACTGGTTTTGTATTTCAAAAGTTGGAGGAAGATATCCAGTCATTAAACAGTCTACAAAACATATGGCCAGTAGATTACATAAAAGACTATATACAATATAAAAAGAGCTGAAAACAGTCTTCACTGTAAAAATAATTTAAAACAAATTTTTCAATTTAAAATATCATCTATAGCACAAACACATCATGCAAATGGAAAACTAAAAATATGCTGCATCCTTTAGTGTAGCCAAATTCAAATTGAGACATCTTTTAGGTAGAGAAATGGCCATACAAAATTTTCTTCGCTGGCAGTAATGGTCTAGCTGAATATTTTATGCATAAAGAACAGCTATACTTCAAACCCTTTTTATTGAATAAATACTAAACCAACATAGGAATACTTTAATTTGGGAGTAATGTCAAAAAAAGCCTGGAAAATAAATGTTTACTGCAGTTTTATAAAGTATGAACTTTTTTGAAACACTAGAAGCTTCTGCAGTTGAGAAAGATGATCTCTAGTTTTAAGGCAGCCTAAGCTTTTAATAAAGGTACATTATAAGAACTAGTTTCATTAACTATTCTGCTATTACAGGTTATATCATGTTCATCTCCATAATACTAGACTAACAGTTTGGTATTCATTACACCAAATCCTCCCAACAGGAGACATGTACTTTCTGTCTGAGTAATAATTAACATCTTTTTACTTTGAAACTGTAATTGGGCCTGTTGCTCTCCACTAATGGAAGAACAACAGTCCAAAATATTACACTCTTCTCACTAATAGTACCATTATTACAGATTCAGAAAGAATTTGCATATTCACATCTTGGCAGTTTAATACTTGTGGGAAAAGATCGATGAAAGCTCTACCACAGTGATAGGTAGGTAAACAATGGCAAATATTTCAAAACTAAGGGGATACAGGCAGGCACTATTGTTTCTAAAGCAACTGAGACATCTCCAAAGCATTTATTTTTCAGTTTAGTTTTATGAGCTGATAACAGACATTAACTGCTGCATGTCTGCAGGAAGTACAAAAGCCATCTTCATTTGAACAATAAATACAATACTCCTTGAAACTCTTAGCACCAAGTCTTACTTTAAAAAAGTAAAGACAACTGAGTGCTTTCCCATATATTGTTGACTTCCTTCTACTCACATTGCATGTCATTGTTTGTGATTTTTAAAAAGTTAGCTGCCACAAGGTTTTTGGAAAATGCCAGTGTTTAAAAATAGGTAATTGTGTTAAAGAATAACAGAGATTTTGAGGACTTCAAACCATTCAAACAAAGAAAAGTGAAAATACCATTCTTTGGTCTAGATAAGCTGTTCCCTTTACATTAATTTAACATTCCAATGGCTTTTTAAAAACTTTAAAATGTTGAAACTCACTAAGCAAAAACAATCATATATACATATTATGGATGATACAATGAACCTTTAAAGAAAATTAAAATCTTGACCAACAGCTGATTAAAGATACTTAGTACCTTTCTTTTTTTAAAAAAAAAAGTTAGTGTTGAGTGTACAAGTACAGAAATAATGGAAGTTAAAAAACTATCCATGAAAAAAAGTATTTTACCAGTCTATAAATATTACACCTTTCTGGTATCCTTGCTCTATTGAGTTCACAAGTAAACATTCATTTTGACATGCTAAAGTTCCTAATGCTGGTGAAACAATTCCTGTACCTGGACATTCCATTATGATTTGTTCGATGGATAGTTCATATCTGTTACTTCCTGTTTCATGGATATAGCTTCATTAACTGCTTCTTGATCACCTCCATCAGCTCCAAATTCAGTTCCTCCAGCAATCTCTGGAGCATCAGGATCATCCTCCAAGCCATTGTAGAACTCTTCAATCTCACTTTCATCCTCCAGGGGCTCTTCCAAACTTGGACTCTGGCATGTGCCACTATCACTGTTACTGCCACAAGAACTAGAGGACAATACATCATCTTCAGAGTCTGAATACACCTCCGCGCCATGGAAAATGTAACGATTCGGTGGTAAAAAGAGATATTGATTACCTGAAATACAGTAATAAATAGTACTTTCAGTTTTGTCACTGTGATTGGGCCCTTTGGAATCAGCTACATGTTCCAGCTCTGCCTTTTTGTAAATATCACTACTGGAGACTACTACTAGTGGTCTTTTTTTTTTAAAGCTGAATTAGTCCCACATGCAAAGCTTATTTGACACTAGCTTTGTAAATACACTATAAAGGTGTCACTGTGAATGAAAATTAAAAAAATTTTTTTTTTTTAAGATAGTGTCTCGCTATGTAATGTTGGCTTTGAACTCACTATGTGACACAGGCTGGCCTTGAACCTGCAGTGATGATCCTCCTGCCTCTGCCTCCTAGTACTAGGATCACCACACCTGACATTTAACAACTCTTAAGTAGGAAAAAAATGTGGAGAACCAACCACATTCTGCAAAGGTTCCATCACACCTTTTTAGAGATTTGATGAAGTATTCACCTCAGCCTATAGTAGATATCTAATTCAGGTTCGTTAAATAGAATGTCTCTAAAGCACATATGCTTTCAAAGTCTTTCAATGAATATTTTAACTATTTAGTGTCTACTATAAACTTAAAAAAATATTTGTCAGTATCTTCACCCGTATTTTAAGTAGTCTGTGGATACTGGCATCATCCACCTACTGAATCAGAAATCAGCGCTTCATGTATGCTAGTAATAAATACATGCTCTACAAATGAGCTCTACCCCCAGCTTCAGAACTGTATCCTTGTGAATCCTATACTTAGCACTTTGAGATGCAGGTCTAGCAATTATCTTTAAACTTTCTTCCCCTACATCTTCCCAAATTTACATTTACTATGTAAGTTAACCTACAAGAACCATAGGTCAAGAACTCTTCTAGTCTGTAGCATACCAATTCAATCCCACCTTAGTAATATTTGTTGCACCCCTTTTTAGCTAAAAGGGAAAGATCCCTCAAAGTTCTGCCTTTGTGCATACCCCAGACGCAACCACAAAAGCTTGATTACCACACTGGCACATGTGGTATCACTACAGAAACTGCCAAGTTGCTCTGCGAAGTGGCTCTCTCAGGGTTCAACCTCATATGTGCCAATTCAAATCTGAATCCACAAAACATAATGCACTACAAATTACACAGAAATACACAGTATTTAGTTTTCTACAACACTGGTATTAAGCTGGGCTTGGTGGCACAGACCTGTAATCCCAGTACTCATAAGGCTGAGGCAGGAAAACTGCCTTGATTTTTGAGGCCTGCCGAGGCTACATAGAGAGTTCAAGGCAAGCCTGGACTATACGGCAAAACCTTGTGGGGGGGGGGTGTTGATTTGCATAAGGAAGTATTTACTGTATATTTCCTGCTAATAGTTCCCACCTTACATTTCTTTTTTGCCCCCAGTACTGGGGATCAAACTCAGGACCTTGCACTTGCCAGACAAGCATGGTGCCATTGAGCTACATCTCCAGCCCCCACCTTGCATTTCTTGGTACCGGGGATCAAACTCGGGACCTTGCGCTTGCGAGGTAGTTGGAACCACTGAGCTAAATCCCCGGCCCCCCACCTTGCATTTCTAACTGAGACATTTCCTCTGACCCACTCATCTTTAGAGAGACCTCAGCACATGGTTGTCCTGTATGTACTTTTGTTTCTAGTTTGGGTCTGTACTTCTAAAAATGTTGCTATCCTGCCCTGATTCCCCTAAAGTACAGAAATGAATAAACTATTTCTCAGCGCAAGTACTCAATACCACCTTTTCTGTGTTTTTGCCTCTACGTGGCAACCAACCATCAAGTTAAATTAAAAATTTACTTAATTTATGTTTCCATTTCCTCTTACCCTTTTTTAAATTCTCACAATTACGTAAGACACACTGGTTCCCTCTTTACAGTTTAGGAAAGAGATTAAATAACTTAGCCCAAGATGGAGTTGAGATTGTGCAGGTCCAATTCTAAAGTTGTTACCTTTGAAGACTCTTGTAATACCCAGTAATTTAACATAAAGAGATGGCTCCAGGCTTGCTCTGTTTTCTGGAGGAAAAATTGCCTGTCTCTCTCCAAAGAAGAGTGAATCAGATGAAATGTCTGTTAGAAATGTAAGGTGGGGAGTGGGGATGTAGCTCAGTGGTACCATGCCTGTCTGATGAATCTATTGAAAATATTGAAGGAAAATTCCCAGTACAGAAGTCTGACAGTACACAAGCAGACTTGGTATAGCCTAACTCAGCAGCAATTTGTCTTTTGTCTCATCACATTTACAGACATAAGCACTTTTTAAAATTTTGTTTTGTTTCCCCTGGGAAAAAAATCCCTTATTTTTAAGAAGTTAGGTTCTGAGCTGGGGATATGTTTGGTGCAGTAGTAGAGCACGTGTCTATCATACAGGTTGAATCCCCAGCACCACAGGATACAATGTTTTGGGTGTTTGTTCAAGTAAGTACTTCAGCAGTGTTCAAATAAACCAGTGTTTGTTCAAATAAGTGCTTCAGCAGTGTGTACTAATGAACATTTATCATCCACTTTTATAATTCACAAACATGAGTAGATTGGTCATTTTATCTCCAGAACTTAGTATAGTACACACTGCTGTAGAGAAAACAGCCCAAAACTTATTCAACCAAACTAAAATTTACTTACAAGTGACTGGAGCACTATCTAAAATGCGATACTATCCACCAAATAAAGTAAATGAGACTGTTCTAAAGATGTATCAAACTGTTAGACCTAAAGAGGATAGTTTTTTCCATTGATTAAATTGGGATTTCCTCCACAGCACTATTTTGACCTGAACGTCTATTTCTAAAAAGTTCCTTCAGCTGGGCATGGTGTGCACGCCTGTAATCCCAGCACTTGGGAGGATGAGGCAGGAGGATTGCTTTGAGTTCGAGACCAGCCTGGGCTACATAGTGAGTTCCAGGTCAGTCTCAACTATACAGTGAGACCCTGTCTCAAAAAACCAAAAATAAATAAATAAATAAATAATAAAAAGGTTATTACACTTCACCTATGTTAGTTAATGCTAATAAATATACACTTTACATGTGTTGAGACAGATATTTAGTGGAGAATTGGATGTTTTGTAGACAACATGACCTAAGGGTTAAAAAGCAGTCTTAGGATAGATAGGCCTGAAATATAATCTGGCTGTTCTTCCTAGTTATTACTTTCCATGGGGTACTTAATTTGTATGGCGATATTTTCCCACCTAGACCAAAGAATTGACAGTAGTTTCTACCTCATGAGATTAAAATAAGATGCATTTTTATTTCAAAGCCAGCATGGGGTATAGTGAGTTCAAGGCTATAGCAAGATCCTGTCTCTCTTAAAAAAAAACACAAAAAAACAATAACCAATAACATCAAATCAGATGTATATAAAACACCTGACCTAAAGCAAGCGCCTGAATCTTAGTCATTTCTACCAGCTGAAGTTCTCATCAGACAGTGGCAGAGCGTGTAATAATAACGCTAACTCAATTTAGTACTCATCTTCCCATCCCCCAGAGAAACAAAACATAGAATACCATTAAAAAGGAAGCACTCTTCTTTCCTCCCTGTATTACATAAGATATGAATGTATTTACCTTTCCCTGTATGTCAACTAAAATAACTACCCAAATGGGGATATAGCTCAGGAGTAGTTTGACGAATGTACACAAAGTCCTGGGTTCCCTTCCCAGCTCCATCCAAAAAAAAAGCCACCGTAATTAACTTGCCCAAACTACTAATTTCTTAAAACTATTTTGTTACAATGATTATACTCTCAAAAATGGCTTAACAGCATTTCTTACCATCAAGCCGCTTACTAATCTGCTCCTTTGCAAGTCTATTATTGGGCCAACACTTTCTCACTGTTTCAGCAACTGAAGTTCTTCCACTTTTCTCTGCAGTATTGGAACCAACATCCTTCAAATCTGGATTTTCCACATTAGTACTCTCAGCATTCCTAGTAAAAGCCTGTACTTCCTGTGTTTTTTCTTCTGCGTAGCCTCTGGATTCAGATACATCTAAATCATCCACACTGCTTTTAGTTGCTTGGTCTAAAAGTGTGACAATCACTGAAGAATCAGGTGAAGTTCTTTCTGGTGAGCTTGAGTCTTCTGAAATATGAAGAGGTGTTGGTGGCAACTCTGACAAATGAACCAACTCTTTCTGTGTTCGTGGAGGTTTCTCAGTAATTTCTGAAAGCTTTACAGGATTACAACAAAGTTTAGCATATTCACCACCTAACCTATGACACAACTCGTTAATTATGACATCACAGTCTCCAAGAAGCTCTACATCAAAATGCAGATGAGGCAGAGGTTCTCGATTAATTAATATCTGAGGCACTTCATGGGGTATGGAACCTGAAAATAAAGTTAAAAACAGTTAGAAAAAAGGAAAGGAAGCAAGCTAATAAAACCACAAACACACCATCACAAAAAACATGGACCTGACTTCCAATTACCAAAAAACACAAACCTCTATGGATATTAGCCAAGTCACTGCATCTCATCAAAGCTACCTACTAAGCAGATGAGCAGCTTAGCAACTCCAGTGGTACTGTCACCTGGCTACCTCTGAACCTCAATTTCCTTTTCTGTAGAGACCAGGGCCACTGATGTTACTTTTCCACAAGGGCGAGGTGAAGATGAAATGAGTTAATGTTAAAATGCATAAGAGAGTTCTTGGCAATGGTGTTAAATTACTATTCCACTGAAATAGCTCCCGATACAAAGGTGAACAGTCATACAAATGTGTATTATAAACTCACCTCACATTTTCATTAAATTATCTTTACTTCTCACCAGTAAACCAGTATACAGAATGCTTCTAAGGTAAAACAGACTAGTACAGTGCCATGTACTGTAATCCCAGCATTTGAGAGGCTGTGGCAGGAGGAATGCCTGAGCCTAGAAGCTCAAGACCAGCCTAGGCAACACAGACCCCTGCTTAGCATATGTAAGGCCCTGGATTCAATCTCTTGCACCACACACATACACACACACAAACAAAAAGAAAGCTCAAAGGTACCTATTTACTACATTTCTGTGTATGCAGTATTCGACTTTAATAGAATTTCAACTGTTTATTCTGGCTACCAGTGACTGCTGAGGTAGGATTTTAGCCTGGTTTTGTTTAGTGGTACTGGGATTAACCCAGGCCTTTACACTGAGCTACATCCTCTGCACATTTTTTACAATTCTGAGACAGGGTTTCACAAGTTACCTAAACTGGGATTTAACTTGGATCTTCCTCCCTTCAGCTTGCCAGAATGCTGGGATAACAGGCCTATGCTCCCAGGCCCAGCTATCAGGCCTGAATTCTCTGGTCAAGAGTCTAATATTGTTTCCCTTTGACAAATCATGATCAAGAAATTTCCCCAAGCAAAGCATTTTTATACACAAAAACATGTTTGTATAATCCAGATCTACACAACAGTCCTATGACATGGCCTGGTACTTAGGATTACAAGAAAAGAACTAGTCATTTTGAGTCCCCAAATTTCTATCTTACATGAGTACACTACACTACAAGCCAAATGCATATGTGCACACACACACATTTTTTATTTTTTGGCACTAGGAATCAAACTCAACCCTGTGCTTGCAAGGCAGGTGTGGCGCCACTGAGCCACATTCCTAGCTAACAAGCTGTATTTAATAGATATGAAATAAATTAAATTTGAAAGATATGATATTAAAAAACTAAAACTACATGAGCCAGGTGTGGTGATACATGCCTATAATCTCTGCTACTTGAGGCTGAAGGAGAATTACAAGTTTAGGCCAGCCTGGGGATTCAGTGAGAACTTGTCTCAAAATTTTTTAAGGGTCAGTGGTTCTGTCACCTGCCTTGCAAGTGCAAGGACCTGAGTTTGATCTCTGGTACCAAGATAAAATAAAAAAAATTTTAAAGGGCTGGGTTGTAGCTCATTGGACGAGAGAGCATGGATCCCTGGTTCAATCTACAGGACTGCAAAAAAAAATAGGGGGAAAAAAGGCTAGAGGTACAAGGAATAGTTTCCTAAGTTTATATAAATTAACCACTGCCACATAAAAAAGTTAACTGCTACCCTAATCTTCATTTTTCTTATAAACTAGAAATAAAATTTAACATTACTTTTTCTTAACACAGCTACAGCTATCTACCCACTATACCCAAGAGTCATTTTCACCAATCTTGTGAATACTACCTAAAAGATAAAGCTTAGTTCTTCACTACTTTGCTAAACCGTGAAAGAATAAAGATAATTGGAAACTGTTCTGCAGATCCACAACCTATAGCATTACATGCAGAAATGTTCCCCCCAAACCTTCGACTTACTTGGAATTAGTGCTACTGGTCTCACTTTCAGGGAAGACCCAATAACAATGAGGAGATCAACTTCATCTTTGTCATACTTCATGGCTCTGTGAAACTGTTCTGGTAAATTTTCACCAAAAAAGACAATCTCTGGCTTCATGATAGCAAGTGGTTCATCAGGTGGACACCTAGGACATCGAGGGACTACCTGTACATTCCAGATTTTGGTTAAGATCAGGAAGTAAAGGGAAGACCCAAGTTAGAAGTAATAAACGTGCCCAGACTTCCTAAGAATACATTTCAGAATTAAAACAGACAAAAGCTATAGATAAACATGGAAAACAATACAACTTAAATGTCAACTGTAGTTTATTAATAATATAATGC
The DNA here is from genome assembly GCF_012274545.1 of Fukomys damarensis. Lineage (NCBI taxonomy): Eukaryota > Metazoa > Chordata > Mammalia > Rodentia > Bathyergidae > Fukomys > Fukomys damarensis. Next base: position 22,117,913 of record NW_022900932.1, read on the forward strand.
AGTGGTGGTGAACCACTGTCATGTGTTCCACAGTGGGCTCTTTGTATCAGTGAAAGCTCGTAAAAGGTTCTCCATCACTGATGTAATGAAACACAATGAAATATTGTGCTGTTATAATAATTGTGCAAAAGTACATTTGACATTAAAGAGTTCACATATGTATTTAGGGGGCAAATGAACATACACACAATGGGGACTTGATCCTTAAAAACAGTAACTTGTACACAATTCCCTATTAATGTACTATCTTCCTCTCTAATTATAATAGGTTAACTATGCAGCTAAGCATATAGGACATTATTTCTATATGAGTTTAATTTTCTGCTTTATTTTCCTGAATTTTTTGACAATGAAATATTTTTACCATCATTTTAAAAATCTTTTGAAGGATTATAAATTTGAGATTCCATATGAGAGATACTGAAAGAGAAAGGAAGGAAAAAACTAGTAACATCTCATTTATGATACAGCTTTTTTTATTTTAGGCTTGGATACTAAGGAGCCAATTTCATGATTTCAAGAGACATTAAGGAGGAGTATTTTTCTACTTAACATATCCAAGCATCTCGTGGTTCACCAGAATTCTCAATACTAACAACTTCTTCCTGGATCTTTCTGTATTTCTGGGGGGTGGGGTGGAAGCAAAAGAAGAAACAGATCAGAGCTGTTCCCAATTTTCTAAAATATGGGTGATACATTACCTGATTAAAAATATCTCCTCGTACAGCTTCACAGTCAACTTTATATTTACAAATCAGGCAAGATGCTGTTGCAAAGGAACCTAAAAATAGCCAACATATGCATACTTTATTAAAAGAAGTTATTTGTTCCCCGAACCTAACATAAGGGTTATAACATTTGATACTGGAAAGCTAGAAAACATTTAGATTTTAGAAGACTCCACAGGAAAATTTAGAAGATAAAGAATTTAAGTACATATATAGAGAATCCAATCCTCAACTGTGAGACACAGTATAATGGTGTTAAAAAGCCACTCTGTTCAATAACTCCTCCAGGGCTAAAAATGTACAATTGGAGGGCTCCAGCTGTTACCTTAGCTAACAGTTGTGTTTAAAAACAATTTAGTTATGTAAAATATGCATACTTTAGGCTGAAAATCTAAATTACTGAATCTTTTCGTTTTTTGAGAGCATCTTGCTCTGTTGTATGGACTGGCCTCAAAATTGCAGAGAGCCTCCTGCCTCAGCCTCCTGAGGACTGAGATTACAGGCATGCGCCACCACACCTGGCTAAGTTACTGAATCCTCTTCCATCTGAGCTATCCAGTTCTTTGGTTTCATAATAAAGATACCATGTATAACTATGTAAAAGAATATTCATGGAAGGCAATAGCAACATCTTTTGAAATCAAAAGTATATTAATGTTTGATAGTGTCCAATTAAGCATCAAGGCCAATACTTCCAGTTTCACTACTTTTATATTCTACTTTTCTTTAGGTTAATTAATGTAACAAGATAACATGATTAATAATGCTTATGTCCTCATTACTGTAGCGTAGCTTTGTTGTTTGTTTTGTTTTGAGACAGGATCTTGCTATGTATTCCAAATTGGCCTCAAACTCATTCATCCAGACTGATCCTGAACTCTCTGCAACCCTCTTGCATCAGCCTGCCCCTCCACCTGGCTGGCACCCTGCTTTCTAATCCTGCTTTTTCCTAAAACTAGATTACAGAAAGCCATTTTGAAGTTTACTAACCATGACATTGAATTATCCTTTGTATTCCTGCAACTTGTTCCAAGGTATCTATATTCTGGGTATAGTTGCGAAGTAGTTTTCCTTCTTTATCCGATAAGGCTATGAACTGATGACAGAGAGATGGTTGGAACTGTCCAGGATATATTTCCTACATAATGCAAAAGCCAGGAAAAAAACTGGTTAATGAAGTTAAACAGACATCCATCTCGCTTAGGCTTAACAAAAAGCTACCAATGATAACCCCCATATATAATTCTAGAAACAAAATATATGCGCATTTTCAATCATCTAGACGGATGCAACACACACCTAGAAAAAGGAATGTTGCTGTAATATGTTAATATGTAAAACTCAGCAATTAGTGAACTTGGTCCCGGTAAAGCTGACCCATAAACATCTCTAATAAATGTTAACAGATATTTTAATATAAGTCAGAAGTAATAACATACCTCAGAGAATCTAATTTTTGTTGGCTGCAAATTCAGTTTTCTTTAAGGAAAAAGGGGGAAAACTTACACTGAAATTACAGATATCAAAGATAAGGGTGACTAAAAAAGGCTCTGTCAACACAAGATTTTTTAAAAAATTTATCATTCATTATAAATATCAACCTGTTGGAAGTTTAAAGCTAAAGTTTTAATTCCTTACCAAAATTGTTTTCCTTCCACTGCACAGGCACATACTCGTATAGTATAGAGTTGCTCATGAATGCTGAGTTGCTGGATTTTGTGTGTGTGTTTTTCCCCCCAAATAATGCTTCAATGCTGTTTCTTCTTTAAAAACAAAGAATTCAGATATACACATGGCAAAAAGATCAGAGAAAAAGTATCAATTTTGATCCTCCCAACTTTTGACAGTGTTTTTATTCAATTTCATTTAGTGACTATGGCAAAGGAGGTTCCTTTTCTACTTTTTTCATCAAAGTAGTAGTCCTGTCATCTACTTAACTTCCTTACCATTCATTACAGGCTCTAACCCATCATAATGCTAACAAAAAATTTAACACAACCGTAGGTCCATGAATAGGGAACCGGTTGTACAAATGCGGTACATCCATAATGGTGGAATATGCAGCCATTAGAAAGGATGAAGAGAAATCTACATACACTAACCTGGAAAATGGTCCATAACATAAGTGATAAAAAGCAAGTTAGTCACCAGTGTGCATAATTTGTTTTGTTTTCACTACTAAGCAAAAATAGAAATCATATGCACATATAGATATGTCCATATAAACAAGCCAGGACAAATGCCAACAAGGTGTAAATAGTGTTAGGGAAATTTTCACTTCTGACATTACACAAAGAGTTTAACAGCGAGATTAAAAGTGACTTTACTTTTTACCCATGTACTATTTTAAATTTTAAAAATACTCTGCCACCCAAACAGAAGGATACCTTCTAGGTAAAAGTAAGCAAATCACAAGGTAGTAACTATCATATATATGTCTGTATACTGTTAGAAATCTACAATTCAAAAATTCTGCCTTATATTCAAGTGTTTATTAAAAACAAACTCCTAAGTAACTTCCTCCCCAAACACCACACAAACATGAGTAACTCTGCAATTTAAGAAACTGACAGTAGGTATAGAAGAAACAAGCAAAACAGCTTTTTAAAGTCAATGTTTATAGAAAACTGAATGAAAGCTGCATTATGTTTTGGAATACTGAGTTGTTCTATACCTACCTGTCTCCTACTTAGGGTTCTTTGTGCTGGTTTATTTACATTCAGGAAACTAAGCATTACAGTTCCTTGTTAAACTTCCTTACAAAAATATCTCTTAGTAGTGTGTATTTTAACCAACATTAGAAATAGGCAGGGGGGCCGGGGATTTAGCTCAGTGGTTCCGCCACCAGCCTCGCAAGCAAAAGGACCCCGAGTTCAATTCCCGGTACGGTACCCAAAAACAAAAACAAAAAAGAAATAGGCAGGGTAGGCAACACATTTAACGTGATCTCTGTAGTAGTAGGCATGCAGAGCACAAAACAAGGAATAACTAACCCCAAGGTTTGGTCAGGGAGCAAGAGTATTAAGACTGGGTAGGGGTGGTGGTGCACACCAGTAATCCTAGCATGCGGGAGGCTGAGGCAAGAGGATCACTGCATGTTCAATGATACCCTTAAATACACAGCAAGACACTATCTCAAAAAAACCCTAAATAAAGACTGTTAAAGCCTATCTGCTATGAATTATATCTATGACTCTCCTCCTTTATAGAAATGTAAGAAACACAAAGATGTGTTAAAGGTTAGAAATAGCCCTACACTCCAATTTCCCTTCATGTTCAACTTGTTACAATTCAAGGTTATGAACTGCTGTTAGTGATAATTAATGAAAGGACTGTTACTGGCCTACATTTTAGATCTGAGCCTGACTTTGTCTATTTTCTTTCATATACAAAGTAGACTTGTTTTTGAGCTATTAAAACATAATACATTTAAAGTAATGAATATAATCAGAAACTATGAAAAAATTATTCAAAAGTACTTATTTTTTAAAAAATATAATCCTACAACAAGCTCTTTTGTTGTTTTTTGTGGTACTGGGAGACTGACTGAACAGCACTAAGTTAAACCCTGCCTTCCCCCTTTTCTTTTGTACCAGGGATTGGACTCAGGACCTTGCGCTTTTGGGGCAGGTAGTAGCACCAATCCCTGGCCCACCTCAGCCCTTTTTTATTTTGAGATAGGGTCTGGCGAAGTTCCTGCATTGCCCAGGGTGGTCTCAAGCTTGTGATACTTCTGCCTCTGCTGCCTGTAAATGCTTAAATTATAAGCTTGTGCCACCACGCTTGGCTAAATCAGGTTTTTTGGGGGGGTTATCAAATTGAGGACCTTGCCATGCCAAGCAGGCTCAGTGCCACTGAGCTAAATCCCCGGCCCTAAATCAGGCTCTTAATCTAAGAATATGAATTATTTCATATTCCATGTTGTAATTTATGACATCCTAGCCCTGTTCTAATCAAGACAGGCCACCCCAGATCTCACCACCTTAAAGGCCTTTCAAGGATCCAGTCACCAAAGGCTTAAAACATTATTTTAAAAGGCTGCTTCCAAGAAAGGAGCTAAAGGTGTAAGGAAGGTGGGATGGGTAGGGGAAGGGTAATAAGGGAAAAGAAAAAAATGTGAGATAATGAAAAGATGAAAATAAAGTGTTTGTAGATGGGGAGGGGAGAAGGGGTAAAGGGAGGGCAGGGGTAAGGGGAAAAAATGAGAATCAAGACTTGTCATGTAGACGTAGGTACAAGATCCCAACAATGAATGTAACTGTACTGTATCCCTAAAATGTACCAATAAACTCAAAGCTGAAAAGAAAAAGGCTGCTTCCATCTAACTGTGTCTTCCCTTTTTTCCCCTTAAGACAAGGTCTCTTTCACTGTATAGTCCAGGTTGCCTTTTAACTTGCAATCCTCCTGCCTAAGTCTCCTGAACACTGGGACCATAGGTGCGCACCACCACATCCGGCTCAGCTATACCTTGAAATATACAAATAATCCCAAGAACTGGTGAAGAGCAATCAGTAAGGTCAAAGGTACAGCTCAAAATTATCTACTCTAGTGAGTTTTCAAACCAAAACAATGGTTTCCCACCAGTGGTGCTTTCTTCCTCAAAATTTTAGCAATCTGAATAGAAGACCCTAAAAGCAGGAGTGGAACTGCAGCCCTAAATCTAAAGGATTGATCAAAGTCTGAATTCATACAGCAAAAAGAGGCAATGCAGAGTTTGTAAGAAACCAGAATCCAACTCCTCCATGCTATAAAAAGTGAAATCTTCATAAGACAAATCCTCATAATCTTGCTTTATTTATCCATACAACCACACTTAAATATATTACATGATACCTTTATTAATCACACTACTAAAATGAGTTAACCACTTGACATAGAAATGCACTTACATTTAAGTCCAGTTCCCTTAGGAATCTATGGGCCAGCACACTTTTTCCATACAGGGCCACCAGTTAATAAATATTTCAGGCTTTACATGCCATATGGTTTGTCCATATGATGTTTGTCACAACTTTTCAGTTGTGCCATTGTAGTGCAAAAAGCAGCCATTGATTGAGGGGCTGGGATTTAGCTCAGTGGTGTTGCCGCCTGCCTCTCAAGCACAAGGTCTGGAGTTTGATCCCTAAAAAAAAAAAAAAAAAAAAAAAGCAGCCATAGACAATATATAAGTAAATGAGAGTGGCTGTGTTCTAATAAACTTTGTATTTATGGATGATAACAATAGAATTGCATATACTGTTTATGCACCACTGAAATACTATTTATTTTTCCCTAGCCATTTAAAAATTATAGTAATTTCCTGGGGAGATGGTCAAAGGACACAAAATCTCAGAAAAGGAGAATAAGTTCAAATTTACCATACAACATGGAGACTATAGTTACTAACAATGTAATGTAATCTTGGAAACTGCTGAGTAATTTATATGTTCTCATCACAAAAAAAAAAAAATGAGGTAATGGGATATACTATTTATTTGATTTAGCCATTCCATAATGAATATATATATCAGAGCAAATAAATTGGGTGTGGCAGTGCACATCTGTAATGTCAGCACTCTAGGAGGCTGAGACAGGAGGAAGGGGGTTCAAGTCTGGTCTGGGCTACATAGTGACTTAAGAGTCTGGCTTGGAATGCAGCAAGACTGTCTAAAAAAACAAAACAAAGACCACATAATGTTGTATACCATAAATATATACAATTTCTTTTGCCCATTTATATAAATAAATATTAATTCTTACCTCATAGACTGTGGGCCACATTTAAATTGATTATGCTTACAATTTAAAACATCATGAAAAAGCTTTTTTTTAATAGGATGCCAACCAATTAGAGCAGCTATTACCCACTTAATGAACTTTTCAAGAATATAAATATTCCACAGGATGTGGTACCACATGACATGGAAGACCATGTGTTAGAATACACCAAGCCCTAGGTTCAATTCCTAGCACATAAAAACAAAAAAGGCAGTACAATAGTAAGATACTAATTTCTTTTACCTCTCACATTGAGTTTCAAATTTGCTATAAAAAAAAAAAATCACCTAGATTTTAAATCTCCTAGTTATCAACTATCCATGACAAATGTAATCATGATGTAATCATCATTTACTAATTTTTTAGAAGAGGTCTGTTAAATGCCACTATAAAACTATTCCTCTAAGAATATTCAGTGGGGCTGGGCATGGTGGTGCACACCTATAATCCTAACACTGAGGCTGAGAGGGGTGCAGTGAGTTCAAGGCCACCCTCCAGAAAAAGAAGTATTAAGCAGGGGTAAAACCAAGGCAAAGACTAGTGTTTAATTCTATTGATAATCATTTTTAAACTTAAAAACATACGCTGTGCTAGCAGTGTAACTAAGTGGTAGAGCATTTTACCTAACAAGGCCTTGAGTTCAATCCCTAGCAAAGCAAAAAATAATGTTAGCAATGTATTGTGGAGTTTTTGTGGGTTGGGGGGATGGGGAAGCAAGGTACACCAAATCTACCTTCTCATATACTTCTGATGGGAGTATATTTTAATTCAACCTTTCCTGAGACTATCAAAGAGCTATAAGAAAACATTACACTGTGCTCTCATCCACCTTATTACAAGATCTCACACAGTGCAAATGCTCTTTCCCAAAGTCAAAATGATCATGAAAGGTAAACATTTTAAATGGATGCAGGACATCAAAGCAGCCATGACAGCACAACTTTACCTAAAAGGACTTCCAGGAACTGCTTCAGAAAGTAGCAAAGATGGGATGGTGTGATTAGAAAGGTGGAGTACTAAGGTGTCTTTTAAGGCAATATATGTTTTTTTAAACATTCACCATATTTTTATCACACTTCTTTTTATATATATGTAATATATATATATATACATGAGTACTAACATAATTACAATCAGATGAAATGGACCGAGAGCTTATGATATTTTGTTTGCATTCTTTTACTTTTTAGGTAGCTACTACTATCTTTAACTTTTTTTTTTTTTAGGTAGAGCTTATTTTAAAACTATCTTGGAGCTGGGAATGGTGGCACACGCCTATAATCCCAGCACTCAGGAGGCGAGACAGGAGGATCGCTGTCAGTTCAAGACCAGCCTGGATTACACAGTGAGTTCCAGGTCAGTCTCAACTACATAGTGAGGCCCTGTCACACACACACACACAAAAAACTATCTTGAATTTGGGGTTACGCCAGTGACAGAGCACTTCTCTAACACACAAGAGGCCCTGGGTTCACTCCTCAGTATCTCCAAGAAAAAAAAAACCAACTCTTTATACCTTTTAACTTCATAAAGATAACTATATCTTTATAACTATATAACATCCATAATCTGGTGTGTTTGAAAAATATATAAAGTTGTAATTATTGAATATACTTTTACTTGGACTTAAATTCATAAAAATTCTTCGTATTTTTCCCTCTAGCTTTACTTGGACTTTAATCACTTTAGGAAAAGAACATTCACTGAATGCTTAAAATATACATCCTCACTCAGTTTCACATTCATTTGACTTTTTTTCGAAAAACAGACTCATCACATAGTTTAGACCAGCCATGATCTCACTTATGTAGCCTAGGCTGGCATTGAACTTGCAGTGTTCCTCCTCCCTCAGCTGCCTAAGCACTGGGATTACAGGGATCTCGGGTGTGTGCCATCACATCCAGCTTCACTGACTTTAAATACAACCATTTTTATGGCATTAGTGAATTACAGGTTAATGAGAATTATGACTACAACATATTATCAATTTCTTATTATGCAGAAAGGCAAGAACATGATTCCAAACATAACCCTCTATCTTTAAAACTGGCCTTAAATGTTTCTGTATAAACATTGCAAAGTGGCACTGCATCTAGGCCCACATAATACACTGATACTCAGGAAGAAGCAATTTTGCAAGGGACATTTTAGCTCCGTCTGCAAATCCCCCACCCCATACCGGGAATCGAACTAAGGATCTTGTACTTGCCAGGCAGACATGGTGCCACTGAGCTAAGTTCCTGGCTGCAAACCTTTTTATGTCAGGACTGTAATGGCATGCAGCAAACAGAGGCAGGGATACTGCTAAACATACTACAGTACACAAGAAAACTCCCTGCAAGCCAGGAGTGGTGGCACACGCCTGTAATCCCAGCACTCAGGGAGGCTGAGGCAGGAGGATCGCTGTGAGTTCAAGACCAGCCTGGGCTACATAGTGAGTTCCAGGTCAGTCTCAACTACATAGTGAGACCCTGTCTCAAAAAACCAAAACAAACAAACAAAAAAGAAAACTCCCTGCAGTAAAGAATTATGCAACCAAAGTGTCAAACTCTTCTGAGTTTTAGAAACCGCAGTTAGTAACGCCATGTACTTAGCATGCCTATGAGGTACTGGGTTCAGTCCCCGGGACAAAAAAAAGAAACTGTTCTTGTGGACCAGTAGCCTCTTTTAACACTTCCCCATTATATTACCAATCTAAGTAAAGTCTGGATTTCTTCTCAGTAATTATATTTTATCAAGGGCTGAGTATTTGACGTAGAAATCTTCCCTTTAATATCTAATACTTCACCAATACTTCTTTTCCTGGTTTCATATTAAACTGATTTTAATACCTTTACAATGTGCTGTTTCTACTGTAACTGATACATTTTTCTCTTATGCACTGTCTAGTTTTCTATTATATTAAAAAAAGTTCATGGTGGTACACACCTGTAATACCAGCACTCTGGGAGGCTAAGGCAGGAGGATTTAAAGTTCAAACTCAGTCTGGGCAACTTAGCAATACAGTGAGATCTTGTCTCAAAAAGTTGTTAGGATATGTCTTTATTAGGACAACTATGAATTACTTATGCAGATCTCCCCGCCCCCTCTATTTCTTTTGTGATACTGGGGGTTGAACTCATGCACGGTAGGCAAGGCCCTCTACCTCTGAGCTGTCCCCTTCCATTTTATTTGAAACAAGGTCTCACTGAGATGCCCAGACTTGGCTTGAATTTGAGATCCTCCTGCCTTGACTTCCCAAGTAGCCAGAATTACTACTACCATGTGTCCAGCACTTCTATAAATTTTTTGCAAGGCAGGCCACCAAACCACTGAGCTAAATCCCCGGCCCTATAAATTTTTGTGTATCAACATTAGTTTAAACTAAGAACATTGTGGACAGCTAAATTTATGATCCTCTCACTTGCTATTACTGTTTTCAGTGATATTTTCCTTTTTTTTTTGGGAAAGTGTCTTGCTATGCTGCTCAGGCTGGCCTCAAACTCCAAGGCTCAAGCAATACTCCTCAGGAAGTAGTACAGCTGGGATTACAGGTGTGCACTATCACCCTAACTTTGGTTACCACATAATTTTAATTTTACATTACCACTTTGAAAATATTAACATTTATTATATAAGAATAAACTTTAATTTTAAATATTTAACTATATTTTATAATCTAACTAGGCAATTTAGTGTACCTACATAAGTAGATGTTCTGTTCATAGGATAATAAAAAAAGAAAAGTTAGTTTTGGCAACATCCCCCCAAACAAAATTACTGAAAAAGCTAAAAACTGAAAGTCAGCCCAGCTATTTCCTGTCTAGATTTATTTTTTTTCCCTAAAGAGTTAAAAACATATTACAGTCATACATACATATACATGTTTATAGGAGGACAATTCCTAACAGCTCAATCCCAGAAGTGGCCCCTATATCCATCAATAGATGAATGGGTAACAAAAATGTGTTTATACACAATGGAATACTATTCTGCCAAAAGAGTACATTTGGGTCATCTGTACAAAAATGGATGCACCTTGATTTAAATTTTTTTAATTGTTTTTTTTAGATGCAGTCTTGCTCTGTAGTCCAGGCTGGCCTTGAACTCATTATGTACCCAGGCTAGCCTGGAACTTGCAGCGATACTCCTGCCTCAGCCTCCCAAGGGCTGGGATCACAAGTGTATGCCACTATCTATACCTGGCAAAAAAATGGATGCACCTTGGGCTGGGGATTTTATTCAGTGGTGCTGCCGCCTGCCTCACAAGCACAAGGTCCCGAGCTCAATCGCAGGTATCAAAAAAAAAAAAAAAAAAAAAAAAAAAAAAACTTGAGATCATAATGTTAAGTAAAATAAATCAGGCACACAAGCTTATATATCACATGGTTTCTCTTACGTATGAATCCCAAAGGAAAAATACTTTAACAAACAAAATAGATGGTAGGAAATAAGGTGATAGAACTCAATGGGAAGGGGACCAAGAGATGGAGGGAGAGAGGAAGTAGGAGAAAGGAAGAATTAAAAGATGTTATGTATATGTACCAACTCTCCACAATATATATAGTTATTATATACTGTAAAATGTACTAATGAAATTTAATAAAAATTTTTAAAATAACTTAATAAATTCAATAAAAATTTTAAAAAACAAATTCACAGCAAAACTCTAGTGAGTCAAGCTTTTATAATCAGATATAATGTCTTTGTAATTTCCAATTACCTGCTAGCCTCTACAAGCACCACAGTCTATTAATTAGAGCTACTGGAATGCCCATGTTCCAGTTCTAAATCAAGAAACCTGGAAGTGATTATTCTGCTGAGCTTCAAAATCATGCAAGAGAACCACTAGTAACACGGAATTAAAACAGTACAACTTCACTGTCATAGATCTATAATTAACAATAAAAAATATTTACTCTGCATTAGTCAGGTATGAACCAGGTGTCTACTCTACAGACTACTACATATAAACCCTATTACTGCTGACACACAAAGCTTAAAAATGTCAAACTTTAGTAAATGTTTTCAACTTTAATTCTTGGCTAATTAAATTCATATGTAAGACTTTTTATAACCAGGTGCGGAGGTACACGCCTGTGATCCCAGCACATTGGAAGGCTGAGGCAAGAGAACTGAAGTTCAAATCCCTCAGAGGCAACTTAGTAAGATTCTACCTTAAAAAATAAAAGGGCAGATGTAGTTCCGTGGTAGGGCACCCCTGGGTTCAATCCCCAGTATCATACATTAAAAAATAGGAATTTTTAATAGTTTTCTTATGTTCCTCTAACACCCTTTAATGTGCTATGCTTGGATAAAACAAAGTTTCTATTTCTTAGCTGGGCATGGTAGCACATGCTTGTGATCTCAATTCTCTGAGGCAAATTCAAGCCTAGCCTGGGCAATGTAGCTAAAAAAAAAAAAAAAAAAAAAAAAAAAAAAAAAAAAAAGAGTTGGGGTGTAGCTCAATGCAAAGGTCCCATACTGAAGAAAGAAGAAAAAAATTATATTTCTCTAGAACGTACCAATTCAAATTAGTATCATTTACTCTGAATTAAGAGTTTGTCCTATACTTATACAATGGTATCTCAGTTCACATAAATGCTTGCAATTCATCTGTAACAAACAAAAATCATGGAAAGAATTACATTCATGAACCAAAAATACCATTATATAAATATATCACATGATTTGAAAGTAAATGAAACACCCTTTAAAGTTCAGGTGTACTGGTTTTTGCATTCACTAAAAAAGTTTCCAGTACAAAAGACATTTTCAAATGTAATAATCTTTCCATAGGGCTAAAATAGTTTTCTAATGATTAAAGTCTCTTAAGCATGGTACAGTGTATATTATGCCTTATACTCTATAGCAGAGGTACACAATAGATACATGAGACATATGTAATTTAAAATTTTCTAGTAATCCCACTAAAGATTTCAAAATATCTTTTAACCCAATATTGAAGTTATTTCCTTGTACTGTCAACTGGCGGGGGGGCAGTGTTGAAACAAGATGTTACTATGTATTTCGGGCTGGTCTTGAACTGGCTATTTAGCCTAGGCTGGCCTCAAATTTGTGATCCTCCTGCCTCAGCCTCCAGGGTGCTGGGATTACAGGTGTGCGCCACCACACCCAACCTATTTGCTAGTATTTAATAATAAAATATTTTATTTTTTCTGTAGCAGGGTCTCTAAAATCCATCATCTTCCACATTTATAGCACATCTCTACACCCTTCAAGGACTCAACAGCCACATGTGGCTAGCTAGCTGCTTTTTTTGTGGCAGGGGACAAGGTCTCACTGTGTAGTTCAGGATAGCCTTGAACTCACTATGTAGCCTAGGCCTTGAATTTTCAGTGATCTTCCTGCCTTAGCCTCCCCAATGCTAGGATTACAGGCAGGCAGGTACCACCATGCCTGGCTCGGCTAGTGGCTTCTAAACTGCACAGTGAGAATCTAAAGCAGTGGTGCAGAACCTATGCTGCAGTGGGCTATTTGTATCATCAAAAGTTCTAAAAGGTTCACCACTGTTGCTCTAGAGACTAGCGCAAAATAAGGCTCCTTTGCAAACTATTGACAAAAGTATCTCAGAATCTTCACCCCTAATTACCAGTGATTTTTCAGGTACAACCTCATGTTAAAATCTGACTATTACAAAGCATACGAGAGTAAATGTTGTAACTTTGACTCAGAAAAAAAAAAACTTACAAGTCAAAATACAAGTGAGCCATGGTGGTGCATGCCTGTAATCACAATACTCTAGGAGGCTGCTGATGCAGGAGGAACTCAAATTTGAATCTCATCTGGTCAACTTAGCAACACAGCAAGACCCCATCCAGGCATGATAGTGCATGCCTGTAATCCCAGCACTCAGGAGGCTGAGGCAGGAGGATTGCTGTGAGTTCGAGACCAGCCTGGGCTACATAGTGAGTTCCAGGTCAGTCTCAACTACATAGTGATACCCTGGCTCAAAAATAAAAAAAAAGAAAGAAAGAAAGAAAAAAATTGCAAGACCCTGTCTCTCAAAAAAGCCAGGCATGGTGTGCACACTTGTGATCTCAGCTCTCAGGAGGGTGAGACAGGAGCACTGCTGTGAGTTGAGGATAGCCAGGGCTACGTCGTGAATTCAAGGCCAGCCTGAACTAAGCAGTGAAATCCTGTCTCAAAAATACAAAATAAAGACAAAATTTTAAAAATTCAGAAAAGGGCTGGAAATATAACTCTATACAAAGGCCCTGGGTTCAATTCCTATTACTACAAAAGCAAAAGAAAAAAAGAAAAGGCCAGTTATGTTGCTTTTTTATAATCTATGAACCTTTAGGGGAAAAAAGCACCAGCATAATAAAGACCCTAAGTGAAGTACACCTTTTTAAAATGATACTGTCTTTTCCCTGAAAATAAGCTGACTGTAATTGAGTGATCTTACAGCACCACAGTAGCAGCAGCATTTGTAAGACAGAAAATGGTCAATTTTAGAAACCCACACACTGGGCCGGGGATTTAGCTGAGTGATTCCGCCACCTGCCTCACAAGTGCAAGGACCCGAGTTCCATCCCCAGTACCAAAAAAAACAGAAGCCCACACATGAACAAAATAATTTTTTCATGAGAAGGCCAAACATACTAGGAAGTTCATAGTACCTTTGCAAACTTGAAGAATGGTCTTGGATCTTTTCTAAAATATTCAATATCAAACATTGCTTGAGGATCTGGAAGATCTGGGAAGTCAACAGCAAGGCGAGCATAAATACCATCTCTTGACCTGAAGTCTGGTATTCCACATGAAACAGATACCTGAAACACACATACATAATTTGGACAATTAAATCACCTACCTTTATAATTAACACCCTTACCATTTTGGGGAAGAACTGAAAAAGTTTTGAACTTCTTCTAAGGAACAGAAATACCATACCAGTCTAACTTCAAGTGGAAATAAAGACTGAAATAAATTAGTATAAATTCAGCACATACTCCATTTTTAATGATGATAAGAAATTTTAAGTTGGGCCTTTCTTTCGTTTATTTATTTTGGAGACAGGGCCTCACTCTGTAGCTCAGGTTGGCCTTAAACTCACTATTGTGCCTACGATGGCCTAGAAATCATGGCGATCCTCCTGCCTCAACCTCCCAAGTGCTAAGATTATGGGTGTGTGCCACATGCTAAATTGGGCTAATTTTAAAACCTTTAAGCATTTAACAAAGCAATTGTAATTTGAGTAAAAATAGAACCAACCAACCAAACCCACTTATGTAACTAGAAAACAGGGGAAGAATATTTATTACTGTCATTTCTAACGAAATCACTCTCATATGATATGATCAGCATTTAGTTATCTGAAGAATACTAAGTAACTGCACTGCCAGCCAGGTACAGTGACACTTGCTTGTAGTTATGTGCTACTTGTGAAGGTGAGGCAGGAAGATCTCAAATTAGGAGGCCAGCATGGGCTACACAGAGTTCCAGGCCAGCCACCCTCAAAAAAAAAAAAGAAGAAAAAAGAAACAATGTAGCAGCTACTGCTGCTCAGCTTTTAGCACCTTCTAAACACTCATTAAGAATATAGTCTTAGCGGGTGGGGGATTTAGTTTAGAGGTACTGAGTAGTCTACCTGGTACAAGGTCCTGAGTTCAATCCCTGGTATAC
>NW_022900932.1:22133320-22137903 GCF_012274545.1 Fukomys damarensis
GGATTTTTTAAACCAGAAAGCAATGTTCCCTTAAGTGAAAAGGGGAAAACCATACACTGCTTCTCCGTTTCACTAGTATTTCATATCTTACATACCCCAGCTCCAGTTAGAACTATTATTTTTTTGCATTCTTGCAGTAATTTCACAGCATCTTCAATTGTATTAATATCTTTTCTTTTTTTCCTTTTCGGTGGTTCTGAAAGGATATTAATGACAATCTGCCATAGTGTCATGTCATCCAGTTCAGGTGGAGGAATTGTTTCTGGTAGTAAATCTTTAAGAATTGTCCGAGGATCTGTGCCAATCATGAGATGTTGCTGAACAAAAGTATATGGACCTGTATGAAGGGGTAAAAAGACAGATCAAAACCATTTCCAAATAATTTTTAAAACCTCATTTTTTTATGTAATAGCAATAATGTAAGGTTTGATTTTTTTAACAAATTAAGAAAATGAAATTTAAAGTTATTTTACTCTCAGTACACTCTCAAAGTTAATGCTGTATGCCAATGTGATTAGAGCAATCTCATTAAGAGGAGGGTCTCCTTGAGCTCTAAGTATGTATTTTAAGAGTAAAAGGGTAAGAGGGGCTAGGGGATTTAGCTCAGTGGCACCACACCTGCCTGGCAAATGCAAGGTCCTGCATTCGATTATTCCTGATGCGGGGGTTGGGGGAAGTAAAAGGGGAAAGGGTTATAGTTCAGTGGTGGAACAAGCATTTAAGGATATATATACCCAGCTCTGATTCAATCCTCAGAACCAAAAAATAGAAAAAAGAATTTTTTTCTTCAAAGAAAAGACTCAAAACTACCTGATTAAGGTTGTTTTATTTGTGTGGTACTCGAGATCAAACCCATAACTTTCAAACTCAGGTACATCTTCAGCCCTCTTTTATCTTTTTTCAGACACGGTCTCACAGTCACTAAGTAGCCCAGGCTTGGCCTAAACTTGCAATCCTCCTGTCTCAGCCTCCCAAAGTGCTGGGATCACAAGTGTGCACCACCACACCTGACTTCAAAATAACTTTCTGGTTAAAATCTAGAAACATACGCTATAATTAACAAATGCATTTACAAAAGACATTACAGAAAAGATTTTACTAGTTCTGAAAGCCCATGATATCATCAAGGGCAGAGAAAAGGAAATGTATATATAACTACCATCTTTTAATAATTTTCCAGTAATAACCTTCAATTTCATCTTTACCAGTCTCTCAAGATGACACACTCATTGCTCATGTTTTTAGCAGTTAACATTCAAGTTTCACCCTAAACTTGCTAAGATCAGCTTCCGGGCTTCAGAAAATAAAAAATGTTATGGACATTAAAGAAGAACAAACTAAGCATCACTATGTTTAAACACTTAAGCCATTTGGAAATTCAAGAGCAAAGGAAAAAGATCACTTCAGGATAGCTATGGTATGCCTTTGGAGTAAAAATGTGGTATGAGTCTGGAGGTATAGCTTAATGTTAGAGCACTTGCCTAGCATGTACAAAACCTTGTGTCTGGTCCCCAGCACTGGGAAATAAATAAATAAAATAAATATATGATAATGTTCTCTACCTGAAAATAGGGGGGGTAAGGATGTAGTTCGGGGCAGAGAATGTTCTTAACATTTGAAAGGCTCCAGGTTCAATCCAAGGAAGGCAGGTAGAAAGAGACAGACAGAAAAAGAAAGAGAAGGCACAAACTACATTCCAAGAACTTTATCTAGGCACTGACAAAACAGCAGCATACAAGTCAGTCAACAACTTGTCTTGGTATAGTGTGATGGCACATGCCTGTAATCCCAGCACTCGAGAGGTAGGAGAATGGCTACAAGTTTGAGGCCAGCCTAAATTACCAACTAAACTACCAAGTGAGATACTGTCTCAAAAGACCTCCCTTCAAAAACAATATGTTGGGCCAGGACTTAGCTCAGTGGCACTGTGCATGCCTTGTAAGCACAGGTCTTGAGTTTGATGTCCAGTACTGCTAAAAAAAAAAAAAAAAGAATCTCCTGTCCATTTCTGCACAGGAAAATAAAAAGATGCAAGTCAGGTGTGACGGCAGCACACCTGTCATCCCCACACTGGAGAGGCTCAGGCAGGATTGCCATGAGGTGAAGGCCAGCTTGGGCTGGCTACACAATGAGTTCAAGGCCAGCCTGAATGTTAGAGCAAGACTTTGTCTCCAAAAAAAAAAGAGCTTGCTAATAAATGTTAAAAAAAATAAAAGAATGAAAAGAGAGGAAAATACTCTAACTGGAGAAAGAGCATTTCACAAGAGGCTACGAAGAACCTGAAATGTAAGAAAGACATAACTGTTTTTCAGTTTCTTTGAGGCAGAGTCTCATTATGTAGCCCAGGCTGGCCTCAGATTTTTGGTGATCCTCCTGCCTCAGCCTCCCAAGTGCTGGGGTTATAGGCATTTACCACCATGCCCAGCAGGACCTATCTGTTTGAAAAGTTGATCAGCTTCCATGGACTTGAGCTGCTTAAACAAAAACCGAGCCAAGGATTAGCTCAGCTGCACCACACCTGCCTCAAAAGCACAAGGTCCTGAATTCTATCCCTGATACCAAAAACAAACAAAAAACAAAAACCAAGGCCTGTCAGTTCAACTCAGCAATAGAGTGCTCAGCCCTGGATTGCTCCGTATCACACACACACAAAAGAAAAAATAGAAAGGAAAAATTACTATATACCTAAAAAATCTCAATAGGTTAAATAGGGTAGAGAATTAAAAGATACAAAATACAAAGAAAAGCCAAAAGTGGTGGGTGCAGGCTTGTAATCCCAGCACTCTGGGAAACAGGGATCTCAAGTTCAGCCCAGTCTAGGCAATTTAGTAACTTAATAAGCAGCTGTTTCCAAATTTTAGAAAAATTTAAAAAGGGCTGAGAATGTAATTCAGTGCAAAGGTCCTCGATTCAACCCCCAGTACCATAAAAATAAACAAAGCAGAATATACAATTTTTTTTAAAAAAAGTGTTCCCCAGCTGCACCTCTGACCCATACCTATCCGAGGCCTTGGAGTCCAGTCACTAGAGCTGGCATGCGAAGCCCTGTCATCCTCATCACTTTCACAGGAATGAAAGCCATTGGTGATAATGTCATCACTTAACAGAAGGTTATCTGCAAAGAATTAAAAAGTAACTCATGGCTGCTGAAACAACTTGCATGCACAATGTACAAAGATACGTAATGGTTATAATATAACCACGTTCACTGAATAAAGCATTTGACACTTGGCCAGGTGTGGTGGCACAGACCTGTAATCCCAGCATTAGGGAGTCTGAGGCAGGAGATCACCAAGAGCTACAGGTCAGTCTGGGTTACATAGTGAGTTCAAGGCCAGCCTGACCTATATACCAAGACCCTGTTCTCACAAAAGGAAAAAAAAAAAAAATCACTCATGCTGCATATATAATAAAATGCCTATGGATGTATGCTTGCATTATTCATATGAGCAGTTTCATCTTTGACAATTTTCAGAATCGATGTTTTGAGTGCACCAAAATCTAGCGAAACCACACAGGTGGATTAGGATAGTCATTCAAGACTGCCTGCCATAGGCTGGGGATTTGGCTCGGTGGTTCCGCCTCCTGCCTCTAAAGCGCAAGGTCCCAAGTTTGATCTCAGGTACCAAAACGGGGGCGGGGGGCTGCTAGTACCATACAAGACTCTGAGTTCTATAAGGACACTTTTTTTTTTTTTGGTACCAGGGATCGAGATCGAACTCTCCTTGCGCTTGCGAGGCAGGCGGCGCAACCATTGATCTAAATCCCCGGCTGGGTTCCATAAGGAGAGAGGATGCATGTCATTTGCCAACAAGAGACTTTCTCCAAAATGCTGTTCAAATAAAACCCCCAGGAGTTTGAACTTTTACGTAACATTAAAAATACTTAGGTGTCTTTGTATTACGTATTAATTTCCTGTATTAAATTGTTTCTTGAAATCACGGGCTGTTTTACTCATCCAGTTCCTAATGCACATGCTTTCTCAAAATTGGCCAAATAGTCCAATGAATGGTTGTGACACAGATAACCACAGACACACACTCATCTGGGTCAAAAACTCCAGAGATGAAAACATTGCGTATATTAAACAATTACACTTAACCTAAAAATAAGAACATGATTGGAAAACAATATTCGCTGAAGTATACTAAAAATACTGTCCCTCTTTTCCCTGTTAACTACATCATAAAAAGGTAAAAATCTCTGTACAATGTTCTTGAAATGCTGCAGGCTGTGACTTTTAGAAACACCTTTGCTCTTTAAAAATTTCAAACTTCAAGTTTGGGAATAAAGGCTGAAAAAATTAAAAATTTGCACAGGTATCAATTTGCAAAAGGTAGATCACCAGGACAGCCAAAAGTTGCAAGCTTCACAGTACGTTGGGAAGAAGGGTGCAGAAAGGACAAGCTAGCAAGCAACCCTTAACAAAAGCAATATGCTAAAAGAACAAGAGAAGAGGGAAAACTTATTTTAAAACCAACTACGAAAGCCTCCCGAACAGGCGGCTACGCAGAGCGAAGGCCGAGCCCGCGGGCCACGGACCGGGGGAGCAGAAGGCCAGCGGGCGGGCGGGAGCCAGGTGC
>NW_022900932.1:22138715-22165007 GCF_012274545.1 Fukomys damarensis
CCCCACCCCGTGGTGGCCGGCGCGTCGTGCAGCCTAGAGCGCTTTTCCGTCTCTGTTAACTTCTCTTTTAAACTGTCCTCGAATCACTGCCGCCCGACGGCCCAAGTTTTGGTTCACGCCGCGAGTTTCCGCTTCTGCCTGAAGTGTACACCTTGCCCGCCTTGGTCGCGTCCAGATTCAGCTGAAGGTTAAACGTGGCTGCTGCGGGGCGCGAGAGGATGAAGCTGCCGAGCTCGGCTCCCTCACGCTAGCGGGGAAGGCGAAAGGGCCCCGCCTTACTCCATCTGACAGCTCCTCGTATCTCTTTTTCTCCTTGATGTGCCTTTTCCTTCGCTCCATCACAGCAGGGTGGATCGTCACATCCTTGGTGTCCCCTGGGAAGACTTTTGGCCTGGGAATGGGGAGCAGAGGCTTTGCTCTCTGGCCCCAAAGGAGTGTTAATTCCCACCACTGTCTCGGGTTTTCTCACTCTTGGGGAGTTGGTGTATTGGCGCGCGGGGTGTGGGGGGACTGGACCAGAAAGAACAGGACTTTATTACAGCTGTGTGCTCCTATACCCAACTTTTCTAACCCTTCCTTCACTTTTTTTTTCTTTTTCTTTCATACTGCGGATTGAACCCAAGGACCTTTTCTTGGGCTACCTTAGCAGCCTTTATTTTATTTTTTCCTTCCACTTTGAGCTTGAATCTTGCTAAATTGCCAAATTGCTTACACTGCATTTCAATTTGTCATCTTCCTCAGCCTCCCAGAGTGCTGGGCTTACAGGCGTGTGCCACCACACCTGGCAATTTTTCTCATCTTTAGAATGCTAAGGATAGGCGTGTGCTCATGCCTGTAATCACAACACTTGGAAGGCTGAACAGGAAGATCTCCCTGAGTTTGAGGCTATTCTGAGCTACATAGTGAGTTCAAGACCAGCCAGAACTACAAAATGAGAACTTGTCTCTAAATAAATAAACAAATAATGAAATCCAGTAATATCTTTTGCAGGGTTATGGTGAAAACAAAATGAGACAGGTATAAAATGAGGGATACATAGTAGCTCAGGGACCTTAGTTTCATCCATGACAGGAAAGTCCTTTCCCTTTCTTCTTACCCTGACTTTCTGGGTCCCTGTCACTCCATATCTAGCCTCAACTAAAAACGGTATTACATGTAGTAGATTTCTTGGAATGGCGCATACCTAAGTGCAGCATTTTCATCCACTTACTGGACTTTCTGAGTTGATGGCAGGCCATCCCCTGAATTTAGCATGGGTACCGACTAGACCACACTGTTTACCTGGGTCACTTTAAACAACTGATTTAAACTGTTTCTTCACCTTCAAAAGAAAAAAAAAGATGGAAATGTATCTCTATATTCCCATCGATATCCAAAAATCTTTGAACCTCAAACAGAATCTCCCCTTAAATGCACTTTTTTGGTTGGTTGGTTGAAACTGGCCTTGAACTGTCCATAATCCTCCTGAGTGCTGGGATCACAGGCACAAGTTGCCATGCCCAGCTTTCTTTCCATTTCTGAAAGTGTTCAGCAGCCAGGTGGTGGTACACTTGGAGGCTGAGGCCGCAGGGTCACAAAGTCCAAGGCCAGCCTGAACTACACAACAAGACCCTGTCTCAAAAAACAAAAAGTAATATAGGCAACTATATTTGTGATATTTATGAATTGCAAGAGATTCTATGTATTCAGTGATTCCTAGTTTGCTGAAAGGTCAGAGGTGTACTTAAAGGTGGGACAAATGAGACATGGTAACTGAGTTTAGGAAAAGTAAACACCTCTTCCCAACTAGACTTGTGGTCTACCCGTAGTTGAGCCCTACTTACCTGAATCTCAAGTCAACTTCTAGTCCTTCTGAGCTTGCAAATTCTAATTCATTTTTGAGATGGCCCCTCAAATTGGCCTTGACCTTGTAATTGGCAAATGTACTCTAAATTGTACTTTTTATGTTGCAGAAGTGTGTTTGAAAATGAGGAAGCTCTCGTGTTAAAGGTGTATGGTGCAAGATGTAGGATAGTATGTAGAGTACTGTACTATTTGTGAAAAAAGGGACGTGTCTGTGAAATGGAGATTTTAATATATATATACATACATATAATAACTCTTGAAGTACTTCTTAAAAGATACACATACCTGCCACATAATTGTTTTCCTTTTGCCTGTGCCTGTCCCTAAAATGAATGTTCCTACTCCTTATTCAGTATGTTATAAAGTACATTAATCCTAGTTTGTCAACTCTGTATGCATAGGTGTGCACGTGTATGTGTGTATTGGGATGAAACCCAGATCCTCACCCATGCAGGCCAAGCACTCTACCACTGAGTTATAACCCTAACCTGATAATCATTTTTTGAAAACACAATCTGGGGGTTAGGCCCTGGGCTCACCCCATGAAGCCTAAGGAGTAGGCTAACTTTCATAACTCACACCTCTTTTTTAAAATTCCTGGGATAGCCAGGAATTTAGCCAGTGGTCCTGCTGCATCTGCCTCAAGAGCACAGGGTCCTGAGTTCGATTCATGGTACCCCCCCAAAAGGAAATATATTAAAATTCCTAGGATAGCCAGGCATGGTTGTGCACACTTATAATCCCAACACTTGGGAGGCAGAGGCAGGAGGATCACTGTGAGTTCAAGGCCAGCCTGGGCTACGTAGTTCAAAGCCTGTCTGAACTGCATAGGGAGATTCTGTCTCAAAAAAAAAAAAAAAAAATTAACATTAGACCACAGTTGATTTAATCTTATTTGGCTGCTTTTAGCAAGCTATTTTACACAGTACATACTTATAAAGACAGTTTTTCTCTTTGTAGTGCTGGCGCCTGAACCCAGAACCCTTATGCATGCTACACAGTTGCTCCACCACTGAACTACTTACCCTATTCTCAAATCTAATTTTGATAATTGGGTTGATAATGAGAACTAGCTCTGCTAGTTAGATTAAGTGGTAGACATTTTCTACCGAACTGCAACGACTTTTCATTCCGTGATTGAACCAAGGGCTTCGTACATGGCAAGCAAGTGCTCTACCACTGAACTACACCCTCAGCCCTGTTACTTTTTTCATTTCTTTTCTTTTTAGCCTTGTTTCTAACATTTTTAGTGTGGCTATCAAAAATTAAAATTATATACATGACTCATATTTCTACTGGACTTCATTGTATACACTGCCTGAGCTAAATCTGGAACATCAGGATTTTAAGAAAAATGTATACAACATACTTTATAATTTTATCAAAAATGCTGCGTGGGAAGACTGATGAGCTGCATGGAGAGCTCGCCAGCTCCCCAGACCTTTATTGGTGTAGTCCAATGAGGACTGCCCAGCCATGCAGGCACCTCTGCAGCATTCCCCCGGTGCTCTTGGGCGTCCCACTTGTGCCAGTACCTGGATCTACCCTGCAGAGGCACAGGTAGGCATAAAGGCCACTTTACTGAGCTCCAGAAGATAGAATGGAAGTGAACAACTGAAATAAAGGCACATCAGACCTCCATAGTTGGTAAGTTGGAGGAATCACCACCTTCCATCAGAGCTTGGGCTATCTTTAGGGGAAGGGCATCAGGAACCTATAGTAGAACCTTGCAGAATTCAACCCTGCAGGAGGTCAGGGAGCTCAAGTTGGGCCTTGCAGCCAGAATTCAGCCTGAATCTCAGGGGTCTGCCATTGGCTAGCTGAGACTAATTGTCTTAGTTCTGCACATTGCTACCCACCTTGTCTATTGTGACAGCAGAGCCATACCCTGACAGAGGCTCTTCAATTTTTTTTCCTCATATTTTTAATTTTTAGTTTTAAATTTTATTTTTCCCCATTTTGCAAATTCTTTTCTTTCTTCTTTTTCCAGCTCACTCTCATGTTCCCCCACATTATTCTGCATCTCCTTTTTTGTCTCTCTTCCTGCCCTAATTTGGATTTCTTCTTTCTTTTTCTCTTCTCTCTTTTTCCTTCATTTGAGTGTCATTAGTTTCAAAGGAAAGTGAATATAATTTATAGCTTCCCTACTACTGTTAAGTTGTTCTATTCTTGACTCTGTTTTTGCACTCTGTCTTTCCCTCTTATCTTCAACGGTTTCCTAGAGTTTGTGTTATCATCCTGTGTCTTCTGGCTTCACTTGAAACCTTCTCCTATTCTTCTACCTCTCTATTCCTCTCCTCCTAACTCCTTCTAAGTCCCCATCCTGAAGGGAAAAGTTGCTGTATTGAAGAGTTTATTCACTATAAACATATTTTGGGCTGTTCCTCGATTTTGATTTAATTTGCATGGTTTAAAGGTGATAGATTAATAACTACCACAAATGGTCAGTTTCTAAGCTGTGCTTGATGCTATTCTGTTGCTGATGGTATCAATTGGGATACATGTTGTGATTGATTTAATGAGTTGTCCTTTCTGATACTATGAAAATGAGAGTGTCTATGAGTCATTAGAGACTCAAAACCTAAAGAGCAGCTATATCAGGAAGATCAAAGTACTAACCCAGGAATTAAACCAAGGACAGCCCAACAACAAAAATAAAAATGAGAAAACACTTAAGTCACAAAGAGAGATTTCCAGTTCGCCAATGGCAAATTCTAGGGGAAATGAGGTGGAAAAGTCTGACAATCAACCACCAGGACACCCTGAACTCATAATATAGGATGAATGAGTCTCTAGAAAAATTCAAAACAGAAATAATTTCCCAGATAACTACAGAGATGGTAAGCACGATGAAAGACATAATTAGAGACTCTAGAAGAGAAACTGACAAAAAAAAAAAAAAATAGATGAGCTCAGTACAATGATAGAAGCCATGAAGGCCCAGCATAGGAAAGAAATGGAAACTGAATACCCAATATAAGAAAGAAATGGAATTCATGAAACAGATTCAAACAGATATCCAGGAGATGAAAAACTATTGAAAGGATTTGCATCAGGATAAGCAAATGTGAAGATAGAATTTCAGATATAGGCACAGACAAGGGGAAAAAAATGAGAACCAAGACCTGTCATGTAAAGGTACAAGATCCCAATAATGAACGTAATTGTACTGCATACCTTAAATGTACCAATAAACTCAATTAATTAAAAAAAAAGAATTTCAGATATAGAAGATAGTACTGTAGTCAGTGACCATGAATAAAGAGATCTCTTAAAAACAGTAAAGGATCATGAGACATCAATCCAACAACTCCTAGATGATGCAAAGAAGAATAACAAAAGACTGATGGGAATCCATGAAGTAGCAAGAGAAAATACAAATTACTTAAAAAAGCTGTTCACAGGGGGCCAGGAATTTAGCTCAGTGGTTCTGCCACCTGCCTTGCAAGCACAAGGACCTGAGTTTGATTCCTGGTACCAAAAAAAAAAAAATCTGTTCCCAGAATTAATGACAGAAAATTTCCCAAACAGAGGGGAAGAATTTGACATACAAATAAATGAGGTATATAGGACTAGGCATGATTAAAAAAATATCTACACCTAGACATACAATAGTCAAGATCCCAGAAACCCAACAAGAACAAAATACTACAAAGCAGTTAGAGAAAAGAAACAAATCACATGCAAAGAAAAGCCCATCAGAATCACAGCAGACTTTTCAACACAAACCTTCTGGTGAAGGACAGACTGGAGTGAGGTATTTCAAGTCCTAAGAGAAAACAACCTCCAACCTCGACAGATGTATCCTGCAAAACTCTTTTAAAATGGACTGGGAAATAAAATACTTCCATGCCAAAGAACACCTGAGAAACTTCATGAATACCAAACCAGCACTACAAACAATTCTAAGCAGTATCCTAGAAAAAGATAATGAAGGTCACAACACCGTGAGGCCCAACAGAGCAAATCAACTAGGCAAGGCAAAAAACTAAAAGGAGAGGGGGGGAGATTAAAAAGAGCCAAGAACAGGACAATAACATGACAATGACGTCAATACATATCAGTTATAACCATCAATGTCAATGGCCTCAATTCACCAATCAAAAGAAATAGACTGGCAGAATGCATTAAGAAGCAAAATCCAACAATAGTTGTATACAAGAAACACACCTATTTCAAAAAGAAACTCATAGACTGAAAGTGAAAGGATGGAAAAACAGTTCTCCATGCCACAGGAGCCCAGAAAAAAGCAGGGGTAGCTATCTTTTTTGTTTTGTGTTTTTTTGTTTGTTTTTTTATACCAGGCATCGAACTTGGGTCCTTGCATTTGCAAGGCAGGTTGTGGAACCACTGAGCTAAATCCTTGCCCCTATTGTTTGCAGAGAAAGTAAATTTCAAACCAAAACTGATTAAGGGAGACAGATAAGGCCACTACATCCTTGTAAAAGGAACAATCTGAGGAAAAGATGACAATCATAAATATATATGCACCAAAGATTAATGCCCCCAACTATAGAAAACAAATATTAAAGGACATGAAAAACCAAATAAACACTAATACAATTGTAGTGGGGGACCTAAATACCCCACTACACAAATAGATCATCTAGACAAAAAGTCAACAACAAAATACTAGAATTGAACCAAGGTTTTGAACAAATGGACTTAACAGACATCTACAGAGTGTTCCACCCGACAAAATCAGAATATATATGCTTTTCAGTTGCACATGGGTCATGCTCCAAAATAGACCACATAGTAGCTCATAGAACATGTTTAAATAAATTCAAAGGAATTGAAGTTATCCCCTGTATATTATCAGACCATAGTGCAATTAAGCTGGAGATCAATAACATAAGAAACCGTAAGAACTTCACAAACACATGGAAATTGAACAACACTCTCCTGAACAATCAATGGGTCACAGAGGAAATTAAAGAAGAAATTAGTCCATTTTTACAAATAAAGGATAATGCCAATACAGCATACAGGAATCTATGGGACACTATAAAAGCAGTTCTATGTGGAAAATCCACAGCAGTGAATGCTCACACTAGGAAAACAGAGTGAGCTCAAATAAACAACCTAATGATGAATCTTGGGCTTCTAGAAAAAGAACAAGAAAAACCCAAAGCTCATACAAGGGTGGAAATTATAAAGACCATAGCAGAAATCAGCACAGCCGAAACTAAGAGAACAATACAACAAATCAACGAATCAAAGAGTTGGTTTCTCAAAAGAATAAATAAAATCGATAAACCCTTAGCCAACCTTATCAAACAAAGGAAAGAAAAGGCTCAGATCCATGCAATTAGGAACAAAAATGATGAAGTCACAACAGATCCAGCAGATATCCAGAGGATCATCAATACCTACTTTGAGAACCTGTACTCCAATAAAATGGACAGAAGAAATGGACAGATTTCTTGATACTTACGAATTACCAAAGTTGAATGAAGAAGATAAAAAAATTCTAAACACCCCAATTACAATCACTGAAATTGAAATCATAATTGAAAGTTTACCAACAAAGAAAAGCCCAGGTCCCGATGGATTCACTGTTGAAATCTACAAGACATTTAAAGAAGAACTACTGCTACTACTCTTTAAACTTTTCAATGAAATTGAAAGGGAAGCAATACTTCCAAATTCATTCATGGAAGCAAATGTTACTTTGATTCCCAAACCAGGGAAAGATCCAACCAAAAAAGAACTACAGGCCAATCTCCCTAATGAACATAGATGCAAAAATCCTCAATAAGATACTGGCAAACAGAATACACAGGGTCATCAAGATCATACACCCTGAGCAAGTCAGATTTATTCCAGGGATGCAAGGATGGTTCAATAAATGTAATACACTATATTAACAGAGTTAAGGACAAAAACCATCTGATCCTCTCAATAGATGCAGAAAAATCATTTGACAAAATTAAACAACCCTGCAGAAAATTAGAATAGACATGGCAGGTGGTATCACAATCCCCAACTTGAAACTATACACAAAGCCACTGTGATAAAAACAGCATGGTACTGGCAAAGAAAAAGACCTGAGGATCAGTGGAATAGATTAGAAGATACATAAACTACTCCAGATGTACTCAGCTACCTCATCTTCGACAAAGGAGCCAAACATCCTCAGTGGAGGCAAGATAGCCTCTTTAACAAATGGTGTTGGAAAAACTGGATTTCAACTTGCCAAAAATTAAAACTAGACCCTTATCTTTCACTATGCACTAAACTAAAATTCAAATAAATTAAAAATATAAATATTAAAACAAACACTAAACTTGCTGGAAGATAAGTCAGGCAGAACTCTCAAAGACATTGGCATAGGAAAAGACTTTATGAACAAATCCTCAGTAGCATGGGAACTAGTAGAAAGAATCAACAACTGGGATCTCATCTTATTAAAAAGCTTCTGCACTGCAAAAGAAACTACCAACAGAGCTAAGCAACAACCTACAGCGCGAGAAAAATTTTTTACCAGCTGCTCCTCAGACAAAGGACTATCTAGAATATATATCTAAAATAATAGAATATATAAAGAGCTCAAAAAAATCAGGTCCCCTGAATATAAAGACCTGATTCAAAAATGGGCACCTGAAATGAACAGACATTTCTCAGACAAAGAAGTAAAAGCAGCAAATAAACATATGAAAAATGTTCAAAATCACTGGTCATTTGAAAGATGCAGATGAAAACAACATGGAGGTTCAACCTCACCCTAGAAAGACTGGCTGCTATCAAGAAACCAACCTATAACAAATGTTGGTGGGGCTGTGGGAAAAAAGGAACCCTTCTCCATTGTGGTGGGAGTGCAGACGGGTACAACCACTGTGGAAAACAATATGGAGATACCTCAAACAAGTAGGATTAGAAGTTACATATGACCCAGCTATCCCTTTGCTGGGTATCTTTCCAAAAGAATTAAAAGAATCGTATCACAGTGATATATGCGCACACATGTTTATAGTGGCACAGTTTGTAATGGCTAAACCTTGGAAACAGCCCAACTGCCCATCAGTTGGAAACTGGATAAAGAAGATGTGGTTTTTCTATAAAACAGAGTACTACTCAGCCATAAAGAATGAGAAATTGGATTCATTCATAGGAAAATAGATGTATATTGAGGCCATACTCTTAAGTGAAATAAATAAGACACACATCTGTTAATACCAAATAGCTTCTCTGGTGTGAAAAACTAAAAGTGTAAATAAGATCCAAATTGTATAACTGACAATGTGAAATAGGAAGAAAAGGGCTAAAGGTGTAGGGGAAGTGGGAAGCTAGGGGAAAGGAAATAAAGGAAAAAAATTGAGAAAAGGAAAAAATGGAAACAAAGTCTTTGTAAATAGGGCAGGGGGGAGGGTTGTGAAGGGAGAGCTGGGGTATGGGGAAAAAATGAGAACCAAGATAAGGCATGAAAAGGTACAAGACCCCAATGATGAATGTAACTGTACTGTATACCTAAAAAGTAGCAATAAACTCAATGGAAAAAAAATGCTGTGTGTGTTGAATTGGAGAATGTTTAATATTCCCCAAACTTTCTTAACCAAAGTCCCTCTAATAGAAGCAATTGGGTATAATTAGTAGTAAGTTGAGCTGAACATCTCACAAAATAAGAAAGTGGATGCCTTTGATGACTAACAAATCTTTTTGAAAGTCAGGTAGTTTCCAATTCTTTGCCTTCTAAAAACCCAAGGACACTGCCTACCTCATAAGCGCAAGGTCCCAAGTTTAATCCTTGGTACCAAAAAAAGAAAAAAAAAACAAAAACAAAAACCTAAAAAAACAAGGGGGGGAAAAAAAACCCAAAGAAAAATCAATCAAATTGTCAGTTAGTAGGCAAGTAAAGGTGATTTTTGAAAATAGAAAATTATGTGGATCTTTAGCATAAAACTAGAAAGAAGTTCAAAGAATTGTGTAATGTAAATATAGCAAAATTCCTTCCATTTATGTCTTCAACTTTAATTGATATAGAAACTGTCTTAGTCTAGCAGTACCTAATACTCATTCACATAGACTTAAACTGTTTGGAAAAAAATTTTTCCTTGTTGTTTTGTATTTTGTGTGTCTTTGCATGTTGGGAAGGAAACCCAGGGCCTTGCACATGTGCATGTAAGGTGAGTGCTATATCACTGAGGGTGAAGATCAGCAAGCAAACAACCCAGAACATTTTAGAGCCACAAGTGGTGACCCTGCACTTTTCATTTTCAACTAGGCTTTCACTTTTTTTCATATGGATTGTTGGGAGTCCCTTAAGGACAAAGGAAATATAGTTATATTATACAGTAGACTAAGGTCATTCAACAGAGAAACTGATTCTGTTACCAAAAAAACGAAGTTTGAAAATCACTGCCTGCACCTCTTCACAACATTGCTATTAAAATTTGCCCTCTCCTTACTACGTTAGAAATCTTTCTTCGGACAACCCACTTTCTGGTCCCCCTCCTGTCTCTTAGACAGAAGCTTTCTTTCCCTCAATAAAATTTTCCTACTCTTAAAAAATGAAAAAAATCTTTGTAGTTAGAGCTCTAACCAGTAGCACTTGCTTGCTGTGGCTGAAACTTTAGGCCAGCTCTCTCTTGCCATTGTTCAAGGCAGCCTGGCAGCTCTCCCCCGCCTCCCATAAAGACTTCCCTCAGGTGAAAAAAAAGAAAAAAGAAAAAAAAACAAAAAACTTTAGGCCAGGGTTTCTTGGAAGCGGTGATGCTATTGACATTTTGGCCAGGTAACTCCTTCTTGA
This sequence comes from Fukomys damarensis, assembly GCF_012274545.1. Classification (NCBI taxonomy): domain Eukaryota; kingdom Metazoa; phylum Chordata; class Mammalia; order Rodentia; family Bathyergidae; genus Fukomys; species Fukomys damarensis. Next base: position 22,149,310 of record NW_022900932.1, read on the forward strand.
GCAAGGCCAACACGTTCCGAAGCACTCCTGCCTGTATATTCTGGGTGCAGCCATGCATGCACCTTTCCTCCTGTTGTAACCATCAGAAATGTTTCTGAGTTGTCAAAGATCCCCTGGGCTGAGGAGGGAAAAAACACTCCAACTGAGAACCACCGATCTAGGTCTACATTACCGGTCTATTTGCTGTCCTTTGGAAGTCCCGTGCAGCTATACAAATGTTGTTTGGTACAGTTCAGGTGGGAAGTGTAGGGAGGTACACCTGTCCTCTGGTCTAGTCAAAACAATGAAAAACATACATTACGTCCTGAAAAACCAGCATCTGATAAATTTGTGGATATACCTAAAATTTTTTTGGAGGTGTTGAAGATCAAAGATCAAACCCAGGGCCTTGCATTTGGTAGGTAAGTGTCCTACCACTGAGCTCCAACCCCATCCCACTGTAGGAAATTTTTCATTTTTTTTCCTTTTTTTTTGTGTATGTGTGGTACTGATGATTGAATCCAGAGCCTTCATGCTGCACTATGTTTTTTCAAATATTTTTATATTTTATTTGTTTTATTTTTTTAGTTTTTTGAGACACGGTCTCACTATGTAGTTGAGACTGACCTGGAACCCATTATGTAGCCCAGGCTGGTCTTGAACTCATAGAGTGACCCTCCTGCCTCAGCCTCCCGAGTGCTGGGATTACAGGCGTGCGCTACCATGCCCAGCTATGTTTTATTTTAAGACAGAGTCTTGCTAATTTGTCCAGTGCAGGAGACCATCTTGAAACTGCTAGGCGGGCTATAAAGTGTTATTGAATTGGCTTACAAATTGGTTACTGATTAAATTATGAGTCAGTCTTAGGCCTATGTGACTGGGTGGATGAGTCTTCTGCTGGCATACAGAAACAGAACTCCCTGTGCCAATGGTCACAATAGAGAACTCAACGATCAGGGATATTGCAGCATCTCTGACAGCAAGATGACAAGTGCAGCTGAGGATTTGAGTCTTTGCAGCCACTCTCCCAAAACAAACATTTAGCTAAAGAAAACACAGGTTGCTTGTTAATCATGACCTGCCGTTCACAGGAATACCTCACTCCTCCCCTTTTACAAGCCCGGCTCTTGTCAGTGCCTTGGCCCCCATGGTTCCCCACGTTTCCTTTCTGCTCCCAGAAGTGTTGTGTGATCAGTAAATACTGGCAAGTCTGGAACCCTTGTGGTCTCAGCTTTGCAGAGCTCTGACAGTCCCAGACGCCGGATGAAATCAATCCTTTCTTTGTCCTTGTTTTATCCTTCATCAGGTGGTTGGAGAATTGCGCAGCCCCCAATACTCCAGGCTGGGCTTGAACTTTAAATCCTCCTGTCTCAGCCTCCCAGAATGCTGAGATTAAGATGTGCACCACCAGGCCTCATTTATTTTATAATATAATATACAGCTAAACCAGGCAGGTTGGCACATGTCTATAATCTCAGTACTTGGGTGGGGAGGCTGAGGCAGGAGGATCGCCACAAGGTTAAGGTAAGCCCAGGCTACATAGTGAATTTAATGCGAGCCTGGGATACATAGCAAGACCCTTCTCAAAACAAACAAAACATATACAGTTAGGTGGGAGGTATCATGTACAGGTACAAATTCCCTATGAGTGCTATTATTATGTATGTCTAAAATACATCAGTAAATGTTGTTTGTTTGGCACTGGGGATCAAGCTCAGGACTTTGTGCTTGCCAGCCAGTTGTGGTGCCACTGAGCTGCATCCCCCAGCCCAAATGTTTTGCTATGAAGAAAACAAAGCTGTAAAGGATCCATACCACATTAATTTACATACAACCATCAATAAAATAAAATAAAATGAATTTATGTTACTTAAGATGGTGTGGGATATACCAGCTATTTGGGAGACTGAGGCAGAAGGATTGCTCGAGTCAAGAGTTAAGCCCCAATCCAGGCAACCAAAATCCTGATCTCTGAAACAAACAAACCAAACAAAACAAGAATTAGGCTGAGTTGCTTGGGCATGTTTAGTGTACCTGAGGCCCTGGGTTCAGTCCCCAACACACACACAAAAGTTAAATTAAAGGAAAAAGATGAAGAAGCTATGGCAGGCAGACAATGCCACGATTCTTGCCCTCTGTTCTTATCACCCGCTCTTGAGCGTGGGCTGGGCCCGTGAGTGTGGTGGGATGGCCGTGTCTTTGGTTAGGTCATAATCTGCCCTCCACAAGGTCTGTGCCTGTGGGTTCAAACTTGGATCAGAAGCCCCGGAGGCTGAAGCAGGATGTCTTCAAGGCATCCACACCAAGCATTTGCAGACATTTTCCTCTCATCATTACCTCCTAAACCATAGCGTGACAACCGCTCGCACAGCATTTCTGCTGTGTTAGGTACCGTAAGTGACCTAGAGATGATTTACAGTACAGGAGAGGATGTGCAGGTTACTTGCAAATAGTACACTATTTTATAGAAGTGACTGAAGCCGAGGCCTGACTATTCTGTTCTATCAGACTGCTTTAGCAGACTGGAGAGACTCTCCAGAAATAAGCTGCTATGTTGTGAGAGCACTTTTAGGAGGTTCACACGACAAAGAGCTGCCGGGACCTGCAGGGACCTAGCAATCCAGAGCAGACTGCACAGAGTAAGCAAACTGGGAACCTTAGTCCCAAAGCTACAGTCCCCGACAAATGAGCTCAGGGGATGACCCCAGGCCTCAGATGAGATTGAACCCTGAGCAACATCTTGACTGTAGCTTGTGAGACCCGTGGAGAGGATTTGGTTCAACCCTGTCCTGACTTGTGGAAACTGAGATGATAAATGTGCATTTTTTGGAGCCACTGAGTCCCTGGTTCATGGTAATCTGCCAGGAAAAACAGAAAGCAAGTACAATAGAGATGGCTTGTAACAGGGAAATAAATGCTGTTGATATGATTTAATAAAACTGGTTCTAGCTATTATGTTGAATAACCCATACAAACTGTAAAATACATTGGGTAAAATGTTTACCTGTAATTTTAACCCAGTGTCAAAAAGAGGAAATTAAGTACTCCAAGGGATTTTCTAGTTCCTTACACAAGAATCACCCTTATGCGCCTGGACTGTTTCAGCTACCCGATTTTGTTTTCTCAGCCAGTGACACATCTTGGAAATTAGCTGTGTAATTAAAGAGAATTTTAAAACTTTTAAATTCAAAATAAAAGCCTTTCACTCTTTCTTCCTGAAGTTCTTTGTCTCCCCCAGCCTTTCCTTTATGAACAGGGCATCCCTGGACCCATGCCTAGGGGCAAAAGTAGTGAGGTAGTTAAGTAAGAATCACCACGCCTCCTGTCACCCACCTGTCATCCGTGAACACCCTGGCAGGGCGGATATGTGCCACCTGTGAACCAGCGATCCGCTCTGACAGAAATGCATCTGAGAAGGCAGAAAGCTCTAAGGAGGATCAATGTCATCTTGACTAACAGTACAGAGGCTGTTTCCAATCGTCCATTGGCTTGGCATCATTTTAGAAATCCTCACATGTGGCACACTGCAGTCCTATCCGAGATGGAGCGCCCCACGCCTTTTCTTCCCCTCCTTTTCCTCCTCCTCTTCTTGTTCTCCCCCCTTCTTCTTCCTATTTTCTTCCCCTTCTCCATCTCCTTCTTCTTCCTCCCAGGACTGGGGATTGAACCTAGGTCCTTTGCACTAAACTACCTCCCCAGGCCTTTAAATGTTTTTTTAAAATTTTGACATGGGGTCTCATTAAGTTGCCCAGCCTAGGGTGGAACTTGCAATCCTCCTGTGTCAACTTCCTAAAGTGCTGTGCTCACAGGTGTGAACCACCATGCCTGGCTTGTGCTGGAGTTTGAGGAATTGTCCTCTCTCTCCCACTAATTTTTCTGTATTCTCCTGGGGATTAAATCTAGGGCCTTCCCACTGAGCTATAGCCTCAGCCCTTTTTTATTTCTTATTCTGAGAATGGGTCTCCTTAAATTACTAATTTTCCCAGGCTGGGCTCAAATTTGAGATGTTCCTGCCTCAGCCTTCCTGGAGGATGGGGCATGTGCCACCATGTCTTGCTGATTTTTCTTCTTGAACCAGATAAGTGGCATTGTGAAAAAAGAGAAGGATAGGGCCAGGGATTTAGTTCAGTGGTTCCTCCACCTGCCTTGCAAGTGCCAAAAAACAAAACAAAAAAGAGAAGGATAGCCTGGGCTCTGCTGAGAGGGTACATGCAGAAATTGAAAGTGTGGAAGTCTTAAATTCTATTATTTGTATATAGATACCCCACAAAGCCTCACAGAGTTACAGGTGGGAGGTGGTTGGATCATGGATATGTGAATGTGAGTTAAGGGTATCTGGTAACTAAATTAGTCTTCGGATTGGTTTAGCATAGTTTTGGGTGTAGACAATGGGAAAACCCACCCTGGGTGTAGGTAGCACATCATTCAATAGTTTTGTAGCCTGGATGGGATAAAAGGGTAAGAGGGTCTTGCTGCTGGTTTCTTCCTGCCTACCACGCCATGGACTGTTTCTCCTCTGCAGTGCTCTCTGCCATGCCACCCTGCCTGGGACCAGCTACTATGGGCTAAACCTCTGCAAACTGTGAGCCGAAATAAACCTTTTCTCCTTTAAGTTTGGGTGTTGGCTATTTTTGTCTCAGCAATGAGAAAGTAACTAAGATGTTACACATCTTTGAAAAGGCTTCTATTCTCCACTTCGAAGACCCTGACCCCAGAATACACATTCCTCCAGGTCAATGACTGTATGTCACCTTTATTCCCTTCCTGCCCTTCTCTCCTTTAGTACCAGATGAGGCACATGAAAGATCTCGTGGACTCTGGTCTAGTGATAGGTGCAGGAAGACTGCGAAAAATAGGATCTGGATGGGGCAGAATAACTGATCAAATTCTTGCCTTTCTAGTTTTTTTTTTTTTCCCGATACCAAGGATCAAACTCAGGACCTTGTGCATGTGAGGCAGGCACAGAGCCACTGAGCTAAATCCCCAGTCCTTGGATTTCTAATTCTCCATTACTTTTCCTCTAGGCCACCTCTTACCACTTCATTACATCAGAAAGGCAGGCTGCCATGTAAAATGAACCATTTCCATACAAGATTTCTGCAAGCAATACACACAAAAAATTTTTTGTACTGGGGACTGAACTCAGGACTTAACACTTGTGAGGCAGGCACAGCACCACTGAGCTAAATCCTGGCCCATGCAACACAGATTTGTGGAACTGTGCAAAAGCTCTATGTTTCTCTGGAGTATGTAAGTGGGAGAAGGGAGATGCAGAGGTGAGAGGTTCCTGAGGTTCAGGAACTCACAGTCTAGATGGGGAAATAGCTTCATTTGTAAAAAATTTGGACATAGAGCGTAGGGAAGGTCAGGGGACAGGCAGGGGAAGTTAAAGAGCCTCAGTGAGGTTTCTGGCAAATAAAGAATTAAACCCCTACTAGAAAGAGTAGCTAAGAAAAACAGAGATCTGATGAGAAGACCTGGTTCATTTCACACCAAGACCCAATCCCCTCCCCCTTCCATCTCCAATTAAGTACAAGGGAAGTGGGGGCTATAGTCTAAAAACTCACTTAGTATATAAAATACGCACTAACACCTAAATGGCTTATATCACATACCCCATATCATTTGGAGGTCTCCTAGCAAGATAATTAGAGGTAGAGTTTGCTTTTGTTTCATAGATTCTGAATTATGACTTGCATAGATAATCAAAGGTGTCTTGGATTATTATGCCTTATGTCTTGAATTTTTGTCAGTGGCGTATGCCTTGAATTTTTTTTGTCTTGTTTCTCTTTAATGCATTATCTTTTGTTAAAATGGTGGTAAATTTAAGGTGAGAATATGAGAAGATATGTCCTATCAAAGAAAGTGACATTTTACATTTCATTCCTGTTTTGTATGTGTTGCAACTTGGAATTAGTTGCTGACTTTATTTGTGTTGGTGACTTGACCTATTTGGTTTTGTTGTTGTTGTTTTTGTTCTGTTTTTTGAAACAGGGTCTCACTACGTAGTTGAGACGGACCTGGAACTCACTATGTAGCCCAGGCTGGTCTTGAACTCATAGTGATCCTCCTGCCTGAGCCTCCCCAGTGCTGGGATTACAGGTGTGCGCCACCACGCCCGGCTGATTTGACTTATTTGATTTTGACTGTTAGTTCAGGCAAAAGCCCTCAAGAAAAAGTAGAGTTAGAGTGCCCCCTTGTGGACTTTGTTATAAAAACCTGTAAAATGGGTTTTTAAAAAATGAAATCTAGGGCTGGAGATTTAGCTCAGTGGCCCCATGCCTGCCTGGCAAGTGCAAAGTCCTGAGTTCAATCCCTGGTACTGCAAACACAAACAAACAAACAAAAAACCGTAGTTTATATTTAAGAAGTATACATGGGGCCAGGATCTGGCTCAGTGGCATTTCATCTGCCTGGAAAATGCAAGGCAATGAGTTCAATCCCTGGTTCTGGAAAGAAAGAAAGGAAAGAAAGGAAAGAAAGGAAAGAAAGAAAGGAAAGAAAGAAAGGAAAGAAAGAAAGGAAAGAAAGGAGAGAAAAGAAAGGAAAGAAAGGAAAGAAAGGAAAGAAAGGAAAGAAAGGAAAGAAAGGAAAGGAAAGGAAAGAAAGAAAGGAAAGAAGGAAAGAAGGAAAGAAGGAAAGAAGGAAGTATTTTGTGGGTGTGGTGATGCACGCCTGTAATCTCAGCACTTGGGAGGCTGAGGCAGGAGGATTGCTGTGAGTTCAAGACCAGCCTGGGCTACATAGTGAGGCCCTGCCTCAAAAAACAAAGAAAGAAACAAACAAACAAACAAAAATGGGGCTGGGGATGTAGCTCAGCAGCACTGCACCTGCCTGGCAAGTGAAAGGGCCTGAGTTCAATCCCTGGTACTGGAAAAGAAAGAAAAAGAAATAAAGAAAATGAGCATTTGCTAATGCCAAAGACAGGGAAGTCATCTTAGATAAGGAACACATACCTTATCTCGGGGTCAGATGAGACATCAAGATTTTGCCTGCACAGGAGAACCCACATAAAAATGATGTCCCTGCTTAGTGTTCTGGACAAGACGCCTCCTCAGGAGACAGAACCTGAAACTCTGTAGAAAGAATGGACTTCTGGGTGAGATTAGAAGGAGCTGTTTCCTAGGCATGACATGTAAGAGACCAAAACATATTTAATTTAAGGGAGAATCCCCAACCTCCTGGCTCGTTCCCTCCTAGGTCTGATTTTCCTCACTTATATGTGTAGGGAGGAAAATACTTTTGCTAATCAGTTGTGAACTGAATGTTGACCAGACCGGCAGCTAGATTCCTTTCCAGAGACAGATCTCTGGTTTTGTGGAACAGTAAAAGCTGAGGGGTCAAATGGGGGGTTACTCTCTGGTGGATGCACACAGATTCTTCAGTGGAAGTTGGATCGTGACAGCCTGACTGGGTAACCAGCAGGGAAAAAAACACCATTTATCCATTGTCCCTACCTGCACTCCTCAGTGAGATGAGAGGTAACCCTCTCAGTGATCTTTTGGTATCCTCTGCCCCAGAGAGACCAGAGACAGCACCATTACAATCCTCTTATTAAGACTATTAAGAATTGAGCTACAGATTTGGAGTTTTCTCTCTGCTAGTAAGTTAAAAAAAAAAAATAGGTGGGGGGAACTGGGGATTCAGCTCAGTAGTTGCCATGCCTGCCTGGCAAGCTCAAGGTCCGGAGTTTGATCCCTGGTACCGCAAAGAGCAAAAACAAACAAACCCTAAGTTTTTCCAACTCGTTGAGAGTTAACCTGAAAACTCCTTGATTAGCTAAACCACCTTGTAGTTAAACCACCTTCCCTCCTCCAGGAAGTCAGGCTGAGGCAACTTGCAACAGCCATTTTGCCTTTCATGGAGAAGAATAGCAATCAACTAGCCATTTACACTTGCGCTTTGTGTACGCTAAGGGTAAAACAAGGATTTAAGTCCGGCTTTCTATTCTTCCATGTGTGTAAAAAACTGAGAAGTGTGCCTTTACTAACGTGGGAATTGTGACTGCTAGGTAATGTGTATAACTTTAACTTGTAAGGTTTAGAGATATAAAAATTTTAAATTAGGGCTGGGGATTTAGCTCATGGTTCCTCTGCCTGCCTCACAAGAGCAAGGTCCCAAGTTCCATCTCTGGTACAAAAATTTTTTTAAAAATGAAACTTTGACTAGAGTGTAGCCTTGTCTTGCTGCTAAGGAAGGTTGTCTAGGTAATTAGGTAGAAAATGCAAATGTCTTAGAGGCGTCTTCACCCTAGGGCCCAAGGCGAGATTTCTCCAAGCCATTTTACCTGACTATCTCTAGAGGTGATCTCTTTCACAGGCCAAGAAGCATTCCAACTATTTTCAACTTGCTCTTTGATATTCTCTCTTTCAAAGAATTAGAAAACAATGGTTTAGACCTCTTGATTACTGGTTTGCTAGCTTCCTTCTAGCTTCTGTACAGCTGGACTCAACTGTAATTTTTGCTTTTAGAACCATCTGCTAGAATTAGGCGTGTGAGTTTCTAGGAAAGATAGGTTTTCCAAGCCAGTAAGAGGTGTCTAGTCTGACCCTGGCACGTCTTCTGGTTTCTCTCCAGAGGGTTGCCGCTTGCTCTGGAGTAAAGTCACCTTGGGCCAGGCAGATGAGGCGGATGAGGACACACAGTAATGTTCTCATCAGACAGAAACTGCCGTACCAGAAGCGACGTGCAATACGGAGCCCCGCTGTGAGGGAGGATGAAGCCGCTTGCCCATTTCTCGGGCCGCTTTACACACTCACCATTGATTGAACGCTCTAACAAGCCCTTGTAATATTCAGAGTTCAGCATAGTGTTCCTAGGGACAAACTCAGCTAGCACGATTCCATCAAGGTCAAAACCACGATCGGCATCACCTTGACGTTGAGTCTTGACTGGTACGCTTTTGTGGGGCGGGTTGAGACAGGGTCTCACTATGTAGTTCAGATTGCTCTGGAACTCTCTGTGTAGCCCAGGCTGTTCTCGAACTCACAGCGATTCTCCTGCCTCAGCCTCCCTAGTGCTGGGATTACAGGTGTGTGCCACCACACCCAGCCTAGGTACGCTTTTTTTTTTTTTTTTTTTTTTATGCGAGGAGAACTAGGTGATTTCTACTGAGAGCTCTGAACCTTGGCCTCAGGATCATAACCATAGACCCAAATTTCATTCCCCATAATGATGTATTTTAAAAAGCTGGAATATGAACCGGAACGCTCTAGCAACTCCAGTGAAATCGACAAGTGCTGCTGCTATTGTTCCTCAGTCAGACCACATGGAACAAATTTTGCGGTCACTTGCCTCACGTTCAAATCTGTTGTTAAAATGCTTTGAACGGAACCGTAAGGGATGTTCAGATCTTCAGAAATCTCTCTAATGGTCAATTGCCTCTTTGATCAAATTATTTCACTTACTTTTTTTTTTCTTCTTGTACTGGGGTTTGAACTCGGGTCCTTGTGCTTGCAAGGCAGAGGCGACAGAACCACTGAGCTAAATCCCCGGCCCATATTTCGCTTACTCTTTCAACGTTCTCTTGGATTTTTGATGATGAAGGTCGTCCGGATCTCTCGTCTTCAACCGACTCACAGCCACTGTGGAACCTCTCAAACCACTTGTCAACAGTTCCTGGTCACCGCAGCGTCACCATAAACTGCTTTTAACGGTTCGTGTGTTTCTTTAGTACTTTTTTGCAGTTTGAAACAAAATTTCATATTGATGCGTTGTTTGTAATCCATGGTTTACAGCACACACCTCTCACCTGTAGCTCACAGCCGACTGCACCCAACGAATTGAACTTGTCACTCACTGAGGTTCAGTGCGACGCTTCTCATACTGATGATCCCTCTTTCCAGGGATGACACTCAGCAGCGGCATTCACTGTGTTTTTTTCGATGGAGCAAGTACACAGCCAGAACCGGAACCCGGCTCTCAGCTGCCAGGATTCTTATGGCAAAATGGAATGCAGAGAAAAGTATTGATCATGATGCTATTGCACAGCTCGGATTATACTGTAAGAAAGAGGGAAAATGGTAAAAATTGTCTTATGTTCAGACTTTCTGTACATTAAGAAATAATCCTTGGGTTTGGGATTTAGCTCAGTGGTGCCACCTGCCTCACAAGCGCAAGGTCCCTTACTCAAGCCTATCACCTAGACTGGAGAGAGGTAATGTTACACTTACATCAAATGTTGACTTCTAAGAAGAGACAATAGGTACAGGCTAATCTGTGAGCTTCTTAAGTGTATTCCAAATACCTGGAGATACATACTTTCAGAGTGGGTTTAAGTAGAGCCTAGCCAGCACCGCTATGGAGGGAAGATACCTAGGTAACTAGGTAGAGAACCCAAAATGTCCCCAAGACCTCTTTGTCCTAGGTCTGAGATTTCTTTTTCTCTCTTTTTTTTTTAATACTAGGAATCGAACTCAGGACCTTGTGATTGTGAGGCAGGAAGTAGTATCACTGAGCTAAAACCCTGGCCTGGCCCGAGATTTCTTCAGAACTATTACCTGTCTCTGTCCCCAAGAGTGATAGATCTCGATTCAGAGTCATTTATTTAAAAGTAAGCTCTGAACAATAGAGTTAGAGCATTTTCATTTTCTCTCTCATTTTCAAGAGGCTAAAAAAACAGCCATTCACATTCTTTGATTATTGGTTTAATTTTCTGCTTGGCAACACGGCGTCAGCTATGTTTTTTTCTCTGGAGGCATGTTTTGCCAAAGATTAGAGATCCACTCTGGGAAAGCTCATGATTTTTTTTTCATTGTCAAGGATCAAACTCAGAACCTCGTGCTTGCCAGGCAGGTGCAGTGCCACTGAGCTACATCCCTAGCACAAAGGCTCATGATCATAATTGTCTTTTTGCACCTGAGATGGTTAAGCTTTAGTTCTTGTGCCATGCTTAGAGTCACTCTTTTGTTTTTTGCTCCACTGCCCTGTCCTTGGGAAATAACACAGTTTGCAGTAGTGTTTAGTCCAAGGCAATTCTCTTCTCTGTGTCTGCTGGATTTCAGGACCAAGTTTCTAGAATGGTGAGGTTCCCCTCCCTGAGACCCTTCTAGAATGAAGCTGACCTTCACTTATTTCTGGGCCATATTAAAACAAAACTGATCTAGATTCAATCCTGAAACTCTTGAAGAAAAAATGTAAAAGTTTTAGTCTTAAATTTATCTGCCTTTCAATCCTTAGGCAGAACTGGTGATTAACTCTTCTTACTTTCTTCCCCCCTCAAGAATATGCTGATTGGTTTTATTTTACTTTATTTTTTTCGAACCAGGGATCAAACTCAGGATCTTGTGCTTGCCAGGCAGGCACGGTGCCCCTGAGGTATATCCTGGCCCTGATGCTGACTGGTTTTTATAGCATAGGGCAGACTGACAGATTTTTATAACACAGATAAGTTCACTGATACAACAAAACATTCCTAGAGAACTTTATGAGTTTAATAACAGTTTTATTTGTTTTTGTTTTTGTTTTTGTTTTTTTCTTTGGTACCAGGGATCAAACTCTGGTCCTTGTGCTAGCAAAGCAGGCAGCGGAACCACTGAGCTAAATCCCCGGCCCAATAAAGGTTTAAACAAAACCTAAATATTAAAGTACAGATACAGCCCCAGTCCACAGAGGACTACCTCTCTTGTCATTTCTTACCAGAACATCTTGCCAAGCTGGCCACTACTCTCAGAGATAAGTGAACGGAAGCACTAAAACAGGAAGGCCTATAGCTAAGTACGGTCCAAGCTTCACAGGCAAAATGGGGGGAAACTGTCATAGGAGTCATCTGCAGCAAGGTAGATTAGATCCTTGGCAGGGCTTCTTTTTCCCCTGCAGGGAACAGGGAAAGGGGACATTACTAGAACCTCTGCAGTAAGTCCTAGTCTCCTGCAAGCCATGACATCACAAAGTGAATTAATTAGAAAAGATAGAAAAATATGACTTAGAGAAGATGCTGAGCTTTGGGCCTGATGAGTGCTGCTCTGGGCAACAAAAATGAGAGACCCCCAGCTTGCCACACATTCATTCAGTACATGGGGAGTAACAACCATAGCAGATGACTCAGAGGAAAATGGTTCTACACATCAGGAGTAACAAACGTAACAGGATAGTGGCTGACTCAGAGGATAGTGGCTGTGAAAATCCTAGAACAATGAGGAACTAAGCAGATGAAGATTTCGTTTAAGGGAGAATCCCAAAGCTGGAGCAGAGGATACCAGTTCCTCCCCAGGATGTCTCCACCTGGTGTAATCTTTCCCTGGAGCATCACAGCATCACCAGGCCATTGAGGTTTTAGCTGTGACTGGAGGTGAAAATGGAGTTGTCTTGACACAACATTGCTGGCCTGTAGGCAGAAAACTAGGCCTTAATCATGATCTAATTGTGAAATTATTTTTCTCCAAAATTGTGTAGAAGTGCTCCTGACATTTCCCCACCATGTAACATACATGATTAGCTCCAAAGAATGCCACCCAGTCTCTTTCTACATCCAGACCTGGGCTATACAACTACCATTGGAAATAGTTAAAATTAGCTCTTAATAGTCTGTTCCTCTAGAGGGAACCGTTACATGTGGCTATCAAAACAGCAATTTAGGCTATCATCTGTGACTACCCAACAACTATGGCTATCAAAGCAACAATGAGAAGCTTGTATAGCTAGATTTTCCAATCAGATAAACTGTCAACCTAGGGCTAATCTTAAAAACTGTCTGCTTTCACAGGTGTAAAATGTTTTTATTTGTTCTGATTCTTACTACAAAAAATCTCTATTAATCAACCTACGAAAAGTTCATACTAGTTTTATTTATAGTTACAAGCCTAAAAATGGTAAAAGGGTTAATATAATTCAACATGGCCAAATACATCCAAGTGCACTCCACTTTTATAAACAAATCATCTTTTCTGTGTTTGTCCATCTGTCTGTCCAATTTGAAATCAGTTAAAATACTTGCAGCTATTTTGTTTGAGCTCAACAATTCTTTTCTTTTGCCTTTTTGAAGTTTTAAAATTATCTGTCTATAACTTTTTGGCTTATAGATAAATGTCATTAGAGTTAAGGACATGTTTGCACCCAGGTTGCCGCTGATCCAAATGATGAGAAGACTGGTTTCACAAACATAATACATATTGTTGTCTGTGTACAATAACTCAAGTGTCTTTCATTGGTCAAGAATAATGTGTTGATTGGCATGATCTGATTCTTATAGGTCACTTGAAAATTTTGTTAAGATAATTAAATGGGGACTTAGGGAAACTGCTGCACAGGATTTTCCTTGGTGAATAAATAAAAGAACAGCTGCCTAGAAATATTTTACTCCCATCTTTGTTCACAATGGGACCCCAATTTCCATAGCCTTATGGGAGACACACCCAATAAATGTGGCTAAACATATTATTGTGATATGTTCACACTGGTCATCAAAAGGTTAAGATTTCTATGGGAAAAACAGCAAGGTTTTATTAAAAGATGCTCTTGGTACAAAACTAAATTAAGGACAAAGGGCTTCATACAGCTGTGACATTCATTATTGCTAACTTTATGGCATATTAAATGCATTCAGGTGTTCCAAGTGTACAGGTCTTCTAAGATATAAAACCAGGATTGTTTGTGGTAATAAACTATAATAGTACACAAGATCCTAATGAGATAATTAATAATGTGAAATAGGAAGTAAAGGGCTAAAGGTGTAGGGAAAGTGGGAAGTGTGGGGGAAAGGTAATAAGGGAGATGAAAAAAATATAATAAAATGAAAAAATAGAAATACGGTGTTTGTAAATGGCAAGGGGAAGAGGGGGTGAAGGGAGGGCAGGGACAAGAGGGAAAAATGAGAATCAAGACCTATCATATAAAGGTACAGGATCCCAATAATGAATTTAACTGTATTGTATACCTAGATTGTACTAATAAACTCAATAAAAAGAAAAAAGATGAGGAAAAAAAAAGAGTCATATATCTGGCCTTCTCTTGTGCTCTAGTTACATGTGATAAGAGGTAAATGTCAAACCAGCATGAGATAACCAATCAAATAGTACTTTTCTTTTAAAAACTGTATGTGATGTGCTACATATATGTCACTACACTTAGGGATGCTCAGACACTGAGCAGTCCAAACAATGTCACATGATAAAAAAATTAAAGGCTAGCATTATAAACATCTAATATACATTTATAGGCTATATTCTCCTTAGATTGTATTCTATTAAAGGATAACAAATTAGGTGAGGGTTTCTTTGCATCATTTACTATCTTGTGATCAGATAGAGATGTTTCACCAAAAAGACTATTCTATATGAAAATAGGCATTTAAATGTGTTCCACAGAGAATATATTGTTAAGTTGACATACTAAGTATGGCTCTTGATCTCAAGTTTTTGCTACAAAACCTTTGTTATAGTTTTTGTCTAGATGTCCCCCCAGAAATTCATTTGGTCATACAGCTTTTTCAGAAATGGCTTGTCATGAGCCGGCAATGCAGAGCACTGTCCAGCAGTGCCTTAAACCTGAAAGAGCAGCGGGGTGTAGGTGGGGCAGAGAGAAAGGAAGGACGCCAAAACAAGAGTCTGATCAAGGCGACGTTTATTGCCGGCAAGCATCAGCCTTTTAAAGCAAAAAACCACAAACTATTATGGGATGGGGTTACCATAGTAAATGAAAGTTCACACAGGAAAGAGCAAACAACAAAAACAACCACCATGGGTAGTAGTAACCCAGACAACCACACATCTGAAGGTCAGAGGCAAGAAACTGCAACTTTCAGGAATTCCACAAAGGAAACACACCACCTTCTAAACTGGAGAAACTTAACAAATATGGAGTTACTAAAGTTAACAATACTTACAACTAATACTCATGATTCCCACAATGGCTGAACCTAGAGTGCGTGATGCTGGGAGTAAGGGTGTGTGATTATTAAATCAGTCCACTGATTGGCTTGGCATCACCCTAATCCCAGTAGTCTAGATAAGATAAAAGGGGCAGAAAGACTCTATTAAGGTCTTGTGTTGTTTTTGCTGTCTTTCACCACCAGAAACTATTGCCCCTTGCCATGTGCCACTCTGCCTTGGAGCCCGCTGATTATGGCCTGAAATCTCTACAGACTGTGAGCTAAATAAACCTTTCTTCCCTTAATCTCTGGGTCTTATATATTTTGTCTCAGCAATTAGAAAAGTAACTAACACAGGATTTGGTACCAGAAGTGGGGTTATTGCTGTGACTATACTTGACCATGTGGTTCAGAAGCCTTTTGGATTGGCTTGTGGAAAGAGTTTGGAAAGGTTCAGAGATGATGGCTGAAAAAGTATAGCTAGAATGCCTTAGGTTGTACTTGATGGGACATTCTGGTCAGAACTCAGAAGATAAGAAGACTGATAGAAATCCTGCTGGCAAAGATCAGGGTTGAGAGTTTTCTGCTGGGAAGGACCACATTGGCTTTTGGACCCCAGACAATGTGTGTTATGCCTTGGCAGAAAGTTTTGTCTGCATTTTGCTCGTGTCCAGAAACTGCCTGAGACTAAGATTAAGGGCAGCAGACTAATTAATCTGGCAGAAGAAATTTCAAGGCAGTCTAATGTTGAGGCAATGGCATGATTACTGTTGGGTGCCTTTAGCCAGATTTATGTTGAGAATCAAGAGCAAAGAGCCCAGGGCTAGGGATTTAGTTCAGTGGCACTGTGCCTGCCTCACAAGTGCAAGGTCCTGAGTTCAATCCCTGGTAAAAAAAAAAAAAAAAAAAAAAA
>NW_022900932.1:22165222-22167832 GCF_012274545.1 Fukomys damarensis
AAAAGAAAAAAAAAAAAAAGCCCAGCAGAATGATTTAAAACATTGTAAGTTTGGCAAGAATGGAAGCTTCAGTAAAGTTGCAGTCTGAAAAGATAGAACAGAGATCTTAATTGCTAAAAAGGAACAAGAGAATAGAAAAGATGGCCTGAGACCATTATAAGGAGCAGCAGGACTCCACCCTTTGCAGCCTCAAAATTTCAAAAGTGAAAGATTTTTTTTTCAGAAGACTCCCAGAGCACCATGTTCTGGAATGGCATTGGCCTAGGGAAGTTTTTACTCAGGATTTGGTTCATGGGCATTGGACCCCTACAGCCCCCAAACAAACAAACAAAACAGGAAGCCTGGTTATTGCTCCAGGTGGCAGCAGACCTTACTATCACCTACATGGTACTGATTTTATGTGCATGCAGAATGCAAGAATTGTGGGGTCAGGAAAGCTTCCATCAGATTTCAGAAGAAGGCCTGGGAGCTAGGCAGTGTGCCCCTGAGAGGTCAATGTGTGAGTGTGAAGCAAAGGTGCAGTGGACACCACAGGAGTTTGAAGAAGTCAGGAATGTGGATCATCCAAGGAAAGCTGTAAGGAGGGAGCAGAGCCAGCCCCAGAGAGAAGTTATGGGAGCTACAACCACCAGAAGTGCCAAAGGTGGAGCCAGCCAAACTCCTTGGAGTTCACAACTTGCCACAGATTACCAGAGATGCTAGAAATGGAACTATGGGATTTAACGTTTGTCGGGCTGGATTTTGGACTTGCATTGGTCCTGTTCCTTTGGAATGGAAATGTCGATCTAATGCCATTGAGTGTTGGAAATGTTTAAATTTCTTTTCCTTTGTACAAGGACTTGCAGCCAACAGTTTGCCTTAAATCGCAGAGGAGTCTTTGGACTTGCAATTTTTTAGCAATGCCTAAACTGTTAGGAATTTTGCAGCTCTTAGAGATGGACTAAATGCTTTTTGCATAAAGGGCTGTGCATGAATCTTTGAGGTGGGGGGCGTCAGGGGCAGAATGCTATGGTTTGCATCTTGATGTCCCCTCAAAGCCTCATGTAGTCATAGGGCTTTTTCAGAAGTGACTAAGGGTCAGAAACTTAGTTTGGTGATGTTGCATTTGCCTGGCAAGCACAAGGTCCTTAGTTTAATTCCTGGTACTGGGGGTGGAGGGAGTAGTGGCTGAATCTAGAGTGTGTGATCCTGGGTTTAAGGTAATGTGACTACTAAATCAGTTCATTGATTGGTTTGCCATCACCCTAATCCCGGTAGTATGGATGTGATAAAAGAGGTAGAAAGATGCTGTTAATGTCCCTTCTTGCTTTGCTACTTTCAGTCGGCCATGAACTGTTTCTCCTCTGATATGTGCTGCCTGCCTTAGAGCCAACCAACTATGGACTGAAACCTCTACAAACTGTAAGCTAAATAAACTTTTCCTCCCTTAACTTGTGAGTGTTGTGTATTTTGTCTCAGCAATGAGAAAAGTAACTAACATAACTTTATACTTGTTGTTTGTTAACATTCTGCAGGGATTCAACCACAATCAGTGAAAAATAATGGTCCACTGACTGTACTTTATATTTCAAAGTGCTTAATATCCAGATGAATGTATAATAGTTAAGCTCGCTGCGCTCACTATAATACTAATGTCATTGATCATACTAAAGTTTGGAGACCAGAACTAAAAAGGTAACTGGGCTAAAAGTATAGCTAATATTTTGGCCCTGGCCCTCCAAGGTCAACAAAATCCCAGGACATGAGGGAATCTTTCCTTTTTTTTTGTTTGTACCAGGATCAAACTAGGGACCTTGCACTTGCAAGGCAGGCAGTGGCACCACTGAGCTAAATCTCTAGTCCAAAGGAACCTTTTCTACAACTTTGGTGAGTCACCCAACTTCCTGAGCTAGTAGATTCCTGGACCCCAGAGGACAAGATTCAACAAATGTACAGTGTGCCAAAGGAGGGTCACCAAAGAGGAAGCAACGTGGTCAAGAAAGACTAACCCATCCTGATGCCTGATGCTGACAGATGAGCCGAGAGGCTGTGTACATGGTTCCAAAAATAACACATAAAGAGACTTAATTGACCTTGATAGACAGCAAAAGGTTAATTTTGATTACCCCAGTGTGATAGCCAACCTGACTTGATTTGTGTAAAACTGAATAATTCCAGGTGGTAAACTTCCCATTCCCTCTTGGGAGTCCCCTCAGTTAATGCAGGACAAACCACCATATCCTATGTAAATTTGCAACTATGTTATCTTTACTGCCTTGTAAACAGAATGCTCTGCACTTGTGTAAGTCTGCAACTATGTTATCTTTACTACCTTGTAAATAGAAGACTCCTCACCTGAGTGACATTTTGTTTGAATTTACGCTATGTGAAACTTCTCTGACTCCCACTAATTTAGCAAAGTTCTGCTCCTGTGAAATTCCACTTGCGCTCCCCCTCTCCATGCCCTCCCTAAATAGCCCCTTAAAAGGACCCTGCAAATTGCCTTTCCTTTGTCCAGTTTTGTTGGCATGAACCCCTCTGGAATGCCAGCTATGGTAATAAATGACTGTATTTAATTCAGTGTTGTCTTCTCTATTTCTCCATTGATCGCTTTTTTTTTTTTTTTTTTTT
>NW_022900932.1:22167968-22196768 GCF_012274545.1 Fukomys damarensis
TTTTTTTTTTTTTTTTTTTTTTTTTTTTTGGTACTGAGGATCGAACTTGGGACCCTGCACTTGCCAGGCAGATGGTCAAACCACTGAGCTAAATCCCTGGCCCAACTCTATTTAATTCAGAGTGTAGTGCATCTCTATAATTCCAACTTGTCTGGCCCTATAACATATTGGAGGCCCCAGTGAGATGGCCACAATGAGTGGACCAGCCTAGCTGTGGTCCCTCCCATCTAATTATAGGGGAGGCACCCCCTGAGACATTCCAGGGCCCCATGGTCTCACTGCCAACACTGAGGGGACCGGAGAGATGCCTGAGACACCCTCCAAATTTTCTGGAGTCCATCTGGTCTGGTCTGAAGGTAAAGATCCTCTTGGTTCTGGTGAGGAACAATTGGGCCCCTCCTAAGATCAGGATGCTGACTGTGGTGGCCCTCTGGTCTGGTCTGGTCTCAAGTCAGTCAATCTGGGAAACCCCCTCCCTCTGCCCCAGGGGTGGGTTTAGAATGTTCTTAGCCTCTGAATGATTGCTGTAGGAATGAATGAATGGTAACCAACAGTGTAAACTCTAGACTGCTCCATCCATGTCCCACAACAAGGAGGGGAAATTCTCCCCCCTTGGAGTTAAGGGGTCTGAATGAGGTCCTATTGTAATTCCATGGACACATCTAAGAAAGGCCAAGTGGGTGCTCTTGCAATGAGATAAATGCACCCTAAAGTCTGGACAGTCCTTAAAGTGGCTGAGAGGCCTGCAGCCAGTCCACCAACCGAGTAGTTCCTCTCATAAAGGAATAGTCCCTCCCTATGTCTGTTGAGACATCATTCAAGAGCACCCCACATAAACACTAGGGTATTTTCTCTGTCTGGATATCCCTATTGCTCCTGAACATTTGGACCTGTCTTCTTTCTCTAAATTGCTGCTGATCTCTTGCTGCTGGGACTCCTCTGACTGCTTTCCCACCAGCTGCCCATCAGTGACAGGTCCCCTCTTCCTTCTAAAGATCTCTGCTAACTACCTCAGATTGGGAATTCCTGCTGTCCTCTCACATCTCTCTTATTGTCTCCCTAAGTGCCCTTTCTTTACCCCTTCTTTTGCCCCCTCTTCTAGTTCTACATGGGTTTCATTGGGGCCCTGTTGTTTTCCTCCCAGGTTATTGTTATCATTCCTCTAAATGGCACTGTACCCACTCCCTGGCCCTTTGGGCCCATCCAGATTTTGGCTCAAAAATCCCTTTTTTCCCCCATACCAGCCCCTCTCCCTCTTTGAGCTCACAGCTGAGGTTCTCCTGTCTTGCCACCATAGCTGCCAAACTGCATGGGCCCCAGTGGAGCTGAAGCCACTGTGTCACATCCCCAGTTTTAAGTGCAATGCAGGGCTTCAGGAAGGATGGGGAATGGCTGCCCATCCTCCCTTTGACCCATCCTCATGGGAGATGAACAGCTCTAGCCCATACAAGCCAGGCTTCCAGGACTCAGCTGCCACACTCTCTGCACTGCACCAGAGGAAGAGAGGGATCCTGGGCACCAAGGGATAAAGGTTCCCTCTTCATCCCTTCTATCCTTCTACCTGTCCCTTTCCCAGGGGATCTTGGAAGGAATTTTTCCCACAGGTTCCAAAAAACAAACAAATTTGGTGGCCACTGGCTTCACGGAAAGGGTGGCTCTTCTACTGTTAGCTCAGGAGGCTTGGAGGTCTGAGGCCCAGACTGCTGCTGCTGCTGGCCACCTTAGCCCCGGGGGTGGCAGCACTGAACACCTGGGCCTCAAAGAGTGGGAGGTAGGCTCAGTGGATTGTGCAGCCCTGGGTCCTGGTGACTGTTAGTTGGGATGGTGGGAAACACTTTAAAATTTAACAGCTAAAACAAGTTATAAAATGTTCATAATAAATAAGATGAAAGCTAAATATTTAAAAGGCTACAAAATAAAAGTGTTAGGACCAGGGATTTAGCTCAGTGGTTCTGTTGCTGCCTTGTGAGTGCAAGATCCTGAGTTCAATCCCTGGTACCTAAATAAATAAATAAATAATAAAAGAGATATACTTTTGATATAAAAATATTTTGTATGTTTGTCTTGTTAAAAGGATAAAGGGAGATATACAAGACCAGAAAACCTACATATGTAGAAAAAGTATACAAAAGCAATTATCAAGAAAATGTTTGGTTGCTGATTCCAAGTTTGTTATAAAAGATTTTCATTTACGGGCATAAAGCACTTTTATTCCTTTTGATTCTAATTACAAGAGATCTCTGTTAATTGACCTACAAAAGTTTTGACTAGTCTTAATTAAAAGGGATGTTATAATTCAAATTGGCCAAATATATTTGAGTGCACTCCAATGTTATAAATTGTCTTATATGTTTGTCTGTCTTATAGATAAATGTTATTAAAGACATACCTTACTTTTTTCTCCCAGGTTGCTAACTGATAAAAATTAATCAAAAGGTTAATTTTGATTGTAATTTTTATTGCTGTCTACTTTTGCATTGGTTATCATAAAAGGGTTAAGTTCTATTTTATTGTGATATGTTTATATTGGCCATCTTCCAAAAAAAGTTTCCCATGGGAAAAAAACAAAGTGTTTTTAAAAAATGCTTTTGGTACCAAGCTACATTATAGGACATAAGATTTCATATAATTGTAATAATTATTATTGCTACTTTTCTGGTGTACCGAATATAGTCCATGTTTTCTGACTGTGCGGGTCTTCCAACATTTTGTTTATGGTAATAACCTCCTTATGATCCAGGTATTTGCCCTTCTCTTGCGCTCTAGCCACTATGGTAAGATGTACATATCAAGTCAACATGAGATAATCAGTCAAGTAATAGTATTTCTTAAAAACTTATGCAATGGGTATGTTATGTGTCACCATGCTTGGGATGCTCAGGTGCTGAGCAGTCCAAACAATGCTCCATGCTAAAATTAAGGGCTACACATTATAAACTTCTAATGCACATTTATAGGCTGTGTCCCCTTTAGATAACATCCTATTAAGGGATGACAAATAAGAGTCTTTATGTGTGATATTTAATGTCTTATAATCAGATAGAGGTGTTTGACTAAGAGCTACTCCATGCTAAAATGCACATTAAATATGTTACAAGGATAAGGTCCTCATGATTGTCATACTAAAATATTATGTGTGGCTCTTGATCTTGAGCTTTTCTGTATAATGTATAATTGTTGTCTGTTAACATTTTTTTCTTTTGAAGCAAATATTTATTGGTACATTTTAGATATATGTAATGATAATCTTCATCATAGGGAATTTGTATCTGCACATGATATACATTGTTTATTTTTTCCCATTGTCCCTGTCTGTTAACATTCTACAGGGAATCAACTACTAAGACAATCATGGTTGATAAAAATAACAGTCCTCTTTATATTTCAAAAGTGTTTAAAGTCCAACAAAATTATAATAGTGGCCTTCTCTTCTGGGTGTTCAATAACTAAAGTTTAGAGACCCAAACTGAAAGGTAACTGGGCTAAAGGACAATCAATATTTTGGCCCTGGTCCCTCAAGGTCAACAAAGATCTTGGTGGCTGTCATAGGGGAACCAACTCTGGGAAGCCCAAAGGGCAGATGCCTAAAAACCAGGAGGGTGCCACCATTGAAGAGCAGTCAATGTGTCTACCTCAAGGAAAAAGGACACTGGAAAAATAAATGCCGTCATAGACCCTCTGCCAACATACTGTCCCTCCCCAATCCAGGGAAGGGGAGGATTCAGACTGGGGGGGACTTCTCTTTTGGCCCCTGGGAGCCCAAAGTGAATGCCAAAATAGGGGAATGATTTCACTAAACTCACCCTGGGGCAAGACTTGGTCCTCATGGGCCCCTACTCAGTAGAGATTCTGCTCAGAGGGGCTACTTGTTAGGCAATTGATCATGTTAAAGTATGCTGTGACGCCACCTCACAGGCTACATTCTCCTGATACATCTTGGCTCCTAAAATGACCTCATGCCCTTATCTCTGGTTTCCCTCCCCCACAAGGCCACAGTGGTCCAAGGAAGTTGAAGCCTGTGTCTGCAGGACTGGGCCCATAAAAGCAATCTGGCCTGTGATAGGTTAAAAGTAGCTCACTCATAAATAAGCAATAGCCCACCCCAAAACTGATAAAGGGACCTTCCTTTCTTTGTTCTTCTCTCTCCTTCTGCTTCTTCTTCCTCCTCTCTCTGCCTTCCTGCCTCCTGCTCACCTCCCTACAATAAAGATCTCCTGCTGGACCTTTCGGTGCGTGAGTGGCCTAATTGGGAAGGGGCACCCGAAAGGGCACGCGAACCCCCTTTCACTACTAACAGATGGATTTCCGATGCTTATATAACTCAATATCAAAGCCTCTTGCTGGATCAACCCCACACTGTCTTTTCCGCAAATCAGATTTCCAACCTGGCCACACTAATGCCAGGTGATGATCCCTGCATTCCAATTCAGGACTGTGAGGAGGTGCTAGACCAAACCCCAGGGGGATGCCCAGATCTGACAGATGCCCCGTCTGGCAGAAGTGGATGCCACTCTCTTCACAGATGGAAGTGAGTGAGTAAAGCAGGAGCTGCAATGACTACAGCTGACTGCATTATTGGGGCCCAGCCTTTTCCTGAAGGGACTTCTGCACAAAAGGCAGAACTGATCAAGCTGACCCAGACCCTAAGGTGGGAAACAGATAAAAAGGTTATTTATACTGACAGTAGATAACTTTTGCTACACTGCATGTTCACACCAGTATATACAGAGAGAGAGAGAGAGAGAGAGAGAGAGAGAGAGAGAGAGAGAGAGAGAGAGAGACTGACTTTTAGTGGCTGCAGGGAAAACCATTAAAACTAAAGAGGAGATCTTGTCTCTGCTGGATGTGGTATAGTTTCCTGAGGAGGTAGCTGACACGCATATCCTGGGACATCAAAGACAAGATACTCCAGGAACAAAAGGAAATCTGGCCTGTGGCTCGCAGACCACAGACCTAGCCTCTCCTTTAGTCATTCTGCGCACTGGAAGCCCACCTCCCGCTCTGCTCCCAGCTAGTTCCACTTACAATAAAGAGAAAGACAAAGAAGTGAGCCAGTTGCAAACAAACAAACAAACAAAAGGATCCCCAAGGCTGGTGGAATTGTCCAGATGGCCATATCTACTGACCCCAGGCACTAGGGCAACAACTCATTCAGCAGCTACCTAGGGAGTTCCAAGATGGCTGAGCTTCTAGTTCCAAGATTCTGCTTCCCAAAATTACAAGGACTAGCTTGCCAGGCCTCTCTTAGGTGCCCAGCCAGCATGTGGATGAATCCCCACCAGGGCCCATCTGTACCCCTCAGAATTTGATTCAGGGGAACGAGTCCAGGGCAACACTGGGAAGTGGATTTCACAGAGATGAACCTGCAAGCAAGAGGCTCTAGGTACCTTTTGATACTTGTCGATACCTTCTCAGGTTGGGCGGAGGTCTATGCTGTTTGGTGGGAAACTACCACTCTGGTGGAAAAAGCTGCTCCAGAAATTGATCCCTAGGTTTGGGTTACTGATGTCCATTGGATCAGACAATGGCCCTGCCTTTTGTAGCTTCTACGACTTAGTCAGTAGGGCACTGAATATAAATTGGAAACTCCACTGTGCCCACTGACCTTAAAGCTCAGGGCAAATGGAACAAATGAATTGGGCCTAAAGTCTACTTTGACCAAATTGATTTTAGAAACTGGTGAAGGGTTGGTCAACCTGCTACTGAAAGGGGAATTTTGTCTCCATGGTTCAAGCTGGACTTACTATGGGGAAATTCCCTACTTGAAATTTCCTTTGCCCAACATATGTGGGTCTGTCCTGCCTCACATGCCTGGATACAGCTGAGCCCACCTGCTGACAAATATTCAAACTCTGTCACCAATAAATGTGTGTCAGATGTGCCTTATCTGCAACCCCACCCCTCCCAAAGAGTATATCCTCCTTTGCAGAGCCTCTGGATGGGGCCAGTCCCCCATGTGGGAATGTGGACTGGTTTGCCAGCATAAACAAAGATTTCACTTTGTCTCCAAGGCTGCTGATGTGCTTTCCATCCTCTCAGACTAGTGGTAACAAGCCAATTCAGCTGAAGGGAGAGTTTTGCCATTTCACTACCTTTGGCTGTCCTTAGGTGCACCCCTTATAATACAGGCTTTACCCCCTTTAAGATTATGTTTAGAAGATCCCCTTCTCTGCTCCCCACAAAAAGTGAGATGCTACAGGAGTTTTCTAACCAGTTTCCGTTAGAGTACCTCAGTCTCTTCAACAGGTACAGGCTTCTGTCCATGCCAGTGTATGCATTACCCTACCCTTACCTGGCTTTGTGCCCTGCCACTCACCCAGCCAGGAGACGCTGCCCATCAAGGCCTTCCAGAAAAGGAGACTCACCCTGCCATGGAAGGGACCATACACTGTCATTCTCATCCTGTTCCTCCTCAGGCTCCTGCATGGGCTCTGTGTTCTTAATTAGATAATTAACTTTGTAAAACAGGAGGCTCCAGAAGAGTCGATGTTTTGACATCATACTTAGAGGAGTTGGGAAGGTGATCGCCAACCTGACCCCATTTGTGTAAAGTTGAGTGATTCTGGACAGACCACCACTCGGAGGCAGAGGGTGTGAGTCTGCAAGTCAGTTATCTCTGTGACCTTTTGGTAGAGCAGTCTGCAGCTAGGTTATCTTTCCTACCTTGTAAACTGAAGAAGACACCTCACCTGTGTGATATTTTGTTTTAAATAAACTGTGTGAAACTTCCCCAACCCCCCACTAGCTTAGCAAAGCTGTGCTCCTGTGAAATTCTGCTTGTGCTCCCCTCTCCCTGAGCCCTCCCCAGATAGAAGAGCCCTTAAAAGGACACTGCAAACTGCCTTTCCTTTGTCCAGAGATTTTGGAGGCAGAAGCCCACTCTGGAATGCCGGCTATGGCAATTAATGACTCTATTTAATTCAGAGTGTGGTGCATCTCTATGGTTCCAGCTTGCCTGGCCTTACAATAAAACTACAGGGACTTACGACAAGAAATATCCAGACTGCCAAGGATTTAGCTCAGTGGTGGTGTCACATTTTCCTTGCAAGTGCAAGGTCCTGAGTTTGATCCTAGTACCAAAAAAAAAAACAAAAAAAAAAGGCAGTTTCTAGATGTGGTTCTCTCCCCAACCCACCTCTGCATTCTAGTGCTCATGCTCTAATTTTTTGAAAATTTGTTTATTCTTGTCTAGAGGCTGCCAAACTCCGAGTGATCGTGCAGACTCCTTTTACCACTAGATCATCCTTGTAAGGGAAGTTCATAACTGCTAAACTGCAACATCACTTCTCTCAGAGGCCCATTTGATTAGCTCTCTGGACAAGGCCCCCGACTACAAGCTCCCCTCCAAAGCAGCGAGATAAAAAAAAAAAATCACACCCCTTTGGGAAGAAGTCAATGCAGAAGATAAGAACACATCACAAATGTGGCTAGAAGCACATTTGAAGGCTAGGCTTCAAGCTAGAAGCACATTTGAAGGCTAGGCTTCAAGACAACAAACTGACTACACCTGTTAGGGAATTGATCCTGTTAAAGTATTTTGTGACGCCGCCATCACAGGCTGCATTTTCCTGGTGCTTCTTGGCTCTTAGAATGACTTCAGGCTCTTATCTTTAGTTTCCCTCCCACCAAGGCCACAGGGAGACAGAAAAGTTAAACCTGCTTCTGCAGGACTGAACCCATAAAAGGCAACCTGGCCTGTGATAGGGTAAAAGTAGCCCACTCCTCATACATAAGCAATAGCTCGGCCCAAAACTGATAAAAGGACCTTCCTTTTTAGGTTAAAAGTAGCCCACTCCTCATGAATAAGCAATAGCCCAGCCCAAAACCGATAAAAGGACCTTCCTGTCTTTGTTCTTCTCTCTCCTTCTGCTTCTTCTTCCTCCTCTCTCCTCTCTCTCTCTCTCTCTGCTCTTCCTCTCTGCTCTCTCTCTACTCCCACTCCTTGAATAAAATCTCCAGTTGGACTTATCTGTGTGTGTGTGTGTGGCCTTTGTTGAGCATCGCTATTCCCTTTCAATACCCACACACTTCCCTAGGGATGAATAGCAGAGACTGATAATTTTAAATAGGCATCAATCACCTTGGGTGGTATGGAGAGCACAGCCATATTGACCTGTGATTCACCCAAGCATTGCGGATGGCAGCCGCCTTGCATTGCTCGGAGTAATAGGATTTCCACAGGACGATATCTCCCCCTGAAAGAACTGCGCAGCAGATCGCAATCCAAGCACTTGGTGTTAGCCAGGATCCAGTAATGGAGTCCAGGATAGCACAAGTGAAGGGAGCTGCAGTGCCATACTGATTTACAGCAGTCTTTAATTCTTTCACCAATTTAAACTCAAGAGGGCGATGTTCTCTAATTGGCCCTTGGGGTCCCTCTACTTGAACGACAGGGAATAGTCTAAAGACTTCCTCCCCTTGTGCTGTGTTTGAGAGCCTCTTGTAAAGGAGATGCTATGCTTTGAGACCCATCAGATGTTGTGGGGTCTTTACCATTGGGCTCATTGGTAGGCCTGGCCTCTGAGGCAGAAAGAGATGCAAGTCTGCTCGAGAGGCATGAAATCTGTTGCCTCAGCTGAAGTTCCTCACTGAGCTCCTGATTAATAGTACGCAACTGAGCCAGGTTTGCCTCCCTCTGAGTGGGGGGCAGCGCAGAAGGCGGCGGACGCTCAAGTTTTTGTTGAGAAGCCTCACAACTGGGATATAACTTTTGAAAAGCCTCACAACTGGGATATAGCACTGCGGGAGGTCCTCCGGAATCCGGAGGCTCGAGGGGCTCAGGTGAAAGAGGACATTCTCTAGCGTCTTTTTCTATACCAGATTCAGGGGGCTCTGAAATCTGAGAGCGCTCCTCTCTAATTTGCTCTAACCCTTCATGCACCTCGTCTAAGGCTTCCGAGATTTCCTTTTTTGTCGGAGTCCTGAGAGCTGTGTTTAACAAAGCCCAATAAGAAAAGGTATTTTCTGGAAAAATGATCGGGCTCAGCCACAAGGGCTTTATTCAACTGTTTTCCACCTCTCTCCCATACTTCAGCGTTTATTTCTGCCTCATCACACAACCATGGACAAACTGTGTCCAGAATCTTAGCAAAGGCCTCTAATTGTGCCCTTTTAACTTTTACTCCTTGTGCCTCCAATAGGCTCTGAATAGAATTTGCTACATAATCTCTGGATTCCGATTATCCCATAATTAACAATCTCTAACTTATAAAATCTTCCCAATGGACTTGACACTCTCTACCTTCTTTCACTTTTTTTTCTTTTTACTTTCTTTCACTTTTTCTTACTTTCTTTTCACTTTTTCTTACCTTCTTTTCACTTTTTCTTCACGAAGTGAGCGGTAGACTTACTGCGAGGATCAGGCGCAGCGGTCAGTCCTCCAGAGCACCATCGCTGCCTTCGACCTGGGTCCGGGATTGCATATCCTCATCAACTTTCAGGTCCCTGTTCGGGTGCCACTTGTCGCGAACCGCGACTTCAGGATCCAGCCAGCAGGTCCTAAACCTGAAAGGACGAGGACAGAGAGACGGAAGGCACTTTTCTTCTCAAGTTACTTGCTTGCTTTAGTACAGAACCTTTTCCTTTTATACTCTCCAGCTGTACGGGAGCGAAAGTACCGCCCACACATTCCAGAAGGAAGTAATAACAATTATTATGAGTTACATCTGCTAGGCAATAGATCGGATCACCAGCTGAACTAGCCCGTTGCTATGGGTGACAGCACGTCCACACTGCTTGGGTGAATCACAGGTCAATATGGCTGTGCTCTCCCTAGGGTGGGAAACCAAAACCTCCCTATCCGGTTCCTTCCCAGAAAAGTTCTTGTTTGTTCCATGCATGCTTGCTTCCCCATTTGATGCCCATTTAATCAAAGTAATCTAAGTGACTATACTTATAATCTTTTTGGGGAGGGTATTGGGGATTGAACTCAGGACCTTGTACTTGTTTTTTTGTTTGTTTTTTGATACAGGGTCTCACTATGTAGTTGAGACTGACCTGGAACTCACTATGTAGCTCAGGCTGGACTTGAACCATAAGCAATCCTCCTGCTTCAGCCTCCCAAGTGCTGGGATTACAGGCATACACCACCATGCCTGGCTAGGACCTTGTGCTTGTGAGGCAGGCACAGTGCCACTGAGTTCAATCCCCAGGCCCATACACTTGTAATATTATTGGTTTACTATAATTTTGTTCCAACTCCTACCCACCTTGTGATTTTCCATTGGATCAGTACTATCTAAGTGTCTATACTTAAAATCTTACTGGTTGACTATAAATTTTTCCTGTCTTAACCTGCCTCACCTCATGGTTTTGCTGTATAAAACTCCCTTGAGAAATGGAGCTCATGGGGCACACACTTTCTGGGTCCCCTTCTCTCGCTCTTAGGCAGAAGCTATCTTTCTCTCAATAAATTCTTCCTACTTTTAACTTCTGTTGTTCCTAAAATTCATGCTTCTATTTCAGCTATAATATTTGCTATATTATTTGGAGGTCCTACACCCTATATCAGAAGGACTCTTTCAAAGTGATTTCAGTGTCACAGCTGAAATAGCAACAAAATTTGCAATGAAATCAGCTCATCTTTGAAATCATGGAATTTTTTATGAGTGTGGTTGTGTAAAACAGCCTCAGGCTTTCTGAGCAAGCCCACTACTATTGAGCTACATCCCCAGTGCCTTAATTAATTTTTAAGCCAGGAAATTTGCATTATTTCAAAATTTAAATATCCAATACATATCTATTAATATTCTTATAGCACAGGATTTCACCATCTTATAATTCAAATCCTCAAACCATATTTCTACACTGACCAAGAAGGGAAAGAGCTATCTGTAGCCCCTCATTCTGTAAATTAAACATCTGGGCTTGGAGTTCTTCCAGGGCTTAGCAGAGTACCTTGAGAAGGTGTGCAATAAATGAACTTGGCAATGAACTCACTTGCAGGGGGCAGTGCACATCCATAGAGGAATCAGTTTCAGGAAAATTCTGAATAAATCAAGGTGTAATAACCAGCCTGATTCCACTTGTGTAAAGTTGTGTGATTCCAGGTGGTTGCCTCCCCCTTGCTCCCTTGGGAGTCCCCTCATTTAATGCATAACAGCCTGTCATATCCCATTTGGTTGAGCAGTCTGCAAGTATATGTTATCTTTACAACCTTGTGAACAGAATGTTCTGCACCTGTGTGATATTTTGTTTCAACTAAACTGTGAAACTTCCCCTGACCCCCCCACTAACTTAGCAAAGTTTGCTCCTGTGAAATTCTCCTTGCTACCCGCCTCTCCCTCAGCCCTCCCCAACTAGAAGAGCCGCTTAAAAGAAACCTGCAAGCCTCTTTCCATCAACTAGAGTTTTGCTCTCGACTGCTGGCAATAAAGGACTCAAATTCGGCTCAGTGTGGTGATTGTCTATAATCTCTTACTATTGAGTATAACAAAGGGAGACTTTGAGGGGAAGTGTGTGTGTATCTGTGTGTGTCAAAAATTCACATAACTTGCTAGTTCTGTGATCTCAGTATTATAGTCAGTGAAATCAGGTAGAATTTATAAGTGGTCAGACTATTAATGACAGCTAAGTTGGGTAGAAATATTAGAGGCGACAAGGCTAGGCCTCGAAGAAGTCAATAAAGAAGATGAGAACACTTTTTAGCTGTGGGGGAGGTGCACTCATTGAAGGACAGGCCTCAAGATGAAGGTGAATTGCGTACACCTTCCTCAGAGATAAACTGTTAGGGAATTGATCATGTTAAAGTAGTTTGTGTCGCTGCCATTTTGGGCTGGACTTCCGGGTTCTTCTACGCCCCCCCCCAAACCCTTGTCTTAAGTTTCCTTTCTCCAAGATCACATCAGCACATAGAAATGAAACTTAGAGCTTCTGCAAGGTGTGAATTTTAAAAGGCAACATGGCTTGCGACAGGGTAAGGACAGCCTGCTCCACCTTCCTCGCTCCTCCTCCTCCTCCTCTTCTTCTGCTCTCCTAAATAAAATCTCCAGTTGGACCTCTCGATGTGTGTGGCCTAGTTGTTGAGCGTTGCTGTTCCCTTTCATAAACAATAATGATTGATACTCTAAATAGACCTCAATCACTTGGGTGAGCAAACCAAGACCTTAACCCATTCCTTCTGGGAAAGGTCCTTGTTTTTCCATGCACACTTGCTTTGTGACTTGCTTTTACCCCGTTGGATCAATATTACCAAAGTGACTATATTTGCTATGTTATTGGTTGACCCACCTCAAGCCCACCTCGTGATTTTGCACTTACCTCATGATTTTGCTCTATAAAACTTAATTGAGAGGCTAAGGATGCAGCTCAGTGGTGCTGTGCCTGCCTGGCATGCTCAAGGTCCTGAGTTCAAGTCCCAGTGCAGGGGGGGACACTTCAATGAGAAGGGGGCTTGCAGACCACCCACTTTCTGGGTCCCCTTCTGTGTCTCTTGGGCAGAAGCTATCCTCCCTCACTAAATATTTCCTTCTTTTAATCTCTGTTGTTTTAGAATTCATTTTTTATTTTAGAGAACATGAATTTGGCATATCAGACATCTAACCTAACACACTGGGAGTTATGGTACTTCCCCTATATCATTTGGAGGTACTTATATATCCCTAGAGCATGATAGGGACAAGCCCTTTGAGGAAGCCGGTGCAGAAGACGTCAAAGTCAAAACCATGCTGGAGGCTCATCTGAGGAAAGCAAGGCCTCAAGATAAAGTCACACTTGTATGATTCCCTAAGGGATGAGTGGAAACCAGATTATACTGGAATTGGTACCAACCAGTATGTTAAATCCAGAGATGCAACAGACTAAGACACCTGGATCCACCCTTCTCCTAAAATGTTCCTGTTATAGAAGTCATAGATAAGCCATGGTTAACAATGTCAGCCCTTGCTATAAGTCCCTATTGGATCAGTATTAGCTAAGCAGCTATCCTTGTGTAATCTTATTGGGTGATTGTAGTTTGACCCACATGGGGGACTGCATAACTTTGTAATCTTAAATTCCTAGTCTCAACTGTGATTAATGTAAATTAACAGGTGAACATTTAATAGTTCTGGGTGAATAGATAAGACTGTTTCACTCCTCGTCTGCCCAGAAGGAATGTTTTGAAAACCTTGGGACATTCTGTAAGCATCTGTTAACCATCAACACGTGACTGCAGAGTGTCTGCCTATGTGCTTTGAGTATAGATCCCCACCCTGCCTCTCCCCTTATAAAAACAGCCAAAGCCCCTGAGCTGATGCCTCTCGGAGCTACTTGGCCCCCGGAGTGCCGTCTGGCCAGACTAATAAAGGTCTGTTTTCCAACGAGTCCGGTGTGTTCCTTCCTGGGTGATTCTCGCTGCTTGTCAAGCTCCTGGAGCCATCGCTGGGCTAGAGGCCCCAGCGTCTTGGAGGCCCTTTCGGCTGTTCAAGCTCCACGGAGTGGAAGTAAGGCCTTGGGTCTTACACCACATTGTACTCACATTGTGATTTTGCTGTATAAATAACCCTTGCCAAAGGGCCTCCATGGCTATCTACTCAGGATTCCTCCCAGAAGCTATTCTCATTCCCCAATAAACCTTTTCTACTTTTTTTTTTCTGAGACCAAGTCTTGTTATGTAGTTCATGGTGGCCACGAATTCTCTATGTAGCCCAGGCCAGCCTCGAATTTTTTTTTTATTTTTTATTTTTTTATTTTTATTTTTTTTTTTTATTGAGTTTATTGGTACATTTAGGGATACAGTACAGTTACATTCATTGTTGGGATCATGTACCTTTACATGGCAAGTCTTGATTCTCATTTTTTTCCCCTTACCTCTGCCCTCCCTTCACCCCCTCCTCCCCTCCCCATCTACAAACACTTTATTTTCATCTTTTCATTCTCTCACATTTTTTTCTTTTCCCTTTTTGTTCTTCCCCTACGTATCACACCTTCCCTACACCTTTAGCTCCTTTCCTCCCATTTCTAAATGTCAGTAATCTTATTAGAATCTTATGCATTGTTGCAGAATATTCACACCAGGGAAACTATTTGGTATTTACACATGTGGGACTTATTTATTTCACTTAGGAGTATATCTTCAATATGTATCCATTTTCCTATGAATGAATCTATTCTCTCGCTCTTTATGGCTGAGTAATATTCCATTTTATAGAAAAACCACAACTTCTTTATCCAGTTTCCAACGGATGGGCAAATAGGTTGTTTCCAAGATTTAGCTATTACAAACTGTGCCGCTATAAACATGGGTGCACATACTTCTCTGTGATATGATTCTTTTAGTTCTCTTGGAAAGATACCCAACAGAGGGATGGCTGGGTCAAATGGAACCTCCAGTCCAAGCTCTTTGAGGTATCTCCATATTGATTTCCATAGTGGTTGCACTAGTCTGCACTCCCACCAACAATGGAGGAGGGTTCCTTTCTCCCCACAACCCCGCCAACATTTGTTATTGTGTGATTTCTTGATAGCAGCCATTCTTTGTGGGGTGAGGTGGAATCTCAGTGTTGTTTTCATCTGCATCTCTCGAATGACCAGTGATGTGGAACATTTTTTCATATATTTTCTTGCTGCTTTCACTTCTTTGTATGAGAAATGTCTGTTCATTTCGGATGCCCATTTTTGGATCGGGTCTTTATATTTGGGGGGACTGATTGTTTTGAGTTCTTTATATATCCTTGATAATAGTCCTTTGTCTGAGGTACAGCTGGTAAAAATTTTTTCCCACATTGTAGATTGTCTCTTAGTTCTGCTAATGGTTTCTTTTGAAGTACAGAAGCTTTTTAGTAAGATGAGATCCCAGTTGTTGATTCTTTCTGCTAGTTCCCGTGCTACTGAGGATTTGTTCATAAAGTCTTTTCCTATACCAATGTCTTCCAGAGTTCTGCCTAACTTACTTTCCAGCAAGTTTAATGTTTCTGTTTTAATATTTAGATCTTTAATCCATTTGGATTTTAATTTAGTGCATGGCGAAAGATAAGGGTCTAATTTTAATCTGTGACAGGTTGATATCCAGTTTTTCCAACACCATTTATTAAAGAGGCTATCTTTCCTCCACTGAGGATGGTGAGCTCCTTTGTCGAAGATGAGGTAGCTGAGTACATCTGCATTTGTTTTTGTGTCTTCCAGTCTGTTCCATTGATCCTCAGGCCTATTTCTTTGCCAGTACCATGCTGATTTTATCACAGTGGCTTTGTAGTATAGTTTCAAATTGGGAATTGTTACACCTGGTGCCATGTGACTGTTGCCTATAATGGCTTTTGCTATTCTAGGTCTCTTGTGGTTCCAAATGAATTTTTGGATTCTTTTTTCTAGTTCTGTGAAATATAGTGTTGGAATTTCAATTGGCATTGCATTGAATGTATATAGCAGTTTCGGTAGTATGGCCATTTTCACTATGTTGATTCTTCCTACCCAGGAGCAGGGGATATCTTTCCATTTTTTTATATCCTCTTCGATTTCTTTTTTCAGAGTGCTGTAGTTTTCAGTGTAGAGATCTTTTGTTTCTTTTGTTAGATTGATTCCTAGATACTTCATTTTTTTGGATGCTATTGTAAAAGGAATTTTTTCCCTTATTTCTCTTTCTGTCTGTCTGTTATTTGTGTATAGAAAGGCTATTGATTTTTGGGTATTCACCTTGTATCCAGATACTTTACTGAATCTGTCAATTAAGTCTAGAAGTTTTTTGGTGGAGTTTTTTGGATCTTCAATGTAGAGTATCATATCATCAGCAAATAATGATAGTTTAACTTCTTCCTTTCCTATCTTTATTGCTTTAATTTCTTTCTCTTGTCTAATTGCTGTGGCTAATGTTTCCAGAACTATATTGAAGAGAAGTGGCGATAGTGGGCATCCTTGTCTTGTTCCTGATTTTAACATGAAGGTTTTCAGTTTTTGGCCATTCAATATGATGTTGGCTGATGGTTTTTCATAAATAGCCTTTATTAAATTGAGGTATAGACCATCTATTCCAATTTTTTGCAGGGTTTTTATCATGAATGGGTGTTGAATTTTATCAAATGCTTTTTCTGCATCTATTGAGAGGATCATATGGTTTTTGTCCTTGACTTTGTTAATATAATGTATTACATTCACTGACTTTCGTATGTTGAACCACCCTTGCATCTCTGGAATAAATCCGACTTGGTCATGATGGATGATCTTCTTAATAATCCTCTGTATTCTGTTTGCTAGTATCTTATTAAGGATTTTTGCATCTATATTCATTAAGGAGATTGGTCTGTAGTTCTCCTTTTTGGTTGTATCTTTCTCTGGTTTGGGAATCAGAGTGATACTTGCTTCCAGGAATGAATTTGGAAGTATAGCTTCTCTTTCAATTTCATTGAAAAGTTTGAAGAGTAATGGTAGTAGTTCTTCTCTAAATGTCTTGTAAAATTCAGCAGTGAATCCATCAGGGCCTGGGCTTTTCTTTGTTGGTAAGTTTTTAATTACATTTTCAATTTCACTGATTGTGATTGGGGTGTTTAAAATGTTTTTATCTTCTTCGTTCAACTTTGGTAATTCATAAGTATCTAGAAATCTGTCCATTTCTTCTGTGTTTTCCATTTTATTAGAGTACAGGTTCTCAAAGTAGGTGTTCATGATCCTCTGGATTTCTTTCGGATCTGTTGTGACTTCGCCTTTTTCATTCCTAATTGCATGGATCTGAGCCTTTTCTTTCCTTTTTTTGATAAGATTAGCTAAGGGTTTGTCAATTTTATTTATTCTTTCAAAAAACCAGCTCTTTGTTTCATTTATTTTTTGTATCGTTTTCTTAATTTCAATTGCATTGATTTCTGCTCGGATCTTTATAATTTCCTCTCTTGTTCGAGCTTTGGGTTTTTCTTGCTCTTGTTTTTCTAGGAGTCTAAGTTTCATCGTTAAGTTGTTTATTTGAGCCCGCTCTGTTTTCCTAGTGTGGGCATTCAATGTTATGAATTTTCCACGTAGAACTGCTTTCATTGTGTCCCAAAGATTCCTGTATGTTGTATTGGCATTCTCATTTATTTGTAAAAACTGTCTAATTTCTTCTTTAATTTCCTCTGTAATCCATTGATTGTTTAGGAGAGTGTTGTTCAGTTTCCATGTGCTTGTGAAGTTTCTATAGTTTCTTGTGCTATTGATGTCTAGTTTGATTGCACTATGATCTGATAATAAACAGGGGATGACTTCAATTTTTTTGCATTTATTTAGACCTGTTTTGTGAGCCAGTATGTGGTCTATTTTGGAGAATGATCCATGTGCAGCCGAAAAGAATGTATATTCTGGTTTTTGGGGGTGGAATACTCTATAAACATCTATTAAGTCCATGTGTTCCAAAGCTTGGTTCAGTTCTATTATTTCATTGTTGATTTTCTGCCTAGTAGATCTGTCAATTTGTGATAGTGGGGTATTTAAATCCCCCACTACAATTGTATTAGTGCTTATTTGGTTTTTCATGTTACTTAATATTTGTTTTATATAGTTGGGGGCATTTATATTTGGTGCATATATGTTTATGATTGTCAGCTCTTCCTCTTGAATTGTTCCCTTTACAAGGATGTAGTGTCCTTCTTTGTCTCTCTTAATGAGTTTTGGTTTGAAATTTACTTTATCTGAGAATAAGATTGCTACCCCTGCTTTTTTCTGGACTCCTGACGCATGGAGAATTGTTTTCCATCCTTTCACTTTCAGTCTATGGACTTCCTTTTGCACTAGGTGTGTTTCTTGTATACAACATATTGTTGGATTTTGCTTCTTAATCCATTCTGCCAATCTGTTTCTCTTGATTGGTGAATTGAGGCCATTAACATTGATGGTTACAACTGATATATTTTGACTTATTCTTGTCATGTTTTTGTCCATTTGTTGACTCTTTTTACTTTTTCTCCCATCTCCTTTTAGTTTCTTGCCTTGCCTATTTGATTTGGTCTGTTGGGCCTCATGTTATTGTGAATTTCGTTGTCCTTTTCTAGGATATTGTTTAGAATTCCTTGCAGTGCTGGTTTGGTGTTCATGAAATTTCTCAGGTGCTCTTTGTCGTGGAAGTATTTTATTTCCCCATCTATTTTGAAAGAGAGTTTTGCAGGATACAAAAGTCTAGGTTGGAGATTCTTTTCTTTTAGGACTTGGAATACCTCACTCCAGGCTCTCCTTGACCTAAGGGTTTGTGTTGAAAAGTCTGCTGTGATTCTAATGGGCTTCCCTTTGCATGTGATTTGTTTCTTTTCTCTTACTGCTTGTAGTATTTTGTTTTTCTGTTGGATTTCTGGAATCTTGATTATTATATGTCTAGGTGTAGATTTTTTTTGATCGTGGCTAGTTGGGGTTCTATATGCCTCACTTATCTGTATGTCTAATTCTTCCCTTCTGTTTGGGAAGTTTTCTGTCATTAATTCTGTGAAGAGCTTTTTTATATCATTTGTGTTTTCTCCTGTTTTTTCATGAATTCCTATCAGTCTTATGTTATTTTTCTTTGTATCGTCTAGGAGTTGTTGGATTGATTTCTCATGATCCCTTACTGTTTTTAATAGACCTCTTTTTTCACGGTCACTGACTGCTATCCTATCTTCTATATCTGAA
This sequence comes from Fukomys damarensis, assembly GCF_012274545.1. Taxonomy (NCBI): domain Eukaryota; kingdom Metazoa; phylum Chordata; class Mammalia; order Rodentia; family Bathyergidae; genus Fukomys; species Fukomys damarensis. The sequence continues at coordinate 22,186,503 of NW_022900932.1, forward strand.
ATTCTATCTTCGCAATCTTTTATTCTGTTTCGTACACTTTCAATAGAGTTTTTAATCTCCTGGATATCTGTTTGAATCTGTTTTATGGATTCCATTTCTTTCCTCTGTTGGGCATTCATTGTTTCCATGTCTTTCTTATGCTGAGTCTTCATGGCTTCTATCACAGTCTTGAGCTCATCTATTTTTTTCTCAGTTTCTGCTCTAGAGTCTCGAATCATGACTTCTATTTTGCTCATCATCTCTCTGGCTAGCTGGGAAATTATTTCTGATTTGAATTTTTCTAGAGCCTGATTGATCAATTTTGTTACCTCCTGTGCTATGGGTCCAGGGAGTCCTGTTGGTTCACTATCAGACTTTTCATCCTCATTTGTCCTACTATTTGCTATTGGTGAACTGGATATTTGTTTTTGTGTCTTGCTTAAGTGTTTTCTCATTTTTATTTTTATTGTTGGGTTGTCCTTCTTTAATTTCTGGGTATTACTTAAATCTTCCTAATATAGTTGCGTTTTAGCTTTTGAGTTTCTAATGACTCATAGACATTCTCGTTTTCATAATATCAGAGAAAACAACTCTTTAAATCAATCACCACTCTTTGTCCCAATTGATACATTCAGCAGCCCAATAGGATCAGGCACAGCTTGCCAACTGACCACTTATGGTAGTCATTAATGTATCACCTTTAACTCATGTGAATTAGATTAATTTCAAGAAGCAGCTCATAGTATGTTTGCAGTGAATATTCTTTTCAATATGGCATCTTTACCATTTAGGATGGGGGGTTCGACTTAGAACAAGAGGATTAGATAAGTGAAAGAATTAGAGCAGGTTTGAAGTGAATCCAGAGGTTGTAGAATTACCTTACTATCTTTACAAAGCTATTAAGTTCAGGGGGGATAGAGAGAGTGCAGGAATAAGGACAGGAATATATCCCCTTAACAGTAACAGGCGCTTGCCTTCCCTTGAAGGTACAGAGCCATGAGTGAGGTAAAATGACTGGAGAAAAGAACATAAAGAGAAACCCGTCCTAAAAACAAAAAATAAAAAAAGAAGTCTGAGTTCTTCAGGAACTGGAATAAAAAGGGAGATGAGGGACACTATGGTGGAGCAAGAGACTGAGTTGGAGAGACAGGACAGAAAAAAGAAAGAAATTTTAGGGTGGAAAGAGGAAAAAAGAGACAAGAGAGAGGGAAAGAAAAAGAATTTGAAGGTCCTCTTTCAGGCTATCTCTGATCTCATATTATACCACATGCACAGTCATATGCGGAACCCAATCCCCTGGTTATAGCTAGCCAATGGCTGTTCCTCACGACTGAGACTGAACACAATCTACAAAGCCTAACTTTAGTTTCCTTACCCTCAGGGTTGAACTCCACTCCGTTCTATTACAGGTTTCCCCTGCCCTTTCTTTAAAGATGATCAAAGTTCGGAGCTCAGAAAACTACCCTTCATGGGAACCTATGCCTCTGCAGAGTTGGTCTAAGGACTGGCCCGATCAGGAGTTTTGAGAACGGGGGGGGGGGTCGTGTGGGTGTTTCAAGGGCGCCCGCGCGGCTACCTTCCTTCCTGGGTCTGTTGTCGCGCAGGCCGGGAGCTCACGCGCACGCCGCCGGGTGATCGCAGACAGGCAGGTAGGCAGGCAGCTGAAAAAAACCCCCTCTGGGGTCCTTGGGTCCTTCCTGGGTCTGTTGTCGCGCAGGCCGGGAGCTCCCGCGCAGGCCGGGAGCTCACGCCCACGCCGCCGGGTGATCGCAGACCCAGCCTCGAATTTAGGGTAATCCTCCTGTCTCAGCCTCCCAAGTGCTGAGATTACAGGATTTCACCACTACGCCCAGCCAAACCTTTCCTACCTCCCTTGTCCATATGATATAGGGATGATATAGAACCTCAAGATAATCCAAATAAGACGCAGGGAATATTATAAACTCTCAACTTGTTAGATGTCCAATATACTGACTTCCTGTTCTTTAAAAATTGAAGAATGAATTCTAGGGACAATGGAGGTTAGGAGTAGGAATTGTAGGAATATTTATTGAGAGGAAGGGGTATAGCTACTGCCTGAGAAGGACAGGAAGGGGCACCTGGAAAGTGGATTGCCTGAGGATGAAGTTCTCATGAAGTTTTATAGAGCAAGACCACAAGGTGGGGTGGGGGTAATAAGATGGAATGAAAATATGGTTAACCAGTAAGATTACAAGTATAATCACTTAGTAATATTGATTAAATGGAGGGCAGGGGTAAGGGGAAAAAATGAGAATCAAGACTTGTCACGTAGAGGTACAAGACCCCAACAATGAATGTAACTGTACTGTACCCCTAAAATGTACCAATAAACTCAATTAAAAGCTGAAAAAAATATTGATTAAATGGGGGTCAAATAGGGAAGCAAGTCATGTAGCAAATTTGAGATGAACAAGGACTTTTCTGGGAAGAAAAGTGCTAGGGAGATTACGATCCTCCACCCAAGGGGATTGATGCCTGTTTAGAATATCAATCACTGCTATTCATCCCCAGGGGGAGCATGCAGTTGTAGTAATTGCTCTTTGTCTTGAAAACTGACCTTCATTGAATTCACCTCTAGCCACAGTTGTAAAGTGTGACTTCTTCAAAGTTCAGCCCTATCTGCCTGTAATATTTTAACTAATTTAACTATATAACACTTTGGAATTCATCCTTGGATTTCAGGAGCATATCTGAACTCAGCATATCTGACATGTAGGAGGTGAATAGCTTCTCCTGTATCAGCAGCACTCAGGAGGCTGAGGCAGAACGATCACTATGAATTTGAGGCCAGCCTGTGTTACATAGTGAGTTCCAGACCAGCCTGAACTACAGAGCAAGCCCCTGCCCCCAAACAAACAAACAAACAAACATATGAAGGTGAGGTGACATAAACCTGTAATCCCAGCACTTGGGAGGCTGAGGCAGAAGGATCCCTGTGAGTTTGAGATCAACCTGGGCTAGAGTTCCAGGCCAGTCTCAACTACACAGTGAGACCCTGTCTCCACACGAAAAGAAAAACAAAAACACCCCAAAAAATTCTTTTTTGAAGCCAAACATTTGTTACTTCTTTTTTTTTTTTTTGGTACTGGAGATTGAACTCAGGCCCTTGAGCTTGCAAGGAAGGTGGTGAAACCACTGAGTGAAATCCCTGACCCCTGTTGTTACATTTTAAACATACATAATAGAAGCTTTTTCTTTTTTTTTTTTAATACTAGGGATTAAACTCAGGACTGACAGTTCTCTACCAGACAAAATGGCCCCAACAGTCCTACATTCTAAAGTGGCTCCCATTCCTAAAGTGGTTCCAGTTTATGAAAATGAGCCACTGGGAAGGGGGAGTACAACCTCGCCCCCCTGGAGATGCAAAACCACCCTGTTATCCACATGATCCTCTCCTTCCAATCAACCAGCATCCCATTGTGTGCCCAACAATCCTACCAATTCTTTTTGTTTTGTTGAGTCAGGGTCTCACTATGTAGTTGAGACTGACCTGGAACTCACTGTGTAGCCCAGGCTGGTCTTGAACTCATAGAGATCCTCCTGCCTCAGCCTCCCGAGTGCTGGGATTATAGGCCTGTCCCACCATGCTTGACGACCAATTTTCAACTCTCAGCACACTCTCCCCACTACACTACCCTGTATCAACCTTACCCCAGTTAGTCCCACCCTCTCTCACCATTGTCTGAGGTTTCCCTGTAGCTCTTTCCCTCCAATACAGCCTTGCCTTGGGTGTTCCTCTTTTGGCTGGTTTTCTTTCTGGGACCCTTGCACTTTGCCAGCTCAGGTCCCCCTGAGCTCCATCCCTGCCCTTACATAATATATCTTGATTCTTCTTTTTTCCCCATTCCTCCTCCTTCTGTTGACCCCTCTCCCTCTGTATCACAAAAGCTTTGTTTCCATTTTTTCCTTCTATCTTTTTTCTTATCCCTTCCTTTTCCCCACCCCTCTTTTGCTCCTCTTCTCATTTGAGCATTTTCTTCCCAAGGGAAAATACCAAAATTAAAATGTAAATGTAGGGTCTTAAAGTTTATTTTCAATAATGCTACAGACTTTTTTTTAGAGCCCTCATCACGCAAAACTGCTCAGTGGATCTTTGAAAGGAGGCCAGAGTGAAAATGGAAGACTTCAGGAGTGGTCTCCATGGTGGAGCAGGGTAGCCGTGGTTTCTCCCTGCCTCCTATTCTGTCTGGGCTGAGTGAAAACCTGAGGCAGAGGCCACACCCTGGACATATGCACGGGGATCCCCAGGGGTGGAATCCAGGGTCCCAGGTTTTGAGGCTCTGCTTAGCCACACCGTGCGAAGGCTGCTTTTGGAGGGAGACAGGCAATGCCCACTTCTTAGCCTCCAAGCAAATGCTGCCTGCATTCTGATGAGCATATTCGAACCCAGCACTTGATTTATAGCCAGAAATAGTCAAGAGGAGAAGTGCTCTAGGATATATTAAAAGACAGGGTCTTGCTATGTATTTATTTGTTGGGGAAGGTTACTGGGGACTGAACTTACAACCTTGTGCTTGCGAGGCAGGCAGCAGCAGGACTGAACTAAATCCCCGGCCTGGGTTTTATGTAGTTCAGGCTGGCCTTGAATCTTGAATAAATTATGTAGCCCAGCTGTATCCTCGAATTCCTGGCGATTCTCCTGCCTCAGCCTCTCCAGTGCTGGTGATGTTGAAATGGTAAAATCTCCATTTAATTCAATTAGCTCGCTACTGTTAGTCCTGGAGATGAAAAGCACCCCAAGAGCTGCGGAGACAAAGTGAAAGTAAAACTTTACTTAACACCCTCAGACCGCTCTGGCCCCGACCAGACCAAGGTTTAACAAAGAAGAAATACTCTTTGGGAGGGGTGGGGTTACAGACGAGGCACATTTAACATGCATTTATTGGTTAGAGTTTGAATATTACCAGGCTGGCTCAGCTGTGGTATTGGCTCGGACATATCCAGGCATGTGAGGGGCTTTTCATTGTATCATTTACCTGAATTTTAAAAAATATTAGACTATCATGATTACCGACATTTAGAAATGGGAAGAAAGGAGCTAAAGGTGTAGGGAAGATGGGTTGGGTAGGGGAAGGGTAATAAGGGAAAAGAAAAAAATGTGAGAGAATGAAAAGATGAAAATAAAGTGTTTGTAGATGGGGAGGGGAGGAAGGGTTGAAGGGAGGGCAGGGGTAAGGGGGAAAAAATGAGAACCAAGACCTGTCATGTAGAGGTACAAGATCCCAACAATGAATGTAACTGTACTGTATACCTAAAATGTACCGATAAACTCAATTAAAGCTGAAAAAAAATATTAGACTATCCAGGCTTGGTGGCACAGGCCTGAAATCCCAGCACTCTGAGGTAAAGGCAGGAGAATGGTAAATTTGAGCTCATCCTGGGCAATTTACCAAGACCCCATTTCAAAATTAAAGTGGAGAGGGGACTGGGGTTGGAGCTCTGTTCAAAGGCCCTGGGTTCAATCCCCAGTGCCACAGTAAAATAAAATAACAATTACTTGATTTAACTAGTTTTAGAGTTGAAACTACACATAAAAGGTTTTTTTACAGGAGGCCGGAGGTGTAGCTCAGTGGTAGAATGTGTGTTTTTTAATTCTGGTGTTTTGTTTTGCTTTGTTTGTTTTGAGACAGGGTATCCTTATGTATTCAACCTGGCCTTGAACTTGTGGCAATCCTCCTGCCTCAGTGTTCCAAGTGCTGGGACTATAGTATGCATCACCACACCTGGACTTTTTTTTCTGGTTTTGAGACAGGGTCTTGCTATGTAGTTCATGCTGGCCTTTAACCCATAGCATAACTCAGGCTAGCCTGAAATCACAGTGATCCTCAGCCTTACCAGTGCTGAGATTACAAGTGTGTGCCCAGCAATATTCCCCAGACTTTTTTTCTTTTTCGGTACCGGGGATTGAACTTGGGTCCTTGCACTTGTAAGGCAAGCAGTAGAACCGCTGAGCTAAATCCCCGGCCCTCTTTCTTTCTTTTTATTGGTTCCAGGGATGGAACTCAGGACCTTGCACTTACTTACTTTCCTTCTTTCTGTCTTTCTTTCTCTCTCTCTCTCTCTTTTTTTTTTTTTGTTTGTTTGTTTGTTTGTTTTTCGAGACAGGAATCTCACTATGTTGCCAAACCTGGCCTTGAACTCCTGGTCTCAAGTGATCCTCCTGCCTCAGCCTCCTTGCTGGGCTTGATGAGGTTTGAGAGTGACCATACCCTGGAACCACCACCCCAAGATATAGAAATCACCACTGAAAACTTCTGTCTGTTACAGTCAGTCCCTAGCCCACTTTCCCACCTCTTTTGGCTTTCATAGGCAAGTTTTGCCTGTTATTGAATGAGGTTTGTTGAAATGAGATGGAATCAGACCACACACACTTTCAGAGATCCCTGCGTTGATCCTGGGGCCTTGTATATGTGAGGCAAGTGCTCTACCACCAACCCTCACAGTGATCCTCTAGAGACACAAAGACATGTTAGTCCTCTGCTGAAGATATTTTAATGGCTCCCTATTATTCTTAGTATGAAATGTAGACGCTTCCCTGAGGACAGCGAGGCCCTATATCTCTCTCTCAAAAAAAGAAAGTTAATGATTTTTTTTCATTGTGGAAAAATGCACATAAGATAAAATTTACTGTTTTAAGACACGTGTGGTGGCGCATGCCTATAATCACAGCTGCTTAGGATGCTGAGGCAGGAGTGTTTATGCCAGCAAGTTCAAGACCACCTAGGACCACATAAGGAGATCCCCATCTCAAAAAAGAAAAAAAATACCGTTGAACTGGTATTAAGTACATTCACAGTGTCGTGCGTTCATCACTCTGTCCACCGCTGGGCATGGTGGCGCAGGCTGCAATCCCAGCAGAGGCAGGAGGATCATCACACTATCCAGTCCCAGCAGTTTTCATCATTCCAAAAAGAAAACGCAACTCCTTAAATAACAGCTCCCCAGTCCTCCTTCTTGACAACCACCGGGAACCTCTATTCTTCTGTCTCTACGCCTTTGCCTGTTCTACACACCTCAGATAACTACGATCATACAGTGTTTGTCCTTTTGTGACTGGCTTATTTCACCTAGATAATGATTTGTGGGTGCATGCATGTCATGATCAGCATGTATCAGAATCTCATTCTTTTTCCCTATTAAAATTTGCATTAGTTGGGATTGAAGCCAGGGATGCTCTACCATTGGCTACACCCCCAGGCTTTTCACTTTATTTTGTATTTATTTTTGTTTTTTGAGACAAGCTTGTAGTTCAGCCCGGGCCTGAATTCACTTATGTAGCCCAGGCTGGCCTCAAACTCAGGCAGTCCTGTCCCCCGCTGGGACCCCGAGATGGGATTACAGGTGTGGGCCACCATACCCAGGGTCTTTTCTTGTACTGGGGATCGGATTTGGGACCTCGAGCTTGCAAGGCAGGGGGATACCTAGGTATTTTGAAACTGGGTCCCTCCCAGCACTCAGGAAGCTGAGGCTGGAGGATTGCCAAGAGTTTGAGTTCAAGGCTAGTCTGGACTACAGAGTGAGACATTGTCTCAAAAAACCAAAACAGGGCTGGGATTTAGCTCAGTGGTCCTGCCACCTACATCGCAAATGCAAGGTCCCGAGTTCAATTCCTGGTACCAAAAACCAACTAACCAACCAAACAAACAAAAACAACAACAACAGGAAAAGAAAAGAAAAGAAAAAAACCCAGAAAACAGGCTCCCTCTGAGTTGCCTAGGCTGAGGTTGAAGTTGCAGTCCTTGTGCTGAAGCCTCCTGAGTAGATCACAGGCGTGTACCACCTTATTCCCGTTTAAGGCTGCGTAATATTCCATTGCATATTTACATCACGTTTTGTTTGTCCATTGATCTGTCAGTAGACCTTTGGGTTATTTTCACATTTTGGCTTTTGTGAATAAGTCCAATCTTGTCATTGTGTTATGGATAGTCTTCTTCTCCTTCTTCTTTCCCCTTCCCCTCCTTCTCCTTTTTTTTTTTTTTTTTTTTTTTTTTTTTTGGTATTGGGGATCGAACTTGGGATCTTGAGCTTGTGAGGTAGGTGGTGGCACCACTGAGCTAAAATGGCCTGCTTCTAAAAGTGGCTCACCAAATGAACGTCACTGGCTTCTGGGTTCTCACCTCTCCTTCTGAAGTAAGAGTCCAGATTCTTCTGGTCTCAAACAAAGAATTGAACAAATTGAGCAAAAACAACAACAACAACAACAAAACAAAGTTTATTCAAGAAAGTGAAAGTGAGGAACCCCGGGAGAAATTGGCTGTAAAGAACAAGCTTAAGTGGAGTAAAAGGAGAAAAAGCAAGATAAGAGAACACCCTGGAGAAGGATCATCCCTAGAGCAGATCATCCCAAAGAAACTCAGGATAACAAGTTCTTTGTATGGCCCTTCTCCGTTATGCTGCCCAAATCTCAAGGAACCCAGGAGAACTTCTACATCTGAGTCCTGAGAGGCGGTGCTGGGATCCCACGCCTCAGGCTGACGTCAAATTTGGGTCATCCTATTGAAAACCTGCTTGAGTTCGTATTAGGAAAGTCCATGTGCGGGGCTTTGGGATCTGTTCTGCTCATGGATTTTGGGATCTTTTAATAAACAGATCACATCTACTTCCCAGCCAGTTTGGTACGCCCTAATCTCCTATCTCAAAAGTGCTAGATTTAGTATGTTGTAAGAACTGGAGGAAAGATCTGATATCAGGGCATAACTGGTATCTGTGGAACGTATTTCATAGGAATCACATAGAAGTAATAGTTCTTTATTTGTTGGCCTTCTCTTTGCCTTAATTTATTTTCTGTTACTATACTAGAATACCACAGACTGTGTAATTTATTTCAACATCATCATCATCATTATTTTTGGTACTGGGGATCGAACTTGAGAGGCAGGCAGCAGAACCACTGGCCCAAAGACTGTGTTATTTATTTATTTATCATTTATTTTTGGGGTAATAGTTCTTTATTTGTTGGCCTTCTCTTTGCCTTAATTTATTTTCTGTTACTATACTAGAATACCACAGACTGTGTAATTTATTTCAACATCATCATCATCATTATTTTTGGTACTGGGGATCGAACTTGAGAGGCAGGCAGCAGAACCACTGGCCCAAAGACTGTGTTATTTATTTATTTATCATTTATTTTTGGGGTTTTTTTTTTTTTTGAGACAGGGTCTCACTATGTAGGTGAGACTGACCTGGAACTCACTATGTAGCCCAGCCTGGTCTCAAACTCACAGCGATCCTCCTGCCTCAGCCTCCCGAGTGCTGGGATTACAAGCATGCACCACCACGCCCAGCAAGACTGTAACTCATGAAGACCCAGTTTACTGTGCCAGAGACTGGGAAGTCCAAGTCAAGGGGCTGCATGGGTGAAGGCTGAAGTTTTGGGGCACTTTGCAGAGTCTCCAGATGATGAGAGCAGTGCATAGAAGAGACAAAGCCAAACTGGCTTTTAAAACAGAACACTCTTAACCCATCACCCCATATACCACATAAAACTGATCTGTTTCTTCTTGTATGCTTGAAATCACTTGGATAAATACAGTGAAAAAGTTCGACTTCATTTTAATGTTTAAAATTATCCCTTCCTCCAAGACAACTGAAAGTGAGTTTGGATTTTTCAAACTTTACATTAACATCTTTACCATCTTTAACACAGAATTCAAAGAAGACATAGTCCTTCCGATCGCACCACTTTGAAGAAGCAGGCTGCCTGTCATCCCAGAGCGTGGGAGGCTGAGCCGGGAATCACCAAGAGTTTGAGACCAGCCTGGAGCACATCGTGACATTATTGTGAACTGGAAGCGGGGTGGGGAGCGGGTCTGCCGCGGAGGCCACTCCTCTCCGGGCGATCTGGCCTCGTCTCCCGGGTCTCCGCCTCTTCTCGCTCCCCTCAGGCGAAGGCGACGACAGAGGGCTCCACCCGGCTCCGCACAATGCACCGCGCAAAGAGAGCCGCTACTCAGGGCGGAGAAGAGGAAAGCGTAGAAGAGGCGAGAGGCTGGAGAATCCCTAGCCTTATTTTGAGACAAAACAGAATGCTAAATTGGCCGGGGCCCTCCTGTTTCAGCATATTAGAGTACTGGAATTATAAGTATGCACCACCACTCCCAGCTAGTCATAGTAATTCCGGAGACTGTGTTTGCTCAGTATAATCTCTAAAGTCTTCGCCTGTTCTAAACTGCAGTGTTCGCCTGTAATCCTAGCACTTGGGAGGCTGAGGCAGAAGGATCACTTTGAGTTTGAGGCCAACCTGGGTTATCTAGTCAGTTCAGG
>NW_022900932.1:22196963-22204750 GCF_012274545.1 Fukomys damarensis
AAGAAGAAGAAGAAGAAGAAGAAGAAGAAGAAGAAGAAGAAGAAGAAGAAGAAGAGGAAGAAGAGGAAGAAGAGGAAGAAGAAATCCCATGTTGGTTCAAAAACGTAGAAGCTGGGCATGGTGGAACATGTGCCTGTAACTGCAGAACTCGGCAGGCTGAGGAAGGAGGGTTGCTTCAGTTTTGAGGCCAGCCTGAGCTACACAGTGTGTGCAAGACCATCCTGAACTTCATAGCAAGACTATCTTAGAAACAAAACAAAACAAAAAAACCCAAAATGAAAAATAACCATATAGTGGAAACAGCACAAATGTCCGCTAATAATAAATAGATAAACCAGGCACATCTCAAATGGAAACACCCAAATGGCCCTCCATGGTGAGGAGCTAGGCCAGATGTGTGTGACTTCTAGAGGTGGCTGAGTCTCAAATGCTGGCATTAAATCCATCAGACTGCTTGACCCCGTTCCTCATCTGCTGTCTACATCAGTGCAGAACTTAATGGTCTGTCTGCTTTCACCATCTTTCATTTCCAGCAAGGATATGGCTTGGTAGGTATGGCTGCTCTGGCCTGGGGTGTATGGACAGAGAGGCCTCTGGAGCTGGGCAAGGACATGTCAAAAAACCCTCAGGCCATAAGGGTAGGCAGAGAAAACCATGACTTGGGGTGCACAGGATACAGAAAGTGGGAGTTGCTGAGTGTTTGCAGCTATAGGATTGTCACCATTGACCAACCATCCAGTGGGAAATGGAGGGCAGGATCCAGAATTCACACACAAAAATGTGAGTGAGGAAACAAAATTGGTCTTAGCAATGACTCAGAATCCATCCCCCCATAATTTGCTGGATTCTAAGACTTTTGACCTTGGAGAGAAACCATTTAAAAACACAGAGGAAATTTGGGGGACTCATTTCTTTTTTTTTATTGGTTCTTTGGGGTTAGGGTTATTTTTCATTTTTGCTTTACTTTGCTCTATTTTTTCTATTTCTGGGATATTCTATTGTACATTTATCAAGAGTGAAAGTAATTATTTCAACACTGTTAAGAACTGAAAACTCAAATCCATCAGTAGAGAAGTAAAATAAATTTTAAACCCATAAATGTTATGAAGACTACGCATCTGTTGAAATAATGAAGTTGCAGGACAGTATACATAATATGCTGCTATTGGTCAGGCAAGGTGCCACATGCCTGTAATCCCAGCACTTGGTAGGCTGAGGCAGGAGAATTGCCGTGAGTTCGAGGCCAGCGTGAGTTACCCAGTGAGTTCAAGGCCAGTGTGAACTATATAGTGAAACCCTGTCTCAAAACCAAAAACCAAAAATATAATATGCTGCTATAAGAATGGGGAAAAAATGAGAACCAAGACCTGTCATGTAAAGGTACAAGATCCCAATGATGAATGTAACTGTACTGTATACCTACCATGTACCATGTACCAATAAACTCAATGAGAAAAGAAAGAGTAAGAACCTGTGTATTTGTGTAAAGGACACACAACAAACTATAGTAATGTAAATGGTTACCTGATTAAGTGGGAACTTGGTAATGGGAGATAGCAGCAGGCATGAGATTTTTCACTGAATATTTTATATTGTTTTGTCTTTGAGCCTTGTAAACATTTAACCTAAAGAAATTTAAATTAAATATTAACACTTTGAATAAAGCGATGAAGTTTATCCACATATAATAAATACAATTTATATAAGATACATTAAGTGGAAAAAATCAGTTGCTGACTAGGTTATACAACATTCCTTTATTTACTTTTCCAATTGACAAAAATACTTTTGAGTTCCTCATTTGTGTTCTAGACACTAGAATTATGGAAGTAAACAAGGCAGCCAAAGCTTCTTGTGAAGGTTTCATTTTATTTATTTATTTATTGCTTCATTGTCTATTGAGATAAAGATAACGTAGTCCAGGCTGTACTTGAGCTTGTAATATCCTCCTCCCTCAACCTTCCCAGAGCTGGAGTTACAGGCATGTGCCACTATGTGATGACATAAACATGAACATAATGTAATTTCAAACACAGTGTGTGTGAATGAGACAGGTTGTGGGTAGTTAGTTGAATGGTGTCACAAAAGGCCTCTTTGAGGAAGAGACACCTGAGTGCAGAAGGCCTGGGAGAAGGATGCTCTAGGAAGACTCAGTAAGTGCAAATGTCCTGAGGCTGGAATAAGTGTGGCAAATTGGAAGATCCAGGATATAATTTTCAGAGCAGACGGAGGGCTGGAGGAGGTGAAATAAGAGTGGAAGCCAGCCAGGTGTGCTGGTGCATGCCTGTAATCCCGGCACTTGGGAGGCTGAGGCAGGAAGATCTCTGTGAGTTTGAGACCAGCCTGGGCTACACAGTGAGTTCCAGAGCAGTCTGAATAGGGGTTGGATTTTTTGTTGTTGTTGTTGTTGTACCAGGGATTGAACTCAGATCCTTGGGCTTGTGAGGCAGGTGGTGGCACCACTGAGCTAAATCCCTGGCCCTGGATTATTTATTTATTGAACTCACAATGTAGCCCAGGCTGGCCTCGCACTCACAGCAATCCCACAGCCTCAGATGCCAGAGTGCTGGGGTTACAGGAGTGCACTACCACACCTGGCTTGGATTTTTAATTAAAAAAAAAAATTTTGGGTTTGTTTGTTTGTTCAGGCTGGCCTGGAAGTCACTGTGTAACCCAGACTGGCCTCAAACTCATGGTGGTCCTCCTGTCTCAGCCTCCTGAATGCTGGGATAACAAGCATGCGACATCGTGCCTGGCAAGGGTTGGATTTTTAAAAGCTGTTTAAAATGAACAGAATAAGAAATATGCTTCAAAGAAAAAAATGTAATACAGGGTTGAGCAGGAAATGAAGGAAAGTAAATGCAGTACAGACCTGAAAGCTTATTCCTTTGGTTTTAGTTCCCCTAGTGGTGACAGTGGGGTAGTGCTGAGGACTATGTCCTAGCCCAGCACCGTACAGTGAACCGTGAACTTTAGTTTTTTGGTACCTGGGATTGAACTCGGGACCTTGCGTTTGCGAGGCAGGTGCCAGAACCACTGAGCTAAATCACCAGCCCCAAAATACTGCTTCTAACCGGGGATGGGGATGTGGCTCGGTAGTAGTCTGTGCTTAGCGTGCAAGAGGTCCTGGATTCAATCCCAGCACCTCCCAAAACACCCTTCACATAACCCTGAAATATTAGGCAGAAGTTTAAATTCTTGAAATCAGGTTATCCTTGCTAAATGGTGAATGGAGAAAACCCCATATATCACCATCAGTGGTGTATCATGAAGCTTGTACCAGCAAAGTCTTTAAAAAGAATTTTTTTTTTCGGTACCAGTGATTGAATTCAGGATCTTGCCCTTGCCAGGGCAAGGTATGATCATCTTGAAAGCACCTGGTTTAAATACCTAGGCCCTGGTCACCATCTCTTCTGAGCTTTGGCTCTAATCCAATCCCTGCACGGAGCCACCTCTTGCTCCCTCCTCTGTCTCCTCCTCACCACGCTCCTTAGCAGGCCTGACGTTTCAGGAGGGGTTATGCGCACCAGAGACCACTCCTACTCCTGTCATCCTGCATTGTCCTTAAGCTACTCCTGGGAGATAGGAGCTACTGCTCTGTAGCCCAGACTGACCTTGAACTCTAGGCGATCTTCCTGCCTCTGCCTCTTGAGTGCTGGGATTACAGGTGTGCACCTTTGTGCCAGCCTTCACGAGCTTAATTCTTTCCATAATTCTGGTCACAAACTGAACAGACAGCGAACCAAATCAAATTCAATGCTTAAGTTCAATGTTGACCTTATGAAGAAATTTGATTTGGTCATCACCAGTTCAATTTGTGAACAGAATGGAGGAAAGAGTTAAGTCCTTAAGCCAAAGTACCACTATTGGCAACAAATTTATAATTTTTTTAGGAACATGGTTTGGGATGCCTGATTTAACTTGTGGGTCAAAGTTTAGTCTTGTCTCTTTAATTGTGATTCAAGTATTCAAATTCCTGCCAGAGATTTAGCTCAGTGCTGCCTCACCTGCCTCATAAACTCAAGGTCCTGAGTTCAACTCCTGGTACAGAAAAGAAAAGAAAAGAAAAAAAAGAAAAAATAGTATTCAAGCTGGGCGTGGAGGCGCACACCTGTAATCCCAGCACTCAGGAGGCTGAGGCAAGAGGATCGCTGTGAGTTCAAGACCAGCCTGGGCTACATAGTGAGTTCCAGGTCAGTCTCAATACACTGTGAGACCCTGTCTCAAAAAAAAAAAAAAAAAAAAGTATTCAAGTTCCTAATGGGAAGAACCATTAACAGAGACTCCTTTAATACTTCCCCAGCACACACCATGTTCTCAAGCAGTTTCTGCTGAGTCACGAGTGTGCTATTTATATTTCTACATTTATATTTCACTTTCATTTGAAAGACATTTGGCAAGCTTGGGCTTTCACAGAATCATGCAGTATCTGTGAATTATCAATGAATCATGTGAATCAGGTGAAGCCTAGGACATAGAGAGTAGTCACTAAAATGTCTTGATTTTATTCCTCGCCATGTTCTATCATGTTAACATCCTAGATCTAGGTGACTCCTTGCTGCACATTAGAATCACTGAGGGGAGCTTTAAAAAGTACCCATGCCTGTGCCCCACTCTGATATTCTTTTTTAATTGGAATGCAGAAATGTCCTGACACTGACATACGTGGGGTAAGAAAAAATATAAAGTGAGTGTTTAAATTGTAGGATTTTATTACAGTGAAAGACACATTGTTATTACTCCACACCCCGCCCTCTCACTTCAAACACACCTGTCCCGCGGTCCTTGCCACTTTCTGAAGAGGTTCTGGACGTCCTCCTTCATAAGCCTCTTTATGTGTTCAAAATTACGGTGAATGCTGCTGCCAAATGCCATCCAATGGAAAGGCAGGCAGGCTGTAAAAAGACTACAGTGTGGGGCCAGGGATTTAGCTCAGTGGTGCCAGCACCTGCCTGGCAAGTGCAAGGTCTTGAGTTTGATTCCCAGTACCAGAAAACAAAACAAAACAAAACAAACAAAAAACCCTACAGCGTGCCCCCATCTACCTTATTTACTGGGTCTGGTACCGTGTGACTTCTGCCCCTTTCCCAAAATCAAGATAACCATCAAAGGTAAACGTTTTGAATCAATTCAGGACACTGAGGCAGTGATGACAGCACCATTAAAGAGACAAATGAAGCCAGGCATGGTGGCGCACACCTGTGATTCCAGCACTCTGGAGGCTGAGGCAGGAGGATCCCTGTGAGTTCCGGACCAGCCTGGGCTGCATAGTGAGCTCCAGGTCAGTCTCAATTCAGCAAATGGCGGAAATGGTGGGATGAGAGCCAAAGTGCTAAGGTTAGAGGGAAGCGCCGGGGTCCAGCCTCAGCAAAAGTTCAGGTCCTCAGGAGGAGGGTTGGAGTCGGTGCTTGTGGAGGAAAGGAATGAGACACACTCTGTAGGTATGAGGTGGTGCCTTTCGAACACTGGAGGACTTCTTTATTTACATTATACAGTAAAGGTTACATACAGAAATTAACATATGTTTACAATTTCTAGATAAAATCCTTTAAGGTTATTTTACCAATAAATTACAGCACATATCTATTTTATTATTGGTTTTTCTGGGAACATTTTATCTATTGTCTGAGTTATTATTATTATTATTATTTTGGTTTTTGACACAGGGTCTCACTATGTAGTTGAGACTGACCTGGAACTCACTATGTAGCCCAGGTTGGTCTCGAACTCACAGTGATCCTCCTGCCTCAGCCTTCCAAGTGCTGTGATTACGGGTGTGCACCACCACGCTTGGCCGCCTCAGCTATTATTAATCAAACAGTTTCTTAGTAATGGCATGCATGAAAGCAAAATCAAAAGAACAATCCAAGCTTGCCACAGTTTTTCAAAGTTCATACGTCTCTTTAAGCTACAGTGGAAAGACTGCGGTCCACTCTTGGCAGGTTACTAGGTTTTAATAAAGAACTATTGTGGTTATTCAACTTCTTGATTAACTTTTATTATATAGTCAGAAAACAAGTATTTGGCACTTACTAAACCTTTCTCTTCAGCTGCCTGACAACAGTGTTTACTTGTTCTTTAGTGTGTAGTGATCACTGCATTCCTGGACGTTTCATTGTTTCTGCAAAGGGAAAATCTTGATATCTTACTCGTTTGTTTTTTTTTTTTTTTTTTTTTTTTGTCGCGTATTGAACTTGGGTCCTTGCACTTGTGAGGCAGGCCACCGAACCGCTGAGCTAAATCCCCGGCCCTCTTACTCGTTTTTAATCTTGCCACACCATTCTAACTCCATCTCTGTAAGCCCCAGCGTAGGAGAAAGCGGGGTTGCCTAGTGGCCATGAGATCATGCCACCACAAATCTTTGAGCACCTCTCTGGGATTTTTATAAGTAATTGGATGCTGGGAAGAAACTGGGGGGGGCTTTCGTCGGAGTGAAATCCTCAATTACTGGAAAACTGGAAACCCCTTCAAAGGAAGTCCCTGGACCAGGGGTCGCGCTTAGGGGCTCAATGACCGACACAACTGACACATATTTCTCAGAAGTAGCTTGTACAGGGTTCCTCACTAAAACCAAATTTCCCATAATTACAATTGAGCCAATCAAAAGTGCAAGCAAAAATAAAAGCCAGAGTGATGCTTTCAACCCGAGGCCCGTCATTGCTGGAACTTTGTCAAGCAGCAATAGAGGAACCATGGGCCTCACCAGGGAAGAATGTGTGAACATTAACAGAATAAAGGCTTTAAGAGATGATCCTATGCTTTGCTATTTCAACTATGGTCCCTGGGGTCAGCAGGGACCTCACTTGGATGTTTGTTAGAAAAGCAGAATCTTAGATCCCACCTAGATACCTCAAGTTGCATTTTTTTAAAGTACAGGGGATCAAACCCAGGACCTCGTATGTGCCAGTACTCTAGCACTGAACTACAACACCAGCCAAAAGTTGCGTCTTAACCAGAGCTCATGATTTGTGGGTACTTCAAAGTTTGAGAATTGCTCTTCTGATCCAATATCCTTCCCAGTCCAAGGAAGCATGGCTCAATAAGGAATCAGTAGACAGCTGATACTAGAATCAGCTCTCCTGATACCTAGTCTGGTACATTTTATACTGTGTCCAAGTTCTGGCCAGCTTATTTGATGTAGTGCTCTATACATCTTCTTCATCATGGGTTTTGGAGTCAGACATTGTAGGGTTTAAATCCTAGCTCTACCACTGGTACATAATAAGTCAACTTTTTTTTTTGTGGTAATGGTTTTTGTTGTGTTTGGTTTGGTTTTGGTTTTTTGAAACAGTGTCTTGCTTTGTAGTTTAAGCAGGCTCTGAATGCACTATGTAGCCCAGGCAGGCCTCAAACTTGAGGTGATCCTCCTGCCTCTGTCTCCCAAGTGCTGGGATTACAGGCGTGCTCCACCATGCCTGACTGTGGTACTGGCTTTTGGATTGAGCTAAAACTTCAGCCCTTTTAAAAGTTTTTATTGTGAGACAGGGTCTTGCCACATTGCTAAGGTCAAGACACAGTGGGCTTGAACTTGTGATCTTCCTGCCATACTTGCCGAGTACTAGGATTACAGGCATGCACCACCTGTATTGGCTCTCAATAATTATATTTTAAAATTCATAGGAGGTCATTGATTTGGATGGAGATCTTGCACTAGGCCTAATAGACCAAAGCAAACTGAGTTACTTGTGTGGAAGTTCTAATTTAGTAAGTCAGAAGTAAATTTACCCGGCTTTCAGAGAGAAAGAGAGAACAAATCCCCAAACAGGCTAGTTTTTTTTTTTTTTTTT
>NW_022900932.1:22205554-22224090 GCF_012274545.1 Fukomys damarensis
TGGGTGGTGTTGTTTTTGAGACAGGGTCTCACTATGTAGTTGAAACTGACCTGGAACTCACTATGTAGTCCAGGCTAGTCTCAAACTCACAGTGATCCTCCTGCCTCAGCCTCCTGAATGCTGGGATTTCAGGCATACGCCTGGCTGGGCTAGTTTTAATTGGCATAAAAATCACCGGTCTGCTTGCTGTTCCGTTTCTGCTTTCCTCAGTCCTTTCGTGCCTATAAAGCCAACCTCTTGTTCAGTTCACTGGGACAGAGCTGGACTATAAAAGAGAATAAATTGTTGTTTGGTTCTAGAATCGCAAATAAAAGCCAACTAATATCCTCAAATTTGTTGTAATTTTGTCACTCAAAAGGTGATTATTATACTTTACACTGTTACTGTTTTTTAAAAATTAATAAACCAGGGGCTCGGGGTATGGCTCAGTGGTATTGTGCTGTGCCTAGAACGTATGAGTTTGACCCTCAAGACTGCGCATACACAGTACAATTCACAACAATCCCCTCTCTCCGAACTGTACTCTTATAGCAGTTCAGGGTCACAGCAGAATTGAGTGGGAAGTTCCCATACACACTGTCTCCCCATCCACGATGAACAACCCCATTATTAACATCCTGTTCTCGAATATTAACAAGATTAATAGCATCTGTCATCACACCAGATCTAACTTCAAAATACTTTTAGCCTTTGAAGAATCATTTGTAAATCCTCTTTAGTGTCTGACTTAATAAGGCTCCTTTCGAAACATCCTGTTCTCGGGTGACGACTCTGTTTTGCTTCCGCAGCCAGGAATTTGATTCCCTGTTTTCAGAAACAGACGGTGAGACAGCAGGGCGTGGTGGTACACGCCTATAATCTCAGCACTTGAGAGGCTGAGGCAGGAGGATCACAGCGAGTTCTAGGCCAGCCTGAAATAGGGAGACCCCTGTCTCAACAAAAACCAACCAACCAACCAATCCCCAGAAGTGGAGGGCAGTTCAGGTCCCGCCAGGCCACATCTTCATTCTACTGGGTCTTAAACTGGAGATGATTAGTCGATTCTGAGGCGCTGGCTTTGAGAACCGCAGCTATGTCAAATCCAGCCCTACTGTCAGAGCGGACAGCTGGTCTAGGATTCCAGCGTGGGAAAGGGATTTACATGGGGGGGTGCACTGGGGAATGAGGACCAGTGTTTGTATAGTTTCTGGTACTTGGACTTTGCCCCTCCGAAGCTCAGATTTGGAAGAAGTGCAAAGGAGAGGCGCGGACTCGTTTTGCCCAGCAGAAATCTGGGGCAATATTGGAACTAAACATGAGAGGCTCGAGGTGGAGTGTTTGAGTGGATTTCGGGGTCTGCGGGGAATCGCATTTATGAGTTAACAGTTCATCCATGCTAAAGCTTCTGGGGCTTGTAGCCTCTTCTCCCTAGCATTTCCTTTTTGTTTTAACTGAATTAGTTGTTTTCCTTTCTCATTGCCCCGAGTAAGAATTTTAAAAAACAATAGCACTTCCGACGGAAGGGTGGGGGGCGCCCTGGAAACCGGAAGTAGCGATACGTTCGCCTCACTCTTCAGCGCCGTTCCCGCTGTGCCTCATGGGAGTTGTAGTCCTCAATGAGCCATGCTGACTGGACAGGAACTGGTGGCTTTTAGGGCCCTGTTATTTCTGACCTTGGCCATCTGGCTTTCTGAATCTCGAATTTCAGAGTTTTAAACTGTATAGAAAAGTTCTGTGTGTGTGTGTGTGTGTTTACTGTGTGCTTTGAAAAATACATTACTGGTTTTCTTCATTGAGCATACACAAACAAAGCCAGTGATACTTATTTATTTATTTATTTATTTTCCTTTCTAAGTGTTTGGCTGTGTAGTCCTAGGTAGTCTAGGGTAGCTTCATACTCATGGCAATCCTCCTGCCTCAGCCTCCTCAGTACTGGGATTACAGGCATGTGCCACCATGCCCTGTTGATACCTGCTTTTTAAAAATAGTAAAAACAGGGCTAGGGATTTAGCTCAGTGGTGCCACTGCCTGCCTTACAAGTGCAAAGTCCTGAGTTCGATCTCTGGTAAAAAGAAAAAAATATATATATACAGAAGAAAACAAAACAAAAGGCATAACTACATCAATTTAATATAAAATAGTTCAATCCTTGGTACCAAAAAACTAAAGCAAAACTTATCTGTCCCTTCAGATAAATGAATAAAACAGTTCATAAACTAAATAAAAACTTCCTTTCTGTACCTAATTTTTCTCCTAAAATGAGAACACTGTTGCCTCTTTCACTGTGTCTTTCTTTTCATTTTTTGGGGGGAGAGAATCTCCCTATGTAGGTCAGGGTGGCTTTGAACTTTCCGTGATCTTCCTGCCTTAGCCTCCCAAGTGCTGAGATTACAGGTGCGCACTGCCATGCCAGGCTGGAAGCTCTCTTTCGTGAAGTGTCTCTGGTTTTGCTGTCATGGCTGCCTTGATATCTCGAATCCACTCAAAAAGTTTACCTTTCATGGTCATGTTGACTTTCAGGAAAAACCAGGGGTTCAATAGTGCCAGATCCAGTGAGTAAGGTGGATAAGGACACACTGCAATGTTTTTACAGCCTGCCTTTCTGTTGGATACACTCAGCAGGAGAATTCACCATATTTTAAAAATCACAACTCAGGGGCCAGGGATTGAGCTCAGTGGTTCGGTGGCCTGGCTTGCATACACAAAGACCCTAATTCAATCCCCGGTACCAAAAACAAACAAACAAAAATCACACCTCATAAGGATACTTATGAAAGAGGACTTCCAGCTCTCCTTTAGAAAGCGGCAAGAATGATGGGATGCATGTTTTGGAGGTAAGGTAAGGTGCGTGTGTGTGCGTGTGTGTGTGTGTGTGTGTGTGTGTGTGTGTGTAGGTGTATTTTAAGGAGGATTAATGATAATAAATGTTTAAAAAATTAGAAAAATATTCAATATGTACTTTGATCACTCCTTTTATATGCACAAGGTAAATTTGTGAAAAAGAAACTGCCAGGCTAGTATATAATGTATCTATATTTGAAGAAAGGACTTGGGGAGAAGAAAAGAGGTGGAAAGGGGCTGCCACCACATGAGGGTCCAGCAATAAGACGCTATCTGTAGTGCCCAGAGTGGGTCCTGACCAGACTCAGCCTGTCAGCATTTTCATCTTGGACTTCCCAGCCTGAAGAACAATGAGAAATATTTGTAGATTGCCCAGTCTAAGATACCTTGTTATAGCTTCAAGAATGAACCAAGATAATTGTACAAACACGCTACCATTTTTACAGGGGTCCAAAGAAGTGCGTGTGCGTATTTGTAAACACAGAAAAACTTTAAACATAACCTGGTAGCAAGGCGGCATGGGGGCATATTCCTGTAATCTCAGCCCTTGGGAGGCTGAGGTAGGAGAATCGCAAGTTTGAGGCCATCCTGGGCTACATAGGGAGTTCAGAGCCAGTCTAGACCACATAGCAAGACCCTCTTTCACAACAAACAAACAAACAAACAAAAAAACTGGTAATAGTTGTTGCCCCTCTAGGGAAGAGACAGTGGGTGGAGAGCCAAAAGTGAGACACTGAATTTTCATGCTTACCTTTTATTTTTTATTTATTTATTTTTTTTGAGACAGGGTCTCTCTGTGCAGCCCAGTCTGGCCTTAAACTCGCTGTGTAGTCCAGGAATGGAACTTTGAGTGATCCTCCTACCTCAGCCTCCTGAGTACTAGAATTACAGGTGTGCACTACCGCACCTGGCCATGTTTGCTCTTTTATGCATTTATATCCTCATATTGTGTGCATGTAGCACCTATTCAAAAAATAAACTAAAATTTAAAATAAAAATGGACCCAATTTTCAAATCAATCACACACCTGTAATCCCAGCAATCTGAGAAGCTGAGGCAGGAGGATTTAAAGTTTGAGTCCAGCCTGGGTAATATAGTGAGACCCTGTCTCAAAATAAGAAATAAATGGGATGTGTCTCAGAGCGAAGGCTTTCCTACTGTGCACAAAGCTCAGAGTTTGATCTCTAGCACTGAGAAAGAAAAGAAAAAAGAAAGAAAGGAAGAAAGAAAAGAAAAGAAAAGAAGCAGTGAAGCTCTATAAGAATCAAGACTTAGCCAGTGTATGGTGGTGCATACCTGCAATATCAGAAGGCTGAGGGAGAACAATCTCAGTGAGGTCAAGACCACCCTGGGCTACATGTGAGTTCAAAGCCAGCCTGAACTATACAGTGAAACCCTGTCTCAATACCTCCCAAAGAATCAAGACTTTGTGGGAGCATAAAATAGTTCCTCAATAAATCCATATTGAACGAATCAGTTGTGAAGCAAATGAGCACTTCCTACACTAGTTTATTTTCTTTCACTCATTTTTAAAATAACATTTTTGGGGTTCAAGAGGGAGGTGCTTAGTTCTGTGCCATCGAACTACACCTCCAGTCTCCCCGACTTAACAAAATACTGTATAAATTCAGAAGAACACCCGCTATTCCTATTTTTCCTTATTTAACACATTCTAAAATATACTGCATTGCCTCCAATGTTTTTGTTTCATAAAAAAAGGAAAAAATATATATGGAAAATGGAGAGATGACTTGGGGAGTTTGTAAAAGCAGTCTTTTGTCACTCTTAAGATGAATGGCTCACCGCACCACTTCCCAAACTCAAATTGCAAATCCCGGCGGCACCGCTAAATCGGGCTCCGGGTCAAGTCTGGGAATCCCCAAGGGGAGGCGGTCTTTTGTCTGCGCAAGGCCAATGGGAGGCGGTCTCCGTCTGCGCACGGCCAATGGGAGGCGGTCCCCCTCTGGGCACGGCTAATGGAGGCGGTGCTCACAAAGGTCTCTACAGACAACTGTGGCGTTTCCTGCGGCCGATATAAAACTGGCTCTTGCCTTTCGGTGTGTGCCTCTGTATTTAGATTTGAAGAGGGTTCTATTCCATTAATTCGAGCCTCATTGCGCCTCTTGCTTCTGAGAGAAGAGAAACGGATTTGATCATCCAAATGGACGCAATACTGAATTACAGATTGGACGACAGTGAAGATTACTACACATTGCTGGGCTGTGACGAGCTTTCTTCGGTAAGAGTGGATGGACGGTGCTGTTCTGCGTCACAGCAGCATTTCAAGTTTTTATTTACGATATTAACCTTGAAAGTTTCATCACATTGCCTAAAAACCCGATCCTGTGTCATTTTCAAATACTTTGGGCTCAAGGAAAGTAAGACTTTAAATGCGTGTGGAATCTTTACCTGTTCAGTGTCGCATGGTAACTGTATGGGAGCTTCTGATTGAACACTAACTGTGTGTTCTGGCAAATGGTCGTAAATTCCATTTCACAAAATGCTAAAAAGTGCTATTTGCAGATTTAATGCAATTGCTGACAGCAGTGTTTTACAGTCTGCACAGCTATACCTTTATTATGGCAATTCATGCTATGATTGAGATGAAATATTTTCCAGTAAATTAGTGATATTTATTTACTCATTTGTTTTTTTAGACAAAGTCTTGCTATATAGTTTAGGCTGGGCTTGAACTCACTGTGTAGCCCAGGCTGGCCTCAAACTCGGCAATTCTCCTGCCTCTGCCTCCTCAGCGCAGGAACTACAGGCGTTCCCTCCTTGACCAGTTAATATATTTTATTAAAATGTGTACTTTTACGTGGCCAGTTCAATTATGAGCCAACAATCATCCTTTTGTGTTCATATCTCAAATTGTGGGGAAGAAGTTACTCCCCAAAAGAGTGGTTTCTGAAACAAAACGTGGGAAAACTCTGTAAGTGGTCCCCTGGATCTGTACAGAAATAATGCCTTTTTTTGGGTACTGGGGATTGAACTCCAATCATTGCGCTTGTGAGGCAGGCAGCGGCACCACTGAGCTAAATCCCTGGCCCCAGAAATAATGCTTTTAATGTTCCCCTTAAATAGCCAAAGGGCTGTAGAATTTTTGGAATTATGGAAAAATAATTTGCATAATTCTAATCTCCTGAGGGTAACGCTAAATATTTTGATATAGTGCTCTCCAGTGATATATAAATAGAATATATACATATTCGGTGGTACTGGGAATCGAGCCCAGGTCCTGCACATGCTAGGGAGGCACTTTCACTTTATCCCTGAATTAGCTACATCCCCAGGATGCTATATATACTTTTTACCCACTATCATTGTAACAAGAATTTCTTTGTACTATTAAATACTCTTTACACACATTTTAATGATTGCATATTTCATTTTATCATATTGCACTACAATTACTCTGTTACTGTTAAATGTTTTATTTCTATTATAATTTTTGAAATAGTGTAAAATCAATATGAAATGTATTCATCATTAAGTGTTATGAAAATACAATTTAGTTGTATTTTTATTATTAAAATAGAAATGTTAATATTTTAAAGAAAAATATTTTAATATTTATTATTCTTGTTTCATGAAAGCAAGAGTTTAGTAATAGGATATATTTAAGGTTTTTTTTCCCCCAGTATCAAGAATTGAGCTCAAGACCTTGTTCTTGCCAGGCAGGTGTGTTGCCACTGAGCTACACCCCCTGCCCTATTTAGTTTTGATATGATATTGGACATAAAGAATTAAAATCTCACACTGAGGAAATTACTTTAGGTAATTTGAAGAGGACACACAGAGAACAGATGATCTGATCTTTTATTATTTATTTATTTATTTTTGTTTTTTGAGACTGGGTCTCACTATGTAGTTCAGGCTTTTTTTTTTTTTTTTTGGTACTGGGAACTGAACTCAGGGCCTTGCGTTTCAAGGCAGGTGGTGGAACCACTGTGCTAAATCCCTGGCCCTCAGGCTGGTTTTGAACTCACTATATAGCCCATACTGTCCTTGCTCTCACAGTGATCTTCCTGCGTTAACCTCCTGAGTACAGAGATTACAGGTGTGCATCACCATACCTGGTTTACATGCTCTTTTTAATTAAATATTTCTCCTGAAAAATAATGTGCTGTTTTGTTTACTTTGATGGTAGCTTGCTTACAGCAGTTGAGAAAGCTTATTGATATTTTTACCACATGTCATTCATACTTTATACTGTTAATAAATAATTTTTAAAGAAATTATTCAAAATTGAAGGAATATAATTTAGCTTGGTAAGTTTCACAATTTAGATTTTTAAATTTTTAAAGTTTTTGTTTGTTTGTTTTGAGACAGGGTCTCTGTGTAGTCCGGGCTGGCCTCGAACATACTATGTAGCTAGGCTGGCCTTCAATTTGCAGTGATCCTTCTGCCTCAGCCTCCCAAGTGCTAGAATTACAGGCATGTGCTATCACACACTGCTAGTTTTTTAAAATTTTGTTTTGTTTTGTTTTAGTTTTTTGAGACAGGGTCTCACTATGTAGTTGAGACTGACCTGGAACTCACTATGTAGCCCAGGCTGGTCTCAAACACAGCAATCTTCCTGCCTCAGCCTCTCAAGTGCTAGGATTACAGGCATGCTCCACCATGCCTGGTTTCTGCTAGTTTTTTTTGTTTGTTTGTTTTAAAATATATGCCAGAACTAAGCATTTTTTTAACAGTTTCATTCTATGATTACCTGATATAGTAATACTTCTGTCTATATACTCTGGCATAGGGTAGAGGATATTTTAATATATGTCTCAATATTCCTTTTTCTGGATGTATTTTTACTGAACTGCCAATGACATAGGATATCCAGATAAAGTTCCTTTTTTTTTTTTTGAGACAGGGTCTCACTATGCAGTTCAGACTGGCCTTAAACTCACTGTAGCCTAGGCTGGCCTTGAACTCACAGTGATCCTCCTGCCTCAGCCTCCCAAGTGCTGTGATTACAGGTGTGCACCAGCATGCCTGGTTTAAAGATCATTTTTGGGTTTTTTTTGTACTGAGAACCAAACTTGGGACCTTGCTCTTGCTAGGCAGGCAGGAGCACCACTGAGCTAAATCCCCAGTCCAAAGAACATTTTTTTTTTTTGGTAGCAGAGATTGAATTTGAATTTGGTTTTTTGTGCTTTCGAGGCAGGCAGAGGAACCACTGAGCCAAATCCCTGGATCTAGATTATTTATTTATTTATTTATTTATTTATTTTTTGGTTTTTTGAAACAGGGTCTCACTATATAGTTGAGACTGACCTAGAACTCACTATGTAGCCCAGGCTGGGCTCAAACTCACAGCGATCCTCCTGCCTCAGCCCCCCGAGTGCTGGGATTACAGGCATGCACCGCCATGCTAGATCATTTATTTTTAATGAAATGACCTGTTACCATTTCCTTACTTCTTTTAATATGTATCATTTCCTCTCATTTTTAGGTATTTTTACCATTAAAAATATTTATCATTTTTTTGACTATTTAGTGTAACTTTTTTTTTCCTTAACTTTTTTGTATTGGTTGAATTTCCTTTACTTCACATATTCCTTGGTTTGGTGCTCTACAATTTTCCAGAGCTCTTCATACCCAGAATTATTTCAAAGCAATCTGATATTTTGATTTTACTTATAACAACTATATTGAGATAGCCACATAATGATTTGCTTTGGTATAGTATATAGTTCTTACAATTTAAAGTTAAGTTCAGAGTAAAAATTATAAATATTTTAATGGTTCTAAAACAGTAATTATTAAGCTTTTTTTCCCTCTCAGAGATTTAAAGAAACATCCTTCACAGATTAAAAAATATAATCATGACAGTAAACATTAAGGGTACTTTTCCTTTTTACCTAAAGTATGCTATGTATTAATCAGGACAGGGAATATTTCCCTGGTGTTGTACAGAAAATAACACACTCCCCATTTTAGAAGTTTACCCAATTTTTATCACAGGCCCTTCAGCCTTTTCTCTCTCTCTATTGGATTTTACTTTAAAGATGCATGTCATAAAAACCTGTTGAAGTGCTTTTTGGCGCATATATCACACTAAGCATGTAAATCATTCTTCCTGGTGTGGATCTTATTTGTGTGTGTGTGTGTGTGTGCATGTGTTTATTTGGTTTTTAAATATTTGGACACTATTTCAGGAATAATGCTAAGAAGGCATCATGACTTCAAGACTTCATGAACTTGAACACTGAGCACAAAACTGATAGGTAGAAACATCTAATTTTCGAGTCCTTTTTCTTATAAACTTCGTATTGTCTGGGATCTAATCTTGACTGTCATTTACAAGCTGGAGAAAATTACTTGACTTTTCTGTGCTGTGGTTTCCTAATTTGCAAATGTAGTACTCACTTCTTAGAGTTATGGGGTAAGTGCTGTGGCTATTGCCTGGACCTCACAGGGAGGCCCTTGTACATTTGAAACTTCATAAATTTATTCTATACTTTGAATTTTAAAAAAGATGTTCTATTGACTTACAGAAAAATTGCAAGAATAATACTTGTACACAGAATTCCTGCATAGCGTCAATCCAGCTACTATTAATGTTAACATCATACCTAGAGTAGTAAAGGATCAAGGTCCCTGGGGTCTTGTGAGAAAAATTCAGTTTTTTGATTTTGGTACTGTGGATCAAATCCAGAATCTTGCGCTTATGAGGCAGGTGTGGCACCACTAAGCTAAATCCCTGGCCCCTAAAAATTCAGTTTTAAAATGGGTGAATTGAAATGATGGATACTAGTAAATTCACTTATTAAAATAAATCTCAGCCTGGCGTGGTGGTGCACACCTGTGATCCCAGCACTTGGGAGGCCGAAGCAGGAGGACCGCTGTGAGTTTGAGACCAGCCTGGGCTGCATAGTGAGTTCCAGGTCAGTCTCAACTACACAGTGAGATCCTGTCTCAAAAAACTAACCAACCAAACAAACAAAAACCCCCCAAAATCTTCTCAAGGCTAGGGATTTAGCTCAGTGGCACTGTGCCCGCCTCACAAGCTCAAGGTCCTGAGTTGGATCCTCTGTGCCAAAAAATCAAAAACAACAACAACAAAAACCCCACAAAAAACAAAAAACTCCCCAAACCAAAAAAAAACAAAAACAAACCAACTTCATTTCTAAGCACATTCTGCAGTATATTCTAGTATCACTAGATTAAATCCACCCATTTCATGAGTAAACCACAACTTTCAGAAAGCACTGCACCCTAGTGATTTTATTTGAAGGACATCTGTTAATCTTTAATGAAGAAATTATTGAACACTTAACCCAGGGCCAGCACTAGAAGTGGTGGCAAGGATGGTGGTGGTGGGCAGGAAATCAAGCAAGGCAAACCAAAAGAAAACAAAGCAACACAGTGAGACACGGTGCCAGGGTATAAAGAACTTGGCTTCAAGTTGAGACGTCAAACTAATACACAGGACAGAAATTGAGAACAATTAAGTACTACGCTGTGTGGTACTGTCCATAAGCACAATTTGAATTAATGAATATCTGAAAAGATGGCCACAGTGCAGGTGCATGGAAGGAGAGATGCAGGGTATTTGTGAGGCAAGGGAAAGATAGAGAAGATGCATCCAAGTGAGAATCAGATTAGTCTCCACTGCATAGTAACATGTTGTTTTTTGCATGAACTAAAATGTTGCGTTAATAAGATAAGGAAAGACGTTTTTAAGTTTTAAAATTAAGTTCTAATTTGATCCCTGGTACCCCCCCCAAAAATTAAGTTCTAAAATTGATAAGTGCTCACTAAGGAAATGTGGAGTATAAAGAAAGCACAGAGAAAAATTTTAACCTCATTGGTTAATATTTTGGCATATGACTTATTTTATTGGCAAACCCCATAGAATATAAAGAAGAAAATAACCATACATATTAACACTAATGAGAATTTACCATCTGCTTCCATAGATGAATACCAGAGTGTTTTCTAATGGGATCTGAATTAAAAAAGTAAAATAGCAGCAACAAGACAAACCTCAAACTTCCTACCTCTGATAGATAATATTTTATCCATTTATGCTATTTAAAAATCCCAAGCTATATACATATATATGGGCTGAGGATTTAGCTCAGTGGTTTCTCTACCTGCCTTGCAAGTACAAGGTCCCAAGTTCAATCCCCAGTACTGAAAACAAAACAAAAAACCAAAAACCAAATGTTGGCTGTTATATACATATATATGTTAAATGTGTATTTTTGAAGAATAGAACTGTTGTCTTGGGGGAAGAGGGTTAAAAAAGCTTTTGCTTTCTTTTTTTGGGGTACTGGGGATCAAACTCGGGACCTTGTGCTTATGAGGTGAGTGGCAGAACCACTGAATGAAATCCCCAGCCCAAGCCTTTTCTGTTCTGTCTTGGTGGAAAATTTTTCAAAGGGAGTTTGTATTAATACATGACTTGTTGGGCCATGAATTTAGCTCAGTGGTGCCTGCCTTTCCTCACAATTGCAAGGACCCAAGTTCAATTCCTGGTACCAAAATAAAAACAAAAACTTGTTAATTTAAAGCTGTTTACTACAACATTCTTTACAATTTTCTTCCATTCCCTTTCTTTCTTTTTCTTTTCTTTTCTGTGCTGGGGATCCAACCAAGAGCCTTGCTCATGCTGAGCCTGTGCTCTACCACTGAGTTACATCCTAGCCCTAGAATATTAACATTTTAAAATTGAGAAACAAGCCTAATTCTCTAAAATCAACATCCTATAGGGATAACTGCATACCCTGTTCACTGTAGCATAATTCACAATAGCCAAGCTAAGGAACCAGCCTGAGAGCCCGTCAACAGATGAATGGATAAACAAAACATGATATATACATTCTGTGATATAAAGGAGAATGGGTAGAATAAAGTTCATTATGGTGAGTGAAATAAGCCAAGCTCAGAAAGACAAATATCACATCTTGTCCCTAATGTGTGGAATCTAAAAAAGGGCCTAAAAATAGAGGGGAGATTATTAGATAAAGGAAGGGAATAAGGAGGGAGTGTAAGTGATGGATATGATCAAAATATATGCATTGAAATGCAATATTTTATAAAATTAATAGGCACTAATAATAATAAAAAAACAAGTCCAATTCTCAATTTCTTTGTTATATAACGAGGTCATGATGACTGATGGTTAAAGATAGCACACAGGAAAAGAAAACACACAATGAATTACTTTTTTTTGGTACATGGGATTAAACTTAGCTCCGTGCACTTGCAAAGCAGGTGCCAGAACCACTGAGCTAAATCCCTGGCCCCATAATTAATTACATTTATTAGAAAGAAGTTTAACTTCTTTCTCTTACTCACGGGACTTTCGGGCTTTTTATGGGGGAGGGATTAGGGATGGAACTCAGAGCCTCATGCAGGCTAGGCAAGTGCTGTACCACTGAGATACACCCCTTTCCTGCCCCCAGTGTTCTCGGAAGTGTGTAAAGGAAAGGCATAAAATTAGCCAAGAATTTGTACTAATGCTGATCTAAGATGCTATTGGTTATAAAAGTAAAGGCTTTTTAAAAAATGAGAATTGAGTAACTGAATGTAGTGGCATGTGCTTGTAATCCCAGCACTCAGGAGGCTGAGGCAAAAGGATCACCACAAGTTCAAGGCTTGTTATGAAAGGAATTGGTAAGTAATACCCACAGAGATGTAGAATGGAAGTAAAATAACAAAAGGTTTATTTTGTTGACAAAAGGCTGGTCACACTAAGAGCAGTGCTAGAGATGATTGATGACATACTGGGCTATAGCTTCCCCCTTTATGGGGTTTTACAGCCATGATCTCATTCAGGTGGTTACATTTATTCTCATTTCACTCTGCTGATATACAAATCATGGTCACAAGGCAGTTAAATTTCAACCCAGATGTAGCAATTCTTTGTAGTTAGGGAGTTTACCTTTAAGATTTGTCTAGTTATCTATTCTAGCCCAGGGGATGGGGGTGTTCCTAGTCAGCAAAGCTAAGTTAACACTGAGCAACGTTTTTTTTTTTTTTTTTTATCTTGACCTTTACAATCATGTGTACAAAACTTTGGAGTTTGGGGGGTCTCGATGTGTCCTGTTATCTCAGGATGAGACCAGATGTCCCATTCTACAGTTAATGCCTCCTGTGTCTGTTAATTTTGAACTAAACAAGGCAGATTTCAGTTAGAAGAGCAGAAGTTATCCTACATTTCCTAACATTTTGTAGGTCTTTGGTTATCTGCAAAAGATTTCCCTATCAGGCTAGCAAGGGCTATATACATTGTTCTTTGCATCAGGTGAGCAATTTTTTAAGCAGAGCCTTAGCACAAAACCTGAACATAAAAACTCAAAATGGTAGCTGTGGTTAAATATCAATGGTTAAGTAACTTGCCAGAGTCATTCAGCTGGTGACTAAAAAAGCTGAGTTTTTTGTTAACTAACCAGTCGGACTTTAACTCTAATCACCATCCATGGCTCTGTATAACTGAATCCTTCAGGCTTAGGTAACTAAGATCAGGTTTCATATCTACTAGCCACTAATTCATTAAAGCAAATTATCTCTTGTTTAAGAAATGAACTTTTAAACAACTCAGGTCAATATTGACATAAGATTCATGGGAGAAATGTATTATTATCAGCTCCATGTCATTTTTAGTCAGTTTTCATTTTTTTTGAGACAGGGTCTCACTTTGTGGTGCAGCCAACTCACTATGTAGCCCAGGCTGGCCTCAAACTTGCAGTGATCCTCCTGCCTCAGCCTTCTGAATTCTGGGATTACAGGTGTGCACCACAATGTCCGGTTGCAAATTGTGAAATTTTTAATTTAAAAACTAGTATGGGCTGGGGATGTAGCTCAGTGATGGAGCCCTTGCCTAGGATGTGCAAGACCTTGAGTTTCATCCCATAGCAAAAAGCTGAAAGGTAAAAAGGAGCTTTATAATAAATACTTTATAAATTATAAAAATTCAGGGAATAATACTGTCACGCGCACCTCGCCAGCAAGGAGCACGCAACACTCAGGATTCTTCTGATGCACGCTTTATTGGAGTTTCTTCTACAATCTTCAATGGCGGAAAGACCCCGAGCCGGATGCAAGCCTGCTTTTATATCCACTCGGGCGTCGTGGCCTGTTTCTATTGGTCAATGCCAGCCTGCATCATTCTGACGAGCCAAGCGCCTCATCTGCACATGCGCAAACCACCGTCACCGGCGGACTCAAACCCGGAATTCATGTAGGGCATGAAGAACCCGGAAATAATGGCGTGTGACATCTCCCCCTTCCTTAAAATATCTAGAGCTCAGGAGGAGTCTGTCAGCCACCCCGGCCGGAAGGCGGCTGAAGCAGGTATTCCATGTGAGCAACTGTTGGATCACCTTGGCTCGTGCAATGAGGAGAACCTCTGAGCGGTGCAAAGGCTGATCAACAAGATTATAAAAGGACATGCCTGATTCTGGTGCAATGGACTAATCCACAGAGTGCAGAGGCCATGTCCAAGGAGGTGGAGAGATGTAGGTATTTGTGGCCTCCGAATGAGCAAGGCATAGGCAGATATTGACCAACGTTCAAGCTACTATTGTAAATTGGCCAACCAGGCAGCAGGCGAGTATCCGGCTTCAAGGGCAGCGAAAGCTTGCAATAACATGATATTATCATTTTGTCTCTGTCGTCTCATCTTACATAACCACCAAAATCCCAAAAACACTGCCAAAGCCAACAAAGCAATCATTGATCCCATTCCAGCCCAATCCTTCAGAATAGATACAGCACTTGCAATCCAATCAGATATACCTTGTGCAAAAACAATGTCTACTCGGGTAGAATTAACATGAGCAATGGCTACTCTCAATTGTCTAACCAATTGATCAAAACGTCCCGTCCAATTTGATGTCAAATATATAGAGAGTTCCCTAGATAGATTCGCAGCTCTTGACATATTATGATATTGTACAGGTGTAACACAGAGTCCTGGCATCCTCCACATACATCCTATTTGGGCCAATTGCCATAACACATCAAGTTGCTCTTGCACTAAATCAACCCTTTGATTAACAATCATTAACCCTCCCTTCAAATGGGCATTAATAGAGGCTTGCATATCGAGCGCAGAGGCTACATTGGCTGACAAATTATTCAAAGCAGTTGCGGTTTGTACTGACGTGGAAAGGGAGACAGCGGCTGCGGTCGCACCAGCGGCTGCAATAGTTATCGCCGATACTATTGCTGCCGTAATCTCAAAATCTCTCTTAGATCTTACAATACTCAAGGGATTCGTCACTTCCGTTGGCACAGGAATGAATCGAGGCATTCGAACAACCACAGCATGAGGAAATTTGGTAGCGTCCCAGCAGGATGCGTACCAACAAGTATCATTGGCACAATTCAGTTCCATAGTCTGTGAGAGAGTCACATTAGCCACAAGCCAAAGAAATGGTGGCCACACGCAAACTGGAGTGGGTGCGAAGGT
Organism: Fukomys damarensis; assembly: GCF_012274545.1. Taxonomy (NCBI): domain Eukaryota; kingdom Metazoa; phylum Chordata; class Mammalia; order Rodentia; family Bathyergidae; genus Fukomys; species Fukomys damarensis. The sequence continues at coordinate 22,220,796 of NW_022900932.1, forward strand.
GATGTTGCGCAGACCATTGAAGTGTTGTGGTGATGTTGATGGTCCTGTTGTTGGTGGTGAAAAGAACTAACCATAAGTAGGTGGAGCAGAAGAGAAGAGAGAATACCTGGACCAAAGGGTTATTGTCATAAACAATATGCTGGAAAACCTGCATGGTCAAACAATATAAATACATTTTGTATACCAGAAAAATAGCAATAATAATTATAATGAATTCTTATATCCTGTAATGTGGCTTTGTATCAACAGGATCTTCCCCCCCCTTTTTTTTTTAACAGAAAATAACCATCAGAAACATATTTATAATTCAGACCTTTGATAACCAACAATATTCCCAACAACATATTTAACAAGATGTATCTTTTTATAAGGCTATAAAAAATTATTTTGGTGGCTCCCATTAGTGAACAAAGATCAGAATAAACTTTCTGAGCAGCTGCTTCTTTATTCACCAACAGGAGCATATCCAAACTTGAAGGTTGTATTTAAATATCTTTTAAATTTTTTATTTGATCCTATAAAGCCAGGTTGTAGAAATCAACAATCTACTTGCATTTGACGTCATTCTGATCAAGAACATACAAACATCTTTGAACATTTAAGACAGACAAACATATAACACTTAAGACAGACAAACATATAAGACAATTTTAACGAGTGCACTCAGATGGTTTTGGCCAATTGAATTATCTTACTACTTCCTCTTTTTCGGGCGGCTCCCCTGAGGACTCCGACGCGGTCTCGGAGTCCTCCGAGGAGCCCTCCGAATTACTTTCCTTTTCTGCTAATGTTAATCTTTTTAGTTCATCTAGGGCAGGGTAGAGGCCCGTTGAGGCCTCAATAGGGCCGGAAATTTGGCTCCCTTCTTCTTGAGCTCCCATTATTCTCCGTTTTTGTCTAGACTTACTTCTTTCTTCCCTCTCCGTTTCTGATACACTGTCTTGATGCTCCCTAAACAATTTTTGTCCCTCCCGCACCTTATCATTGCAGCGCTTATCCTCCAAACAGGCTCTAATCATCTTCCACACTGGTAAAACCCCCGGTCTTAAGGTATTCTTATCTTTCTCTCGCTGGAGGTCTTTTCCTAATTTTTCCCAGGATGGGATCGTGAGTGACCCGGTACCGCTGAACCAGGGTGCCGCTCGATCCACTTCCTTTAGAAACCTTCTTAAAATTTTCTCCGATATTTTTAACTCCCTTTCCTTCAAAAGGCTTTGTAAGGCATAGACCAGTGATTGCGAAGTTGAATTGCCCATTTCTCCCTTATCTACGAAAGTGGGCGACCGACAAAGTTATCTACCTTTGATTTACGGCCAGTTTAAACCTCTTGGAGTGAACAAATTGAAACACCCGCCCACACCAGACAGCGTACCTCTCGGAAAGTTGGTGGATCCTCCCCTCCTGCGTCTCAGTTCTGAATCCTCCTGAAGTCAGGGGTCTCCGCTGATGCCGGCGATGATGCTCATCGCTCCCGGGTTTCGGCACCACTTGTCGCGCGCACCTCGCCAGTAAGGAGCACGCAACACTCAGGATTCTTCTGATGCACGCTTTATTGGAGTTTCTTCTACAATCTTCAATGGCAGAAAGACCCTGAGCCGGATGCAAGCCTGCTTTTATATCCACTCGGGCGTCGTGGCCTGTTTCTATTGGTCAATGCCAGCCTGCATCATTCTGACGAGCCAAGCGCCTCATCTGCGCATGCGCAAACCACGGTCACCGGCGGGCTCAAACCCGGAATTCATGTAGGGCATGAAGAACCCGGAAATAATGGCGCATGACATAATACATGATGGCTAAGCATCTTTGGAGAATCCAGAAATATGAACACATATTGAATATATTTGAAGAAATCAGGCCATTTTTGATATTTAAAGGCTGTCTTTGTTACTGTGTTGTCACTGGGACAAAATACCAGTTACTTGCAATTTAAGGAGGAAAGGTTTACTTTGCCTCACAGTTTCAGTTCATAGACAACTCCAAGGCAAAAACAGGATGGCAGAGGGGTGTGGGGAGGAAAAGCTGCTCAACTTATGGCATCCAGGAAGCAGAGAGAGAAGGGAGCTGGGAACAAAGATACATCTTTCAAGACTGTGCGCCTAGGTGACCCAGCTCTAACCATGCCTCACCTTACAGCGAGTCCACTATGAGCTCATCTTAGATCCAAATATATTGAGCTCATAAGTATTTTGGGCCAACTTTTAAAAACAGTAGCAAGGTAAATGACTACTATAGCATTATGTAATAAAACATACTACTATCGGAATAGGAGCCTTTATTGATCCTCTCTGAATTTTGTTATTGAATAAATCATCTCATATAGTTAAAAAGTCAAGATGGAAATTTAAAGTTCAAAGTAAAAACTTGGGTTACTTGTGGCTGATTTGGGGAAGACCAATGCCAAATTTCTTTCTTTGTGCCATTTAATTTCTCAGTATTTTAAGCCCTGATTTTTGTTTTAGGTTGAACAAATCCTGGCAGAATTTAAGATCAGGGCTCTGGAGTGTCATCCTGACAAGCATCCTGAAAACTCCAAAGCTGGTGAGTTTCTTTTTTTTTGTAATGGGGATTGAACTCAGGACCTTGAACTTGCACGATGCCACTGAGCTAAATCCCTGGCCCCATCTGGTAAGAATTTAATAGTGGCTACTTCTCAAGAAAATGAACAACATATCGACAGAAAAGTTTTGTATGGTGACTTAATTTTCTTTTTTCTGTTGTGCGTAAGGCTATTCTTTCATTCAATGTCAAAGGTTCTTTGTGCTACTGGATGGTAGGAGAGGAGAGGACTGTGAAAGACCTTTATATTTAAATTTTTTTTAATTTATTTTTTTGAGACAGAGTCTCACTATTTGCCAATGCTGGCCTTGAACTCGTGATGATCCTCCTGCCTCAGCCTCCCAAGTGCTGGGATTACGGGTTTGTGTCACTACACATGGCGAAAGATCTTTTTTTTTTTTTTTTTTTTTTGGTACCAGGGATCGAACTTGGGTCCTTGCGCTAGCGAGGCAGGTGGTGGAACCACTGAGCTAAATCCCCAGTCCCAGACCTTTTTAAAAAATAATAACATTCTTTTAAAATTTTTCTTCTTTTTTTGTACTGAGGATTGAACTTGGGACCTTGTGCTTTTGAGGCAGGCCACGGCACCACTGAGCTAAATCCCTGGCCCTAATAGTAGTCTTTTAATGTGTATTTTTATTTCTGTAATGTGCTGCTTTGTGATTTAAAATTGTCCAGTTTGTGCTTTATTTCATCAGCTAATGAGTGTTAACAGGACTTGAGTATTTTATATATATAT
>NW_022900932.1:22224202-22243258 GCF_012274545.1 Fukomys damarensis
TCAGGGATTGAACTCAGGACCTTGCACTTGCCAGTATGTTTGTAAGTAGGCAGTGGTCTTGATGAAAACCTGGCTGTGTTTTCTTAATTTTGGAGGACCTGATTATGTTCATGTATTAGTACTTCTGCTTTTTCCCTTATTACCATTACGTTTATATAATTTAAATATGCTTGTGTCTATAGCTTGAAACAATGCAAACAAACCTCATCCCTCTACAGCCTGTCCTCCCTCTTGTACCTTCCTCCTCTCCTTCTCCTAGAGCTACACTTCCTGAAAAGAAGCCCACATCTTGTCTCTACTTCCTTTCTCCCTAGCTTTTCATTTATCCCATGATGTCTTCCTTTCCACCTTTCTCAGAAACAGACAAAAGACTTCCTGGTTGCCAAATTCAAGGCATTGTTTTAGTCTTTACCTTTCCTGAGTTTGCATTTTGATTTAGCACTGTTGATGTATCTTTTTTCTGGAAACACTCGTTTCTTTTCACTACCCGGATAACATGCACTTATGCACATAGCTATTTCCAAGCCTCTTGGGTGGCTCTTTTTGTCTCTTTTGAGATTCTGTCTCTGCTGCCCCCATGTTCTCTCCTGTGCTCTCTTCTCAGCTTATTCCACTTTGTCTCTGGAGCCTCGTCCAGGTTTGTGGCTTCAATCACCAGCTTTCCCGTGATGGCTCCCATATCTGTCCTTAACCCAGTTTTCACTCTTGTCTTCAGACTGTAGTTTTAACTGATTCTTGGTAATTTCCATTTGGAAACATTTCTAGTTTACCTTCTCAAAAACTGAATGCAGCCGAGTCTAGTGGCACATGCGTGTAATTCCAGCAACTTGAGAGGCTGAGGCAGGAGCATCAGAATTTCAAGTACAGCCTGGAGAGTTTAGCAACTCAGTGAGTCCTTGACATAAAGTAAAAAATAGAATAAAGAATAGAAAAAGTGAGGCTCTGGGGATGTAGCTCAGTGTGAAGGCCTGGAGTTCAATCCCCAGAACAACAAAACAAAACAGCCTGAATTCCTTATTCTTGTTTTACTCCCTCTAAAACCATACTTATTGTCTATATTTTCCCATCTAAATAAGTCATATATCTGTTCAGCTGGTCAAACAGAAACCTCAGACCTTTTAAAATTTTATTTATTTATTTTTTTGTGGTACAGGGAATTGAATGCAGGGCTACTGCACCAAGCTGCATCCCCGGCCCTTTTATTTTTTATTTTGAGACAGAGTCTTGCTAATTTAGTAAGTTGCCCAGACTAGGCTTGAATTTGAGATTCCTCCTGTATCATCCTCCTAGCGTTAGGATTAAAGGTGTGTATCACTGTGCCCAGCTAAGAAACCTTTTCTTTTGGACTTTTCTCTAATGCTGAGCATCAAACACAGGACATTTACCCTGCTCTGATTTTTATATTATAAAAGATTTTTTATTTTGGTACCGGGGATCGAACTTGGGACCTTGTGCTTGCGAGGCAGGCAGTGGAACCGCTGAGCTAAATCCCTGGCCCTATATTTCAAATTTGATGATTATGTTTACTACATGTTTATAGTATGTGTATATATGTGATTTTTCTTTCTTTTTTTTTTTTTTTAGTACCAGCGTTTGAACTTGGGTCCTTGCACTTGCAAGGCAGGTAGCGGAACCCTGAGCTAAACCCAGGCCCTGTGATTTTTCTATAATGAAAATATTATACTAAGATCTGTCTATAACTTCACATGGCATATTCCCAAACTCCTCTTTATTTAGCAAATTTTTTTTATCTCAAAGCATTTATTAATTTTCTCCAGAAATCACTGCTCTCTTTAATTTGTATAAGCATCTCCTATATATGAAATCCTCTTTTGTTGGCTATTTAACTATTACTTTTGCTCATTTTATTTTTATCCCTTTTTCTTAAGATACAACTTGTTTAAGGTAGCACTAAGGTACAGCTTGCTGAAGGTGACTTGTTTTGAGTTTGAGAAAATCAAAGTGTAAACTTGATACATTCTTGTGGTACTGGGATGGAAACCAGCAACTCACTCATGCTACACAAGCACTCTACCCCCCAGCTACACTTCCAGCCCAAATTGATACATTTATGAAAATGTATAAACAGTTCGCTGCTGCCCACTGGAAGATGTAGAACATTTTCAGCATCCCCAGAAATGCCTTTTCATGACCTGTGCGAAGTCAGCACCTGCTCCCACTTTTTGATCTCTGTCAGCAATGACTAGTTTTGCCTGGTTTTGGATATATAAACAGCAGTCATACACTAGGTATTCTTTTTTTTTTTTGAGACAGGGTCTCACTATGTAATTGAGACTGATCTGGGACTCACTGTGTAGCCCAAGCTGGTCTCGAACTCACAGCGATCCTCCTGCCTCAGCATTCCGAGTGCTGGGATTACAGGTGTGTGCCACCACACCCAGCTACACTAGGTATTCTTTTGTTAGTGTTTCTCCTGCTTTACATTATGTCTGTGCTATTCACCCATATCACAAATGAAGCAATAGTTCATCCTTTGTGACTGATGGGCCTTTTTATATCATGCGCTCTGTTCTCCATCTTTGTTTTCTATCCACCACCATGCCTAGAACTCCATGCTTCTGTCCCCAGAACTACCGTGGGTCCTTAAAGGGTCCTGTTCCCACGGCTCTCAGACCAGCATGCCTGGAATAGTTGAGAGGCCTGCAGACCTCCCTATCCTGCTTTGTCTAGTTAGGTCCTGCTCATGCATCAGGTCTGAGCTTAGCCCGTCGCTTCCGGGAAGTCCTGCGTGCTCTCACTCGGCGATCACCCGGCTTGTCCGGCAGCAGACTGAATGAAGCACACTGTCTCCTTGCTGCCTGTTGGTTTATTAGTCATACCGGAAGGCCAGGGAGTCAGACACCCTACTGTCTTATAGTCATATGTCCTGTACCTGGTGTAGCACCTGCAGTGCAGTTTTTTTGAATGAATGAATGAATACATCTGTGAGAATTTCTTTTTTTTTCCTCTACTGGTACCTGGGACCTTACTCAGGACCTTGCGCTTGACAGGCAGGCTCTGGGCCACTGAGCTACATCCCTGGCCCCATGAGCATTTGTTTAGGGAGCATTAAGTACTCCTTTGGAGTTAATATTAAGTACATACCCAAGTGTAAAATTGCAAAAATTTGATAAAGACTTAAAAACAACCACTACTCTGGGCTGATCTTTAACTGGGCTCTTTCCAGTGAAGCATGAGTCTGAGTTGTTTCTCTGCCTCCGACGAACAGTATGTGATGAGTCACTGTGCAATCACTGACATTTCTAGTTGCCATAGAGATGGGGGTTTTCATGTATGGGCCGCCTTTAAGCTTCTTGTTCACAGAAACCTTTGACTGTGTAAATGTTTAAAGTGAAAAGGTACATAGACATCAACATCTTTTCTTCATCAGGCTTGCTGATGAGATATGATTCATCCTTTGGGTGGAGATTGCTTTTAATATTTAAGCCTCCATTTATTCAGTTTGGACTAATCTGACTTTCAGAAAATTTAAGTTGTTCTTTGCTTACTTGGGGAAGGAATAAATTTACTGATAAAATATTTTAAAAGTATTGCTGGGTGGAGTGGTGCAGGCCTGTAATCCCAGCACTCGGGGAGGCTGAGGCAGGAGAATCACCATGAGTTTGAGACCAGCCCGGGCTACGTAGTGAGGTCAAGGCCCGCCTGAACTATGTAGCAAGACCCTGTCTCAAAAACCAAAACCAAAACCAAAATATTTTAAAGTATAAAAAAACAAAACATACTCACCCAGACAATAAATTTTTGACTTGACAGTATGTCACAATATACTGGACAAATTTCAAAATGTGTCTCATTGAGGCAGAGATGTTAAGGCCTACAGACAATTCACAGGTAGGAGAAATTCAACTCAGATGTATACCTTTTTGGTCTCCCTACATATTGCCTGTTAGATATGTCTTGCCAACCTCTCTGAGCCTCAGCATTCTCATAGATAACATGGGTAGATTAATAGTACTGTTATTACTTCATGCATCTCCAGATGAAGAGTGGACCTAGAAGTTAAATCAAATTTTCTCTCAAGGGTGCCAGCTTATGAAAGAAGATCACACTTCTCAGAGTTGGCAAATGTTTGTTTTGTGTGATGCATTTGATTAGCTGATACATGAAAGGACATATATAAACCTGAGCTCTTTTAAATGCAGTGAAGAGGCTGGAACAAGGGAAGGGCCACATAACAGGAAAGATAAGGTCTCTTTTGCTGCCTGCTTATCCGCTGCTGTTGAGGGATAGACAGTGGGAAAACTCTAAGTGGGCTTCTTTTGTTCTGGAAATTCTGGTAAAGGAGGCTGACAGTAGCGTGCAAAGGAGAAGGTGACTCACAGTTAGAAATGCAAATCTATAATCACTGCACTGGTAGTGACTGGCATGCGCATCCTTGGTGATAATTTAATAAGCTTTTTATTCCTGTAGGAAAAAGTGACATCTCATTTATGTGTGTAACAGGCATTTCCATCAGCAACAGGAAGGATTGCTCACGGGAGATGCTTTTTGTTTGTTTTCCTGCAGTTTATACCCCATCCTTAGAGTCTTCATTTTAACCCATTAATTGCTTCTACTTCTAGGGATGTATTAAAATAGTTAATGGCTTGCATGAAACCTGCACTGCCAGCTTTTGGGTGGGGCCCTGGAGGTGCCCCGCTGTGTCAAGTGGTAGCTTTGGATGCTGGAGAACACTTGAAATGGTGTTTGTGCTTTGGAGGATCCAAGGACGGCCAATTTTTTTTTTTTTTTTTTTTTTGTACTAGGGATTGAACCAAGGGCTTTCACACCAAGCCACATCCATAGCTCTTTTTTATTTTGAGAAAGGGTCTAAGTTGCTGAACTTCTCAGGTTTGAAATCTTCCTGCCTCAGCCTCCCATTGTGCTGGAATTATAGGCATATGCCATGGTGCAGGGCTGGAATGGCCACCTTTTAACAACTAACATGCAGAAGTATTTTCAGAATTTTCACAGTTAATGTGGGGGTTGTGTAGGTACTCACTATATATTTACCCTAAAATTTTCTGTTCCAGAGGATCTGGGTTACTTTTCATGAGACATTTTAAAGCACTATCAACCGGGTGTGGTGGCGCACACCTGTAAACCCAGCACTTGGGAGGCTGAGGCAGGAGGATTGTGGTGAGTTGGAGCCCAGCCTGGGTTGCATAGGAGATCTTGTCTTAAAAAAGCCCCCGGGAACATCAATATATCAATTGGGGTAACTTATGATGCTACTAAACTGTTTATAATTCATGAAATGGGTTGAGGACATGTGTCATTTTGCTTGGACAACACTGACAGGGAATAACACTGTATGATCATCCTTATATTTACACTCAGAAAGGTTTCATTCATTCAGCCAAGACCTTTGAGTATCCACTGTCTTGTTTCAGTGGAAGGTATGCAGCAGGGAACAAAACAGGCACAGTAAGTCTTTGCTTCCATGGAGTCTGTATTCTGGTACCTGGGAAAGAAATCACAAGTCGAGAAAGCATGCGGGGGGTGGTGTAAGTACCATGAAGAAAAGCCGGAGCGGAGCAAGGGACATACAGGAGTGCGGCCGACGGAGTGGGCAGCCGATTTCCGTAGCATGCTCAGAGGAGGCCCCATTGCGAAGGAGGTGTCCGCGTTGACTTCTGGACGAGGACAGCCACGTGTGTGCCTGGCGTGAGAAAGCTCCCATCAGGGCAACACATGAGGGGAGCGAGGCTGAGTGCGCTCCGTGTGCACAGGAGGCTCACGATGGCTGGCACCGGGGGAGATGGAGGAAGGGTAAGGAAATGAAATGAGAGAAGGAAGAGAGGGATCTGAGGTCAAGCCTATAGCCACCCGCCTCCCCGCCCGGTACCGGGGATCGAACTCGGAACCTTGCGCTTGCGATGCAGGCGGCCGAACCACTGAGCTAAATCCCTGGCCCGCCTACAGCCATCTTTAAGAATTTGTGGAGTATATAAGTCATTAGGTTTTTCTGAGGAGGTCACTGGAATTTTTAAGAAGAGGAATGATGCTTGTTTAAGACCATTCAGCTAGGTAGAAAATATACGGAGGTGAAGTCAGGGGTGAAAGAGCTACTGTAATCATCCAGCCCAAAGAGGGTGGCATCCTGGACCAGTGTGGTGACAGTGGGGGTGGTGTATTTTGAAGATAGAGCCAACAGGATCTGCTAATGGCTTGGAGGTGTGGACTGAGAGAAAGAGAAGAGAGGAGAGTGCTGCCAGCCACAGAGAAAACCAATGGAGCACATCCTGCGTTCCTGAGAAAGACCACTCTCCCCTCTGTAGCTCCTCATCAGTTTGCATTGAGCTGATTTCATGTTTGCCTCCTTCCCATGCTCTGAGGTCCTCAAGGGTATGATGTGAATTGTTTTTTTTGGGGGGGTGGGTACCAGGGATCAAACTTGGGATCTTGTGCTTGCGAAGCAGGCAGCATCAATAAAGGTGTCTTAAAAAAACTGTCTGTAGTGGGTGATGGAAGTTTTGTATCCAAAGGATTTAGCTCAGTGGTTGAACCGCCTGCCTCACAAGTGCAAGGACCCGAGTTCGATCCCTGGTACCAAAAAAAACAAAACACAAAAAAAAACCCAAAAACCAAAAACCAAAAAACAAAACAAAACAACACGCACACAAAAAAAACAAAGTATGGTAGTTTCTTGAATCTATACAGATACTAAAATTCAGAGAACTGTTTACAAAGAAGTCGATTTCCCCATATGGTATACTTTTTTCAATACTGGAGTCAAACCCAGGGCTTTGTGCTTGCTAAGCAAGCCCTATACCACTGAGGCATATCCCCAGGTGTATGTATGAGAGATTTAAAAATAAAATCATTCTAAAACTGTACCCAACAGCACACAGAAGTTAATCTGTGAGAGTGCCAACGTCAGAATCACAAGTGGAAAGCACTTTTGTCACAACAGTCATCACCTACAAGCAACTTCTTTGTGCCAGGCTCTGTGCTAGAGCTGGTGTAGGTCCTGTGCTCCTCTGCCACCAGGTGGGCAGCAGAACCACTCTCTCCATTTCACAAGGTCCCGAGTTCGAGCCCTGCTCTCACACACAGGTGTCTGGGTGATTTTCAGTTCTCATCATAAATACCTGACAGCTGTTAGGTCATATGGTAACTCTGTTTAACATTTTGAGGAACTGACAAAGTATTTTTCAAACTGGCTATTCCATTTTAAATTTCAGTCTGTCATACAGGAGGGTTCTAACCTCTCCATGTCCTCCTAATCAGTACTTGTTATTATCTCTTTTTATTACTACTGAGTGTCTGTTTTGATTTATATTTCCCTGAAGACTAATGATATTGAGCATGTTTTCATGTACTTATTGGCATTTTTTTAAACTTCTTTGGAGAAGTGTCTAAGTCTATTGTTATTTAGTGACTGGGTTATATTATTATTGTTATTATTATTATTATTATTATTCTGAGTGCTGGGATTACAGGCATGCATCATCATGTCTGGTGTGGGTTGTGTAATTGTTCTTTATAAATTGTAAATATAAATACCTTACTAGATCTATGATTTGCAAATACTTTTTCCCATACCATAGGTTGTCTTTTCACTTTCTTGATACTACTCTTTGAAGTTCAGAAGTTCTAATTTTAATCTTGCCTGATTTATTTCTTATTTAGTTGCTTGTGCTTTTGGTGCTGTATTTGAGGAACAGTTGCCTAATCCTTGGTCACAAAGATTTAGTCTCATATGTTTTCTTAGAGTTTTATAGTTTTAGCTCTTACATTTGGATGTGTGATGCCTTTTGAATTAATATTTATATGTGGCTTGAGTAGGCATTCAGATTCATTCTATTATATGTAGATATCCTGTTGTCCAGCACCATTTTCTGAACAGACTGTTCTTTCTCAATTGGATTGTCTTGACACCCTTGTCAGAAATCAACTGACTGTAAATGTTAAGGTTTATTTGTGGATTCTCAAATCTGTTCCATTTATCTGTATTTCTATTATATAGCAATGCCAACTGTTCTCATTATTGTACTTTGTGTAAGTTTTGAAATTAAGAAGTGTAAGTGCTACAATTTTGTTCTATTGTTCAAGATCATTTTGGGTATTATGGGCTCCTTTCATTCTCATATTTTAGGATTTTAAGACTAGTTTGCCAATTTCTGCACAAAAAGCAACTGGAATTTTGATCAAGCTTCTGTAGATTAGTTTGGGAAGTATTACCATTTTAACAATACTGAGTCCTCTAATATAGGAACATGATATATTGTCTATTTTTTGTCTTTTTAAGTTCTTTCAAAATATCATATAGTTTTTAGTGTATGTCTTGCACTTCTTTTGTTACATTTTTTTTCCTAAGTATTTTATTCTTTTGGATGTTATAGAATAGAATTGTTTCCTTCATTTCATTCTCAGATTGTTTATTTCTCGCGTGCAGATGCACAGCTGATTTTTACATAGTGAGCTTGTGTCCTGTTCTACAGGAAGTCTAACTTCCCTCCGGTGCAGAAGAGACTTTGAAAGTGTTTGCAGTAGGGCCAGGAGAGGCTTCCATTGCACGTTTTCTGTGCACACAGATCAGTGACAGTGCTGCCACTTACGAGCGCCTACAATGTTATTTCATGTACTCAAAGCTTCCTATGGCTCTAAGGACAAAAAAAGAGACTGGAGTTCTTACCTTGACCTTGAAGGCTCTGAATGGCTGGGACTTTGTCCGCTGTGTGGCCTCATCCCCCACTCTTCTTCCCCGGCCAGGTGTCCTCCAGCCTCCTCTGTTTCAACCTCCTCTCAATCACTGTGCTTCTTCCTGCCTTAGAGTCTTTGCTTATATTGTGTCCCTTACTTGGTCACAACCCTGCAACTAGTAGTGGAAAAGGGAATTTTCTTCCTGGCAGACAAAAAAATGTGTTTCCCAGTGTTTGTAAATTTCTGTCTCCCCTGCTAATAGTGTCTGTCTTTCGCCTCTGTGTCATAAGCACCTCAAACAGTGCTGGGCCCATCGCCGGAGCCAAGTACAGGGAGCAGCTGACCTGTGTGTCAGGCCCTTGTTGCTGAGACACACTTTACACATGAGGAAACCAAAGCTTAGCTAGGTAAACCGGCCTGAGTTCACGTAGCTGGTACATGGCAGAGTCATGGTTCTCTGGAGATCTGTTGGTTTTGGGGTTTGGAATAACCCTCCAGCAGAGAGGTGCTCATATCTTGACTTCTTTTCCAGTGGAGGCTTTTCAGAAACTGCAGAAGGCAAAGGAGACTCTGACCAATGAGGAGAGCCGCGCCCGCTATGACCACTGGCGAAGGAGCCAGATATCGGTGCCGTTCCTGCAGTGGGAAGCTCTGACTGACTCGGTGAAGACGGTGCGTGTCCCCGGGGGAGGATGTGAGTGGCTGAGGCTCAGGCTGCCCATGGATCAGACTCATGGGTGGAAGACCCACCTGGAAATCGGATGGAGAAGACCGAGAAGTTGGTAGAGTCTGGGTAGGACTCAGGGTTCACAAAATCGTGGGAGAGGAAACTCAGAGTAGAGGTGATGACGACTCAGTGCCAGAAAATCCTGTGACTGCTTTTTGGTCTGTTTACATTTTGGTTTCAGTAGCTACACTCCGTATTACCATTTACACCTCATTGTATTTATTGAGTTAGTTTTTGTTTTTTTGAGACAGGGTCTTGCTGTGCAGTTCAGACTAGCCTTGAACTCATTATGTAGCCCAGGCTGGCCTTGAACTTACCGTCATTCTTCTGCCTCAGCCTTCTGAGTGTTGGGATTATAACTGGGTGCCGCTATGCCTGGCTTCTATCTTTTCCTTGTTCATATCAGTTTGTTCTTTTATCAGGACTTCTAAATCCACTAAAAAAAACAGTCGAATCAGTTGAAGAAAGATGTAAATTTTTGTATTGTGCATCCCGGTGAAAAAATTGTTGGGCTTTTAAAAACATTATTCATGTCATTAAAAAACTACACATCAAGGGCTGGGATTTAGCTCAGTGGTGCCAACCCTGCCTCTCAAGCACAAGGTCTTGAGTTCATCCCTGGTACCAAACAAAACAAAACAAAAACAAAAACAAACCAAAAAAACCTACATATCAAAATAATCATTACGGCCAGGGCCAGTCTGAACTACATAGTGGGACCTTGACTTAAAACAAAAACAAAACATTATAAGGGCTATGGGTGAGCAGGGCACGATGGCATAACACCATGATCCCAGTACTTTGGTAGGCCAAGGCAGGAGAATCACAATTTTGAGCCAAGCCTAAGTGACTCAGTGACTTATCAAGATTCTATCTCAAAATAAAAAAAGGGCAGGGTATATAGCTCAGTGTAAAGGCCTTGGATTCAATAGCCAGTACTGGAAAAAAATAAAAATAAAAAGGTCTGTTGGCTCAGTGGTAGAGCACATGCTAAGCAAATTCCTTGGCCCAATCCTCAGCACCCCAATAAACAAATAAATCACTATAATTACTTTTTTAAAAATCAATTTTTATATATTATAATGAAATATAATTATAAGGGGTTCTATTATCTTAGGCATTATGTATTACCCAGATTCTTTCCATTAGAACATTGTTTTGTGACCTAAGAATCCCACCTTCCTTCCAGGCAAGTTTTCAGGGAAACTTAGAATTAGTCTATAAAGTGACTCATATCCTTATCTTTCCGTGTACATTTAGATTTCCTTCTTCACAATTTTTATTTTAAAAAGACTTGTAGAGGTTGTTTGTGAAAGACCTATAATATTGAGGGATGATCTTTAAAATAATAAGACCACTACAAAACTCTCAAAGTTATGTTTAAAGCCACTCATCGTAAAATGCAACCTGGTTTCTTCATTTTTATCCCCCCTTTGGCCCCTGGGATCAAACTCCGGACCTTACACTTGCAAAGCAGGCGGTGGAACCACTGAGTTAAATCCCTGGCCCTTTTCATCTCATTGAAGTGTGTACTTCATATGGATTTGTTTAGGGTGGGCTAGTTGTTTGTGAGGTACTGAGTGTACTGTTATGGCTGAGATCCCTAATGTCCTCCAAAGCCTCACGTGTTTGGAAGGTGATGGCATCACGGTGCTGTACTCTTCAGCGTCTCCACCCATGGGTGGGCTTACTAGCTAAATGTGCTGTTCGGTGGGTCACTTGAAGCGTGGCCTGGAAGGGTGTGTTCCTGTACCTGGCTCCTCTCCGCTCTCTCCGCTTCCTGGCTGCCGTCCTCCGCCAGGCCCTTCCACCAGGCCATTTCCGCCTTGGAGCCAACCAGCCGTGGACTGAAACTGTGCGCCAAAATAAGCCTCTCCTTTAAATCGCAGATCTTAGATATTTTGTCCTACTGATGGGAAAGTGACTGAGGCACAGGTGATTACTGAATATATGCATCAAGTGACTACGGGGGCTTTTTCCAAAAAATATTGACCTGACTTCATGTATTCAGAAATACGTCTCTTTTCTTTTTCACCATATACATCCATGATTCTCTTGTTGGCGCTAGCTAAATAAACACTGTCCCACCAGCTCTGCATAACCATATTTCTAGTCCCCTCAGTATGACACAGTGTAAGTGCAACTGAATTAGCGACCCTTGCCTTCTGATTTATAGCCCATTTTTTTTTGTTGATACGCTCAACTCTGTCACTTAATTTTTGACAGCTAATATCAAGTTAACTGTGTATATATATAAAAAAAACTTCTCCAAATCCCTGCTTTAATTTGAATTGCCAGTGTCTTTCCTTTTAATACTAATTTCCTGTCTCCAAACACATCATTTCTGCTTCAGTTTAGCTTAGCTATGCCTGTTGGAGATCTTACCAATAATTACATTTAGATCTTACTGGCTTCATCATCTGCGTTGTCAGCAAAGTTGAAGTAATATGCTGGGCTAGCATTTTGCCTCAGATTTATTTTTATTAGTGGTACAAAAATGATGAGATGCATATCTCTCTCCGCTTTAACATCAGCGGTGATTTTTTTCCTCACCCAGGCTTCTTTGTGGCTTCCGAGTGTCTGTTTCTGATTTCGTTTGTTTTTCTTCCTCAGTAGACTTTGAATTCCTCATTCTGTTTCACTGGATCTGTCTTAGCCACTTTCCTCATCCCTGAGGCACAAGACCTGACCCAAACTTGAAGAAGAGGTGTGTTTGGGCTCATGGTACAGCCCACGGTCCGCTGGCACCAAGGCAGGTTGGCGAGGCAGAGGAGCGTGGTGTCGAGAAAGCTGCTCCCGTGATGGCAGTGAGGAATCAGAGGGCCAAAGGGAAGAGCCAGAGTGAGATAGGCCCTTCCAGCTCAGGTCCTCAGGGACTCCCCTTCTGACCAGCCCCACCTCCCAGCAGCAAGCCAGCTATAGAGCCCCGGTAAACCAATCGTCTTCCACAAACTGTCACCTCTGAGTGCAAGAGACTTTGGGGTGCATCCAGGCATAAACATTAACAGAATCTGTATAGCATTCAGTAGACTTTCTGCTCTTTCCTTTCTTTTCTAGTCCTAAAAGTGATTCTTCTGCTTCAGCCTCCTGAGTGCTCATACTGCAGGGGCTGGCCATCATACCTGAGCTTCTGTGTAACATTTAAATTGCTGTTTTCTCATTGTGTGTATTTTATTTGTTTATTCTTTTACATTCATACTTTGGTGGAATCAGTAAGAATTATCCTACCTACTGTTGTTCATCACTGAATAAAGCGCTATCTTTTTGTAGGTAAACATCACCTTTGGTTTTGGATTAGTTATAGTACAGATGCCATTCTGACAGCAAACTGGTTGTAAGTTTAGGATTTGAATTTCTGATGACATTTGTCTAAAACATACCTGCATGTTCATTTGCCTGGCACATTTATAATTTTTAAATTTCATCAAATTTCTTCCCTTCACATCATTAATCTTGTGCTTCTGTTTATTATTTAAGCAGTATAACCCCCCTGGAAGCAAACATTGGTTGGGGGCACACAAATCCCAACTTACCGGCAGGACAAGTCACAGGGCACCCTTGCAGCTCTGCCCATGGGCCCTTGTCTCAGCGCTCTCCTTGGGGAGAATTCTTCCATTGAGCCACTGCTTTAGGGTGACACAAGCAACCCCTTCCCAATAAGTCCCTGATACTTCACTAGCTATTTATTTCTCTCTTTCTAAAAGTTGCTTCTGAAAGTTTGTTTGTAAGACATTATAAGAATTCACCCAGGTCAGTGAACATACCAGAAATGTACATTTAGACAAGTGTTGGTTGAAAACAAGAATGTGGGATGAAGATTTCAGTAATCCAGGCCTTTGGAATCCTGGGAGACCTTGAAAACAGAGACCTTTCTAACTCCAAGAATGTAGGGAAATTAGTCTTTGCTATCCTGGGTATGGATGACTCTCCCTCTGGCTCCAAAAATATGGCAGAATGGCATTAGGAGGGCTGCTGGGATATAGTTACAACAAAGCCACTGTCAAAACGAAGCTTAAGACAAATCTTATAAGCTGATAAAAATGATTGATGTCACATCTATTGCTATAAATATTACAAAGAGCCAGTAGAAACGCATTCTTGGCGAACTATTTGACAAATTGATTGTGGTATGGCTTTGGGGGGCTTCCTATCACTCTGTGTAGACTTATTTGTCTACTAATTGTGTGTGTGGGTTTCTGCTTGGTGAGCTGTGTTTGGGATGAGTCCAGTTGGCCAGACACTGGCAAGGAAGCTTCCTACTATGCCCACCTGGCTAGTTTCTCCAGCCAGATGGGAAACAGTGTGCAATTCAGCACCTTCTGGGCCTTTTCTAAAGGCAATCTGTCTTAATCGGATATTTTCCAAAAGCAGGCCAGAAATCTCTCAGGTAAACAAAATCAAACCAAACAAAAAACAGAAAAAACAAAAAACAAAAAAACCAAACAGCTTCTCTCATGGAGATCCAGGGTGAAAGTAACTGGAGAATTTTATATAGTTATTCAGCTGAGCTACGGCACACCTGAGTCACCGGCTTTTTTTTTTACCCCTGTTTGTTTCAAAGTTTAATGGTTTATAGATAAAAACAAAATTATTTCCCAGTGTTGACCAAGGTGTGAATGTTAGAGAGTGACTTCTGAGTGAAGGGGGAGGGGGAGAGGTAGAGGCTCATTAAGGAAAGCTGGTAAACAAGTTAATTAAGAAGGTGAAAAAAGATATCACAGACTTTAGGAGTAGTGGCCTTTACACCCGAGCTTGGTTTCTGCAGTGCATTAGATCACTTCATGCACAAACTGACTTTCTGCCTTGTCCCATTCATTCTTTTGCTGTACAGACTCAGTTTCTTAGTCTCCTTTTTAGTCAGTGTTTGATATTTTTACTGACACTCATTGTATTGAAATGAATCACTCCACCACTGACGAATTCGTTCGATGTTAAATGTTGCTCTGTGCATCCAGTCCACTCGTGGAGCTGAGTGCACTCTGCGAACACAGAAGTGAGTGATTTGCAGGCTGACGCACCAGGCTGCTCAGCGTTGCTCTTGCATTCAACCTCTGCAAGGCATGAGGAGCACCTGCATATGAGGTTAGATACAGTTTGGATTTTTCTTCTGCCTATTTATGTAATTGGGATCAGCAAATACAGAAGTCTGATGATAAAAATAAATTTTTTTTTTGGTACTGGGGATCAAACTCAGGACCTTGTGCTTTCGAGGCAGGCACAGTGCCAGTGAACTAAATCACTGGCCCAAATATTTTATACTGATTTACTCTCAAAGAGGATAGATGAGTAACTGTTTTTTCACTGGGGGCTTTCAAACCATTTATCGTGAGTCATCAATCCTTACTGCTTGTCTGAGGCAGACCATAGCACTTTGATTTCAGGATTAAAATATTACTTGGCCAACTTGTGATGCTTACAGTTCACATTTTCAACTCTCTGGGCCCTAAATTATTGAAATTTTTACTCTCTATTTTTCATTAACCTTCCTAATATCCCTCCCCCACTGCAAAGGAAGCCACCTGCAAGCCTTTTCTATTCTGTGCATATGCAGAAAACCACCCAAAGCACAACAGCAAGCCCATCCAAACAAAAGCCAGATTATTTTTTTACATTGGTTGATACCATTGCCTCTTTTAAAAATGAACATTTTTATTTAGAAATAGACCTAAAGAGACATGCACAACACCTGCATTTACAGTTTAGCAAATGGCTGTGAAGTGTTTACTTTGTAACCACCCTAGCACGTATTGTTAGCACTCAGAAGGTCAGTTCTTATATATTTTTGCAGTCACAACCTTATCTGATTTTTAAAAGGTATTTTTCTCTCGTTATATTCATATACGCATAAATAATCTCAGTTGAAGGGAGGGGAGGGGAATGGGGAAAATCAAGATATATACAGGTATAAATGATGATGTGATCAGTACAGATGGCAAATATGTACTAATAAAAATATAAAGTTATAAAATAAATAATCTTCTCTTAGGAAATTTGGAAAATACAAAAATAAAATAATTGGTGGTAGACATCACCACAGTTAACATTTTCTTGCATTTCCTCTCAGTGCCCCAACCCTGGCCACCATTATCTGAGAGTTGAGTATGCGGAATAAGTGCTTAGCAGGGTAGTTCTTAGATATTGTGGTAATGGGGTTGATCACTGTGGACTGGACGTATTTGGGGAAAGCATTCAGGATGTTTCTTTGTAGTTGGGAGAAAAGTTGAAGGCATAAATAAGTGACTTTGATTGGATTAGAGCAGGGGGTTAGATATGCTTATGTTTTAGGATGTATAAAAGGCTACATTGTTCTCCAGTCCACATATGTGTATTTGTATCTATCTCCATATTATGTGCATATATATTTACACACATACACATATATTTTTGAATCTTTCTCCGCCCCACCTTCTCTCCTTCACAGGGAATTGAACCCAGGGCCTGAGGCTTGTTAGGTAAACACTGCCTCTGAGCCCTCATCTCTCTTAAAATATCCCATTAAAAAAGTCATGCCGAACAGAGTTATTTAAAAGATTCTCAGAAGGCATCTTACCCCTTCGTGCTTTCCCTTTCTTCTTGGTGAGGTCCTTCTGGGTCCTGCTTGTGAGGCCAATGCTAGCGGTCCTAAGATAGATGGTAAGAAATTGTGGTGCCTCTCACCCTCTGTGTTATAAGATGGTTCAGACTTTTCAGCAAAGCAATGTGCTGAGATGAAAAGTGAGGTGCCCTGAAGTCATGGGGCACATGGATAGCAGAGGTGGTAGCGCCTGTGTCCATGGCACAGTTTTCAAATGTCACAACTTCTGAGCTTATTCAGTAAGCTTTGGACTTTAGAAAATCAGTGTTTTTTGATTTGGTATCCTCCTCCTCCCCGCTCTCCTGCAGCACAGAAAAGTTATACTTAAGATATCAGATTTTTTTTTTTAACTCTGGGCTTTAAATTTCTCAAACATATGCTATATGACCTCCCCCCTTTCTTGTACCTGCGATCAAACTTGGGACCTTGCTTTTGCAAGGTAGGCAGCAGCACCACTGAGCGAAATCCCTGGCCCTCCCTTGGGTTTTTCTTAACAAAAAGTAGTATAACGCTGTTAGTGCTCCAGGAATATCCTCCCACAATATTCAAATGAGGTTTCAAGAATCAGTTATGTTCATTAGTTTGGTTTATTCCAGGGTCAATTACTCTTGACATAAAAACCTTTTAATGTCTGTCTTTATACTCCTATATCCATTTATCCATCCATCCACCCATCCATCTGTCCGTCCATCCATCAGTATCACCCATCCATCCATCCACGTTTTTTTTTTTTTTTCAATGCTGAGGATTGAACCCAGGGCCTCATGCAGACCAGGCAAATGCTGAGTCATTTTCCTAGCACATCCCCTCCCATTTAAAAAATTTTAATAGGAAATACATATGAAGACAAACTATGAAGAAGATACAAAGATACCAAAGGGTATAGACAAAGTACTTCTGTCTTATAAATTTGTTTCTCAGTATCTAGACCTAGCAACTTTTGTATTCAAAGACCCATTTCTTTCTGACCCCTCTCCCTCACTACCCTGCCATAAGCAGCCAAAGTTACGTGCACAATTAAATCACCGGGCAAAGAATCACCTCCAGTCATCTTATACACAGTTCTTGGATATCAGGTTTCTAGGGACAATTTTCAAGGACTCAGTTTCTTCTGTGTAAGTATAAAAGTTATATCAGAAGTCCACAGATAATGGCCAACACTGTTGATATATAGATCCCAATTTTTAAAATTATATGTTAAACTTGTAATAAAATTAGCACGCTATTGTTAAAAAATCAAAACAGGGGCCAGGGATTTAGCTCAGTGGCCCTGTGCCTGCCTTGCAAGCACAAGATCCTGAGTTCAATCCCCGGTATGGGGGTGTGGGGAGAACACCAAAACAGTACAATGTGTAAGAAAAATGAATCTATCTTTATTCCAAGCCCCATGTCTACTTCTCTCTCTTAGAAATAGCCAACATTATACATTTTTGTGTTTCTTTCCAGAAATCCTCCATATAATACACATATACACTTTTAGATTATCCTTTTAAGGGAACAAAAGGAAATGCAGTATTTAGAAAATCTTTGTTGTATGAGGATAACTGGATTGAAAAAGTTCACTGAAAATGAATCTATTTAAAATTAGGGCCACTGTTCCCAACAAGTAATTATAATAATTACAGCATTGATAATTATAATAGTAGTTTAATCTCTGACAAGGATCAAGGCACACACAGCCTCATTTTATTCTTTTTTGTAGTAAAATACATATAAAATAAAATTCACCATTATAATCAATCTG
This sequence comes from Fukomys damarensis, assembly GCF_012274545.1. NCBI lineage: Eukaryota > Metazoa > Chordata > Mammalia > Rodentia > Bathyergidae > Fukomys > Fukomys damarensis. The sequence goes on from NW_022900932.1 coordinate 22,241,897, forward strand.
AAGTACACAATTGACCAGCGTTAACTACATTCACAATATTACTCATCTATTTCCACTCTCTGTAACAGAACTTTTCTTCACTCCAAAAAGAAATCCCTTAACAATCATTCCCTAGTTCCTTTTTTCCCTAACCCCTGATTACTAATAATTGGTTTTCTATCTCCATAGATTGTCTATTACGGATATTTTATTAGGTGAAATCATGAAATATGTGACCATTTTTGATCTGGCTTCTTTACTTACTATGTTTTCAGACTCATCCAAGTTGTAGCATGTATCAGTACCTCACTGACTTTTGTGGATAAATAATATCTCACTATACACATGCACATAGGTATATATCACATTTTTTATGGTCCTGGGTATTAAATCCAGGACCTCTGCACTGAGCTACATGCCCAGCCACTCTTACTTTTTTATTTAGAGACAACATCTTGCTACATCACTAACTCGCCAAGGCTGAGCTCAAACTTGTAATTCTCCTGCCTCAGCTGCTCAGAGTACTGGATTACAGGCATGCACCACCCTACCTGTTTTTTTAAAAAGCACATTTTTGCTCTCTGTTCATTAGTTGATAAACATTTGGGTTATTTCCCCTTTTGGCATTTGAATAGTGCCCCTATGAAAATTTGTGTACAACTTTTTCTTTGAAGACCTGCTTTCAGTTATTTTGGGTATATATCTATAAATAGAATTGCTGCATCATATAATGATTCTGTGCTTAGCTTTCTTTTTCTTTTCTTTTTTTTGATACCAAGGATTGAACTTAGGACCTTGTGTTTGCCAGGCAGGCACGGCACCACTGAGCTAAATCTCTGGCCCTGTATCTAGCTTTCTGGGAAACCACCTCATTCTCTGAATCTCTCTAAGTGATTGTCTCTTTGGTCTGTACCAAGATATGACACTGTCTTTCAAATTATTGATTAATTAATTAGTTAACTTTTGGATTAATCAATATCCAGATTAATTAATGGATATCTGGTTAATAGTTAAGTCTAATATTTTATTAGCACTATGATGTTACATTAGGTATTATACACGTTGAACTTCAAATGTAGAAACCATACAGTATTGGTTTAATATATGTGTTTACTTTATGTTAGTCAATGCACTGGGCTGTCAGAGGTAAGAAAGACCTGATGCTGGAAGAATCTGACCAGACCCATACCAAGAAGATTAAAAATGAGGAATGGAATGAGCAAAGAGAAATAAAGGAAGAGGATCTAGGTCCAGCCACAGAGAAAATGAAGCAAAAGGAATCTGAGTCCCTTGAGAAGTCTGCCTTTCCACAAAATCCAGATTCTCTGAGTAAGTCATGTCACACAGCTTTGAACAGAGAAGGTCTGAAACTAAAGTCCTTAT
>NW_022900932.1:22243287-22273287 GCF_012274545.1 Fukomys damarensis
ATATATATATATCAGTTGTCTCCAATCTGCACAGTAGAGTCAAATCTAAGATTGGTTTAGCATCTTAAAAGATTCTGAGCAGAGAGTGGTGGTACAAACCTGTAGCTCTAGCTACCCTGGAGGCTGAGATGGGAGGATTCTGTGTCAGCATTAACACAGAAAGTGGAAAATACGTTACTTCACAGGGAAAGCTGTGATGTTTCTCAGAATATCTTTTGCATAATTGAAAAAGCACTAGCTGAGCATTTACTGAACTTTTGATATGTGCAGAGATAGTTTTTACATATATGACTTTAACATTATTACCTCATTTAATTTAAAATTTGCATGTATTAACTTTTTAAGCCCTCACTAGAAACTTGGAAGGTTGATACTACTATCAGTATTTTCATTTTACACATGAGAAGACTAATGCCTTGAAATGTTGAATAGTTTGCTCAAGGATAATACAGCTCAGCTGTGGTATGGCAGGGGTTTGAACCAAGGCAACAAGGCCTCAGGGTCTGTGTCGAAGGAACTGCACTACCCTGTGGTGACTCCTCGCAGGGAAGTAGCTGTATAGTCAGTCTGAGTCAGTTATAGGTCCACTGAAGGAGGGTGTTACAGAAATTCAACTCCTGGGTCCCAAGCTTCACTACCCTACTTAGCAAAAGTTATTTAATTCTCTCTCTCTTTTCTTTTTTTTTTGGTACCGGGGATCGAACTTGGGACCTTGCTCTTATGAGGCAGGCGGAGGCACTGCTGAGCTAAATCCCCAGCCCTTCGTTCCCTAGACCTCAGTTTGCTCACCTATAAAATGAGCATCATGATCATCATCATCATCATCATCATCATCATCATCATCATCATCACCTTCTCACAGAGTTACCATAAGGATTAAATGGGGAGATTCAATCAAAATGTTTAGCATAGTGATTGATTTGCCTAGAGCAGGCTGAATTTGTCGGCTTTCTTCTTGCCGAGACATGATCTATAACACCCACAACTTGGAGGAGCCGCTTAATTTGCTCTGGCTCCAAGGCAGAAACATGGTGGATGGGTGGAGCAAAGCTGCTTAGTTCATGGAGGCCAGGAAACCTGAGAGGAACAATTGAGGGACCATATATAGTACCAAAGGCCACACTTCCATAACCCACCCTCACACAGTAGTGTGCGCCTTTAATCTGCTAGGCATTTCTTGATCCACTGAAGCTGATTTATCAGGGTTAATTGTCACATAGGCTTTGAGTAAATGTTGGCTGCTATTATTTTCTGGTCTATCTGACCATCACTCTGTCAATAGTTTAGGTGCCTTGTGTACATACATTTTAACTGTCCTTCAAGTTCTTATTTGCTGATTCTTGGGGTTGCAGGACCCCATTAGAAGTTGGCCCTTAAATAGAAGTTTCCTGAACATTCTTGAACAGTTGTTTGAAAAGAAGATAATTAGATAGCTTGTGGTGAATGAAGTCTTTATAGAAATGGTCACTTCAAATTTCTCTTTGGGGAGAACTTTTACATAGTTGGTAATTGATGGGAATGAGGAGTTTTTTGTTTTTTGTTTTTGGTAACGGGGATTGAACTCGGGTCCTTGTGAATGAGGAGTTTTATTTAGAGTTTGATTCAGGTGTCTCTGCTCATTACCCAAGAGACCTCTGTAGTGTCATCACATTTGTTGCACAGTGGTTATGGTGGTTAAATGATAATAAGCTTGATTAAAGCAGAAGAGTGCATTTCACAAAACAGAATTTTGAGCAAACACAAACATATAAACATGTCTCCCCTGCCCTCCCCACGGTATGCTCAAACAGGTGACAGGCAAACATTTCACCTTTGAGCCCTGGAGCGTTCAGTTCTGTCTGTTTCAGTCAGATTTATTTATTTATTTATTTGTATCTGTGGTACTGGGGATCAAACCCAGGGCCTTCATGCTAAGCTACATTCTAACCCTTTTCATTTCTTATTTTGTGACAGGGTCTCAGTAAGTCACAAAGTTGTGCAGGGTAGGCCTGAACTAGCAATCCTTCTGCCTCAGCCTCCTAAAGTGCTAAGACTACAGGAGAGTGCCACCACTTCTAGTCAGATTTACACCTAGTCCATTTTTACAAGAACTGGGAGGAGGGATTGGACGTTGCAGAAACTCAGGTGTGTGTACTGAGGCCCCACTCGAACCTCTCTCAAGGATTGTGTGAAGCTTTTTCTTTCTCTTCCTTCCTTCCTTCCTTGCTCTCTCTCTCTCTCTCTCTCTCTCTCTCTTTCTTTCCTTCCTCCCTCCCTCCCTTCCTCTCTTTCTTCCCTCATAGTTATTTTGATATTTCTAAATATCAAGCAATTTGAGTTTATCACTAAAAAAAAAAACAAATGAAAGAACCATAGACGGACAATAACTTGGTGTTCGCCCCAGTCTCCATACCTGGCCAGCTGGTTCCAAGGCAGCAATATCATGGTAGAAGGGTGTGATGAGGGAAAGCTGCTCACCTCATGGCAGTCAGCAAGCAGAAAGAAAGGGGAAAAACTGAGCGAAAAGGGCCAAGGACAGCCTATGAAAACATGCCCCTAGTGATCCACCTCATTCGTTCAGGCCCCACATCCGGATAAGCCGGTTGAGCTATGAGCTCCTGAATGGGCTAATCCACTCGAAGTCAGAGCCCTCATGATCCATTTGGTCCTCAGATTCCGTCAGCTGGCAATCAGGTCTTCAAGACAGTGAGACTTTGAGGATATTTTGGGTCCCACACACAATGTGTCTATCTCTAGAGGAACCAAATATGAAATCACATATTTTTAAAACCACAAAAATAGTACTTATATACTGTAGGAATGTGAGAAAATATAATCAAGCAAAAGGAAGAAAATAGTATAACTAAATCTGGAAGGAACACATTGTACATATATTGTGAGTTTTAATTATTGGTCATCAGAAACAACTCTCTTTTCCCTTTTCCCCAAATGGAAATTCTTTGATTTGTTTTCTCTGGTAATTAAAAAAAAATGCAGCCAAATCCTGTTTTCCTGAGATAAACTGTAAATTATTGTGTCTATTTTTCCCAACTAGATATTTAATGTATTTAAATGTCAATGAAAACATTTTACATATTATTTTTAAAATTGCTTTTTCACTAGTGAAATTACAAATGTTAAAAAGACACAAAATATACCTTTTCTACTGCAGAAAAATAAAGTTGGGATGAACAAAGTATAAAAATGATAATTATATCTATTTCAACTACTTAAAAGCTACTGTTAGCACTTTGGTGTACTTCCTTTTATGTTTAAAAATTCATGCAGTACCTGTGTAGATAATGAATTTAGGAATGAGATCATACTGTATAAGCTGTTTTCTGTTTTTTGGTACTGGGGATCAAACTCAGGACTTTGTGCTTGTGAGGCAGGTGCAACAACACTGAGCTAAATCCCTGGCCCTTAAGCTATTTTCTAATTATCTATCACTTATCAATATTCCATGAGCACTTTTCTATGACAGTAAATATTAGAAAATATTAGGTTTGGGTGTAGCTAAGAGATAGAGCACATGCTTAGCATGTGAAAAGTTCTGGTTCAATACCCAGCATACATTCAAAACATTGTTAATAACTATATCCAAGACTTTTAATCACCTTCCTATTAGATCTTTTATTTATTTATTTATTTAGTACGGGGATTGAACTCAGGACCTTGCGGTTGCGAGGCAGGCATGGTGCCACTGAGCTAAAACCCAGCCCCTTTTAATTATTTTTTGATTAAAAATCACAATTACAATGACACCATCATAAATATCCTTATAGTTAAACCCTCGAGCATATCCATTATTATTTTCTTAGGATGAATTTTCAGAAGTAGGCTTATTGGGCTATGGGTTTATACCTTTTTGTCAGTTTCATAAATGATGCCAAATTGCTGTCCTGAAGAGTTTTACAAATGCATATATTACTGATCTCCCAGGAGAAGACAATGATCGTTTCTTTAGTTTTCAACAACCATGTTTATTGAATTAAAAAAAATCTTATTACCACAGAATTTAATTACTCATATTTCTAGAGCTCCTTCACCATACCTTTCACTTTTTGAAAAGTTTTTGAAAGCTGTGTGAAAATGGTTTCCAAGTTTTGGAGGTGAAATTGTTAAAACTGCCATCATTAGAGAGAATTAAGCATTTAAACATGTGAGCTTCTCGCATATAAATTGTACTTTCTTCTTCCTAAGAATTTCAAAGTGTGCTTAAGTTAATGTGTTTCTGTAAAATATTAATAATCACACTGAAGTCAAACCCTTACATTTTACCTGTTGTGGTGAAATCTCATCTCCAGGCTGTGTTACTATTATGAGTCCTGACTTCTTTTCCTACGTCTGATTTTTTAAAATGTCTTTTCTCTCTTCTAAAGGCTTTTCAGATGTGAACTCTTGGCACTTTCGTTTCCGCTGGTCTGGGGGTGCCCCCTCTGAGCTCCTGAGGAAGTTCAGAAACTATGAAATATGACATGCCCTCCTCCTGGAGAGGGAGAGCAAGTCTGTGACCTGTGCTGTTGGCACATCTTACAACTGTCATGCTTGTGAATCTATTGCTCAGAATCGATCGCTTCCTCCAACTTTGAACCCCTCCTCACACTGTGGCTGTTTTGGTATGGCTTTTGGCGCTGGGAATTGAACCTAGGCCCTTGTGTATTCTCTACTCCCCAGCTCCACAATGTGTGTGTGTTTTTAAGTGTGAAAAGTTTTAGAAGACTAGTTTCTTTCCATAATGAATAAATTAAACTTCTTATGTCTAAGTAAGTTGTATGTGTTTTTCTGTTAATACTATTTATAGAAATACATTTAAAAATTAGTCTCTGTATTTAAATATTTTATTGGTATGCCATCATCTCTATTAGTTAGTGCTGGAGGTACACATCATGTGTTCTGACTCTTTAGTTAGGTGAGATTACTTGTTTTAACTCCATGGAGTGAAATAAACAATTTTCCCAAAGTTTGTAACTGTATTTATAATTTAATTGCATTTAAAAAATATTTTGGGTAGTTATTTCTACTTTAATAATTGTGAATTTAAAAGATCGTGAGTTATTTGAGGAAATGTTATGTTTTTAGCAAGATTTCTTATATAAGCAAAGGATAAACCTTTTTTTAGCAAATGATAAATTTATAAATTATGTTCTAACTATGACAATAGGCCTACTAGGTAACCAAAACTCATTGGGTTCAGTTATCGATGGTCATATGTAATCTATGGTTGTTTTGTACCTTTTGAGCAAGTGAATGGAAAATTAAGAAAAAAAGATTTTGGAAGCTGGGTGTGATGGCACATGCCTATAATCCCAGCACTATGGGAGGCTGAGGCAGAAATCTTGCAAGTTCAAGCCCATCCTTAGGAATTTGGCAAAACTCTGTCTTAAAATAAAAAAATAAAGAATTGGGGCTATAGCTCAGTGCAAATGCCCTGGGTTCATTTTTTAGCACCATAAAACAAAGCAGAACATATTTTGAGCAGATGTCCCTTAGTCAGTGACATAGTTTTCATTGGCCTAATAGCAAAATGAGATGAAATAAAAACATAGCAAACACTGTGGTCTCAATATTTATGGCCACAACTCATATGTTGGAATACTCCTGGGAGTCCCAGAGATGGAGTTAGGAGGTAGAGCCTTTCTGAGGTGATTAGGTTTGTGAGCTTGGAGCCTTCATGAATGAAATGTGTGGTCTTAGAAACATGGAGAGAGAGGGGAGAGAGGAGAGAGATTTCAGAGTGCCCTTAGCAGACAACTACATCTGCCTTGACCTTGGAGTTCCCAGTCTATAGGTTTATTTAGGATTTCCCTTAGTTAGAGGGTGTCTGTTTTCCAGAAATTATGTCTTCCTACCATTGTGGTTTCAAATGTGCTTCCTTTGATGAAATGGTCTCCGAGTGGATTGTTATTAGTTTGCTGGGGCTGCTATAACCAAACAGCATGGACTGGATGGCTTGAGCAACATTTCTCAACAGTTCTAGAGGCTGGAAGTCCAAGATTAGTGTATTGGGAGGTTTTTGTTTTTGATTTTTTTCCCCCCAAGACTGCTCATGTCTGGCAGATGGCCACCTTCTTGCTGTAGGTTGACACGGCCTTTGCTCTGTTGCATACATGGTCCCAGGGTCTCTTCTTCCTATGAGGCACGAGTCCATTGGATCAGGGCCACCTTCATGCCTCATTTCCACTTCTTTACACCTTTAAAGAATGTATCTCCAGGGCCAGGGATTTAGCTCAGTAGTACCACTGCCTGCTTCTCAAGAGCAAGGACCCAAGTTTGATCCCTGGTACCCTCCCAAAAAAATGTATCTCCAAATAAGGTTATGTTCTGAGGTACTAGGAGTTTGGGGCTTCAACTTGTGAATTTTAGGAAAACACAATTCAGTGTTCATAAAATAGAGGCATTTTTTAAAAAAGTAGTACAACCTTTACCAAGACCTGGCATGTAAAGGTACAAGATCCCAGTAATGAATGTAACTGTACTGTCTACCTAGAATGTACCAATAAATTCAATTAAAAAAAAAAGATGTACCATTGGATAGACATCTTACATTATTGAAAGGATCCAACCGTGCCAACCGTGCCAATGACAAATGTGAAGGGCCTCATGACCAAAAAAAAAAAGGACTGCTGTAGGAATTGGACAAATGGATTTATTTATAGTTTCCAATAACCATGGCTTCCATAGATTACAGAATTCCTCTGGACTTTTGTTTTCTTCATTTCCAATATGAGACAATTTTCACTGAATGATTCTATGGTCTTTTCCAGTGCTTGAACTCTCTAAATGCTCTAAGCAATTCCAAATAAATTACAGGGATTTGTAAAGGAATTCCGAAAACAAAAATAGCTATAGCTGATGTGTTCAGGGCTGATTTCCCAAGGAGCTAGGATTTGAGTTGGTCTTTGACAGAGCCTGGGATAGGTGGAAAGAGGACAGGTATTAAAATATTAAAGTTTTTAAAAAAAAAGTAGTACAACCTTGAGTTGGTTCCTTTAATTTTATTCAATTTTTTACCATTTTGTCGAACTCAAAAGTCAGGGCCAGCAGTTTATACAGAATTATTTTTTCTCAATATTTTACTATTTCAGTAAAACATGGCTTAGCATTGTTGCCATTTTTGCAAAATTTATTCCCAAAACAGAAAATACATGCCCAAAATATAGCATGCTAAGTTAGTAAAATGAACTTTTGGATGACAATCTCCTATCATAATGCCTGCTTGGCCCATGTAGGTATTCAAATAAATATTGTATTGAATAATGACTTTCTGAATCCAAGAATCAGGGTTTTTCATACATTTTCTATCCCCCTAAGTGATTTAGAGCACTAATGACTTTTGATGACTTGTCAAATGAAAAAGCACTCCCAATCCCATGTGGATCTGTTTTTATTACACTTACTTCCCAGTTGTTGACAAGATTGAGTACTTGGCGCTTGTTTAGATTTCTCTCTCATGATGCCTAAAGCCTCCAAATAAGAAATGAGGAAAAGCTGCACTTTATTTGGCAGTTTATGATAGGTCAGGCTCCTGCGAAGCACTTTATACACTTGATCCCATTTAATATAGCAGGAGACCTTTTACCCTCACACACTTGAATACCGATTTGAACTCAACATTTAAGAAGGAAGAAGACTGTATTTCAATTGCATAGCTCTTTGAATGGGTAGAGTAGGAGGAAAACATAATTTTTCTGCACAAATTTGTTTTGAATTCCTGTGTGTCCAGCACAACCACAATCAGATGTGTGCATAGGTGCACACTTTGAAAGCCACTTATTTTTGCAATGTGGCTCAACTTCACATCATAGCAAACCGATTATAAAAGGATAACTTTACATAAATATTATTAAGATATTTAATAGTGGTGTAGTGGATTAGTTTCCCTTATATTTGATAATGAACGAATGAGGCACATATTTCTTGAGAATGTTATCATGTGATGAACATTGTCTGTCATTTATGTAGGAGATGAAAATGCTCAAGTCATGTTTGTATTTCAAAGGGAGTCGGTAATAGTGGAGGAAGACAGGTATGCAAATGTCTACAGGTTAAAAGGAAGGAGTATACTGATTTAGTTTATATGTGTAGTGTGCTTAGAACATGACAAGCACTCTGTATTAGTGACTGTTCTTACTAAATGAATATGTATTTAGTCTTGTGGCCTCCTTCAACTCCTTTCTCCCAATTGTCCGTCTTTAAGGCACTCTTTCTGGCATATCTTTTCCTTACATATCTTGTATATTTATATTTATATATGTTTCTGTTCCTTACATCAATTGTAGCATATCTGCTGTTATCTAGCATTCATTTATTTAGTTAGTATATCTTGGAGATTTTCTTGTTTTAGTGTATAAGTGCTATGTTATGCTTTTTACCTGCTGCATAGAATACTATTTTGTGGATGAGCCATAATTAGTCCTCCACTGATGGCTTTTTTATATTTTTGCCATCACCAAATAACACTGTAATGAATAGCTTTGTACAAGGCATTTCTCATATGTGAAGTATATATACTTTTGGTATAAATACCTAGCACTGGAATTTCTGGACCCAAGAGTATGTATGTATGTTTAGAATTTGATTGCCCTATTTGTAAGCACACAGCAAATGCAATTTAGCAGGTTTCAGGGATCTTAGGGCCATTGGATTGAAAACCCCAGGAAACAGTGCTTTTTCATTGAGATTCTTGCTTTTAGTTTGTTTCACTCTAGGCTAGACTTTGTTGAGTGGCTCAGTAAGAAGTGCTGTGCTTAGGGAACAATTTACCCGGCACCTCACCTAAACACTAATACCAAAGAGAGCCCAAGATATAAAACAATAATAAAAGCAAAGTACACATTTCTCCTGGCACCTTCCACACACAGAAGAGAACAGAGTCTTTTTTTTCAGTGCTGAGGTTACTTGCCTCCTGGGCATCCTGAAATGTTGAAATACAATTCTGAAACATTTTGGTTCTTCTAAGTAAAGGGCGCCTCAACAGAGCAATTGTTAAAAAAAAAAGCAAACAAACAAACAAACTAGGCACAGTTCACAATTTCCTATGAATCCAAATAATTTCCAGTCCTCCATGGATGTATTCCCAGCCTGTCAAAAATAGGCCCCTTGACGAGCACATTAGATAAATAAAAAAAAAAGGACTTGCAGATATTTCTTGTAAAGAGAGAGTGAGATAAAGAGATAAGATTGTTTTCCTGCTTATGAATTTTCATATCCTTCCCCTGCCCAGATCTGATGGTGGTTACAATATCAGTCACAGCAGCAAGTGTCAGTGACTAACACAGCTATCGAGAGGGGTCTTTAATTTCCTGGAAGGCAAACACCATTGCTCATTACATCCACATCACAGACTGGAGATGCTGGAACTTCTGGGGAGTCAGCGATGGAGGAAATTACAAAACTGATGCAATTACTGAGAAAATGATGAAATAGCTCACAATGAAAGGCTTCAGTTCCCTTCAATTTCAGGTTTTGTGATATGCATCATTGTGGCCCTATCTTCAGGATTATTACGTCTCTCCTCTTTGTCATCTCACCTTCACTGTGGGGGAATACTTTGCAAAAGGCAGCTTACTTTCGCGCCCCCGTTCTGATTCTTCCAATGTTTTCATTTTGATTATTTCTTATATTAATTGTGGAATGTAGTTTAGTCTGGTAGTGAACTGGCACTTAATCTATTGTGATACTTAGGGCAAATTATTGGGCCCTCTTTTTCAGTTTCTGCTACCTGTGGCTGGATAAAAGGATTTTTCCTTTGTACAACGCAGGATCTTGACAGTGACTCAGGCCCAGACTAAGCTATTTTAGGACCCTGGTGGGAGCCAGAATAGCATGGGAACTGGGGAGGAGTATGTAGGCCACAGTAAAAGCTGGGTACTATTGAGGACAGAGAAGTCATAGATAGAGGATGTCTCTTCTCCAGCACTCCTTTCTGATAACTCTTCCTGTTTTAGTGTTTTAAATAAAGAGGCAGAGATTGAGTAGGGTAGATGACAACTAGGTGCACCTGGCCCCAAACACCTGAACTGTTCGTTCCCTTTCAGCTGACTCTCATGCATTTCTTGATAGCATCCCACCTATGAAGACAGAAGTGAAGTTTCTATATTAAATATTTTTCAAGCTCCCTAGACCAATAGGAGAGGCTCTAAAACAGGATCTCATAGTGATATCAACAGTAACTCCTACCTTGAACCATTTCTGAAGCATTTTCATGTGTATCTTGTTTGAACCTCACCACTTAACATTTTCTTGAGAAATTTATAGCTCGTGTTGCCTTCTAAAAAACCACAACAAATGGAACACATTGTGTGCGTGTGCATGTGTGCGTGTGTGTGTGTGTGTGTGTGTGTGTGTGTGTTGAACCACTGTCGTGTGTGTGTGTGTGTGTGTGTGTGTGTGTGTGTGTTGAACCACTGGTTTCTCAATGTTGGAATCCCCTAGGGAAAATGGAGACGCTGGTTCCCGCCTGCGATATCATAAAATATGTATCTGGTCTTTGTCCTTGTTTCCTGACATATAATTCCCGAAATGCTTGGAATTTCTGCAGCGATGCATCTTTGGGACAGGGACATTGAAGGTCCTGGATACCATTAGGATGGAGATCTGGTCACTGGAAAGACAAACACATGGTTAGAGGGTTGGAACTTTGTTCGTGTTTTTTTTTTTGGTACTGGGGATCGAACTCGGGACCTTGTGCTTGGGAGGCAGGTGACGGCGGAACCACTGAGCTAAATCCCCAGCCCTTTGTTTGCTTGTTTTGTTTTGTTTTATTTTGTTTTTTGAGGGTTGGAATTTGAACTCCACCCTCCAATCTCTGGGGACAAGAGAGGGCTGAGGGTTGAGTTGATTGTCCTGGCCAACAATGATCAAGATGTTTACATGATAAATCCTCCTTAAAACCTCCATTGTCCCCAAAGGACAATGTTGGGGGAGGATACAAGAGATTGTGTGCTCAGAAAGATCATGGAAACTCTGTACTCCTTCCTACATACCTTGCCCTATGCATCTCTTCCATCTGGCTGTTCACCTGTATCCACTGATGGACCTTTATAATAAGTGGGTACACATAAGTAAAGTGTCTCCCTGATTTCTGTGAGCCTCTGTAGCCAGCTGATGGGGGAGGGGCGATTGTAAAAGCTCTGATTTATAGCTGGTTAGTTAGAACCTCAGGACAGGACCTGGGGCACTCAGCTGGCATCTGAAAGGGATGACAGTTTTGTGGGACTGGTCCCTCAACCTGTAGGATCTGACACTGTCTCTAGGTAAATAAGGTCAGAATTGAATTGTATCAGAGAACACCATACTGGGAAAGCTGCCAGAGGATTGATTGCTGTCTGGTAGGAAGAAATGTCCACATGTTTTGGTGACCAGAGGCAAACTGTCCAAGACCAGAGGGCTAGAAAAATGCTTTTTTCCCCTGTACCTCAATACCACCCTACACACCCCACAAATTCTGGTTTCACTGGTATAGGTAAGAAGTTTATTAAATAAATGAGCAGGTTAAGGACTACGGAGTTGATGGGTTCTCCCTTTTTCATGATAGCAGTATTTGTGGGGTCCTTGCTCGGGGGAACTTCTCTTAGGCTCCTACACATGCCAAGGAGCTGTAACCACTGCTGTCTCCATCTTGGCTGTGCTGTTCTTATCTCCAGGGCATGAGACTTTGTGGAGTGCTCCCTGCTGCTGCTGCTGCTGCTATAAGAAGAAAGGCAGCCTCTACTAGCAGCTTCTCTTGAACACTTTGCAGATCCCTGGGCCTCACTCCTACTCCTGTGGTCGCAAGTCCTGACTGCCTGGACTGACCGGGAGCACAGACCTAGCACGCTCTGAGTTCCCTCCTCTTCTCTCATTTTAGCCCCACCCAACACCTTTTCCTCTCGCAAGTTCAAAGAAGGAACCCTTGAGCAGATGAAAGATGGATTTTGATTGTGTGTGTGTGTGTGTGTGCGTGCATGCACGCGTGCGCGCGTGTATGCAAGCTCATGAGAAGGGAAGATGATGTGTCTAGCCTAGTAGCAGTTGGCTAAAAATACTAGGTGTTAGAAATGCTCTCAGTGTTTAAACAATAGAAATGTGGTACTGAACATTTTAGAAAACTGGAGTTTTTGGTCATATGATGTGAGACCTGCTCATCAGATAATACAACAGAAAAAAGTTGTTAGACAAGTCCTTTACTTCTCTGAGCCTGCTTCCTCAACCAGGAAAATTGTGACTCAAAACCAGTCTGGCTGATTTAGAAAGTTCTCTTCAGGTCTAAATGCAAGGACTTGGGGTATATACATCACAGCAAAGACCATACTAGCAGAACCCACACTGAATGGTGTGAGGTGTGGGTTTGAGGGGTCAGCTCTGGGGACAGCACTTACCAGCAGTGTAGCTTTAGGCAAGTTCATTAACCTATCTGTGCCTCGGTTTTTTTCAGCTACTGCCTTTATGTAGGACATAAATACTAACTGTTAATAGTAGCGCTATAGTTGAATGTGGTGTCTCTTGAAAAATTCAATCTGGAATTTAATCCCTATTGTGGTGCTCTTAAGAAGTAGGGCCTTGAACATTAAACTTGCTGGAAGGTAAGATAGGCAGAACTCTGGAAGACATTGGTATAGGAAAAGACTTTATGAACAAATCCTCAGTAGCACGGGAACTAGCAGATAGAATCAACAACTGGGATCTCATCTTACTAAAAAGCTTCTGTACTTCAAAAGAAACCATCAGCAGAACTAAGAGACAATCTACAATGTGGGAAAAAATTTTTACCAGCTGTTCCTCAGACAAAGGACTATTATCAAGGATATATAAAGAACTCAAAACAATCAGTCCCCCAAATATAAAGACCCAGTTCAAAAATGGGCATCCGAAATGAACAGACATTTCTCAGATAAAGAAGTAAAAGCAGCAAGAAAATATTTGAAAAAATGTTCCACATCACTGGTCATTCGAGAGATGCAGATGAAAACAACACTGAGATTCCACCTCACCCCACAAAGAATGGCTGCTATCAAGAAATCACACAATAACAAATGTTGGCGGGGTTGTGGGGAGAAAGGAACCCTTCTCCATTGTTGGTGGGAGTGCAGACTAGTGCAACCACTATGGAAATCAATATGGAGATACCTCAAAGAGCTTGGACTGGAGGTTCCATTTGACCCAGCCATCCCTCTGCTGGGTATCTTTCCAAGAGAACTAAAAGAATCATATCACAGAGAAGTATGTGCACCCATGTTTAAACCGGCAGAGACGGTAATAGCTAAATCTTGGAAACAGCCTATTTGCCCATCCGCTGGAAACTGGATAAAGAAGTTGTGGTTTTTCTATAAAATGGAATATTACTCAGCCATAAAGAGCGAGAGAATAGATTCATTCATAGGAAAATGGATACATATTGAAGATATACACCTAAGTGAAAAAAATAAGTCATACATGTGTAAATACCAAATAGTTTCCCTGGTGTGAATAATCTGCAACAATGCATAAGATTCTAATAAGATTACATTAGACATTTAGAAATGGGAAGAAAGGAGCTAAAGGTGCAGGGAAGGTGTGATGGGTAGGGGAAGAACAAAAAGGGAAAAGAAAAAAATGTGAGAGAATGAAAAGATGAAAATAAAGTGTTTGTAGATGGGGAGGGGAGGAGGGGGTGAGGGGAGGGCAGAGGTAAGGGGAAAAAATGAGAATCAAGACTTGCCATGTAGAAGTACATGATCCCAGCAATGAATGTAACTGTACTGTATCCCTAAAATGTACCAATAAACTCAATAAAATTAAAAAAAAAAAAAAGAAGTAGGGCCTTCTGATAAGTGATTATGCTGTGAGAGCTCCTCAAAGGGGCTTCAGAAAGAGTGCACCACCTCTTGTTCTTCTGTTCCTTTCACCAACTGAGGACACAATGTCCCCCGCCCCCGATGGTGCAACACCAAGGAGCCATCTTGGAAGGGAATCTGGGCCCTCACCAGATACCAAACTTGTGGTGTCTTGAGCTTGGGCTTCCAGTCTCCAGAACTGTGAGAAATTTCTGCTGTCACCAAGTTATCCAACCTGTGGTATTTTGTGAGAGCAGCACACATGAAGTGAGTCAAGGAGCATCTGAGAAGGAAAATTACAGGGTGATGAAAACTAATTTTTTCCCATCAACATCTATCCTCTAGAATCATGTTCCTGCTTTATCCAGGAGCTTGTTACAAATGCAAATTCTTGGACCCACTCACACCTACTGAGTCAGAATCAGTAAGTGATAAAGCCCAGGATATGTTTCAATAGCTTCTCTAAAGGCTTCTCATGCATGCTAAAGCTTGAGCAGGATTGTCCTAGAACCTTGCTCTCCAAAGTGTGGTCCAAAGCCGGGTGTTGTCATCAGCACCTAGGGACTCAGCATCTTGGGCCCTACTCTGGAGCTGCTAAGTAGTAGTCTATGTGTTAGCAAGATCTCCAGTTATTTCTATGCAGGCTGAGTCTAGAGAAGCACTGCCCTAGAAATACATCTTTAACATGGTAGCCAATAACCGTATGTGCTACTAAAATTAAATTAATTAAAATTAAATAAGGTTAGAAATACAGGTCATCATTCATACTAGTGACATTTCAAGTACTCACTAGGCACATGGGACTAGAGGTCACGGTGTGGGCTGTAGAACATTTACACAATCTCAGAGAGTTCTGTTGGACAGTGCGCCTCTAGAGTAGTCACCATTTTTCTCCTTTGCGGTGTTGGGGAATTGAAACTCAGGTGTCATGCATGCTAGGTGGATGCTATGGCAGCGAGTGACACCGGCAGCCCGCCATCATTCCTTATAGTCACAGAGTATCTGGGTGGAACAGACTGCTTGGGATAAGGTTATCACACTCTGCTGTTCACATGTGCCAGGAAGATAAGTTGAATGAACGAGGCAGGCCAGTGAAGGGCTGTGAGGACAAGCACCATTGAAGTGGCTCGTGATGCTCAACCTCCTTGCTGGGGCTACAACGGGGAGGACTGGGGACATGGTCACCTGGGAAAAGCGTATTTTGATCCAGCTAATAGTTACCATGGAGGCTGGGTCCAGGTCAGGCTGGAGAGTTCTATTTTTGTTTAGGAAGCTAGAAATCTGGATTCTTAAATTTTGATATCTATGGCTGGGGAGTAATTCTGTGGCACGTCCCTTGTCTCATGCCTGTGGGCTTTTGGTTTTGAACCCCAGCACTGGAAAAAATTTTTTTAAAAAAAATTACTAAGTCAAAATTTTAAAAATGCTGTAGTGGCCAAGGAAACATTTTTTGCAGGCTTAATTTGATGTTGGCGTTGCAACTCAGAAGTCTAATTGGCTGGTTCTGCTTTGCCTGGGTCAGTTGCTTGCCTTATGTATAGCTTCCTTTCTGCCTTTATTTCTTCTTTCTTCTCTTTGATTTCTTTTCTCTGATTTCTCTTCCCCTTTCTTCTCTTCTTCCTCTAAATTTTTTTCATTCGATAAACATCTCTTGGATGGATTTCTCTTTGCCAGGCATGATGCTGAGGACTCAGGACACAGAGATGGGTCAGGTTATGGTTGGATCTAGTTTGTCTCCCAAAGGTTCACTGTTTGCTGAAAGCTTGGTCCCAGAGTGTTGGTGTTGAAGGTGGTTCAACAATTTGAGGAGGTGGAGCCTAATCTGGGTGTGGTGGAGCATACCTGTAACCCCAGGATTTGGGAGGCTGAAGTAGGAGAATCCAGGGTTTGAGGCAGACAGCCTGAGATACACAATGAGACTCAAACACAAAGCAAAACAAAACAACAGCAACAACAAGGCAGAGCCTAGGGAGATGTAGTTAGGTCGAGTTGGGAACATTATTGTTGGAAGCAGTGAATGTTGTTCTTGTGGGATCCTGGTTAGTTCTCATGAGAGGTTTTTTTTTTTTTTTTTTTTTTTTTTTTTTAATAAAAGAGATAGACTGGCTTTTCCTCGCTTTCTGGCTTTTTGATTCACCAAGTGATTGCTTCCTCTGCCATGTGCTCCTACCCTGATGCCACCCACCACAATGTGGCACAAACAGGGGAGATGTTACCAGAGTTGACGCCATGCTGTTTGAATTTCAGACTCTGAAACTATGAACTAGGTAGGCTTCTTTTCTTTGAGTTACTCAGCATCAAGTATTTTGTTACAGTAACAGAACACAGACATACAAACCAACATTATTTCTCACCCCAAAGAGCCCTTCAGACATAAATGTAGACAATGACAATGTAATCTGAGTAGTGCTGTTGAGA
Organism: Fukomys damarensis; assembly: GCF_012274545.1. Taxonomy (NCBI): domain Eukaryota; kingdom Metazoa; phylum Chordata; class Mammalia; order Rodentia; family Bathyergidae; genus Fukomys; species Fukomys damarensis. The sequence goes on from NW_022900932.1 coordinate 22,259,481, forward strand.
CATGTTCAAAGCCCTATAGAGTGGTGAATAAAAGAATAAGCCACCTTCTGGGAGAGGATCACAGAGGCCTTCATAGAAGGCAGGCTAGCTGATCTGGGTTTTGGAACAAGCATAGAAGTTCTTCAGAATGAAGGGCTGGGATAAGAGTAGGAAAAGGTATTTTTCTTTTTTTTATTCATTAATTTTATTGGTACATTTTAGGTATACAATACGATGGCATTCATTAGCAGGAATTTGTACCTTTACATAATGTATCTTGGTTCTTATTTTTTCCCCAATCCCCTGCCCTCTGTGGACCCCTCCACCCCTCCCTATTTATAAAGACTTTGTTTCCATTTCTCATATTTATTCCTTTCCCCTCCCCCTCTGACTTTCTCTCCCCTTTCGACCTTTTCTTCCTATGGAAAAGGTATTTTTCATGGAAAGAACAGCTTGGAAGTTTGACAGTGCTCAATGTATTTAGCCATAGAAAACTTCTAGGTGGCTAATACATATTGTACATAAAGTTGCTTATAACACCTGCTGTTTCAGAAATCTGTCAGCCAGCTGCTCCCCACCATTGCTTGAGCTACCTCTCCACTTCCCAGCTCTGCTCAGCTTCCCTCTTTTCCACTCACCAAGATCTATCTCCATCCACTTTTTTTTTTTTTTTTTGGTACTGGGGATCGAACTCAGTAACTTGTGCTTGCGAGGCAGGTGAAGACGTCCATCCACTTTTAATTCTGGTCACTGAGAGCAGCTCAGCAATCCGCCAACCCTTACTCCCACACTTGTTTCAGTAAGTAACATTGTCTGGTACTCAACCAGCCAGAAGGAGAAAAAGATGCAGAGGTTTTTAGTGCACCTCCTAGGAAGGCACTCTAAATACCAGGGACTTTGAGGATGTTATTTGGGTCCTGATTCAACAAACTTAAATAAAACTGACTCAAATAGTAATTTGAATACTGACTAGGTATCGATCAACATTTTAAGGTGTAATATTTTTGTGGCCACATTAAAACAGACTCATCCTTAGAGATATATCAGATATTTTAAGGATACGAGGTCTAAGTTTTCAGGATAATAAAAGGGAAGGGGAAGTGGATGGAGGTACTGACAAAACAAGTCTGTCAGAGTTGATGATTGTTGAACTTGGAAGTTGTGCACGTAAGGATTCATTGTACCAGCCTCTACTTTGTATGTTTGCATATGTATTATGTTTGAAATACATAATTATTGGTTGAATTCTGTTCCCTGCAAAGATATGTTGAAAATCTAATCACTCAAATATTCCCCACTTCTGAAGGTGACCTTATTTGGAAACAAGGTCTTTGTGGATGTAATCTAACTAAAATGATGCTGGGCATGGTAGCACACACTGGTAATCTCCAAAACACTCTGGAGGCTGAGGCAGGAGGATTGCTGGGAGTTAGAGGCCAACCTGGGCTATGTAGTGAGATCTGTCTCAAAAACCAAACCAAACCTAAAAGAAACAAAACTCCGCAAAACCCCCCAAACCCAAAACAAAAAACCAAAAAAGCTCAGATAAGGTCCTTAGGGTGGCCTTTACTGCATGATCTTTATACAAAGCAGGAAATGTGGATAAAGGCACACAGGGAGAGCCATGTGAGTGATGGACAGATGCAGACTGGAGAGACAGACACAGCTACAGTCTAAGGGGCACCAAGGGTTTTCTCCTTGAGGAGCACAGCTCTGCTGACATCTTGATTTCTAGCCTGTAGAACTGTGGGATAATAAATCCTTGTTATTCTAAGTCACACTTTGTGGTTCTTTGTTATGACAACCCTAGGAAATGAATACACTCCATCATAAAAAGTTAAACTAATAAACATCAGCTACTTTCCTCTCTTCTTCAGCTTTTCTTTTTCAGTATGGGAGAATCTGATCCAGCTGCATGCTACCACTGATCTACATCTCCAGCCTCAGCCCTTTTTATTTTTTATTTTGTGGTAGGGACTTGCTAAGTTGCGCAGGCTGGCCTTGAGCCTGCGAGCCTCCTACCTCCGCCTCTTGCGCTGCTGAGATTATAGGTGTGCACTATAGCTCCTGGCTCTTTAACCCTTTTTCTACTTTTTTTGGGGGGATTTTTTTTCCTACCGTACCATAATCTAAATGCCTTTATAATCTGTCTACCTTGAGCATGATGCTTTGTTACTTTGAATAGGGAGATGACACGGAACAGAAAATCCAGCTTGAGACTGAGGCAGAAGTAAAGAAGGAAGGACTCAGAGAAAAACCAGACAAATATGTAAACCATAAGCTCAAATCTACACAGTCCCCTGTAGCTTGCATTGCTCCTAGGAAGTCCTGCTCCTGTGAGCCTCTGTTGGCTCCCCTAGGGGCCAGTAGGTGTGGGTTTTGGCTCATGTCTGAGAGGCCCTCTCCCCCGCTCAAGCCCAGGGGCTTTCAGCTCACTCTGCGACGGGGCTGGATATGTGTTTGATACAATGCCCAAAGTGGGGTGAGCACGTCCGAGGTACTGGTCCATGGAAGAGATTCTGTGTGTGTAAAAAGTTTTATGCTTTTTTAGTAGTGAAGATGGAGCTGTGCATCTGGTTTTAGAGAAAGAGCGAGAAAGTGGCACAGTACTCTGAGTGTTTACAGGGACCTGAAAGGATTTTTTTTCCTTTGCTCAAGGAAAGATGTCCGAGCTCTAGATACCCATGTACAGTTGAAACCTTGAAGAAAAATGAGCTGGTGTAAGCACTTCAAACACACAGATGGTTTCTGCAAAGGCTCTTTCCTTAGATTGATTCAATTTCAGGAAAGGAGAGAATCTCAGGATACAAAGTTCTCATGGGAAGTATCACCACTGAAACTTAGTGATTTTAGCAGAATAATACATCATGACTTACAAAAAGTTTGGGCATTTCTTCACAAGGTGATTTTTAATATCCAAAGTTTTCTTGATTAAAGCTTTCTATTTTTCTATTCTACTCTCACATTTCTCCAAAGTAGGTTCTACCTAGATAAAAAATTGATGAAGAACATGACAAGGAAAATTAACCACCCCCTTCGCTCCCCCATATTCACCTAAACCCCTGGAAAAAGTTGGGGCACCTTTCCTTCATTCGCCATAAGATGGCAGCATTGTACAAGTAGTGGGGAGGGGTCCATCTGGAAAGCGTTTGCTTACGACTGGGTGGAAAAGTACACATCTCATTCCTTTGCCTCTACACCTCTACAGTGTTGTCTGTTAGGGTTATTGTCCACTACAGGCATTTCATGAATAAAACCCTCAAACCAGGGCCCCAGCAGAATCTTAAATAATCTAGCAGTTATGTAAATTTCTTGGGCCAGTGCTGATGTTGAGGCTGTGTAGAAGAGAAATACTTTTGTTCACAAAGGTAGTGTGTGTGTGTGTGTGTGCGCGCGCGCGCATGTTTAGATCTTTACAGCCCACATGTATCTCAGAATCAGTCAGTCAAGCCTAACTACACCAAAGCTGAATTGGAACTATTCATGTCGCCAGTGAGGAACGGAAAGTAACATGGATTAATTACTGTTATCATTCAGGCTACATTTTCTTTGGCCCAGGTTATTTTAAATGTGGTAATATGAAGCAGGAAGGGTAACGGGGAGGGCAGATGAATCTTGCAATCTAGTAGAGGTATGTACTTTCTATAAAGTAGGTATTAAACCCATAAATGCTCAACTTGAAATTCATTCGTCTCTTCCTTTTGAGATTGCCTTCTTTCCCGCTGTCGAAGCTCCATTATTTGTATTTATGTATTTATTTTTGAGACGGAGTCTCGCTATAGAGTTCAGAATGCCCTTGAACTCACTATGTAGCCTAGGCTGGCCTTGAGCTGTCTGCAATCCTCCCGCCTCAGCTTCCTGAGTGGTGGGATTACAGGCGTGCACCGCTACACCTGGCTCTCAATTATTTTTAGAAAGTGTTCTCCCAGGGATCCATTTTAGCAACAGCTTAAGAGATCAATAACTAATTCATGGATTTTTAGGTTGTGGTTCCAGGGTTGATTCACCTTCACCTGGGCGGAGACCTGGGCCACACGAAGAAGCCAGGTGAGCAGTAAAACATGAATGGAAGAGTGGATTATTTGATCCCCGAAGAAGAGATCAGTCCTTTTAGAGGACCCTCAGGGCTGGGCTTCATCATCACTGTGGGGACAGATTAGCAGTACGTCTCCATCTACGCCAGCAGCACCAAAGAGAATGGGGCTGAGGCCCAGGACCGGCGGCTCCGTGAGGGTGACAAGATGCTCTCAGCAAATGGCAAAGACTTAAAGAACCTGCACCAGGATGCTGTAAACCTCTTCTGTAACGCAGGCTACGCTGGCGTCTCTGAGTGCGACACAGGTTACAGGTGCAGAAGGGGCCTACAGGCCCTCGAGGTGGAGGGAACCAAGTGGTGTTCCCTTAGCGATGGTGCTGCTACCCGTGTTCGCCTTCACCATGGTAGCAGCCTGGACCTCTGTGAGATACTACCAGCAACAGCTTTGAGAGGCTTACTCTCTTCCAGCTTCCAGTGAACTTAATGTTTTCTCATCTTCCTTCCCTGCCAGTATCCCATGTCTTTCCTTCTCTCTGTGTAGCCAAAATATGATGTAAAGTGATTGATTCCTACCATGAACTTTGCTATTCTAAATCCTCAAGTCTTCATATCCTAATGGGAGAGTAAAGGTATTGTTTGAAGGAAAGCTGAAGCAAAGACTTGCTTAGAACAAGTGAGGAGCTCCATATTCACCAGCACTGCCAGTAGAAATTCAGCTGCCACCCAAAGAGGGAAAAGTCCAGTCTTCCTGTCACTGTGGGTGATACCTGTTTTCTTAGCTGGCATGCCTTGGGGGCCAGCTGTATGACATGAGAGGAAGAGAGGATTTTTCTTTTTTTCTTTTTTGAGGATTTTTCTTTCAATGATCTTCCTTGAGAAGTGTTTGTGGACTTTATTTAATTTCTAATTATATACCTTGGAGCCTGTTTGGACACAGGATATTGTGAAGAGCTTTTTACTTTTTGAAAAAAGCCAGTACATGTGTACAGTACATGTACATGTGCATATGGGATAGAATAATGTTGATGTCTTGTGGAGAATTAAAGAGGTAAGAAAGCTACTCTGTGGATTCTAGGTTTCTGATCTAAGGATTGATTTTAACTGAAGAACGTAAAAAGCTATCTGTAGAGCACATATAGTGGGAATGAGAGTGAATTTAAAAAAGTGAATGCCCAGAGGCAATAACAAAATTAGCAGCCAAATTGAAAATCTCAGAAAAGAGCCTGGCGTGGTGGCACACGCCTGTAATGCCAGCACTCAGGATGTTGAGGCAGGAGGATCACTGCGAGTTTGAGACCAGCCTGGGCTACACAGTGAGTTCCAGGGCAGTCTGAACTATATATATAGTGAGACCCTGTCTTAAAAAAAAAAAAAAGAGGAAAATAAAACCACAGAAAAGCAATATTTCTTTTCAGAATAGCTATGGTAAAATTGAGGTACAGTGCCAAAAAATAGCTCTGCTGCAGTGTATCTGTTACAACAAAACAACAGCTTGGATTTAAAGATGACTTCCCAGTACCTATGGGACACCACAGTGATTTTTGTGGTACCCCACAGTGCTGCTAAAGGGTCAGCTGGGATGATAGTGGGGAGGGCTTTAGCTGTGGGGCAAACCAACCCAACTAGGCAACTCCAGAAGGACAAGAGATTATGCCTCAGTTGTATTGCCTGAACATTCTCAGGCTATCTCTCAGTGTTTCTGGTTTTCAATAACAGGAAAAACCTGAGAGAAGGCATAAAATCAGCTCTGTTCTGATTTAGTTAAGGTCTGAACTGCTAGTTTTTTAAAAAAGCTGCTTTTAATAAGTTAAGAAACTGTCAAAGAAGGGGAGAAAATGAGTTTTGGTTAGTGCATGTTTCCTGGGGAAAGCCTGGGAACAGATTATAGATGAATGGAAGTTATGAAATACCAAAGATATCGGTGAAGTGGGAGCTATCCTGTTTTTATGATATTTAAGTTAGTTTTAAAGCACTGAGGATAGCTAAACCAAGGCTAATTTCTGGCTTTAATTTCCATTTTCTAGACAGCTGGCCAGACTGTAGGCTTTATGTCATTTTGACATAAGATTATGAAGACTTTTCTTTAGACAATCAATTATATCCAGTTTTAGCAAGGACAGTCTAGCAATCATTTAACCAATGTTGGTTGGATGTCAGCTTTGTCAGTACTCTTTTACAAGGAAGTAAAATAACCTTCATCCTACAGGGCATTTTGGTTCAGTGGGAAGAATACGCTTGAAATAGAATTGGTCATATAAGTAAGGTAATGTAAGTTAGTGTTAAGTTTATATTTCAGACTCTTAAGACATAAAAATTACTGAGAATCTGAGGCAGTTGAGAAAGTCCCATGGAGAAAGGGAGCAAGCTAAGGACCCTCGAGGAGCTGACAGTCTAGTTAACGAGAGATTTCAGGAATAGACGAAATGGTGAGAGTATTGTATATCATCGAGTTAAGTAACCATTGAAAGAAAGTGTTGCCCTGCAGAACAAGGGAGATGCACAGATGACCATCATCACATTTTTTAGAAATTCAGACAAGGAAAGCAGTCACATAATGGCATCAGACTAGAACGGAAAGGGATAGCTTTTAAAAAGAAAGGATCTCTGCCTCTGGATCAATTACTGATATAGGGAGAACCTTGCTGTTAACAATCCTGACATACCTTTTGCCTTTCAACCTGAACTGTTTGTTACTTTTCTCGACTCATTTAGATAACCAGACTCATTGTGGGTTCCACAGAGAAACACGCACAGTATTCCAGTCCTCATCTCCCCACTGTAGAAGCCGCATCTCCAGAGCCCTCCCTGTATGTGTAGCCGTGTTCAGCAGCTACTGTGGACCAGCTTCTCTCCCAGGATTCCCCTCAGGCCTTGGACATTAACTCCTGAAAGAACTTGTAAACGGAGCAAGTGGCAAGTAGGATAGAAAATGATTTAGATTTTTTTGTTTGTATACAAAATAAACACCTAGTCCATTGTGGGTAAACAACAACAACAACAACAACAAAAACAAACGAATTCACTAGAAACCCAGCAATTGAACAGCAAATACAAGCCATAAGCAAACATATGGCAAAACACTGAAACTCTGCTAGTAACCAAAGAAAAGCAAATTAAACAAAAACAAACATACTTACCTGGTAAATTAACAACAACAAAACTCTGAGTGTGACAAAATGTAATGTAGATGAAGGCTCCATGATCCCCGCTTTCTTATGCATTCCTGGCGGCATTACATATTGGCACAAAACTTTGGCAGTGCAATTTAGGATTATAGGTTAAAAGCCATGAAGATGTTCATATCTGTTGTTTTGATATCCTATACTTGGAGATGCTGATCCTAAAGAAATGGACAATAGAAAAAAACAGAAAAAAGCTTATATCACAAAGATATTTACAGCAACCTTCCATGGGAGGGGGAAGTCATCTAACTGTACAACAGTCGACTGCTTAAATTTGATGTAGCTACTGCATTATTATGGGGCTGTTAAGAATCATGATTATGAAGACAAAAGAGCATATGAAATAATTTTAATGGAAAATATAATACATGATGTTGTTTTCTATGCATCTCTCTGAAATAATAATTTAATTTGTAATGTAACTATCTTAAAATATGTTGAATTGACACATAATAACTGTATATTTGTGGGGTACAGTTAATGCAAATGTATATATTAAGTCATTTGAATATAAGACAAAAAGGATATATTTGTCCCTCCAGACGACTTTGTGGCCGTTCTCAGGTGAGAGCAGAGAGCAGGGTGAGGGAGACAGCGAGGCTGAGTGTTCCTTCTTTTTCTTCTTCTTCTTTTTTTTTTTGTACTGGGGATCGAACTCGGGCCCTTGCCCTTGTGAAGCAAGCAAGCGGTGGAAACACTGAGCCAAATCCAGCTCAAATCCAGCTCTGGCTGTGTCTCCTGAAGGGAGATCCCTGCAGTTCTGGAACAGCCCTACCCTCGGAATGTTCTCCTCCTGGTGCTCTCCCTCTTCTCAGGGAGACGGTTGCTCATCATTCCCTTGTAGTTTCTCTCTTCTCCAGAATCTGTTTGGAATTGTCCTAACTCACTTGTGTCTTCTGCTTCTTGCTGAGAATTGAACTCATATAAACAGTTTGATACTGTTCTTATTTAAAATAAATTATTTTGTGGTGTCTTGTGCAGGCAACAGAGGCTCTCTCTCCCAGCCTGACACTGGTATCATTTTAAACATGTGGACAGCTGGGCAGGGTGTCACACAGCTGCACTCCCAGTTACTCGGGAGACCGAGGCTGGTGGATCACCTGAGCCCGCAGGTTCCAGACTGACTTGGACAACACAGTGAGACACCACCTCAGCGGCAACAACAACAACAAGCTTCATCCATCAGACCCTGAGACACGACGGCCAAGAAGAGTTGTGACTGGAAAGTGTTACAGCTTTGTGTGGGGGTTTTAGCCGGAGAAATGAAAACCACTAATTTCCACAATAGTCAAACCTTCCCCTCAATGAGAAATCCTTAAATACTGTAGTAATAATAGCAGATAATAAAAGAGCGAGTAAGAAATTGAAATGTGAATATATAGCCTAGTCAGTAGCACTCTGGATATTTTATGGAGACAATCGAGAAAAATGGTTAGAGGGTTTTTTGTTGTTGTTGTTGTTTTTTTTTTGATGATGCCCAAAAAGCAGTATGTGGGGGTGGGGGGCGGATTCAGAAAGACAGACTGCTTGAAGGCAATGCTGATGTATTCATACAAGAGAGAAATGGGTGGCTCTGGAAGTGTCATTCTGCCTGAGCAGTGGTCATCTTTCAACTGGATCTGTAAACCAAGATCAAATTCTCTCGAGTAGATGTAAACAATACATGGACTGCTTTTCATGGTGAAACCAGGAAGAAGAAAAGCACTGAGTAGTAGTATCTGTGAGCCTCCTTGCCTGCATTTTAGAAGTAATTACTTTCTAAACTGAATCCACCCTCAAGTCAACCTTGCAAAGAAGCAGAGGCTCTGCCATAATACACATAGAGACTGAGTAGAATTGGTACCCACCTCTCCCCTGCAAGGTCCTGTGGGCCGGAGCAGCAGCAGTGAGGGGCACATGGACCTCCTGGCGCTGCCTTGCTGTATAAATGAGCTCTTCCATTCTCTAGGGCAGGCTCTGGACCTGCAGTCTTTGTAGCTCCTGACTTTGCTACCTTTTTCATGAGCCAGAGGCAGAGCATATGACACCCAGAGGGCATTTGAGTTACTAGAGCCTGTGGTCACAGAAATTATTCCTGGAACATCTTGAATTGTTGATCAAAAGAGAAAATATCACATATACAAGAGTTTTCTTTGAAGCATAATTTTTGGGAAATATCACAAGCATGGAAACAAATTTCAGGGTCATCAGTAGAGATTTGACTAAATAAATTACAGTCCATCCATTCTGAGACAGAGAGCTCTACCTGCCCGGAGTGTTTCAGTTAGCAGAGACCACGTTTTAATGAACACATTCTTTATACATCTTTGAACATAAGATCCACTTTTAAACAAAAGCAAGGTTTGGACCATTTTGTTTAGTGGGGTAACATTTGTGCAAAATGTATTTGTATTCCTGTATTTCACAATGACTACACTGAAAGAGAAACTGAGAAGCTGATACCTAGTGGCTTCTAGGAAGGGACCAGGGGACAAAGTGGCAGGACAGGAGCAAGAGGGAGCCACTGTGATTTTGAACAGTAAAAATATCTTACTTATTCAATAAGCAAATTAATAATTTAATAAAAGGATTCTTCCTTATTTCTTTTACTGTGAAATAAGATTTCTAACTACTCAGGAGGATGAGGCAGAAGTTCTCTTGAGACTAGGAGTTTAGTGCCAGCCTGGATGACATGGCAAGACTTAAAGGAAAATACACATTTCTTGATGTTTCAGTTTATGACTATTCCTCTAACAAATCTGATGTGCTTGTTAGCTTCTCTGAACTGTTCCTTGGATATCAGTCAGAAAAGGATGAACATAAATTGTATTTTGCTCATATGTACATATTTTAAACTTATTTGTGTATATGTTCTTAAAGGTGTGTGTGTGTGTGTGTGTGTGTGTGTGTGTGTGTGTGAGTGTGTGTGCATGTGCATTCTAATGGATTTGTATATTCCAAATCAGTCATTGAAGATAGGGAAAAGTTTCCAGCCAAGTGTGGCAATGTGTGAAAGGGCCAGAAATTGCTAGTCTGTTCTGTGGGAGAGAGTAAGCCAGTCTAACTTTTCCCATGGATAAATGTTGGGGAGTTTAATAGTATGAGAGCTGATTGAAAACACATTAGGACCAAATTATTATGTCCTTGTATGTGAAGTTAGGGAGTTTGGTTTATAATGTGAGGGTCCATGGGGGATCTGTGAGCAGGGGAGAGAAGGGTTCAGAGTGCCAGAAGGAGGGAGTAGTGGTGGTGACTGTGATGACTTTGGTTTTCCTTCGTAGCCATAGTGACTTGTATTGGGGGTCATGGACACATGTCATACAGTTGATATGTATTTTAAAAATATCAAAGTGGGCTGGAGTTGGAAGGAGGACTATAACATAGGCTGGGGAATAATATATAAAAAACCAATCATGAGCTGTAAGACTTATCAAGGGAAAAAACAAGTCCTGAGAGCAGAGAATATCAGAAATGCTGTGAGCCTTACACAAGGCCTTGCGCTGCCCCAAATATATCTCAGAAAGAAGCAATTCTGTGCAGTTTTGTACCCTGACATGCAGTAAACTTGATCCCTCCTTTGTCCAGCAGAGGGAGAGAGAGAGAGAGAGAGAGAGAGAGAGAGAGAGAGAGAGAGGGAGAGAGAGAGAGAAGAAAACACGGACACTGCTATGAGGGGTCCACTCTGGAGAAAGGGGAGCAGCATGTGGTCTTTTTCTTAGGTCCTCCTTTGTGGACTGGCTGTGCCCAGTTTTGGAAGGTAATGAGAGCAGCACTTAGTACTATGCTCACATTACTGCTTACACTGTCAGGGAGTAGAAGTTATCATTACCGCCTTCGGTGCGCATGAGGAAACAGGCTCAGGGAGTTTACAAAGCCCTCCCACAGTTACACAGTGAGAAAGGAAGGAGCCTTGATTTGAAGTCCAGACTCCCTGACTGAAAAGTTCCTGTCCTTTCCACTCGCTCAATCTATTTCACAAATGAACTTGCAAACCTGGGTTCAGAACGACCCTTTAAGATGCCGAAGGAATGGCAGCAGATATAGTACTAGCACCTTGCTCCCCAGGAGCTCTGGTGGTAAACCAGAGAAAGAGGAGAAAATAAACATTGCAGGACCTGTACCTCATCCAGGCTCACTAGTGAGTGAGGAAGAAGCACAATGTGTCTAAGAGGACATTTCTGAGCCATTCTGATGTTCTGCAATAAAATAATGTCAGAAACGTTCACCCCAATTTTGCCACATGCATACACTCCTGATGTCCTTTCTTAGTATCGCTACGGTAATGGAAATCGTAAGATTTCATAGATGTTTACAACCTGGGAAGAACCCGTGAATTATTAACCAGCCTCTTAACAGTGTTCCAGGTTATCATATTTTCACAGGGATAATTCAGGAAGATCTGTTTCTAAATCACATTGGGAGAGTCACCTGAGCAAGGATCTGTAAATCACTGCCTGAATCCAGCTTGTTTTTATCACTAAGTTTTATTGGAACACCCCCCTCCCCCCACGTGCAGTTTCTCTGTAGCTCAGTTGCATTGCAGGGGCAGACATCAGTAGCTGCTACAGAAACCATATGGGCACACAACCTAAACTTTACGGAAAAATTTGGCGAACCCCAGCGCTGGAGGTGTGCACCAAAACAGGTATTGTCTTTGTGTGTTCCTACATATAAGCACATTACTGCCAAACACTTTCTGTTTCCACTGATGCTTTCTTTCTTTCTTTCTTTCTATCTTTTCTTCTTTTTTCTTTTTGGACCAGGGATTGAACTCAGGACCTTTCACTTATGAGGCAGGTGGGGGCATCCACTGAGCTAAATCCCCTGCCCTTTTTTGGGATTATTTGAGATAGAGTCTCGCTATGTAGTCCAGGCTGGCCTCAAACTTGTGGTGATCCTCCTGCCTTAGCCTCCAGAGTGCTGGGATTAAAGGAGGGTACCGCCATGCCAAACTAATGTATGTGTCTTAAAGTCTAGAAGACAAGTACATTTCAGATAGGTGCTGTGTACACTCTTCTTTTGGAATGACTTGCAATGTCAAGTAAAATATGCCTGAAGTTTTTCCACTGGAAAAAAACCCCATATTTCCCAAATGTCTTTGCAGACAATGTGGTGCAAGAGAGAGATCCCCAGAAGCTGGCTTGAGCTAGGACCTACCTCAGCAGTTGAGTGAGAAGTGTGCTAATCCCTGTCACTTCTCCATCCCTCCATGACCTCAAGCAGCAAAGAGCATCAAGAGCACAAAGCCCATGGGCCACATTCTTTGTCACTGGAGTCTTCTGAAAGGCCTGAGATACCCATGGATACCCAGCCTTGCTCACACACGGCTCCCTTAGAAGCCTAGTACCAGACGAAGCTGCTAAAGAAAATATAAGTCTGTGATATCTGCCCCTTTTCTTTATGTGATGCTGGGGATTGATTGTCTTCAGACCTAAAGCTGATGAGCAGGTGAGGGGAGGGTGGAAAGGAAGTAGGGATACTCACTTCTTGTGCATCTGGTCTAGGAGCCCAAGTGAGTTTGATTGATCAACTTCATGCAGGTTGGGAAGGAAATGAGTCATTGGAACAAGGGCTGTTAGAACAAGGGCTTTTGTCTGTTTTACCTGAAAATTTCAGGTCTGGAATGTCTGTTTCTCTAACCCCTGTGTGAGATAAAAGCTCAGTCATTTGCACTCGGTGTAAAGAGAGTGTGAGAACAGACATTTCTGGGGACAACTGGGGACATATAAGCACTTGGGGAACAAGTTCTCCAGAAGTGACATCTCGTCCAGAGGGGCCTTGGAGCTGTGCATATGTCCCAGGCCAGCCTTACTCCTCCCTCTCCCTTTTCACAGCTGCACTACAGAACAGTGCCTCCATTAAAGAAACCTCTGGAGATGAAATTCCTTTACAATGAACATGGTGTGTTAAACAAAATAACGGCTTCATAAATCAGGCTAAGCAGTGCTGCAATATATCAGGTGGTTCTGCTGCAATATTCCTGCTGATCTATGCAGCTGGGCACAAATGTCTTCAGGCACAATTTTGCTTTATCCCCCAAAATTGAAAGAAATGGTGTGTACTCTCCCGCACGGAAGACTCTACCTCCCTCCTCTTCAGGTATTCTGAGACCTCTTGCTTTTTGACCCTCTCAACTACAAAATTTGTTTAACAAGATTATTTGTTGAGGTTCTTCTAAATATTAGAGAAGGGGATTTGGGGAGAAAAGTAAGTATTCATACTAACTTTTCACAGAGTATTTTAAGTGTATAGAACAAAATGGTATGAACTCATATGAGAAAGAAATCTGTCCACTTTGATGAGGAGGATGACATTGGAACATGTGCAAAATTTCTAAAGCAAAGTGTTTGGTGTCTTCAAGGAACAAGAAGACAGGTACCCCTGGCTAGAGAATGAGGGAGAGAGGCCAGGAAGCACACCAGGAAGGATTGCAGAGAGCTGGGGGGTCATGCTAATGATTTTTGTCTTTATTTTAATAACACTGCCCAGAAGCACTTCCAGGAGGAGGGTTAGGAAACCAATGTATATTTTAAAAGAATAGGTAGGAGAGGAAGAAACTCAGATGGAGGAGATAATTAGGAGGCTGAGATGCAATCAAGATGATAGGTGGTATTGGTTTAGATTGGGTAGA
>NW_022900932.1:22278287-22346639 GCF_012274545.1 Fukomys damarensis
CTGCAAAAGGAAAGAATCTATTATAAAGTTAATGTGTTTTGTTGAGAACAATTGTGGTTGAAATTTCTTTGCCACATTTCAAAAGTGAAACATTTAATATTTAATTTTCAACTTGTTTGAGTTAATGTAGGCTTTAAAAGTGAGATTGCTGAGTATTACAGAAGAGGGGAGAGGCTCGCAAGGATAATGGAGGAAGTATATGATCACAGTGTTTTATACATGTACAAAAATGTCATAATGAAATCTCTCTTTTGTTTTTTTTTGTACCAGGGATCAAACTTGGGTCCTTGTGCTTGCAAGGCAGGCAGTGGAACCACTGAGCTAAATCCCCAGCCATGAAATCTATTATTCTCTGTAAGTGATACGTGGGAACAAAAAAACCAAACTTGCTTTCTTTTTTCTTGGCGAATTGATCATATTGCTAAAATGAGCCCCCAAGTAAATTTCCAGATGAAGTCTTTTGAATCCAACTTTAGATCTTATTTTTTTGGTTTTTTGAGACAGGGTCTCACTATGTAGTTGAGACAGACCTGGAACTCGCTATGTAGCCCAGACTGGTCTCGAACGCATAGCTATCCTCCTGCCTCAGCCTCCCAAGTGCTGGGATTACAGGCATGCACCACCACACCTGGCCCAACCTTAGATCTTTAGCATTGTTATTTAAGGATGTGAATGGCAAATTAGAAGAAAAAATGAAATACATAATATGTTCTAATATGATTACAATAGAAATATAATTTATAGTAATAACATCGTAAAGCATTTCTTTAGAATCATGTAAATTTTAGTTTGCCTCTGGTTCTTCTGATAGCTTCTTCCTTCTGCTACTCCCAGTTTCTGTTTTATGTGGGTTTTTGATAAGTTAATTTGGGTGTGATAGGCAAATATCTTGTGACTTTCTCAGAAAACCTTTCTTGGTGCCACTTTCAGAGCCATACAAGGCTTGTGGTTGGGAACAGTCTGGCATTCCTTTGTTCTTTTATAGCAAATCATATAGTAATTTATAGTAATTTATTTTGCATTATTTTGGTGGGAGTTTTGGGGACATTTTATAATATCATAGAAATTTAGTGCTGGGAGAAACATTAAAAGCTAGTCTAATCCCTTCATGTACAGACAGTAAATTGTGGACCATGAGTTGTTTGCTTAAGGTCCCACAGATAATTAGTGACATATTAAGAGCTACAACTTTTAACAGTAGTCTAATGTTCTCACTAGACCCTTGGCCTTCCCTCACAAGGTGCTTGCTAGTCTCTGTCATAGTGGCTCAGAAAGCTAGAAGTCTGTATATGGCAGTAGTCAAAGACTACAGCGTGTGTGGGGGGTTGTGAATTGAATGTTAAAGCCTTGTGAGATGTCAGCTAGAGAAAATGTTGCAGTGGTTAATTTTTGTTCTTTTTCATTCCAGCATCTATCCTCTCAACTGATAATGATGCCTCAATTGCTGTTAAGGAGAACCACCCCTCCCTATTGGACGAAAACTTACTTTGGCTGTTAAGCAAGGTATTCCCCTGTCCTCTGGCGAAGGAGTGGCAAAGCTTGTATTAGTTTCCTTTGCTGCATAAGAAATGTTCATACATTTAGTGGCATTAAGTAACACAAAGTCATTGTCTCACAGTTTGTGTAGGTGAAGAATAGTCATGAGTCTATTGGGTCCTCTGCTCAAAGTCTCACCGAGTCTCAAGGTAGCAACTGGGGCTCCAGTCTTATCTGAGGCACTGCATCCTCTTCTAAATTACTAGTTTTTGGCAGAATTTAGCTCCTGCAGTTGTAGGACTTGCTGGTTTTCAGTGGGGGACCATTCTCAGCTCCTAGAGGTTGTACACTGTTACTTTTCTCTTTCTTCTAAGACAAAATACCTGACACCCGAAGTTAAAGAGGGAAAGGTTTGTCTGGCTTACAGTTTGTAGAGGTTTCAATCCAAATCGGCTTGCTGCAAGGCAGGGTGGCAGAGAAGCAACAGTTCATGACAATGGAAGCAGCAAAAGCAACAAGAGACCTTAACACCATCTTTCTGCCCCTTTTATCTCTAGATTGCTGGGATTAGGGTGGTTCTAAACCAATCACTCAGGTGGTTTAGTAATCAGAAGCCCTTAATTCCAGGATTACACAGTCTAGATTCAGTTCCACCTTATAACTGCATGAGGCTTTGTGGGGACATCTAGATACAGGCTGTAACATACACTATTCCTTGCCACGAGGCCCTGTCCACAACATGGTACTTTTTTTTTTTTTTAAAATTTTTATTGAATTTATTGGTTCAATCTAGGTATACAATACAATTACATTCATTATTGGGATCCTGTACCTTTACATGCTAGTTCTTGATTCTCATTTTTTCCCCTTGTCCCTGCCCTCCCTTTACACCCTCCTTCCTTCCCCATTTACGAACATTTTATTTCCATTTTTTCATTTTCTCATATTTTTTTCCTCTCCCTTATTACCTTTCCCCCACCCTTCCCACTTTCCCTACATCTTTAGCCCTTTACTTCCTATTTCACATTATTAATTATCTCATTAGGATCTTGTGTACTATTAAAGTTTTTCACACCAGAGAAACTATTTGGTATTTCAGTTAAAGAAATCTCTGTATGAACATGAAAAATAGGGAATCCTAAAATAAAACTAAAAAGGAAAGTAAAAGAGAAAAGGCAGTGATGTAAAATTAAAATAATCCTTAATTCTGAAGAAGAAAATGGTCCTTGAACATATTTAAGTTGCTTCTTGCTCTTGTAGTCTTATATTATTCTTTTTTTCATTATTTAGAGAATACTTTATTGTGTCTGTAATCAAACCCACGTAGATATGACCTTTCATATTAATACAGTGCATTACCCCTGTAGAAATGGAAAAAAAATTAACATTTCTAGACCAATATGGCTATTAATTTCTGTACAATGCCAACTCAACACAGTAAATTGGGATAACTTTTTCCAAAGTTGACAGCACAGTTAAAATTTTCAAAAATTCAAATTATACACACACACACACACACACACATTTATATTTATATAAAAAGACCAATAATAGCAGTATGTTATGCATCAATAGCAGCACAGCTTTTCCAGGTTCTGCAGTCATCTGAACAAAATTATAGACATTCAGCACACTCCATTAAAAAAACAAAAACAAAAAAACAAAGAGAAGAATAATACCCAGGAAACAGCAAAGTTCTGTTGCTGTTGTGGTACCTGGCACCATTTTTTTCTATTAGCCTCTTAATCATCATCTGGAGAGAGAACATTCTAGAGTAATATCATTAAATGTAGCTCTGATAAAGCACGGTCCCTACTATGTATCATAAAGCAGGTGCTAGATATTTTACATTCATAGAGGTACATACAGTACCGTCCTACATCAATAATACTAGATTCAGTTTAGGTTTGAAATTTAGTTTGTCTGCAAATAAGATTGCTACCCCTGTTTTTTTCTGGGCTCCTGTCACATGGAGAATTGTTTTCTATCTTTTCACTTTCAGTCTCTGGACTTCTTTTTGCCCTAGGTGTGTTTCTTGTATACAACATATTGTTGGATTTTGCTTCTTATTCCATTTTGCCAGTCTATTTCTCTTGATTGGTGAGTTGAGGCCATTGGCATTGCTGGTTATAACTGATATGTACTGACTTATTATTGACATGTTATTGGCCTTTTTTGTGTTTTCTATCTTTTCACTTTCAGTCTCTGGACTTCTTTTTGCCCTAGGTGTGTTTCTTGTATACAACATATTGTTGGATTTTGCTTCTTATTCCATTTTGCCAGTCTATTTCTCTTGATTGGTGAGTTGAGGCCATTGGCATTGCTGGTTATAACTGATATGTACTGACTTATTATTGACATGTTATTGGCCTTTTTTGGACTCTTTTTACTTTTTCACCTTTTCCTTTTAATTTCTTGCCTTGCCTATTTGATTTGCTCTGTTGGGCCTCATGGTGTTGTTGCCTTCATTATCTTTTTCTAGGATATTGTTTAGAATTGCTTGTAGTGCTGGTTTGGTATTCGTGTAATTTCTCAGGTGTTCTTTGTCGTGGAAGTGTCTTATTTCCCCATCCATTTTGAAAGAGAGTTTTGCAGGATACATCAGTCTAGGTTGGAGGTTGTTCTCTTTTAGTACTTGAAATATCTCATTCCAGGCTCTCCTTGCCCCAAGGGTTTGTGTTGAAAAGTCTGCTTTGATTCTGATGGGCTTTCCTTTATATGTGATTTGTTTCTTTTCTCTTACTGCTTGTAGTATTTTGTTCTTCTGTTGGGTTTCTGGGATGTTGATTATTATATGTCTAGGTATAGATTTTTTTTTTTTGATTGTGGCTAGTTGGGGTCCTATCTGCCTCACTTGTCTGAATGTCAAATTCTTCCCCTCTGTTTGGGAATTTTTCTGTCATTAATTCTGTGAACAGCTTTTTTAAGTCTTTTGTATTTTCTCCTGCTACTTCATGGATTCCTATCAGTCTTATGTTATTCTTCTCTGCTTCATCTAGGAGTTGCTGGATCGATTTCTCATAATCCCTTACTGTTTTTAAGAGACCTCTCTTTTCACGGTCACTGATTGCAATCTTACCTTCTATATCTGAGATTCTATCTTCACATTCTTTTATTCTGTTATGTACACTTTCAATGGCGTGTTTAATCTCCTGGATATCTGTTTGAATCTGTTTTATGGATTCCATTTCTTTCCTATGTTGGGTGTTTATTGTTTCCATTTCTTTCTTATGCTGGGCCTTCATGGCTTCTTTCATGGTGCTGAGCTCATCTATTTTTTTTGTCGGTTTCTGTTCTAGAGTCTCAAGTCACGAATTTCATTTTGCTCACCATCTCTATGGTTATCTGGGAAATTATTTCTGTTTTGAATTTTTCTAGAGCCTAATTGATCTGTTTTGTTACTTCCTGTGCTTTGAGTTCAGTGTGTCCTGGTGGTTTACTATCGGCCTTTTCATCCTCATTTGTCCTCCTTTTGCCATTGGTGAACTGGAAGTCTGTCTTTGTGTCTTGCTTAAGTGTTTTCTCATTTTTATTTTTGTTGTTGGGCTGTCCTTGGTTTAATCTCTGGGTTATCACCCAAATCTTCCTGATATAGTTGCACCCTAGCTTCTGGTTCTCTAACGACCCACAGACATTTTCATCTCCATATCATCAGAGAAAATAGCTTATTGAATCAACCACAATCTTTTATCCCAACCAGCAACACAATATGATCAAGCACAACTTGGAAACTGACCACCTGTGGTAGTCACTAGTCTATCACCCTTAAACCATTTGAATTACATTGAAATCAAGAATCAGTCCAAAACATGTCTGCAGTGAACAAACTTTTCAATATAGTATATTTACCATTTAGGATGGGGGCTCAGTGCTAGGACTCAAGACCCCTGATCTCAGTCAGCTGATGGCTGAACCCCATGACGCAGACTGACCTCGGGCTGCAAGGCCTCGATTGAGTTCCCCAACCTTTTGAACGGTTGAACTCCACACCGTTCTACTACAGGTTTCCCACGCCCTTTCTTTAAAGATGTTCAATGTTGGGAACTCAGAAAAATACCCTCTATGACCACCTCTGCCTCTGCAGAGTGCGTCCAAAGACTGGCTCAATCAGGAGGTCTGTGAATGTGCGGGGGTGTGTGTGTAGGGGAGTTGTGGGGGTTCAGGGGCACCCACGCGGCTACCTTCCTGGTGCTGGAACAGTGGCGGCTCCTGGTGGGGAAAGGCTATCCACAACATGGTACTTTCATTCTTCAAGGTCAGCAGGAGGATTTTTCTCTGGTCTATATAACAGAATTCTAGATAATATAAAGTGATCATTGAAGGGACTGTTCCATCATATTCACAAGTCCTGTCCAATTGAGGGGGATGTTAGCAGCAGGGGTGCTTATTTTTTCCCCATTCTTCCCTTCAACCCCGCCACACTTCCCTATTTACAAAGACTTTGTTTCCATTTTTTCACTTTCTCATATTAATTTCATTCCCTTCTTTGCTTTCCCCTACCCCTCTCCCTTCTCTTTGCCCCTTTTCTTCCTATTCCACATTATCTATTATACCTTATTCACACTTTCAGTTTCTCATACCAGAGAAACTGTTCGGTATTTACATGTGTGTGTCCTATTTATATCACTTAAGAGTATCGCCTCAATGTGCATCCATTTAGCTATAAATGTCTCTAAGTTCTCCTTCTTTTGTTGAGTAGTACTCCATTTTAGAAAAAATCACATTCTCTTTATCCAGTCTCCATTTGATGGGTAATTGGGCTCTTTCCAAATTATAGCTATTACAAACTGTGCTGCTATGAACATGGGTGCACATATATTGCTGTGGTATGATTCTTTAATTCTATGGGGAAAATCCCAGCAGGGGAATAGCTGTTCTTTGAGGTATCTCCATACTGATTTCACCAGCCTACACTCCCACCAGCAGTAGAGCAGCATTCCTTTTGCCCCACAGACCTAGCAGCATTTATTATTGGTTGATTTCATAATAGCAGCCATTCTTTCTTGGTTTGAAATGGGATCTCAGCATTGTTTTCATTTTCATCTTTTGAATGACCAGTGATGTTGAACATTTTTCTTATGTTTCACATGCTATTTCTATTTCTTTGTATGAGAAATGTCTGTTTATTTCAGATGCTCAGTTTTGGGTTGGGTCTTTAAATTTGGGAGGTCTGATTTTTTAAGTTCTTCATATATATTCTAGATAGTAGACCTTTCTCTGAGGAATAGCTGGTGAAAATTTTTTTCCCAGATTATGGGTTGTCTTTTCACACTGTTGGTGATGAGAATGATGAGGGCCATCTTAAGACCTTGCCTATGACACTACTTAAAGTAGGCCAATCAGACTAAAAATTTCAGTCCTTTCATTTACACAGTTCTATTTGTATGGTAATGCCACATAGAACATGCACACAGTAACAAGTGACAGGTGCCCAGAGTCTGCTACTTTTAATTTAGCTGCCTTGTGAAGATTTCTACTTTACTTGAAAGGAATAGACTTGTCAACAACTGCAGAGTTTTAGAGGCTTAACCACTTTTACACATTGGCCATCTCTAAAACATTCAGGAGCTTTGACTTTAATTTTTCATTAATTAGAGAATAACTCTAGGTGTATATTTCAGACACTAAATGTGAGAAAACAGTATAAGTTGGGCAAAGAAAACTTCTAAATTCTTACCAGTAAAATCTTTATGAAGGCTCAGTTGGTAAATTACACATACTGTAAAAAGTAATGTAATACTTATCAAAAAATTGCTGTATTACAAATGACTGGAACTGCAATGCCTAAGCAATGAATTTTGAGTTGCTTTTTAGTTATTATGGTGCTTGTACATAAATGAAGAAGACTGAAGTTATACTCTAGTCAGCAATAGAGCAATTTACTCAGAGGATTTTTGTACCTAATCAGTCCTCTAATGCTATGATCAATTAAGTAACAAATGGAAGCAAGGAAGATGGTATCTTTTTAAAGGATGTCATGCCACTATAATATTCAACTTCAAGTTCTCTAAAGAGGTAGTTCTCTTTGATTTAGGAATAGGAGAGGCCTGGACCAATCAAAGACATCTTATTTTTAAACCCAATCAGATATCAAAGGACTGAATACATTTGTTAAGAATGAAATCTTATACTTGGTTACTTACAAGAATTGAATTTATTCTCTATAAAACTCTCTGATCTATTTCTCTATGTGGAATTGATGGTAGTAGGGTTTTTATAAAGGCAGCTGAAGTTAAGAATTTTAAGGATTGCAAAAAAGACAACTGTGATTATATTAATGGTTATGATTATAATTATGAAACAACTAGATCCACAGACCACCCTTTGTATAACTTCACAGAATTACAACATTATCTTCTTTCTTTATAAAATAATGTCTCTTTTAGTAATTTTGACTTGTGTTTTGGGGCTGTTATACAAGAAAATTGTCTTTTCACTTGACTGTATGTTGGAGTTCTCCAGAGAAACAAAACCAATAGATTACATATTTAAGAGGAGACTTATGAAGGAATGGTTATGAGGTTATGGAGGCTGAGAAATCCAGTGATCTGTTGTCTCAAAATTGTAGAAATAGTAAAATTATTGGTGTAATTCAGTCTGAAATCCTGAGAACCCAGAGTGCGGATTCTGAGGGCAGTAAAAGATAGATGTCTTAGCTCAAGGGGAGAGAGAGAATTTGCCCTTCCTGTCTTGTAAGGTGCTCTTCTTTACTCAGGCTACTGATTCAAATGTTTGTCCTTTGCAGAGACACCCTCAAAGACATACCCAGAAGTAATACTGTTCCAATCATGTTGGCGTTTGACTCAGTCAAATTGATACATAAAATTAACAATTCAGGAAGCTAGGGCAGTAGGATGGCTTGAGCTCAGGAATGTGGGACCAGCACATGCAACAGTGAAACTTACAGCTATATAAAATATGTATAATATAATATAATGCAGCACAATACAGTACCATATGTGAAAAGAAAAGCCAGGCATGGTGGTGCATACTTGCAACCCCAGTACTCTGGGAGGCTGAGGTAGGAGGATTACAAGTTTGAGCCCAGCCTGAGCAATTTAGTGAGACCTTTTCTCAAAACAAAAAATAAAAAAGGGTTGGGTTGTAGCTTAGTGCAAAGGCCTTGGGTTCAGTCCCCAATACCAGTAAAAAAAAAAAGGCAGTTGACCTTAGAGAGATCATCTATGCTTATTCTGTTAAATGTACAGAGATATCTTATAAATAGTTATTTAAGCTGCCATGTTTAGAGTTAGTTTGTTACATAACAATAGATAGCTAGGCATTTAGTTTTTTTTCTTCTAATAACTAGATTCTCTTGTTCACTTCTATGTTTCTGTCAGATGTTTCCTTCAGCATGGCTGGAAACAGTCATTATTCATGAAAATGCCTAATACAGTATTTAATATATAGTAGGTACTTGATACATGATAATTCTCTTTCATTATGAAAACAATATAACAATGTTAACAAAAGTTTGAAAACTTGGGCTGGGGATTTAGCTCAATGGCTCCACTGCCTGCCTCGCAAACGCAAGGTCCTAAGTTTGATCTCTGGTACCTTAAAAAAAAAAAAAAGGTTGAAAACTGGAAAAAACACGTACGGCTTTTTTTTTTTTTGGTACTGGGCACTGAATTCAGGTCCTTGTGCTTGTGAAGCAGGTGCCAGAATCACTGAGCTAAATCCCTGGCCCAATTAAGGTTTTTAAATACTTATTTTTAGTCATCCCATACTTATATATTTTTAATAGTTTTAACTGTGTATATGGCAATTTATTGCTTTTGTTTTATTGAAGTAAAATTCACATAATGCAAAGTTCACTATTTTAGCCATTAAAGTATACAATTTAGGGCCAGGGATTTAGCTCAGTGGCACCATGCCTGCCTTGCAAGGTCCTGAGTTTGATCCCCGGTGCCAGAAAACCCCAATCAAAGAAATAAGCAAACAAACAAAAGTATAAGTATACAATTTAGCGGCCTTCACTACATTCTTGATGTTGTACCAGCCATCAACACTGTCCTGGAACATTTTCATCACTCCAAGAGGAAGCTCTGTACTATTAAGCAATCATATCCCACTCTTGCAGGGTCCCTAGGTCCTAGGAGTTACTAATCTGCTATCTTCATATATTTGCCTATCCTGTACATTTAATATAGATGGAATCATACAATTCTGTATCTGGATTCTTTTCTTTTAGCATGCTTTCAGGGTTCATCCATGTAGTAGCATGTGTCACTACTTCATTTCCTTTTTAGTGTTTTGACAATATTGCATTACTTGACTTAAAAATATTATGGTAAAGATATGCATAACATAAAACTTACTGATTTAACTATTTTAAATGTACTTGCAGTGTTGTGCAACTACACTCTGTCAGTTTCCAGAATTCTGTCACAGTCCCAAACAGAAACACTATTCTCAATAAACAGTAATTTCACATTCCTTCTTCTCCCACTCCCTGGTAATCTCTATTCTGTTTTCATCCCTTTAAGTTACTTATATAAAAAGAATCATAAATTTCTATCCTTTTATGTCTGGGTTGTTTCACTTAATGTTTTCAGAACGTATCCATGTTGTAGCATGTATCAGAATTTTATTTCTTTTTTTGACTGAATAATACTCCACTGTATGTATATACAACATTTTGTTTATCCATTCATCAGATGGTGGGCACTTGGGTTGTTCTACCTTTTGGCTATTGTGAATAATGCTATTGTGAACATTGGTATGTAAGTGTCACTTCATTTCTTCTGTGGCTGAGTAATATTGCATTATATGGGTAGAACATGTTTTATTTATTCATTCATCATTGGATTGGTTCTAATTTTTAACTGTTATGAATACTTCTATAAGCATTCATGTACAAGTCTTTGAACATATATTTTCAGATACTCTCTTGGGTATATAGCTAGGAGTAGAATTTCTGAGTTATATGGTAGTTCTGTGTTTAGCTTTTTTGAGGAACTGCTGAACTGTTCACAGCAGTGGCACCATTTTACATTCCCACAAATGTCTGAGGGTTCCAATTTCTGTGCATCCTACTCAGTGTTTTTTAAAAATTATGACCATCTTAGTAGATGTGAATGGTATCTCATTGTGGTTTTGATTTGCATTTTCTTAATGATAAATAATATTGAGCTCTTTGCTTATTGGTAATTAATAGAACTTCTTTGGAGAAATTTCTATTCAAGATCTTTGCTGTTTTGAGCCTTTGAACTAAGCTTTTTATTTTTTATTATTTATTTATTTATTTGGTACCGGGGATTGAACTTGGGTCCTTTAGGCTTTTTATATTTGTGTCATTTATTAGCAATACTTTAAACTGTGTTATAATTTAAAATTATGTCTCTGTTTCTTTCTGTCATTGTGGTTATTTTCGTTCAGTTGATATATTTCATTTTCCTGTTATTTTATTTCCCATTTTATTTCAGCATCTTTTCCAACTGTGGATTCATATTTAAGTATTTTCCTCTTTTGCATGTGGAGTTTTTCTTCAGATTTAAGATACCTTAATACACCATTTCTCAAAGGTTGTTCTACAGAACACTGTATCAAGACCACCCAGATGAGTGTGTATATTTGTGTGTGTATGCACACACAGGGAAGGATATGCATGTTAAAAGTTTACATTTCCAGGCCTTTCTCTATATTGGTTGTATCAGAATATCTGGGGACAGTTTCTATTTTTTTTGAGACAGGTCTCACAATGTAATTCAGGCTGGATTTGAACTCATGACAATTCTGCCTCAGCCTCTTGAGCACTAGGATTATAGGTGTGTGCCTCCACATCCAGTGACATTCTCTATTAAAAAAAAAGTGCAGATGTGGTTTTTCTATAAAATGGAATACTACTCAGCCATAAAGAATGAGAAATTAGATTCATTCATTGGAAAATGGATACATATTGTGGATATACTCCTAAGTGAAATAAATAAGTCACATGTGTGTAAATACCGAATAGTTTCTCTGGTGTGAAAAGCTGTAGTACATAAGATCCTAATGAGATAATTGACTATGTGAAATGGGAATAAAAGGTCTGAAGGTGTGGGGAAAATGGGAAGGGTAGGGGAAAGGTAATAAGGTCAAAGAAAAAAATATGAGAAAATGAAAAAATGGAAACAAAGTGTTTGTAAATGGGGAGGGGAGGAGAGGGTGAAGGGAGGGCAGGGACAAGGGGAAAAAAATGAGAACCAAGACCTGTCATGTAGAGGTACAGGATCCCAATAATGAATGTAATTGTACTGTATACCTAAAATGTACCAATAAACTCAATAAAAGAAAAAAAATGATGCATGTTGTTATAGAAATATTGTACTTTTGTGAAAATTGCTTTATTCCAGGAATATTGCCATATTGATATATGTATGCTTAGTCAACCTAAATGGTCCTTGTAATACTCAATTATGTATAAAATTAAAAAAAACCATATTTCAGGGCTGGGGATTTAGCTCAGTGGCTCTGCCTCCTGTCTCTCAAGTGCAAGGACCTGAGTTCAATTCCTGGTACAAAAAAAAAAAAAAAAACAAAACCAAACAAACCAAACACACACACACACACACACACACACACACACACACACACACACACAAACCACAACCACCACAACAAAACAAAACCAGATTTCATGTTTTAGGATGTTTATATTTGTAACTTTTCAGTTAGAAATGATTTTGTTCACTTGCTTTAAATATTTAAATAGTTGTTTGGTTATTTTCCTTGGTAGTACTCCTAGATACATAATACCTGGTCAAATGTAGTTATTTTTGTTTTTGCAGTGATGAGGATTGGCCCCAGAGCCATCTGGCATGGTAGAGAGCCTCACTACCACTGAGCTACACCCACAGCTCCAAAGTATAGCATTTTAAAGATAAGCATTTTGGAACCTGTTTCTAATTTTTTTTTCTCCAAATATCTTCAGTTTTTATTCATACCAGAAATATTTTAGTATGTATTTTTTGTATGTATTTTTTATAGTGTTTTTTTAACCCTATACTCATTTTAAAAATCCTTTGATAATAAGCAAGAAATAGTTTTTTCTGCTGTTTTATTTAACTTCTGTACTAGTTTTTTTAATGTAAAAGCTAAAGTCCTTCATATTATTTCCATACTATTCACTTTTTCATGATTGTATATAAGTTTGAATTTTTTAATTTATCCAAATGCAGTTTTGCTCTGAGTAAACACACTCAATAAAATTTTACACATTTGAAACAACAAAATCTTCAGCTCTCAATTCCAGATTTAGAACATGTGATGTGATTGTTGATCTTTTAGTTTCATCTGCACAGATTGTGACCAGTCAGGAGCCTCATCTTTACATAGTTCTTGGCTTATGCTTAAAAAAAATTAGGGCAATTAATTTAAGTTAATTAAAATGTAGAGTTAATATTTGAATAAATGTTAAGGAAATTTCTTGAGTGGTCAGAAAACAAGCGAAAGATTAATAAGGTTGTAAGTGGACAACATAGAAGATAGAAGGAACTTAAAAAATTAGGCTAGATGTAATAAAAAATTCTAGCATGGTTGTTATGGAATTTTAAAATAAATTTCGTGATGGAGAACAAGTGTTTTTCTAAAAGGCTGCCTGTTTCTAAGTAGGTTACCTGCAACCTTTTCATGGAAAAGGAAACTAAATTTATGAAGCATAGATATTGTGGCTTCTTTTGCTATTTTTTAATCTCTTAAAAACAGAGCCAAATTTTAGTTTTATCTGGCAAGGAGCTGGTTAGAATGTTTCCTTGTAAGTGTTACTGCAATACCAATGGCAGTGTAATAGAATGGAGAAAGTTGTTTTTTCCAGAATGCATGCAGGACAAGAAGTAAACATGGCAGGAAGGAATAATACACTTGGAGTGATCCAGGGAGTATTTGTAGGCAAAGTATGTGAAGTTTGCAAGGGATCATGCTCCAATAATGAAGATGTAGCTGAACTAATTTCTAAGGAAGGTGAGTCTTTTACTTTTCCATGTGGCATGTATAAGATTAAGGTTGCAGGGTTGGGGGAGATAGCTCAGTGGTTCCACTGGAGATTAGGGTCACAAGCAAATTGCTTTAAGAAATAGAGGAAACTGGATAACATCAGCAATACACGTGACCCTTTTCCAAGCAGATTTGGTTAAAGCCCCTGGGCTGGGATGTGGGTATGATCTAGGGATAGAGAGTAAGTTGAGAAATCCAATGTTCTGTTTTAGATGTATAGTGTTAGAAATGCCTTTGTTACATTCAAACAGATTTGTTATGATTTGACTGACACTTGGCACCCTTTTTAGTAAAATCAAACCATATGAACTGGAAATGTAGTAGCAGCTTTTCGAGGAAAATTTATGAGTCATCTAATTTTTTAATCTTAGCTTTTCCAAAACTGAACTTTATATTTAAAAAATTAAAATATAAATGTTTAGCTATGTCATAACAGGCACATGACTAACTCATCATGATACCTTCTGCCTTATATTTTTAAAATAGGTATTTATTTTATATAGATAAACATTTCTATTTTTAGTTTTCCAATGGGCAGAAGGGACTGTGCACCTGCTACTGTCCCCATCTTTGTGTATTTCCCCCATAAATGCTGTTCCAGGCTTGGTTTCTTGGCTTTCTGATTATTTCAGAATTAGACTTGTTTACTTAGCTATAATATTAATCGAGTCTTGAGAAGAGCAGGAGAAAAAGGAGTGTTTAATTTATGATCATTAGTCCAATTCTTAATATTTTCCTAGCAAGTTATATTGAGCAATGTTAATATTCAGCTCCTGTAATCACATGACAAATAAAAAAGAAGCAACTAATATATCCTGAAAGAGATGAGAAGTTATTTCATACTCTATTAGAAAAATACCCTGATTACAAAAGTCATTGCCTATTTTTGTGTTGTTGGCTTGTTATTCAAGTAGGTTTAGTAAGATTCACATATTATGTAATAAGATTTAAGACCACTATATTACCTGAGAGCTCTGAAATGAAGGGTTATGTGGTTTGTCCCAATACAATATTTTTTTTTTTTTTTTTTTTGGTACCGGGGATTGAACTCAGGTCAGGCAGGCCACCGAACCACTGAGCTAAATCCCCGGCCCAGAATATATTTTTAATTAGAAAGTTGAATTAAGAATCAGAACAGCTTAAAGCACATAAGAGTATCTTTTCAGGTTGAGTGAAATTATGATAGTAAAACAAGTTTTGACTGATAAAAAGATAAAATCAATAATGGTTCTTAAAATTATGATTTTTGAGATTTTTATGATATTTCCACTGAGACTATGTTCCATTTAGATGTTCAAATGATTTTAATTTAAATGAATAAATATCTATATATTCACAAATATGTTCTAATTTAAGCATGTTTTGTTTAAATTGTTTTATATACTCTACTACTCTTGCTTGATTAAAAAAAAATAATCCCAGTAGTTGGTATTATAAAAATCCATATATATTGTTTTAAATTAAGCTTTATTTTTAATCTAATGATGAAACACTTGTTTAAAAACAAAATACAGTCATATCACTTTTAGTGAAAAAGTAGCATTCCCTTCCCCATGCTCCTCATTCTCCTGTGTTACTCTTCAGACACAATATCACCGTTAACACTTATAAATGTTTATTCTGGCATTCTATTTTTCTAAATAATACTATTTTACTGCCGTATTTTTAGTTTCATATTTGATCTCTTTCTAGTATAAAATATAAGCTGCTTGCTTTGTAATACCATTCTTCCTTTCCATATCTTTTAAATTGCATGACCACATTTGGTTAAGTCAGTTTTCAATGTTTACTATGATTATGTGGTTGCTGTTCAGAGCTAAACCACAGATTACATTATGATTAAATAATCTTTGTATTAGAACTTTTGTTTCCTATGTATTAATAATGTATTCTTCCTTTTTGTCTGCTCAGTTTTCTATGTGATTGTCACTAGTTTATCCTTAAATTTTCTGAAAGAACTATAAATCTTACTATATTTAAATATATTAAGTAACCTATTAGAATTTCCGCCTTCTCTTTTTCTATCTGTATATTTTTCCTCCTCTCTTCTTTCCTGACTTCCTTTCTTCTGTTCATCTAGGTATTCTTTACAGAACCTTCTACTTTTTGGCTCCAGTATGGGCGAGTTGCTTTAAGCCTAGTGCTCACTTGTCATCCTGGTTATCTCCCTTCAATTCTTTCTTGTAATGTCTTCTACTGTTTTCTGACTTATTTCTCCTGTTTTTCTTTTTTTATTTCTTACTTTAGGGAAGCATGAGTCCCAGTAGCTTCCTTAGAAAGGGTACACAGACTGAAAAATTATTTTTAAATTTTATGCACCTGAAAATTAATTTTTTCTTGTGTCTGTTTAGTAGTGTGGCTGTTTTAAAAAATTGTAGAGTGGATCCAAGTTTTATCAAAAAATTTTAATATTCTTTAAAAATACTCTCCTCAAAAGATCCAACAAGAGCTTAATTTTGTTTTTATTTTGAAAAGTACAAACTATTTTAATCCAATGGAGATAAAAATAACCTATTTATTAGCAGACAAACAGACATGAGGATCAGTGGAAGAGAATAGGGGAAGCAGAAACAACTCCAAACATATTTAACTATTTGCTCTTTGACAAAGGGGCCAAAGATATATTCAGGAGGAAAAAGCCTCTTTAATAAATAGAGCTGGGAAAACTGGCTATCTATATGCAGAAGATTGACTCTGGACCTGTATCATATACTAAACTAAAATAAAAATGGATCAAAGAACTAAATGTTAAAACAGAAATACCTAACTTTCTGGAAGATAAAATAGGTAAAATTCTTGAAGTTGTAGGTGTAGGCAATGACTTTCTGAACAGAACACCAGTTTCATAGGAAATAGCACCGGGAGTCAATAAATGGGATCATATCACAATAAAAAGCTCTGTACAACCAAAGAAACAAGCAACAGAGTGAGAAGAAAGCCTAAAGAATGGTAAAAAAATTTAGCCAGCTATTCCTCAGAAGACTAATATGTAGAATATATAAAGAATTAAAAAAAATCAGGTCTGCCACAATAACAGACATACAGAAAATATGGGCAAGTGAAATGAGTAGACACTTCACGGACGTGCAGATTGCCAATAAACACATGAAATTCTCAGCATCACTAGCCATTATAGAAATGCAAGTTAGAACAACACTGGGATTCCATCTTACTCGAGAAAAAATGGCCATCATCAAGAAATCAAATACTTACAAATGCTGGTGAGGCTGCAGTGGGTGGAGAAAGGAATCCTTCAACATTGTTGGTGCGAATATAAACTAGTACAGCTACTAAGGAGCTCAGAATGGAGATTCCTGAAAAAACTAAAAGTAGAAATTCCATTGATTTAAATATTCTTCTCCTAGTTATCTTCCTGTAAGATTTACAGGTACCCTATTATAGTGATAAGTGCATACTCATATTTATAGCAGCACAGTTCATAATAGCTAATCCTTGAAAGTTGCCTGTATGTCCTTCCACAGATGAACGGATAAAGAGAATGTGGCGTTTACACACAGAGGAGTACTACTCTGCCATAAAGGATAGAGTTATTTTAGGAAAATGGATGCACCTTGAGACAATGATGTTAAATGAAATAAATCAGACACACAAGTTTAAATATCATATGGTTTCTTTGAGAAATCCAAACTACAAAGATCAAAATAGAAAATAGAGAATAGGAAGGAGGGAGATAGATTTTTCTCAATTAGAAAGGGACCAAGAAATGGAGGGAGAAGGGAGGGAGAAGCAAAAGGGGATGCAAGAAGGAATTAAAATGTTATGTTCATGTTCATACAAGAAATGTAAACATATACTGCAAATGTGTACTAATAAATTTTTTAAAAAAGGTAACCTGTTTACATCTCTGTGTTTTAGCCCTAATGTATGTAGTTTTATTGGAAATTTTGATGATTTCCCTTTAGAATTACAAAGAACCTGTATGAAGTCAGACTGGGAC
Organism: Fukomys damarensis; assembly: GCF_012274545.1. Taxonomy (NCBI): domain Eukaryota; kingdom Metazoa; phylum Chordata; class Mammalia; order Rodentia; family Bathyergidae; genus Fukomys; species Fukomys damarensis. The sequence goes on from NW_022900932.1 coordinate 22,295,698, forward strand.
TGTCCCTCCATGAGAGAAGATGTTGTAAAGGAAGATACAGGTGGTTGGCAGATACCAATCAAAAGAAATGCTCTAGCATTCTTTGGCTTATACATAAGGAAAACCAGCATTTTCCTCTTAAATTTTTTTCCTTATAATTTTGGAGCAAGTGTCTTAAAACAACTTTTACCTCTGAAAGTTGTCATATTTTTGGGTTTGTTTGAGGTGATATAACCATAAATCATAAAATTAACCATTTTTTACAGTGATATGAATGTTTTCTTTTCAATTATTTTTATTTTTTTCTCATTGAGTTTATTGGTACATTTTAGGTTTACAATACAGTTACATTCATTTCTGGTATCTTGTACCTTTATATGACAGGCCTTGGTTCTCATTTTTTCCCCTTGTCCCTACCCTCCCTTCATCCCCTCCTCCCCTCCCCATTTACAAACACTTCATTTCCATTTTTTCATTTTCTCACGTTTTTTTCTTTTCCCTTATTCCCTTTCCCCTACCCTTCCCACTTTCCCTAAACTTTTAGCCCCTTTCTTCCTATTTCCGGTTGTCAGTTATCACATTAGGATCTTATGTACTCTTACAGTTTATTCACACAAGAGAAACTATTCGGTATTTACACATGTGTGACTTATTTCTTTCATTTAGGCATATATCCTCAATATGTATCCACTTTCCTATGAATGAATCTAATTTCTCATTCTTTATGGCTAAGTAATATTCCATTTTATAGAAAAACCAGAAATTGGTCACACTTTGTATATTCAGTGTTGCATAACCACTAACTCTATCTTGCTCTTAACCATTTTCATCACCCCAAAAGTAATTCTAAACATTGATACTGATGTTAGAACATATTCTTGTAGTTGGCTTAAAAATTTGGATTTAATATATTAGTAATTCCAGAAAAAAACTTTGATTCCCATTTGTACTAAGCAGTTTTGTCAAAATTAGACTGTGTAGGGTTTATAGTTTTCTTATCAGAAAGTCATAGAGGAATATTAATGTCCTTCCTGGCTATCATGTTCTTTGAATGTAGCAATGTGGAAATTAAATTAGAATCCATGTAGTATTCAAAAATTAGATTTAGATTTAACATTTTCCTTACTGTTTCTGTTTTGGGATATTACAAAAAGTATTGCTGAAGAGCTTTAAAAATTCAAGCTAAAGAGTAGAAAAATCACATCAAGAAAAGGTTCATTTAACGATAAATTAATAGATCTATAAATGCTTCTTTTCTTTCACCATCACGTTGTGCTGCCATTTATCACATGCTCTAAGATGATTGTACTGTCATTCTGTGATGAAGGTTCTCCTTAGAGTTAGTTACATAGTTATTTCTGCTAACTCTTGGGGAATGAGTAAAAGGGCCAGAGACTGCTTTTTCATTTTACATGTTATGTTAAACATTTAAAGCTTTTTTCCCTAAAATTCTCTTTAGGATTTAAAATTTAAATATCTTAAAAACTTAAACTCTAATTTTAAAATTTAGATTAACTTAAAATTCCTGCTTTTAAAAATGACTGAGTCATTGTTTATACTGAGATTTAGAAGTTAATAAGGCAATTCAGTGGAGGCAACATTACTTCTAGACAGTGGACTCTCACTACCTTTGGTTTAACTGGATGTGGTTAAGCCAGATTTGTTGTCTCACTTTATCAACCAAATATATATATATATTTTTAGTGTGGAGTAAAATGCACATAGGAATCTGTTAACTATGGACCTTTATAAACTAGCACACAGCTGTAATTATTAAAATTATAGATTAGTTAGAATATAAATAAAGCAATAATAAATTAAAACATGGAGCTGGGCCCAGCTCTTGAGAGGCTGAAGCAGGAGGGTTACCTTAAGTTTGAGGCTAGCCTGGATAATGTAGTTCAAAGGCAGCCTCAACTACATAGTGGGACCTTGTCTCAACCACAAAAGAGGAACATGTTGGAGATATTCCAAGAAGAATCACCAAAAAGTGTAGGTATTTATACATAGTGGAGTGCTGTTGTGCTATAATAAATGATAAATCTGAGTCATTTTTAGGAAAATGGGTGCACCTTGAGACCAAAATGTTAAGTGAAATAAACACATGAACTTACATATTGCCTGGTTTGTCTAAGATAAACCCGGAATATCAATAGCAAAATTAAGAGAAATAACAGGAAATAGGGTACAGATGTTTTGCAAAAGGGAAAGGGGCCAAGAGAGGAAGGAGGGGTTGGGAGGGGAGGAGAAGTAGACATAAAAGGAATTAAGATGTGTTATGCACATGTACCAACTCCCACAATGAATGTAATCATTATGTATGTCAATATGTGCTAATAAAAATTATAAAATAGATTGTGTTCCTGGGTAGGAAGAACCAATATAGTGAAAATGGCCATACTTCCAAAACTACTATATAGATTCAATGCAATCTCAATTGAAATCCCAACAGCATATTTCACAGAACTAGAGAAAACACAAAACCTCAGTAGCCTGGGAATTAGCACAAAGAATCAACAACTAGAATCTTGTCTTATTAAAAAGCTTCTGCACTGCAAGAGAGACCACCAACAGAGCTAAGAGACAACCTACAATGTGGGAAAAATTTTTTTATCAGCTTTTCCGCAAAGGCCTACTATCTAGAATAAAGAATTTAAAAAATCAACCCCCCCAAATATAAAGATCAAATTCAAAAATAGGCATCTTCCAGGCATGTTGGTGCATGCCTGTAATCCCAGCACTTGGGAGGCTGAGGCAGGAGAATCGCTGGGAGTTCGAGACCAGCCTAGGCTACATAGCGAGTTCCAGGTCAGTCTCAACTTCATAGTGAGACCCTGTCTCAAAAACAAAACAAAACAAAAAATGAGCATCTGAAATGAACCGACATTTCTCAAAGAAATAAAAGCAACAAATAAACATATGAAAAAATGTTCAGCATCACTGGTCATTTGAGAGTTGCAGATGAAAACAACAGTGAGATTCCACCTCACCCCAGAAAGAATAGCTGCTATTAATAAATCAACCAATAACAAATGCTTGCGGTGTTGTGGGGAGAAAGGAACCCTTCTCTGCATTGGTGGGAGTGCAGACTGGTGCAACTAATGTGGAAATCAATATGGATATACCTCAAAAGAACTGGGATTAGAGGTTCCATTTGATCCAGCTGTTCCTCTGCTGGATATCTTCCCAAAAGAGTTAGAATCATACCACAGTGTATATGCACACCTATGTTTATAGCATCACAGTTTGTAATAGCTAAATCTTGGAAACAGCCCAATTGCCCATCAACTGGAGACTGGAAACAGATTTTTTAAAAATAAAATGCAGTACTACTCAGCCATAAAGAATGAGAAACTGGAGACATTTGTAGCTAAATGGATTCACATTGAGGTCATACTCTTAAGTGAAAGAAATAGGACACATGTGTAAATACTGAATAGTTTCCCTTGTGTGAGAAACTAAATGTGTATAAAGATCAAAATGTACAATTGATAATGTGAAATAGGAAAAGGTTAAATGGGGTCAGGGAAGTGGGAGGCGTAAGGGAAAGAACAAAATATGAGAAAAGGAAAAAATGGAAGCAAAGTGTTTTTGAATAGGGAGGGATAAAGAGTTTGAAGGGAGGGCAGGAAAATGAGGAAAAATAAGAACCAAGATACATCATGTAAAGGTATAATTTCCCACTGATGAATGTAATTGTATTGTATACCTAAAATGTACCAATAAACTTAATGAAAAAAGAAAAACATTAAACATTAAAAAAAACCTCCCAAATAACAAAAACTTCAAATTAAATTAAAAATACTAGTTAAATGTATAGTTACAAATGCATACATATATAAATACTAATTATATGTAATCTTTAAAACCAATGATTCTCAGTGGTCCCATTCAAGCAGCATTATCATTACCTAGTAAGGGTTAGAAATGCAGAGTTTGCTGAATTAGAAACTTGAGTGGGGCCTGGAATCTGTTTTAACAGGTCCTCCAGATGGTTCTGATGCAGGAACCACCTTGCTTATTTGAGAACCATTTTGTTAGACATTGATAGGGTGCCCTACTGTTTTTTTTTTTTTTAAGTATTTTTGCTGAAATTGCATTTGGAAACTTAGTAGGATTGGAATAGAAATCTTTTGTTTTTGTTTTGTTTTTTGAGACAGGGTCTCATTACATAGTGAGACTGACCAGGAACTCACTACATAGCCCAGGCTGGTCTCGAACTCACAGGGATCCTCCTGTCTCAGCCTCCCAAGTGCTGGGATTACAGGCATGAGCCACCACGCCCGGCTCCTGGAATAGAAATCTTGATGTAGAAATAAAGATGAAAGCTTATTTATTTATTGGTTCTGGAGATTGATCCCAGGGCCTTTGCACTGAGCTACATCCCTAGCCCTTTAAAAATTTTTTTGAGACAGGGGCTCCCCAAATTGCCCAGGCTGGGCTCATACTTGCAAGCCTTCTACCTCAACCTCAGCCTCCACAGTGCCTTAGAGTACAGGTATGACTTGCTGCACCTGGCAAGATGAAGGGATGAAAAGATATATATGTTTTGTGCCAGGTAGGACACCTCTGTAATCCCAACATTTAATTCCAACACTTGAGAAGGTGAGGCGGGAGGATCACTGTGAGTTTGGGGCCAGCCTGGTATTGTGAGGAGACCCTGTTACAAAACAACCACAAACAAAACAAAACGAGAAAACATTTATTGGTGTGTTTTAAAGTTTTCTTCCCTCAACATTTCCTTTTAGCCTTTTTTTCTATGTATATTTTAATATATTTTAGAAAATATGATCTGTGTAATTTAAAGTGTTGCCTTTTCCTGGACTCAGTACGGATTAAGCATTACCCATGTCATTAAAGGTACGATGTAAATATAATATGTAAAGTCTGCTTAATATTTCATGATTTCATTCTTCTAATTTTTCACATTTTGTACTGGAGAGGTTTTGTTTTATTTTTTTGGTACTGGGGATCGAACTTGAGACCGTGCACTTGTGAAGCAGGCAGCAGAACCACTGAGTTAAATTCCTGGTCCAGGAGAGGTTTTGTTTTCAGCTGGAAGGATTAAGGAGCAGTTCTTTCCTACCATGTTATCTTTGTGTACTTATTAATATCTTCCTACATTGTCAAAATACATATATAAATTTAGTAAATCTGTGAAGCAGGACAGTGCTTAAAAAGTGAATTTAAAAAAAGTTAATTTATAAATATAATTTAAATATGTAATACTAAATGTATAATAATTTAAAATTTAAATAATATAAGTACAATAAGTATAATTATTATTTGGATTTTTCATTTCATGTCTTTTCTTTCTGACATCTCCTTTTTGTATTCTTTCTACCTCCTCAATTTTTTGGCCCTTGATATCTCAGGGTTTCATTTGCTACTTTAGTACTTTTTTTATTCTTTTGTTTGAAGATTGAACCCAGGGCCTATGCACTGAGCTGCATTCCCAGCCCTTTTTATTATTTATTATTATTTTTAAAAATTTGAAGCAAAATCTCACTAATTACCCAGGCTAGGTTTGAACTTGCTATCCTCCTGAGTCATTCTCTCAGAGCTCTGGGATTATAGGTGTGTACCACCAAGCCCAGCTAGTTTAGTCCTTTTTGATTCACTTCTGCACATTATATTTTTTCATTTTCCTTTTCTACTCTGTAAAGACATGAATTTGTAGAGTCAGATAAATAATTGAAGATATTTTGGGACTGTTTACTTTTCTATCTTTAATATCAACGAAGAGTCCCTTGTTTACTTGAGTTCATTGGTAAATTGAGAGCCTTTGGAGTCATCAGATAAATTACCTTTCCACTTACTAGCTGTCTTTTTTTTTTTTTTTTTTTTTTTCTATTAGCACCAGGGATTGAACTCAGGACCTTGCACTTGCCAGGCAGGTGTGGTGCCATTGAGCTGCATCCCCAGCCCATAGCTGTGTGTCTTTAGTAAATAAACTGTTTCTTGTTTGGTTTTGTTGTTTTTTTGAGACAGGCTCTTGCTATGTAGCCCATGCTGGCCTCAAACTTGAGGCAATACTGCCGCTGCAGCCTCCTGAGGCATGCAACACCACACTCGGACAGCAAATGACCTCTTTGACCATAGATTTTTCTCCTCTATAAAATCTAGGGGAGAAATTGTTTCTAATTTAGAGAGGTGAACATTACATTATGCCTAAATTAGAATTATAGATGTTAGCATTACATTAAATTTGAAGTCCTAGTGTAGTGACTGACATAATAAATCTTCAGTAATTACTAATACAATTAGAGGTGCCATTAATGTTTGTTTAACCTTACAGTAAACTTTGCATAGTTGCTGAGATTCTGATTTTAGCTCTTCATTTTTTAGATTAATGGCTAACTTGTTTGTATTTGTACTAATGGTAAATTGGCCCTTTCTCTGCTATGGTTTGGGTCTAGATGTTCCCCCATTGCCTCTTGCAGTCATAGGTGGCTTTTTCAGAAGTGGATGGATCTAGAGTATGTGATGTTGGGATGATGGGCCTGTGATTACTACATCAGTACACTGATTGATTTGGTTTTTTTATCTTTATTAAATTTATTGGTAAATTTTAGGCATACAATATATAGTTACATTCATCATTGGAATCTTGTACGTATACTTGACTTATCAGGTTCTTATTTTTCCCTTTAGCCCCTCCATCCTTCCCTGTTTACAAAGACTTTTCCATGTTTTTTTTCACATATATTTTCTTTTCCCTTTTCCCCTTTCCCTTACCCCTCCCACTTCCTCTACTCTTTTAGACTTTTCTTCCTTTTATACAATATAAATTATACATTTTAATCCTTATTTACACCTTTTCTTTTTCACATTAAAGAAAATATTCAGTATTTATAGATGTGTGACTTATTAATTTCACTTAAGAGTATGGCCTCAATGTGCATCCACTTAACTACACATTTCTCTAGGTTCTCATGGCTGAGTAGTATTCCATTTTATTAAAAAATCACATCTTCTTTATCCAATCTCCAGCTGATGGGCAATTGGGCTGTTTCCAAGTTTTAGCTATTACAAACTGTGCCGATATAAACATGGGTGAGCATATATTGCTGTGGTATGATTCTTTAATTCTTTTGGAAAGATACCCAGCAGAGGGATGGCTGGGTCAAATGGAATCTCTAATCCTAGATCTTTGAGGTATCTCCATATTGATTTCCACAGTTGTTGCACCAGTCTGCACTCCCACCAACAATGGAGAAGGGTTTCTTTCTCCCACAACCCCGCCAACATTTGTTATTGGTTGATTTCTTGAAAGCAGCCATTCTTACTGGGGTGAGATGGAATCTTAGTGTTGTTTTCATCTACATCTCTTTAATGACTAGTGATATTGAACATTTTTTCATATGATTATTTGCTGCTTTTACTTCTTTGTCTGAGAAATGTCTGCCTGTTTTTGAATTGGGTCATTATATATGGGGGGGTCTGATACTTTGGAGTTCTTTATTTATTCTAGATAATAGACCTTTATCTGAGGAACAGCTTGTAAAATTTTTTCCCCACATTGTGGGTTATCTCTTAGCTCTGCTTGTTGTTTTTCTGGCAGTGTCGAAGCTTTTTAAAAAGATGAGATTGTTGATTCTTTGTGCTGGTTCCCGTGATACTGAGGATTTGTTCATAAAGTCTTTTCCTATACCCATATCTTCAAGAGTTCTACCTAAGTTATCTTCCAGCAAGTTTAGTGTTCCTGTTTTAATATTTATATCTTTAATCCACTTGGATTTTAGTTTTGTGCATGGTGAATGATACAGGTTTAGTTTTTTTTTTTCCTCATTGAGTTTATTAGTACATTTTAGGTATATAGTATGGCTACATTCATTATTAGGATGTTGTACCTTTATATGACAGGTCTTGGTTCTCATTTTTTCCCCCTTATCCCTGCTCTCCCTTCACCTCTCCTCCCCTCCCCTGATACAGGTCTAGTTTTAATGACAAGTTGAAATCCAGTTTTGACAACAACATTTATTAAAGAGTCTATCTTTCCTTCAGTGAGAATGGCTGGCTCTTTTGTCAAAGATAAGGGAGCTGAGTATTTCAGGAGATGTTTCTGCATCTTCTTTTTTTTTTTTTTTTTTTTTTGAGATAGGGTTTCACTATGTAGTTGAGACTGCCCTGGAACTCACTATGTAGCTCAGGCTGGTCTTGAACTCACAGCGATTCTCCTGCCTCAGCCTCCCAAGTGCTGGGATTACAGGCATGTGCCACCATGCTCAGCTGTTTCTGCATCTTCTAATCTGTTCCACTGTTCCTCGGGTTTGTTTTTTTGCCAATACCATGCTGTTTTTATCACAGTGGCTTTGTAGTATAGTTTCAAGTTGGGGATTGTGATACCCCCTGCCATGTCTCTCTTGCTTAGAATTGCCTTTGCTACTCCAGGTCTCTTTTGATTCCAAATTAATTTTTGGATTGTTTTCTCTAGTTCTGTGAAATATACTGTTGGGATTTCAGTAGGGATTGCATTGAATCTGTATAGCATAGCAGTTTTGGAAGTATGGCCATTTTCACTGTGTTGATTCTATCTACCCAGGAACAAGGGATGTTTTTCCATTTTCTTATATCCTCTTCATTCTCTTTTTTCAGAGTGTTGTAGTTCTCAATGTAGAGGTCTTTTGTTTCCTTTGTTAGATTGATTTCTAGATATTTCTTTTTTTTTTGGATGCTATTGTGAAAGGGATTGTTTCCCTAATTTCACACTCAGTGAGACTATTTGTGTACAAGAAGGCTATTGATTTTTGAGTATTTACCTTGTATCTAGCTACTCTGCTGAATCTGTCAATCAAGTCTAGAAGTCTTGGGTTTTCTATGTAGAGTATCATATCATCTGCAGATAATGACCGTTTCACTTCTTCCTTTTCTATCTTTATTGCTTTTATTTCTTTTTCTTGTCTAATTGCTGTGGTTAATGTTTCCAGAACTATATTGAAGAAGAGTGTTGATAGTGGACTTCCTTGTCTTGTTCCTGATTTTAGCTTGAAGGTCTTCAGTCTTTGACCATTTAGTATGTTGTTGGCTGTTGGCTTTTCATAGATAGCCTTTATCAAGTTGAGATAAAGACAATCTGTTCCAATTTTCTGCAGAGTTTTTATCATAAATGGGTGTTGAATTTTGTTGAATGCTTTTTCTGCATCTATTAAGAGGATCAGGTGGTTTTTGTCCTTGATTCTGTTAATATGGTGTATTACATTTATTGATTTACGTATGCTGAACCTTCCTTGCATCCCTGGGATAAACCTGACTTGGCCAGGGTATATGATCTTCTTGATGAACCTGTGTATTCTCTTTACCAGTATCTTATTGAGGAGTTTTGCATCTATGTTCATTAGGGAGATTTACCTATAGTTCTCTTTTTTGGTTGGGTCTTTCCCTGGTTTGAGAATCAAAGTAATACTTTCTTCCAGGAATGATTTTGGAAGTTGTTTTCCTTTCAATTTCATTGAAAAGTTTAAAGAGTAGTGGCAATAGTTCTTCTCTAAATGTCTTGTAGAATTTGGCAATGAAGCCATCAGGACCTGGGGTTTTCTTTGTTGGTAAATTTTTAATTACATTTTCAATTTCACTGAAAGTAATTGGGGTGTTTAGAGTTTTTTTTATCTTTTTCATTCAACTTTGGTAATTCACATGTATCTAGAAATCTGTTTATTAGAGTATAGGTTCTCAAAGTAAATATTGATGATCCTCTGGATTTCTGCTGAATCTGTTGTGATGTCACCATTTTCATTCCTAATTGCATGAATTTGAGCCTTTACTTTTTTTGATGAGGTTGGCTAAGTGTTTATTGATTTTATTTATTCTTTCAAAAAACCAACTCTTCAATTTGTTAATTTTTTGTGTCATTCTCTTAGTCTCCATTGCATTGATTTCTGCTCTGATATGTATAATTTCCTCTCTTCTATGAGCTTTGAGTTTCTCTTGCTCTTCTTTTTCTATGAGCTTCAGATTCACCATTAGGTTGTTTATTTGAGCTTGCTCTGTTTTCCTAGTGGGGGTATTCACTGCTTTGAATTTCCCACGTAAAACTGCTTTCATTGTATCCAACAGATTCCTTTATGTTGTACTGGCATTGTCATTAAAATGTAAAAAACTGTATAATTTTTGTGAAGTTGTTATGGTTTCTTATGTTGTTGATCTCCAGTTTAATTGTACTACAGTCTGATAATATAGATGTGTTAACTTCTGTTTCTTTTCATTTACTTAAACATGTTCTAATGAGCTAGCATGTAGTTTATTTTGGAAAATGACCCATGTGCAGCCAAAAAGAATGTATATTCTGATTTTGTGGGGTGGCGCACTCTGTAGACATCTACTAAGTCTATTTGTTCAAAAGCTTGGTTCAGTTCTAGTATTTCGTTGTTGATTTTTAGTCTAGATGATATATCTATTTGTGATAATGGGGTATTGTGGTCCCCCATTATAAGTGTATTAGTGCTTATTTGGCTTTTCATGTCCCTTATATTTGTTTTGTATATTTGGGGATATTAATATTTGGTGCATATGTATTTATGATTATCATTTCTTCCTCTTGGATTGTCCCTTTACAAGGATATAGTGGCCTTCTTTGTGTTTCTTAATTAGTTTTGGTTTGAAATTTACTTTGTCTGCAAATAAGATAGCTACCCCTGCTTTTTTCTGGGTTCTGGTCACATGGAGAACTGTTTTCCATCCTTTTACTTTCAGTCTATTAGTATCTTTTTCACATAGGTATGTTTCTTGTATACAGAATATTGTTGGATTTTGCTTCTTAATGCATTCTGCCAGTCTGTTTCTTTTCATTGGTGAATTGAGCCCATTGATATTGATGGTTATAAGTGAAATGTATTGACTTATCATTGTCATATTATTTTCCTGTTGTTTGTTCTTTTACAAAATTTTTTATCCCTCTCCCTTTAAATTCTGGCCTATTAGATTTGCTCTGTGAAGCCTCATGGGGTTTGTGACCTTCATTATCTTTTTCTAGGACATTAAAAAAAATTGGAGTGCTGGTTTCGTATTCATGAAGTTTCTCAGGTGTTCTTTGATATGAAAATATCTTATTTCTCCATCAATTTTGAAAGTTAGTTTTGCAAGATACATCAGTTCTAGGTTGGAGGTTGTTTTCTTGTAAAGCTTGAAATACCTCACTTCAGGCTCTCCTTGACTTGAGGGTTTGTGTTAAAAAGTCAGTTGTGATTCTGATGAGTTTTCCTTTGCATGTAATTTGTTTCTTTTCTCTATGCATGTAGTATTTTTTACTTCTGTTGGGTTTCCAGGATCTTGATTATTATATGTCTAGGTGTAGATTTTATTTTATTGTAGCTAGGTGGGAGTCCTATATGCTTCACTTATCTGTATGTCAGGTTCTTTTGCTCTGTTTGGGAAGTTTTCTATAATTGATTCTGTGAAGAATTTTTAATGTTGTTTGTCCTCTTTGTCCTGCTTTTTCATGGACTCCTATTAATCTTTTATTATTCTTCTTTGTGTCACCTAGGAGTTGTTGGATTAATTTCTCATGGTTCCTTACTATTTTAAAGAGATCTCTCCTTTCATGCTCACTGACTACCAACCTATCTTCTGTATCTGATATTCTGTCTTCAGATTGGGTTAGTCTGATTGATTTGGCACCCCTCTAATCCTAATAGTCTGCATAAAATAAAAGGGGCAGAAAGACACTATTAAATTCTCGTGTTGCTTTTGCTGTCTTTTACCACTATGAACTATTGCCCCTGTGCCATATGCCACTCTGCCTTGGAACCATCTGATTATGGACTGAAACCTCTACACACTGTGAGCTAAATAAACCTTTCCTCTTTTAACTTTGGGTGTCAAGTATTTTGTGTAAGCAATGACAGAAAAGTAACTAAGGCATTTTTTCCTATAGTTATATGTAACTGTATTTTTTTAAAATGAAAACTTAATTTTCATGGAAAGCATGATTTATTATTTTATTTATTTATTTATTTTTCACCAGGGATTTGCAGGACCTTGCACTTGTGAGGCAGGTGGCTCCCTCTTCTTCTTCTTCTTCTCCTCCTCCTCCTTCTCCTTCTTCTTCTTTCTTTCTTTTTTTTTTTGGTACAAAAGATTGAATTTTGGACCTTGTGCTTGCAAGGCAGGCAGTGAATCCACTGAGTTAAATCCCTGACCCTTTAATTTTCTTTTTAAAAAATAATTCCTATTTTAATTTTAATTTCCTATTTAGTCTGTTAGACTAATTAATCTAGTGGAAGAAATTTTAGGGCAGTCTAATGTTGAGGTAGTGGCATAGCTAGTAGCAGGGTTTTTAGCCATATCTATGTTGAGAATCAAGTTGGAAGGGCCCAGCAGAATAATTTAAACAGTTTTGAGTTTGGCCAGAAGAAGAGGTTGGCCTAAAAAGATGAAATAGAGGAGGACTTGGTTGCTGAAAAAATTAGCATTAGAAAGCCAAGTATTTCAGAAGACAATATAAAAGATGTCTTGGGAACTCCACCCTTTATATCCTCAAAATTACAAAGATGAAAGTCTTTGTTTTGAGTGGAGAACCCCAGTGCAACATGTTCCAGGATGGTGGTGGCTAGAGAATTTGTTCCTGCAGATTGCATTCATAGTGCCCAGTAAGCCAGGTACTCAATGCTACAGCTAAGAGAGAAGGAAGCCTGGATAGTGCTCCAGCTGGCAGATGATCCTGTGTCATCTACATGGTACTGGTTTTAGGTATATGCAGTGTGCAAGAGCTGTGAAGGCAGGAAGTTTTCCACAGAGATTTCAGAAAAAGAGCCTAGGAAACCAGGCAGTATGACCTTGAGTGGGCAATGTGCTCTTAAGAGGGCAGTGTGTAAAGCTGTGAGTGTAAAGCTGAAGGTGTAGTAGAGACCCCAGGAGGTTGGAGAAGCCAGAAAGATGGATAAACTGAAGAAAGCTGCAAGAGTGAGCAAAGCTGGTCAAGAGAGAGGACATCAGGGCTAAAACCACTGGCAGTGTTGTAGGGGCAGAGTTCCCCAAGCCGCTTGGAGTTCACATCTTGCCACAGATTGCCCAGGATGCTGGACATGGAACTACAGGGTCTAATATTTGCTCTGCTAAATTTTGGTCTTGCTTTGGCCCCATTCCTTTCTATTTCCTTACTTGTGCCTTTTGGAAAGGGAATGGTTATTTTGTGCCATTCTGTATGAAATGTTTCACTTTCTTTTCATCTTTTCAGGAACTTGAAGCTAAGAGATTGCCTTGAATCTTAGGGGGCAATTTGTACTTAAACTTTTCAGCAATGCTGAAACTGTTAGGACTTTGGCAACTCGTAGACTGAATGCATTTTATATAAAGGGATGAACATTAGTCTTTTGGGGGCCAGGGGTAGAATGTTATGGCTTGTATGTAGATAAATAGAATATAACTAATACATATTACTTCTTTTTTTGTTTTTCTTTTTTGAGACAGAGTTTCATTGTGTAGTTCAAGTGAGTCTTGAACTGACTACACATCCCAGCCTAGCCCTGAACTCATGGCAATCCTCCTGCCTTGTATTTAGAAACTTTTTCAAACCTCACTAGAAATATTTTTCTAATTCCTAAAAGTAGGCATTGGGCATTTGGATAAGCACTAATCATGATGGAAACAACTATTCATGCCACAGCATTTGGAAAATGTAGTACATGTACATATTCCCCTAAAAAATGAGATTGTAGGGCTGGGGATTTAGCTTGGTGCCACTGCCTGCCTCACAAGCATAAGGTCCCAAGTTCAATCCCCAGTACCATAAGAGAAAGAGAGAGGGGAGGGATTGTGGGAAGAGGAATACTGGGACAATAGCTGAAATCTTGTATAAGAGGAAACTAGTCTCAAAGTATCCTCTCAACCATCTTGGCCTCTTAGTAGAATACAGGGGGTGGGGAAACCTTGATTTGCAGTGCTTGCCCATTTCTGTCATATAAATACTTATGTTTTGAAATAACCTATATGTTGTGTTAAAAAAAATCTGAATTCACTGTGGGAACTGACACAATTTTTCTACCTCTACTTTATTTCAGTTCACCTTAGATACCACGTATGATTGCTTATCATTAGCAATGGCTCCTCATTTCCATCTGGCTTATGAGTGATCCAATTCAAGAGCACCACGTTAAGAGTCTGCTTTCTAGGCCAACCTCATACATTTAGTTTGGATTCTCCCTGAAAACAAGAGCCTGGGATGACTGAGTCTTTGTAGTTTATCTGGGTGGGAAAGTCAGGGGATTATTAACAAGGGATAAGGCATAGTAAGGAAAAGAGGATCAGTAATCTAGAATAAGAATGTATTATCAAGGTGACTGCTGAGCCCAGTTGGGGTTTGATGCTACCCAGAATCTTCTGAGGATTGTGTAGAAAGTCACTTAGATTCTACCAAAAGGTCACCTGGAGGTAGCAATTATCTACCAGTTCTGCAATTTGGTTGGTTGTGAGTTAGTCTTGAGCATGAATTCCCTTAACTTCTATAGATATGCACATATTAAGTGGGCTCCCTGTGTCATTTATGGTTTTGTAGAAGCCCCATGACAGTGCAAAATGTAGGGTGAGATGCTGCCTTTTGAAGGAGTTGCAGCCTTCCAGAAATTGTCTTCCTCAGTTGTGTGTAGAATCAGAAGTGAGGGTAAACAGTTTGTAGGCAGGGTACTTGAAGCATCTGATATAGATAATACTTGGTTTATCATGTTTTGAAATGTGGACTAAAAAGCATCTATTTACAATGAAAATACTTTTTAGTATCATGGATCATATGGGAATACATCTCCCATCAGAGAACTGGAGGAATTTGGGGGACAAATGTAGTTGCTATTCTGCCTTCTTCTTATTCTTCCAAATTAAAACAATTATGCAGTTTTTTTTTTTTTTTTTTGGTAAGAAATCCAGATGGAACAGGCATGGAGGCACATTCCTGTAATCCCAGCTCCCTGGGATACTGAGGCAGGAGGATTGAAAGTTCGAACCCAACCTGGGCAATTTAGTTACATAGTGAGACCCTCTCTCAAAATGAGTAATAGAAAGGCTGGGAATGTATCTTAGTGTGCAAGTCCTGGTTAAATCCTCAGTGCCACAAAACAAAAACAAAAAGAAAAACAAACAAACAAAGAACCCCAGAGCCAGGCATAATAATACATGTACTACAATCCCTGTACTTGAAGGCTGCAGAAGGAGTAAGATTTCTGGGCCAGCCTGGGCTATATAGCAAGTTTGAGGCCAGCCTTAATTACGTAAGTAATGAGATACTGTCTGAAGAAAGAAAGACAAAAACCCACCAACCCAACAAACAAACAAAAAAGAAACCCACAGAAAAGATTTTAATCTCGTTCATCAGTATTTAAGATATGTGAGCAAATATATTCATTCATTTAGTTACCATTTAATACTGGAAATCTGCAAATATGAACTTAATTTATGAAAGCAGGAAGTTATTTATTTATTTTTCTTTTATTGAGTTTATTGGTACATTTCCGGATTACAGTACAATTACATTCATTATTGGGATCTTGTACCTTTACATGACAGGTCTGGGTTCTCATTTTTTTCCCCTTGTCCATGCCCTCCCTTCACTCCCTCCTCCCCTCCCCATTTACAAACACTTTATTTCCATTTTTTCATATTTTTTTCTTTTCCCTTATTCTTTCCCCTACTCTTCCCATTGTGATTTATTTTTATGATATTGTGGAATTAATTATTATGTTTTTGTGTCTTTTAGATACCATTTCCAGAATTATTACTGCTTTTGCTATATAACTCTATGCCTTAGCTGTGATTTCTTTCCATTTTGTAAAGGAATAAAGAAAATATCAATACAGTCTCAAGCTACATCTTTAATTAGAGTTTTTCAGCATTGAGAGTTCCTTTGGGAATAATATCATATTATTTTCCCCTTTTGAGATCAGTAGGTGTGAATTGTTTGTGTATTTGATTTCCTTTGAGTTCTCTGTAAAAGTTCACAGGGGAAGCCAGGAGTAGTGGTGCACACCTGTAATCTCAGCACTCGGGAGGCTGAGGCAGGAGGATCCCTGTGAGTTCTAGACCAGCCTGGGCTACATAGTGAGTTCTAGGTCAGTCTTGACTACATAGTGAGACCCTGTCTAAAAAACAAAACAAAAAAACCCCCCAAAATTCAAGGGGGATTAAGGATGACAAAAGCTACATGAATATGATTGATGTTTTGCCTCACCTTTAGAAAAAAAAGCAAGTTTCCCTAGCCCTATAACAAAATCTTCTAATGCTTTTAATACTTACTTTCACTTACCTTCCTTATCAGTATTTCTCTAAACAATTCTCAAACTAGTGAGTAGTCTGAGAGTCTGTTAGATGTTTACCCCCAGTATTGAATTTAAAAAATGAGAGTCTTAGTAGTTGCACTAGTTTCTAAGGTAACATATTCATTTTGTGTCCAAATAAGAGGAAACCATTGAGATTGTTAATAGAAGTTTTAACTTATTTAAACTCATAATCAGCAATCAATTTAAAAGGCTCTTGGGTCATGGTCTAGTTTTTAACCTACTGAGTTTCAAAAAAGTTTTGAATTGGGGGTATTAACTAGGTCCTTTTTAGAGGAACTTTACAATCTCTGATTCCTAGTTGATGTTGTGTGATTTCTGAGACATAAATTCCTGGGTTGCATATGATTAAATCCTATATTTGATAAATGAATTGACTTTGCTTATAAAAACTTAAACTCTTATGTAAAAAGATCAGCATACCTATATAGTCATTACTCATATGAAGGCACTGTATAGTAAAGATTCTGCTTTTTCAGCTGTTTAATTGTAGTTAGTTATTTATTCATAAGGATATATGAAAAGAATCCTAGAACTCAGGATATTATAAGCATTTACATGAATAGCTTGGGAACTAACCCAGCTGTCTTAGTTACTTTCTTTGTTGCTGAGACAAAATACCTGACACCCACAAGTTAAAGGAGGAAAAGTTTCTTTCAGCTCAGTGTTTGTAGGGGTTTCAGTCCATCGTCAGCTAGTTCCAAGGCAGGGTGGCATGGTAGAGAGGTGTTGCAGAGGAGAAACAGTCATAGCAGAGCAGGCAGTAGGCAGTAAGGCAGCAAGCATTGAGCCTTCCCTTCCCTCTTGTCTCATCTAGGCTACAAGCCTTTTGGCTGGTGACGCCCACACCCAGAGTGGGCTTTCCCATTATCCACACCAGAACTATGATAAACCAATTAGTGGACTAATTCAATACCATATACCCTTAATCCTAATATCACACATTCTACATCCAACTACCTCTGAAAACTCCACCTATGAGCACATAGGGCTTTGAGGGGGGGTGGGTATCTAGATATAAGCAACACCAGCATTATGTAAAGAATGTCTATATCAAAACTTTTACCTCTGGAGATACCAATGTTAGCAAAGTACAGCTTCTGCCAGACTCAGTTCCTAAATATATGTACCATTTAGCTGGAATCTGGATCATTTTCCAGTACTAGAAATCCCCTAACCTTTTTTATTATTTTATTTTGAGATAGGACCTTGCTGGCTTGCCGAGATTGGCCTCAAATTTGTAATCCTTCTGCCTCAGCTTCCCAAATTGCTGAGATTATAGGCATATGCCACTGCACATGGAATCTGAAATTATAGTCCCAGTTTTCAAGTGCCCTGGTGAAATCTAGAGGCACTTGACTGGAATTCTAATTCCCTGCCAATCTTGCCAGCTTCCTGCCAAACTATCTGAAATATGGCCTCACTATAATTTAACACACAGTAACATCACTGGAAGGAAACTCCTACTGCAGTGTCCCATTCACAAGATAGTTGAGTTTTAGACACTGAAATCAGTTCTAATTAAATACGTTTGTTATATACTCTGAATCCTCAACCTACTTTGGTTAGGCTGCTTTCCAGGAGTCTTGGGAGTTCAGCCCCATCATTTGGTGGATTTTTCTAGCTTTATTCTTGCTTGGTCCCTTATTGTTACTTATTCCTTCTCTTTCTTGAACTTGCTCATGCTAAATTTGACGTGTAGACTGCCTAAAATGCAATATGAACTGCAAATCATTTACTAGTAGTTAACATGATTAACAATATTTACTGAAGACTCAACTATGTGCAGTCAAATGTCTGTGACTCAACTTCTGGTTTATGAAATAAGGCCACATATTCTTTTGTGTGTGTGTGAGACAGGATCTCACTAGTTTTTTTTTTTTTTTTTTTTTTTTTTTTGGTACTGGGGATTGAACTCGGGTCCTTGTGCTTGCAAGGCAGGCCACCGAACCGCTGAGCTAAATCCCCAGCCCTACATATTCTTTTAAAATAAGGTCACATTCTAATTCATAAGTAAGTCTAGACTTAAGTGCTAGAGACTAGCTACTTAAAGTGTTTCTTATGAGTCAGCTCCAGAGCTCTCTCAGTGGTGCTTAGGAAGAGGTCCATCATATTCCTCTGCTGTGGGGACTCATCCTGCTGCTTCCTGGCTGCTTTTTTTGCTCCTGTGTTCCCACTCATTATTTCATTTCAGCCAGGACATGGATCTTTTCCTGAATTCCCCACAGCATATTTTAACTAGAGTTCACAGAAAGAGAAAGGATAGAGGCAACACAGATGCATTCTGAAACCACAGGACTTCAGAGAGAAAAAGGACGTTCCCCTCTTTTAGGCTAAAAGCATTCTCATTCCAATATAGAATCAATTCTTCTTTATAATAAATAGCAATGGAGATATCCATTCTCTTTAGGAGAAACTTTATTTTCTGATCAGTTATGGTGTTATCATATGGGTACTGCCCCCATCTCTAGAAAATTGTATATTTGTCATCAGTGCATTTCCTACTCTGATTCTGCTCTTAACACCATGTTTGAGACTTCAGTGATCCATTCCAGCTTGTGCTATGCCAGCTGTTAGGACTTTTCTTCCTCCCTTTCCCCATACCTTTCTTCTCTCACCCTGTCCCCCTTTCCATTTCAGCTTTGGGGCTTTTGTAAACATGAAGTGGTTTTTCAAGTCCCCTTTCTCCCTTTCTACCTTGGGACAGTTTTGGTTGTCACAGTTTCAAGGTAAACCTGACATTGAATTGGCCTGGGATTGTTAAAAAAAAAAAACTATTAAATAATACTTGTTAAGAAATGCTAAAGAAGACTATATTTCAGATCATTGCTATAAGTATACAGAGATTACAGAGGAATCTTGTAGTTGGGGAAAGAGAGTGGGCTAAATGCCTACTGTAGCAAAGGCAAGTGGGAATTTATAGTAAAGTCAGCAAAGTAGGAATCAGTGGGTGGAAAATTACCAAGAGGAAGCATTAGAGATATAGGGGATTCTGGCTAAGGCAACCTAACACCGTTCTTGCTGAAGACACCTGGGGTATGGGGGAGAATAGAACCCTGATCAGAGGAGAAATTCGATCAGATATTTTGTGTAAATGTGTGTGTGTGTGTGTGTGTGTGTGTGTGTGTGTTCTTGATAAACTGACTTTAGCAGGATTCTTTGCTGAAACTGGATTTTACAAGAAAGTGCACAGATGGGCCTAGGAAAAGGTTTAGAAATTTGACTAGTTTGACCAGAGTCTTTGTCATGCCAAAGAACTTAGAGGGTTTGATATGTATGGAATTCTGCTTTAAAATTAAGAATTGTCTTACACCCCATTCAACTTTAATTATCTTGGTGGACATTCATGTATGCCTTGTTTATAAATTTCAAAGTCTAGGAACTTATTTTTTCAAAATATATATAATGACTTTTTATAATTTTAGCAATATCTTATTATGCAAATGATATATGCAAAATATTATTTCAACCAGTAATATGAAATAAGAATTGTTGGATAATTCTTTAGTAATGGGTACAATTTCCACATAATGAAGTGGTATTAAAGAATAATTTCATTTTAGGAGTGGCTGTTTTCCTTCTTGGCTCCTGGGGCTGGATCTCCTTCAGCATCACAAGGATATGTCCCTTACAGTTTTTAGGGAACTGCCCTGTTATCCTCAATATCCTTGTACAGAGGAACTATTGAGGGTTCTGTCACCACACATTAGCGACATTCAGGCTCTGGACAGCAGGCTTGTGAGGGTGGCCTGGTGCCTCTACTCAAAGGACAGCAAGCACACTATGCTCTTTTGTTACTTGAAGCAGACACATCTCTCACTGCCTTTTGCTCCAGCTGTTCTAACCTTAAACTATCCTTCTAACAGCCTCCTCTACTGGCCAGTCAAGTCTTCTCCTTTGTGGACTCTGGCCACACAAACGCCTGTTCAAAAGTATGCCACGGACTTCCCGCATTGTAAGAAAACAGAGACTGCACCCAGGTGGTACAACTGAATTTGATCGTTGGCCTTCTCTTCAGTCCATGACTCAATGGGACTTTTGTTTCTGGGAATTCTTTACATTTGGATAAAACGCAACCTCCTAACCACTCCAGGTGTTCCTAAAGCTGATCTCAAGGCAAACAAGGTGGCAGCAGACACTGCTGGTTCACAGGGAACAACAGGAACAGGATGTCTCTGGGCTACACCACACGGGTCTTGGCCTTGGCGGCGTTCCACCCAAGGAGAGGGAACTGAAGCTGTGTGAATGCAGTCAAACGTTAATGAAGTACGAGTTTGACAGGATGCTGACTGTCCGTCCACCACCCATCTGTGCACTCTCTGCACTGATGTCACCCGGGGCCTCATGTGCCTGGCAGGCGTCACAATCTTGCTGCTTTCAGAGTTCTCTGCCTTCCACCCCAGAGGACACAGGCAGCACCGGCAAACACGGCACAAAGTGATTACAAAGCACTGTGATGATCCGTTCAAGACAAGTGAAGTTCACACCCTCCACTGTGTGGCAGGGCCAACACCACACATGGCCCCTGCAGAACACGTCGCTGTGATCCCGAGGCTCGGGTGGGATCCCAGCGACATGATCCCTGCAACTCTTAGAGATTTTTCAAATTGGTGACTGCAGAATGAGCCATTTTGGTGAGGAAGAGTGCTTTCCTCTTGAGAATCACAGGTTTCCTTTTTGTGTGCATACTTCCCATGTGTCCACGTCCCCACACCGCTAAGGACAGTAGGCCTTCCTCTGCTCAGCATCCGGAGTGCGTCACTTCCGCCACGTGAGCCGGGTGCTTGGCCGCCGCTCACACAGAACCTCCTCTCGCCTCCTTGGAACTCTTTCGTGGGCATCTCAGGCCAAAACAGCAGAAAGTAAGTTCTAGCTGCAAAGGGCTGCAGGGCAGGACCTGCTCCAACTCTCCTGTTTCTCCACCAGAGAGAAATAAGATTACTAGTGAGGTATTTTAGGTTCTTTCATACAGAGTCTTAAATATCGCGTGTATATTTTGCAGCACATCCCAACTGGGATAGGCCATATCACAGGTGCTCCAACAGCTTCAGGCGGCTGTCCTGGCAGCACACACCTGGAGCCACCGTCAAGACCAGCTCTGGACCTGCGCTTACTCACCAACAAACATCAAAACTCCTCTTCATCCTGCAGTGGCAGACCTCCATTTCAATGAAATGTGACTGTGTTTACAGAAACGCAGGTAAACCAGGGTCGTAATATGAATTTTACTGCCTTTCTCTTATGTCTTCATGCAAAAAGAAAACACACTTCCTTAAATAGAAATCCTCAGGTACGCTTCTGTCGACATGGAATCTGCTTTGTAATACTTCTCAGCACGTAAGTGGAAAGGGTGAAAGAAAACACTAAGGCTATCTTTCCCTTAGCATAGGCCAGCAGTCTACAGGCGTATAAGATAAGATAGGCTGACATATAAGGAAAACTTTGTAAAAGTACATTTAGATAAGGTCGTAAGTAAAAGCTGAGAAAAAAAAAAAAAAGAGTGGCTAAAAACATAGGATCAGCCTGGCATGGTGGCACATGTCTGTAATCCCAGAACTTGGGAGGCTGAGGCAGAAGGGTTACCTCAAATTCAAGGCCAGCCTAGGCTTCATAGTGAGTTCAAGGCCAGCCTGAACTATACAGCCTCTGTCTCAAAACACCAAAAATAAATAAATAATAAAATTATAAGGGAGGGAAATTACCCCAGTGAGCCAGGGTAGCACCATTTGTGTTAGGAACTAACTCTTGATCTACTTATAAACACAGATTTCTTTTTGCTCAGTTTTTTTTTTTTTTTTTTTTTTTTTTTTTTTTTTGGTACTGGGGATCGAACTTGGGTCCTTGTGCTTGTGAGGCAGGCGGTGGAACCACTGAGCTAAATCCCTGGCTCCTGTTCAGTTTTAATATAACCTGAATTTCTAGGAATAGAGCCATTTGATTATATCAAAGGAAGATTATTTTTTTCTTGGTCTATATTGTATAGAGTTGTTCACCATTTCAGAAAAATTTTATCACTAGTATAGTGCTGGTAATGGTATATGAATTGATAATGCATCTTACAGTCATACCTGTCATATTCAGACTGATTCAATACCTAAGGGGAAAAATGACTGTTTTAGGTCTTATAAGTGGGTCTGCTCATTTGCAAAATGAGGTACAAACTATGTACATATGATATGTTTTCAGTATAGATATTCAGAATGTAGGTAGTAACTGTCATTTTCATTTCAGGATATTAAAAAAGATCATTGGAAAATAATTTTTTTATAAAAAAGGGTATAAATTCTGATAGGTTGGAGGACCAGGTAAGTATGTATAGGGAAAATAAATAGTTTTCTTTAAGAAACAGTAAAACTCTGCAGAGATATAATTCATCCATTTTCTGTATGTGAAACAACTACAGTCATTTTCTTCATCACATTTAGGTAGTCTTGCTTTATATTTGTACAACTAGGAAATCTTTTGTCTTTGTTTCCTTAAGACAAGAGATAAGTCTTTTGAAATTAGTATTAAAAGACATGATGGTTTCTCTAATACTTAGAAATTTTATCAAAAGTTAAGTATGGTAATACTTTAGAGGTAATATTCCACATTTCTGTTTGTGCAATTTGAAATAAGAAGCTTCAATGACAATAAATATTAATTTTATTCTAGGTGTTCTGTGTCTCTGAAAATGAGTGTGATTTTCAAAGCTACATGAGCAAGTTGGATTTTGAACCATCAGTATAAGATGCTGTGGTTTATTAATATATTCAAGGTATTGATAGGGTGGTTAATTAATCAAAATATCTTTTAGAATGCATGTGCTGGGAATTTCATTTACAAGTTGGAAAAAGAAGTAACAAAGTAATAAATGAACTGAAAACAGATATAATTGACTATAATTATGTGCTTGTTAAGGTTATTGACTAACAGCAAGATGAGTTGCCAAAGTTAAGGCATAGCACCTTGAGAAAATTGAATGAGAAAAATTAATGGGAAAACATGCATTTTATCCTTTCTATTATCACCAGGACAATTAAATTAATGAATCAACTTCAGTAGTTTGTTCTGAAATAGTTACATTGAAATGTAAACATTTAAGTAATATATACACTCTGACTAGCATTTAAATGCTATACTTAGATTTACATAAAATGAAATAAAGGAAGAGGGAGAAGTTAGATAGTAAATATAATCACAACAAGCATGACAAAGATGTAGTTTGTACCAGGGTAGCAACTGTAAATGGATGGAGATAAGGCATAGATTTGAAGAATATTGGACAAATAAAATTAATAGAACATTGTTCTCCTATGATGCTGATATCTTTTGTTTCTGCATCAGTGCAAATGTACCTTCCTCCACGAAATTTTCTTTGATTACCCCCTCCTAGAGCTTTCTCTTCCTGCCCTGAATTCCAATTAAGTCCTGGTGATTTACCTTATATTATAGTTAATTTGTATATGTCATGAAGTTGTGAACAATGCCACTATCTCTAGTTTTTAATTCTAGTAGTGAAGACATGTAAAGAAATAAAAAAACTATGTCAGTTTATGATAAGTCACTGGAGGCAGGGAGCAGTGAGGTAGAGTAATTAGGAAATATCTCCCTGAGTAGGTGAAGGATTACAGCAACAATGAGAATGAGCCAGACATGTACATAACTGGGAACAAGTGGTTTTAGGCAGAGGAATAGCTAGTGCAGTTGCCGTGAGAAATACTATTGAGTACTTTATGACCAGAAAGTGTAACTGGAGTCAATGAATTAGAAGGGAGAGTATTGTAAGTCAAGGTGGAAGAGGTTGACAGTTGCCAGATCATGCAGAATCTTGTAGATTTGGTAAAGAAGTTTAAAATTTTAAATTTGTTTCTGCTATGAGTAATAGGAAACCACTGGATGATTTTAAGCAGGAGAATAACATGAGCTAAAGAATTAATTCTTCCTGCTCACGCTAAGCATGCACTCTGTCACTGAGCCACACCCACAGCTCCTGTTTGATTGCTGTCATTTAGGTGGAGGTCCTGTAGCTTAGTTTTGCATTGGTCATTAGAGAAGTGTTGATAACAGTACTTGAGATGGCAAAGAAGGAGTGGAGTCCTTGAGAAGGTGGGTCAAGAAGGGATCCAGAATAGAAGAGGAATAGCCTTTGACAGGAGCAAGGGTATTTCTTACATTGTTATAGGAGGGATGGCAGAGAAGACAGGGGCTCCATGCTTGTGGTTTGTGGATCTGATGATGGGAAGATGTGGGACATCTCCCTGGATGGCTTTTATTCTTTCAGTGAAGCAGGGGAATTGGTTAGCAGGTAATGTAAGAATGGATGGGAAGGGACAGTGAGAAAAATCTTTCTGTTATAGTACCTAAAATATTAGAAGCAGGAGCAGATTCACTTAGACCTGAAATACCCAACAAGGTGCCAGAGATATTTATCACATTATTTGGATAAAATAATTTTAATGATCACAAACAGGAATTCTCCTTAGATTTAAAAGGTATTATAGCTACTCAGAAAATTACATTTTTAAAAGCCCAAATCTGAAATCTCCAGTATTTTGATGTATCATTTATAGGATAAGATAGGATTATGATTCATACTAACGCTATTTTTATTCTTAAGGGATTTTAATGACAAAAAGAAACTATTCCTTTCTGATTAACAACTGAATGCATGCTGGAGGGTTTATTTTCTGAGAGGCTATTGATAGTGATACAATTATCTTCTTCTTTGGAACTTTCCTTCCCTGCCTCTAATCTTGCTGGCTGCTAACACATGGATCCATATCAAGAGGTTCTCAGGACATGCAGCTGAATGACTTCGTCCAGGAATATCCCTGATACTCAGAACCTAAAACACACTTTTGATTACCTTGGGATGATTTCTATGAATAGCCTTGATTTGTTCTCCCTCTTTTCTCTATTTTTCCCCATTTTTTCTACTTGTAACCTTTGTTTGCTTGCAAGAGAAATGAAAGCCAAAGCTTTCAAGTTTGAAAGTATGAAAAGGAAACAAGTAAATAGGGAAGAAGCATAAATACTGAACAAGACTGGGCAAGGTGACAAAAAGGAATTACTGTGAAAATCTGGAAGGAGGCCAGGATGCAAAATGCTGCACTGTGTGGTTTACAGAAACTATTTAGTGTTCATCATGCTTCAGTGGTCACACAGAGAAAGCCAGGTTTTGCTGGTTTGTTTGCTACCCTATAGTTAGCTATGGAGATTTGACATAGGTGATCTGTGTTTTCTGTCAGAAAGTGATATAAATAAAAAGGACCATGGGGTCTTTGCCATGGTTTGAATTACTAGGAGAGGGCTTCTTGTGGCTAGAGTAGGAAATATTTCAGTTAAGACTTATCTTGGGGGCTGTAGTCATTTTTTTTTTTTGTTTTTTTGTTTTTTGGTATGAGGGGATCGAACTCTGGACCTTTCACTTGAGGGGTGGGAAGTGGAACCACTGAGCTAAATCCCTAGCCTGCAGACAGTTTTGTAGGGGACTTAAAAAGGGAGGAAGAAAATCTTTGCAAAGCTCTTTAAACTTATCTTTCAGATATTAATATTTAATTGTTTTGATAACACCAAGTACTATAATAAGGCATTATCTGTATTGCATCTCTGAGGAATACAATGTAATTTTCAGCACTTCAGATTTTATCCATTTAATTCACGTACCCACTAAAAGTAGAAAGAATAGGAGCTTTGATGTTCATTTTGAGGACAGAAAGGAGGGGTATAGAGCAGGTAGGAAACTTATTGTGGTTTTATAGCTAGACAGGCTAGGCTTATAATAGAATTTGGATATCTTATCTTGGGCTCAATTCAACAGTCCTGGTTTGAAAACATTCATTATTAAAACTCTAAAACAAAACCTGCTATTTTGCAAGTGTCAAGTGATTTCTTTATTCAGGAAAAGATGGATTGAGAGACATAAAACTTACTCTTTGTTTCTCTGTGAAAAGAGGCTATTCCTAGATTCTCCAGGGGGAAAAAGCAGCTTTAAAAAAAATCTGGGGGAAGACAGTATGTTAGCAACTAAGAATCTTTAGATAAATGTCAGTTATGCACATTTTAAAGGAAGCTACATAGAAATACACTTATTTTGGAGGCTTCTCTGAAAATCATATAAAATGAAACCCCTTTCATAGTTGATTCTCTCTGACAGTCTCCAGACTCTGCCTTTCCTTTTGGCTCTCTGGTATTTGTTCCAAGAGTGTCTGTAGAGCTAATAAATGCTTTCTTTTATTTTGAATTCAGCCCTTTAACAAGGGGACTGCCAAAACTCAGATGATAGTTCATATTATAACTACCACCTCTTATTTTAAAAGCTAGTAGAAGAAAGTCAGAAAAGTGGTAATGTCCAAGGAGAAACCATATAAGTTCAAGTATGGTGTCAAGGAATTAACGATGTAAGGCAAGAATGTTCAGTACTGCTTGGGTGAATGTTAAAATATTGATCTGATAAATATTAAGATATTTTAAAAAAGGATATACTAAATACAGAAAAGGATAATCATAGAAAAATTTTGGTGTAGAAGACTTTTTGGTCGCTTAATTTTGAATTGTTACACTTATGGCATTTTTGGAAATCTTCAATTTAATTTCTTTACTGATAATTATGCAGTTCCTCATGAATACTGGAAGCAGTGTGGTACTTAGGGTATGGCCATGAGAAAGGTACGATTTCAGAGGAAAAATTGTACCTCAGATGCGACAAATGGCCTTGAAGCCATCATTCATGGCTCCAAATATATGGCATTTTATTTTTGTTTTGTTTTTTTGAACCAGAGATCAAACACTGGTCTTTGTGCTTGTGAGGCAGGCAGCAGAACCACTGAGCTAAATCCCTGGCATGGCATTTTAAATAATAGATTTTTTTTTGATGCAAGCATTTCCTGGGCTCCTATTATCCCTGCATTATCATTTTTCACTTTCAGTAAGTCTAGCTTTTAGCCTTAATTAGAAATTAAAGGGCCTTATTTTGGGGAGGGACTATAGAAATTTAAATCTAACCCATTTGGAGTTTCCTAACAACTATGTAGGTCTCTAGGCGAAGTATGTGTCTGGCCTTTTTCAACGAATTATTTTCAGTAACAAGTTGTCAGTGAGGTCAGTGACTAGTGGTTCAGGATTAGATACCACCCACCCTGGCTTGTAACCTCCCCTTTCTTTCTTATCCTGCGTGAACAGCACTCAGCTAAAGTGACTGCCCCACTGTCACTGCCCCTCAGATTGGTATTTTGTAACTTTGTGACTCTCAAGAAGATTTTTTCTACCCCCAGAGCTCTCTCTCTCTGTCTTTTTTTTTTTTTTTTTTTCTGGAAAATTTCCTACAAGAGCTGAACTTTAAGCACATTTACTTTATAGGAAGCAACAGAAAGGTAAGAGTGAAGTTTGTGAAGAGAAGATCTGGACTTCAGTACATTCTCATTTCTCCCTTGAATTCTGTGTCTTAGCTATATATTGTAGGTTTAAAATGTGGGGAGCCTACTGAAGGGAAGATCACGTTGTTATATAAAAAGAGAATGTTTTAACTGGTTATGATGAGAAATGTAGGCTTTCACGCTAATTATAAAGTTATAAATAACTTTCAAACTAGTGCCAGCGGAAGCTAGTAGCCAAGGTCGTGCTTTGCATTCAGAGAGTTTCTGGCTATAAAAAGCCGATTGGATGCTGTGCAGAAAAAGATAAGATATGGCCTGGATGCTTGTGCTTTGGCATGGGACTGAAGAAAAAGGAAGTAAAGATGAAAAATGTTTGAAGAGATTTTACTTTCAACCAAAACTTTATTCATGGTAAACGGAAGATGTTTCAAGCAAGAGGGACAAGAAGTATTAACTTCTAGACTTAACATTTATCTTATATTTGTTATGTAATTGACAGTAATGCTAGGCATTTTGAGGAACTGTTTGACCTGCCTTTGTAATCAAATGAAAATCGCTGTGTGTAATGAACATGGGATGTAATGATTATGTAGACTGAAAGGTACCATCTAATAGGGTCTTGAATGACTGAGCAGCTGCAATCAGTGGCCACTGACAAAATTGGGAGAAATGAGTTCAAACAGAAACAAGAAGAAATTGATGATGGGTATCAGGAAATTCATTGACTGGAGAGTTTTTTTTCTTCCCATTAAGTTTATTGGTACATTTAAAGCAAACAATACAGTTATATTTATCATTGGAATCTTGTTTGTACCTTTACATGATATATCTTGATTCTTGTTTTTTCCCCATACTCCTGCCCTCTCTTCGCCGCCTTCACCCTTCCATATTTACAAAGACTGTTTCCATTTTTTCCCATTTTTTCTTTTCCCTTATTTCCTTTCCCCTCCCCTTCTCAATCCCGTTTTATCCATTTTCTTCCTATTTTACCCTCTCAATTATACCATTTGAACCTTATTTACACTTTTAGTTTTTCACAGACTGAAGAGGTTTTGAATCACTGATATATGCAACCAAGAAAGACTTGCAACATCTCTGAGATACTTGAGATTCAATGGCTTGCTTAAAATACAAGTGGAAAAATGTGAATTTCACGTTAGCATTGGTTCTGGGTTTGTTGCTATCTTATTCAGTTAGGCTGAAAGGTCAGTAAGTTGAAAATAATTCTGGTTTGGAAATGTGGATTATCATCAGTAAAATTTGAATGGTGTATTTGGATGTGCTATTAAAATTTCATTACCCACTAAAAAAATTATCTCAGTGGTAGCATAGGAAAATTTATTAAATAAGGAAATTTAAACTACAGAGACATTCTTACTTTCATTTGTTACCTCCTACCCAGTATGGGGTTTCCATCTTATTTGAGTGAAAGATTGGGATTTTTATAGTTAAACTTATTTTTTTTTAAGTCACAAAAGTAACAAATGCTTATTGTAACAATTTTGAAAGTACAGAGAAAAAAAATTACCTGTAATCTCATTGATTTTTTTTTCTGTTGCCTTCCCTGTGCATAGCTTTAAAAGTAATTGCAATAATAATATTGTAGGTAATAGTTGAAGTTTATTTTTTGGTTTAACTTTATACCAAAGTATTTTTCACATAATACTACCTATTCTATATAGATGGTATTTTATTTTATTTATTTATTTTTGGTACTAGGGATTGAACTCAGGACCTTGCACTTGTGAGGCAGGTTTTGTGCCACTGAGCTAAATCCCTGGCCCATAGATGCTGTTTTAAATTGCTGTGCAACATTCAGGTAGATGGATATAATTTTATAAATCATTGCTGAAGATCTAGGTGCTGTGATAGTTTGTGTATTTATTTATATATGTATTATGTATTTATAGATGTATATATTATGTATTTATATTTAAAATAATTTTTTTTCCTAAATGTGGAATAGTTGAATTAGAGAGCATTCCTTTGGAAGGTAAAACTTATGATTTTTAAGATGTGTTTTTATTGTTTCTCTTTTAATGCATTATAAAGTTCCTTGTCTACCAAATAAAATATTTGTTGAATGTCTATGATGTATAAAACATTGTTATTGGACACATAGATAGCAACATACTAAGTGGAAGGGTGCAATCTCTTCTACTTAGAAAATTTCAATTTTTAAACTCACAGAGCTACATCTGAGTTGAAAGCGCTTCAGCTCTGCCTGAAACCAATAGATAGTATTACTGTTAACCATTTATATTACTTTGAACCTTAGACCAATAGAATTTATAAATAACTACTGCTGGAAGACCATTTATTTACAGTTCTGATTTATATGAATTTTATTATTCAACCATGACAGAAAAATAGGAAATAGCAGAAAGAAGAAGAGTGAATATTTCAGTTATAGTAAAACCAGGAAATTAAAAGTATTTGGAGGAAATCTGTAGGCAGCAGAATGGAAAGAAAAAGGACAGAGAGCACACACAAGAACAGAAATTTAATATTGAGTTTTTCTATTTAGGGAAACATTAGAATGATTAGGGTGAGAGTCAGAGAAGATGAGTTTTAATTTTTTCATTGTTGAATTTGGGAACCATGATTATAGAAATATAATATATTGAAGGGAAAAAGCTAGGGAATTAGAGATTAATAAAACGAATCATTGGAGAGAGTAGAGATATTATTTGAGAGATGAGGTATGGAATTGTGAATTCTTAAAGAATATATTTTACCCATATTAAAAAAAACCTTTTAAATTGTGGGGTTTCATTTTTCAGTGATAAAACTGGATGGTTGAGAATTCTAGTTGCCATTCTTTACGGACTCCTGTTTGCATGTTTCTATTTTTAGAATAGAATAATGACAAAATAATACTTATTTATGGATCATTGGCTCATGGGAATATTAGTTCAGAGGTTCAGAAATTATGATTTTTTGATTCTTGTTTGGATACTGTATTTTAAGGGACCTGGTGCTACTGTGGGGTAGAGATTCTGAATTTAGCCAAGTTGTTAAATCTAATTGAAAGTGACAGATAATTGGGACTACACAATTTTTGAAAGTGAATAGGACTACTGTATTAGCCACCGCACCTGATTTTCACATACATAATTACTGTTTTTAACTACAGTATTGCTGCCTGGAACTCAGCCAGTAATCTGTTACTAAGATACTAAGATAACCACTAACTTTAGAGACGTAGCAATGACTTTAAGTTCCTATGTGCAAAATTGTAAATTTGGTCAGGTTGGCACCTCTTCCTACATTTTTCTGACTTTAATTATCGTAAACATTGTACCTGTGCTGTTTCAGGTCCTTCTTGTCATTGGGCAAATTGATTTGATGGAGAAAGCAATGTTTAAAGAAAGCCTCACTAGTTGGAACTTCATAGCTTTAGCCCCTCCTTTAAATTAGTGTTATTCAAAGTGTTATCTGCAGTTTTCAATTTGTTACTGGTCCATGCAAGGAGATAAGGAGCATGTACCAGAATTTAGATCAGCTATAGCCTAGCACTTTGTAGCAAGGCTTTCCAGATGAAGGAAGCAATCACTGATTTACCTTTTAACACAAGCTTCTTCTCTTATTGCAGATGTGCAGTTGCAGAAGCATTACTTAAATTGCAGTCCATAAACATTTATCTCTTCTACTTATATGCATGAGGGCAGAGGATTGGGATGGAGGTATAAAATTAATTAGATAGTGAGTTACTAGGTCTCAGTTGTTGAGGCCTCGAGGTGGTAACAATGCAAAGAGGCCCTTGAGATGAGTTGGTTGAAGAGCCCACAGAATAACTTGAGAGGCAAGATGCTGCTACATTGAGTCTACTCTAGTGTTGACTTTGGGATTCATTCTAAAGTGTGACAGACACTTGTGAAACAAAGGCCCTGCTCTTATGATATTTCCTTTGTAGTGTGCATGTGTGTGTGAGTGGGAATAAAGGGAGAGTAAGAAATAAAATCAACTTCTCTGACATTTCCCAGAAGTACTGGGGTTCGCCTTCATCCAGGGCTACAGCTCATAAGTTATGTTTTCATGGTAATTTTTTTGTTTTGTTTTGTTGTTGTTGTTGTTGTTGTTGTTTTTGGTACTGGGGGTCATAAGTTATGTTTTCATGGTAATTTTTTTGTTTTGTTTTGTTGTTGTTGTTGTTGTTGTTGTTGTTTTTGGTACTGGGGATTGAACTCGGGTCCTTGCATTTGCAAGCCAGGCCACCAAACTGCTGAGCTAAATTGCTGGCCCCATGGTAATTTTTATATGGCTAACTTGCTTTCCCATTAGACTCTGCAGTTTGTCTTTTTCCAATATGGGATAACAAAGGAATTTGTGATAGATACTGTTGGTTGCCTACGCAGTATCCACACATTCTCCTCTTTTTGCAGAACTCTGAGTTAGTGCAAGAAAGAAAGGCCTTCTGCTTCAGCCTTCTGAGTGCTTCTGAGTTTTCTTCACATCAGTATTTTATAAAATTTGGTTGCTATCATAAATGGTCTTTTTCTTTCCACTATGCTTTTTATTAATAACTTAAAAATTTTATTAGTATATGTTTGCAGTAGATAATAATTGTATTTATCTTGGGGAGTTTGTATATGTACACAACACATCTTAATTCTTTTTTCAGCCCCTTCTCTTCTCATCACTTATGTTTTTAAATTTACAAGGAGAATCATTGATTTGGATCCTTGTTTGTGTTTTTAAAGATGTGTCTTGAGCAAATAAAAAAGAACAGAAAGAAAAAAAGTTTTGAGTGGTTGAGACACAGCTAATATTCCGATGATCTCTATCCTGGATCTTTCAAATTTGCTTTTTCAACTAGTTATTTTCTCTCAGAACTGTACCTTGCCATCTTTAAAAAAACTTCTATAAACATTAAAATTTTCTAAAATTTATTTTTATTAATACATGTTAGCGGTCCGTAATGATTATATCCATCGTGGGGACTTGGTACATGTTCATAGCACATCTTAGTTCTTTTTTCATTTCCTTCCCCTTACCTCCCTTTCTCCTCCATCTCTTAATCTCCTTTCCTGTTATGAAAGATCTATTTCCCTATTTCTTATTTTAAACTGAAAAAGGTTACATGAACATTTATTTTTATTTTAACAAAGTACATTTTCACCATGGGTTTTTATTATATCTAAGAGTAGCTGGTTTAAGCAAAAAGAATTTCATAAATGACATTAGGTATTTCATAGATTCATCAGGAGAGCCAGAGCCAGTACAGTAGGAAATTATATTCTGCCATACCTGAGGGATAGTGCGGCAGAGCTATTAACTTCCACCACTCCAGGTTCTTGGGCTGGAACGGGATGTGGGGGAAGCTCCTTTAACTGGAAACCTCAGAAGGAACCCATGCCTGTGACTTCTAAAATCTCACCCAAGCCATGCTTGGTTGGTGAAATTTGGATTCTATTTCAACAGGAGAGTCTGGGAAGAACAGGCTTTTGTACAATTTCATTATCTTTTGTAGCAGGTACTATAGGTTTGCTAATTTAACTTTTTTTTTTTTTTTTTTGGTACCAGGGATCGAACTCAGGTCTTTGCGCTTGTGAGGCAGGCCACCAAACCGCTGAGCTAAATCCCCGGCCCATAATTTAACTTATTTCAGCTCCTCTACTATCCATCTTCTACAATTGAAGAGCAAAACAGAGTCAGGACTGGAAGGGTGTGAAATTATCTGCTATGAAGAGTATATAACAAAATAAATCTCCCTCCTTCCCTGACTCCTTCAGTTCCCTGATGCACCTCTAATAGAGCAACCGCTATCAGTTTGTAGTACAAAAATTATTATATTATCCTGTATTAGCACATTTAAATTTATTTCATTTATAGTTGACATGATTTAATTCAACCAGTGTATTACTCCATGCTATTCTGAATTATTTTAATGTAGTTTTTGTCTGGTGTTAAGGGTTTCTCTGGTCAGGCCTTACAAATCGAAATGCTCTTGTATTCTTTCTCTGATCAGTGGCTTTCCTCCACTTGGCTTCTTCCTGGGATCCTTGAGTCTCTCTTACTCAGCAAGTAAGAGCAAACACTTGACATAGAGGGGACTCCAAGACCCAGCCCCAGGCAGAAGTTCTGATTGGTGAGGCCTGAGGTATCCTGGTTATTAAGTATTTTTGATGTTTCCCCCATTGTTAGTGGAAATGATATCTATTAGTTTCTCTTTATTTCCCAAGGCCTTTTCTGATCATCTAGTCATAGTTATACCAATGAAAAATATTTATTTAGCTATTTTAGGTTGTTTCTAGCTTTTTGTTACTACAAACAATATACCTTGACATGGATCTTTGTATATATATTCAGATTGTTAGAAATAGCATTGCTTAGTCCAAGGAGTTGTACATATACAATTTCTTGGATCTTGCCAGAATGCCTTCCAAAGAAATTTTACGCATATATGCTCTGATCAACAGCATGAAGGAAAGTTCACATTTATCTTGTCGAAGAGAGTTTCATAAAAGACTTAAAAAGATTTTGGTGAAACTAGTTTACCCTCTTTAGCAATGATATTGAAAATAAAAGAAAATAGATTACTTTTTATGAATGGCTCTTAATAAACTATGAGATTCTTGCTTTTTTTGGAATTACTATTTTGCTACTTTTCTGGGTTCAACATACAATTTGATTTTTTTGTTTTAATTTTCAGATCCTTTTTGATATTTGGGACATTTGTCAGTTCTCAGTATTCTTTTATTGCTCCCATCTTCCATTGTTATTCAAAGATGCCAACAAGAAATCTGTGATAATATATAAACCTTTAAAAATTTCTTTTGTAGCAGTCATTCT
This sequence comes from Fukomys damarensis, assembly GCF_012274545.1. Taxonomy (NCBI): domain Eukaryota; kingdom Metazoa; phylum Chordata; class Mammalia; order Rodentia; family Bathyergidae; genus Fukomys; species Fukomys damarensis. Next base: position 22,330,088 of record NW_022900932.1, read on the forward strand.
CAACTTAGGGCGCTATTGCTTTCTCAGGGACATCTGACAATCTGGAGACATTTTTGATTATCACATTGGTGGGCCACTGGTGTGTAGTGGGTAGAGGCCAGGGATCCTGCCAAAAATCCTGCAACACACCAGTAGTCCCCCATGATGAATTAACCAGTCCAGAATGTCTGTAGTGCTGGCAATGAGAAACCTTGCCTTAACAGAATATACTCCAAAATGGACATTTATCCAAACAACTTAAGCATTCCTTTTTAAATCTTTTTTCCTATCTTACCAGTTTTCTCTCAATATGTTGGCACAATTTTTCCATTTTAAGGCCATTTTCTTTGGTAGACAAGATGAAAGCAGAGTAAAATAATTGTCATTTTCCTTCCTCTTGGTCACTTGTTAATATTATAAAATCTTCCTGGGGGAGAGAGGTTAGATGTTTTTTTCTCCTTCCAGCCTCAGATACAACCTAAAATTTTTGTGTTGTGTGAATGTTCTTCACAAATCTCTCATTTTAGGTTTAGTTCATTCTTCTGATATTAATACCACACGAATGTGTTCATCCTTACCTTTATCTTCTTCCTTCTTTTTTTGTATGTCTTTAAAAAACAGTTCTTTAGAAAGTTCCTTGTATATCATATTGAGCTATTTATATATATTCTCTCTCATTTTTTCCTCATTTGTGATTGTAGCAGTTGCATTTTTTAATTTATTTATTTGACCTGTCCTTTAAAGTCTGCAGCTCTGGAACATTCTCATATTTTCTGTGAACCACTAAGCAATCTAAGATACTTGTCTTACTTTGCTTTCTATTTTCTTTCTTGGCTATAATGAACTCTAAAGTGATATGTTCAGTTTCTTTCAAGGTTCCTGTCGCTTCCACTTTGCTAATATATTCCTCTTTGTTGGTAAAAATTAAGTCCAGGGCACAGTTCCATTCTTTGCTTCTTTTGCTCTCTGAGTGATAAAGTTGTTGGTGGAGAGACAAGATAATGGAGAGGAATGATTCTTCCAATTCGGATTTTAATTACTTTATTGTCCTTTAGGTTTTGCTGAATTTTTAGATATATGCCAGGTGTCTTTTTAAATCTCTCACTAAATCAACTTTTCTTTAGCCTTTCTACCATTTCTTTTTTAGAATTTTATTTTGAGCATTTTACGGAGCACACAGAGTCAATGTGTTTTTTACTTTTGTCTTGGAGATAATTTTGCCTAGTATCTTTAAGAAATTTCCTCTTTTAAATTATACAGTCTTTTTTTTTTTTTTTTTTTTTTTTTTTGGTACCAGGGATTGAACTCGGACCTTGCACTTGTGAGGCAGGTGGCAGAACCACTGAGCTAAATCCCCAGCCCAGTCATAGTCTTTTAATGTCTTTTTACTTATTTTTGAAAGAAAATTTATTTAGTTTTGGTGTCTGTCTTAAATGAGATATATGTACTCCTTTTGAGCTCCACCATTATGAACTTTTGTAGTGCAGCATTTCTCTCTCATCTCTTAAAGTGGAGGGCAAGCATCTTGTTAAATTTCTGGGTTGAAGTACATATCTAGTGGGACAACTTTTTTCCTATTTTTATTTGGTCCTCTACTTGGAGGCAAGTTTTGTCCTAAATAATTTGAAGCAATTCAGATTTACTTTTCTAAAAGAAGCACAGAAACTCTAATCTCCCAGGGTATCGTTCAGCTTTTGTTTTTCTTGTGTCTGCCTCTGCTGTTGGGACTCTCATATATATCATGCTTTCCTGTTCCCTTTTTTTATGTGTTGCATTTCTGGGAACTAAAATCTTTTGACTAAAGGTAATTAGAACTGTGTTTCTGGGAGGTGGGCAGGAAACATCCCTAGTAATATAAAAAGTGTTTCCTATGTAGTGAGGGGGTGTGAGCTGACTGTTTGGTTTTGTGCACTAGCCCCAAGCCTCTGATAGGATGTGAAGATACACAGGTGGGATGTGAGGATCTGACTCCGTGGGTGCTGTAAATTCAGACAAAATTTGGTTTCAGCTCCCAATTGGAACTGTGGCTGGAATCAAATTTTATACCCAGTTTGTACCGTTCATGAAATGGATAGTGTAGAGTGGCTATCTTTAGCAAATAAAAATACAGATTTCAAGTATATAAAAATTTTATTGTAAGCATTAGTAAGTCCCAGATATTGCATAGGACATACCTTGTGCTAGGAAACTGTTTACTGTTTCTTTGAAATTCAAAGTTGAGTGGGCATTTTGTATTTTTTCTGTGAATCATAAAGTAAGGAAAAATGTTTCCTAGTGTTTGCACATCATTAATGAAATCCTTATCTTTTTGTATCTCAGCTACTGGTATAACTGTCTTTTTTTTTTTTTTAGCTTGACAAAGGTTGTCCTTCCCAGTCTTTCTTCAGCTGCAGGGCTGATCAGCACTGAGTTTGTTTATATTGAATTGGTCCTGATTAAAATTTACTACTGGGAGAGAATTTAAAAGACCCTTACACTAGAATTCACCTCTTGTGGCCTGCATTACTCCAAAAGGGCTGTTTCTAGGGTAATTGAGCTGTCAGGCTCTCCTGACTGAACCACTGTGCTTAGTAAACTAAGAATTTGAAGGCATGAGTGCCTGACTTACTTTTGAAGGAGGAAGCTGCTGCTATCTAGAAGTCACGTGGCCTCTGACAGGATCTGAAGCAGTGAGAGTACAGAAGGAGAAAAGGTCATACTAGATGGCAGGGGATCAGTTTTCATCAGTAAACTGTGCCAGGCACAGAACACCAGCATCCTTTGATACAGCCCACTTGCATTCTAATCTTCTCTGGTTTTCTTTCCTTGAAGCATGTGAATCTCCTCAGATTTTTTCAGTAATTTGAGGGACAAGAGAGATAATAAATATATTCCTTGCCAATCTAGCAGATGGGAAGTGATTTTAACTTGAAAAATTAAGTGGTATGCCTCATTTTTGCTCCAAACTATTAAATAGACCCTACTATTATCTGATATAGATTTTACAAATCCTGCATCATAACAGATACACTTTTATAATTAGTAAATTATAGGAAATCTTCTTTTTCCTTTTTTCCTAACAGCATGATGTCAGAAGACCATATATATTTACTGTGGTCTTATTCCTTGCAGTTTTGAATATACTGCTTATGTCAATAAATATGTCTATAAAAGAATGTCAAGTTTTAAGATTCTCAATGATTCCTGTATCTTTTTCTTTGCCACCCTATATCATTAATATGTTTTAAAGACTCAGCTCAAAAAGATATCTGTGGGCTGTGCATGTAAGCTCAGTGACCACTTGTTTAGCATATATGAAGCCATAGCAAGTGCGTGCATGCACCCCCCACAGACCAATCAACTGTAATGTAATCCTATTTTAACTTTGATCACTTTAACTTTATATAATCTTACATTTACATGTGTTAATTTACAGTGTATTGTTTTTTTTGTCCCTATGATTATTCTCTTAGGAAGATAAATAAGAGAATATATTTTTTGACCTTAGGGTAGGAAATAATTTCTTAAATACGACCCCAATACATAGTAATATAGAACAGATTGAGGTATTTGATTCCATTAGCATAAACACTTCTTTTGTGAATAAAAGATACCATGAAAGAAGAGAAGTAAATGTTGCCGATTGAGATAATATTACAAGTAATTCATGTGAAGTGGATTGCTTTGTTGGTTCCAATTCTCTCTCACCCCTCCCCCCGTCCATGCCCTTTGCCATGTGACTCCGAAGCTCTTTCTACTAAAGATAGAATGCATTTTTCTGCTCCATTAATGTTTGACTTGGCCATGTGACTTGGTTTTCCCATGGGAATATAGAAGAGGCAGTCTTCAAATTGGAGGCTCTACCTTAAAAGCCACTTTATATTTGTACTTGTCCCTCTTGTATTTCTGCCATTCCCTTGAGAAGAACATGCTTCAGGTATCCTTCTTGTCCAAATAGATATGAGAAAAATGTGGATCAGATCTGGGTCTCTGAACTACAGCCCAGGGCAAATCCAGCCATGCCAGTTTTCAGCTAACATGAAAATTCATATGACAAAATAAATTTTGTCTTATGCCACTGAGTTTCAGAATGGTTGTATAATATTATTGTGGAAATGCCTGACCAATAAGACCATTTAATAAAAATTATTTAGTTCAAGAATTTGTGAAAAATTCCCAAAAATTAATAAGAAAAGATGAACAGTCAGATAAGAGACAATCCAGTAGGCTCAGTGATGTGTGAAAAGTAATTCACAGAAAAATGGAATGGCCAATAAGTAAAGGAGAAGATCCTTAGCTTGCTTCACTCATTATTGGGTAAATAAAAATTAAGACAAAAATAGATACCTCATTGTACCCATTAGATTAATAAAAGTTTAATGTCTAGCAATGATACAGTATCTATAAGAATATGAAGAAAACAGAACTTCATATACAGTGGATTTTCAGAGGATATTTGTCCTGGCAAAGAGAAACACATGACACAGGCAGCTGGTATTTTCAAGGATTATTCTGAGCAAAGGATTAAATTGAAGATGTACAGGGAATTTTTAAAAATCAGTAAGGATAGGCAACCTAGAGGAAAAGAGAGGAAGGAAAAATAGGAAAATGATACAAGTAAAGCTGGTTAGCTAAGCAATTTAAAAAGAGCTACCGATTATACTGGTAATCAGAAGTGCAATTAAAACAACAGTGAGATCCATTTTGCATCTCCCATGTTGGCATAAGTTAAAATGTCATATAATAGCTTGTGTGGAGTTGGGGATGTGTGAACCTACATATTCTGCTGGTGATGTGTTTTTGGAGACCAATTTGGAATATTTATTGAAACTGAATTATTACATATATTCTAACTCAGAAATCCTACTTCTGAATTATGGTAGTTTTCTAGGGCTGTCAACTAAATAACACTGGGTAATTTAACAAACAGAAACCCCCAACAGTTCTGGAAGCTAGAAGTAAGGTATGAGAATGAATGTCTTATGACACTGTGTATCAAGGTGGTTTGTTATGCAGCATTATAGAAATTGCTCACTGATTTGTTCAACAGTATGTTAAAAGGTAGTTCACAGAAAACTGCAATGCTGAATAAATAAATGAAAAGATAATTAGCTTGCTTCACTAGTATTTGGTAAATGTAAGATCAAGGTATTGGCTGGTTTGGTTTCTCCTGAGGCCTTTTTGCTTGCTTGCAGATGGCCACTTTCCTCTCATCGTCCTCCCTCTGTGCACATTCCTGATGTCTTTTCTTGAATGTGTCCTACTCTTATGAGTACACCAATCAGACTGAATTTGGGCTCATCCTAAATGGCATGACTTCAAATTAATCGCCTCTGTAAAGACCTGATTTCCAAATGCAGTCATATTCCGAGATATTGGGGGGTAAATCTCCAACATATGAATTGTGAGAGGACACAATTCAGCTCATAGCAGATTGTATATCAGTAGGAATCTTGCATAGGCACCCAAAGAGACATGTGTAAGAGTGTCCTTGCTTCCCATAGCGAAAAGTTTGTTACTATGTAAATGTTTTTGAATAGGAATATGAACAGATACAATAGGCTATACAGGGGTATTGTGGAAAATAAAAGAACAGATTAAATCCAGCATATTATTTGGAAACTCATTTTTATTAAATGACAAGAAGTCTGGAGGATAGAAGTTCAAATCCAAGACATTGAGGACACAAACTCTTTCTATAATTCTGTTCTGTCTCCTTTCTCAGCTTTGCAGTAGGGTTGTTTTATTTCTAGGTGTCATACTATAGTCAGAACAAGGAAAGGACAAGGGTTATGGCAAGCACATCTGACTCACTTTTTGTAGGGAAAGCAAAAGCTTTCTCTTCAGCAGACACCTGCTGCCATCTCATTGGTCAGCATTCTCTTACATGCCGTCCGAGTTACAAAAACAGCTGGGAAATCAAGTGTTTTGCTCCATAGCAGAAAAAGACAGGGGAGAATAAGGTGGGGACTGTGTACTGAGTAAGTAAACATGTGGCATTTTGCATATTTATTTAGTTTAGCATGGATAGGACACAAAAATAATGTTGAGTGAAAGAGTGAAAGGTACAAAGAGATGGAAAGTACTACACTGTTTGTGTAAATTTAAAAATCTATGTACACATAAAAAGGTACTATTTACATATAGCATATGTAAAAAAACTTATGGAAAGTTGGTTGTAAAGGGACATATTAACTGGTATAGGAATTGGGGAGAGGAATGGAACTGAGGTTGGGGAATACAGACTTGAACAATATAACATGAAGCAGGCTTTTCACAGACCAGTTCCACTGCTGTGCTTGAACTGAAGAGCTTGATTACGTCATCTGATTCTGTGTACCCAAGATCCAAATGGAAAAGAAAGTGAGTTAGTTTGGGGTGTTTATGTGTGTGAGTTACTCAGACTCTTGGACAGGTTTATTATTGAAAACTGAAGAAATGTGATTCATTGTGTTTATGACTAAATTTAATTATTTTAACTTTCTGTATGATGGGCCTTAGTCTTTTGAGTACAGTTGTAGATGCTGGAAATTATGTTGTTTTTAAATTTAGTGACTGTAGAAGCAGTTAATTTTGAAAAGTTTAGGGATATTATGATTTATGCAAAATTTGTTTTGTTTTTTTTTTTTGAGCATATATTTATTTGCTCCATTAAGCAAAACCAGTATATTTGACTTTTAGAGAGTTATGCGGAGGTCACAAATAAAATAAACATGGCTACTTGGTGATGAAATCCATCACTCTTAGTTTTCTGTTATTATCTTTGGAAACAGAAAGTGTGGGAGAAAGGATTTCCTTCTCTAATACGGCCTCACTGGCTAAGTGACTCTGCTTTGGAATGAAGCAGGTTGGCACAACTCCATGAGTCTTACGTGGGAACAAGACACAGAAGTTTCTATTTTTTAACTTATTGTCATTCTTTTGCTTTTAACTCAGTACTCTATCCTTAAACTATCCCATATACAGCCTTCTAAAAAACATACACAATTTATTAATATGTTTTATTTTTGTCTTTCATTTTTTTCCATTAAGCACTTGTTATAACTTTGGAAGTAGCTCTAAAGTGCTTCCATTTTAAGACCTTATTTTCTTGGTTTTAAATTATAAATTATTATTATTAATGAGGTAGATAACCTTTGGTGAAACAGATTCAATTTGCTTAATAAAAATATTAACTTAATTACTCTTTATCCACTTTTAAATCAGATTAGAGATCCATTTGTTATCTCTTGCAATAGCTCTCTGAGATTTGGTTTAGAAAAGCAGAATTCCACAACGATTAACAACAATTAACCAATTCAGTGATTAGAACTGTAAGTAGTACTCTTTTAGACCCTATAGTAATTTGATAAGTGATTACTCTTCATAACAGCTTTACAGGTCTCCTCTCACAACATGAGCACATCAGGGTAAGTGGTTGTCTTTGGGGACAAGATCAAGGAAACTAGTTCGAATTTTTATTTTGTTGTACTAGGGATTGAATCTGGAGCCTTTGGCCTGTGCTATATCCCCAGCCTATTTTATTATAAGGTTTTGCTAAGGCCCTAAATTGCTCAGATTGTGCTTAAACTTGTGACCCACTTGCCTCAGCCTCCAGGATTCTGGCATTATAGGCATGTACCACCATGCCTGACTAGGGTAGTTTGAATTTGAACGCAGTTTTAGCTCATTTGCCCATCAACTGATAACTGAATAAAGATTTTTTAAAAAGTTTATAAAATGGAGTACTATTCATTGTTCATTTTATGACACTTCCTCTTTTCCTCTTCCTCACAGTACTTGTTTTGCCAAGTACTATACTTGGTGTCTATATCTCCCACTATGATTTTTTTGGGAAAGGCTCTAGTCTCATGGATTGGGTGTAACTTGGTTGGATAACTATCACATCTCTATTTCTAAGTTTGTTTTTTTTCTCCAATAATCCTGGATTCTGCATTTCAACTAATTTGTACCTTGTACACGTCATCGTACCTCACACTTACTATATACTTAATGTGCGTTAGAGGAGAAACTTCTTCTAGACTTGCTCATTGTGTGACTATTACCTATTATGAGCCTACTGCAGTAGGAAATTAATAAATTGCTTTGAAGTTAAAGTGAAATATATAAAAGTATTGACAATTCAAATAGAACAAAATGTATGGATACATTTTTGCTGAAAGTGAAAAGGAGTATTTTAAATAAGTAGTACCTATTCATCATTTAACTTTCTCTCCCTCCTAAACATTACCATTAATTTTTTTTGTTACAAATAGAATTGAGACTCAAAAGATCCTTAAGATACCTGGAGAAACCAAAAATAGCTAATGTGAGACAGTTTAGGAGCTCCTGTATCAGGAGCCAAACGCATTGTTGGAAAGTAAAGTGGGATTAAATGATTAGATGAAAATAGAAAATGAGTTATCTGTATATTCCAAGATGTGTGGCTGATTGGCAAAATGGATATGAAAATTGTTACAGAACTGACTTTTTGATTTTCTTCTGAATGCTTAGCCTATAAGCTAGTTTGAGAAACCGTTCTAAGTATTTTATACTCTAGAGAATGTATCAGCATAGAAAATTAAAATATGAAATTTTGTCGAAGAATCAGTAACAGTTAAAGAAATGCTATATTTTGCTTTCAAATGTAAAATATAATTTTTACCTAGCTACCATTAGTTATTACACGAGGAAAGAAACTGCTAAATTTAGCTATGAGAAATGATTTTATGGAGCAATTTCTTTCCACGAAGAACCCCACACTTGCTTTCATATCATAAGTAGAATTTCCCTTTAAAGTAAAATAAGCCATTTCCTATTCTGAATGATAACTGAGGATGAGAATAATTATTTCTTTTTTGAAAATTTAATATGTAAGCCTTGTCATTAGGCAAGTCTAGGTGCATAAGAAGAAATTACACTGAGCATTTAGATCTCCTTTTCTAAAAAAAAATTTTTTTTTGCCATCGTTAACTTAAACTTGACATGTGATAAAATAGCTTCAGAAAAGTATAGGAAATTATCTTAAGTCAAGATAAATTTGTGGTACTTAATGATTTTGTCTAATTCATGAAAAGTTTGATTTTTAGAATAAATCAGGCAAATTGATATTCATGCCCTTCCAGACTTTATTTACAAAATAAAAACCTGTAGATTTTATGAGAAATTTGTTAGTCATAACAGTGCCTGCACGTGAGAGGTGTAATAATGCTGTGATAACAAGGGCCATATCTTTTAAAACTAGCCTGTGGCTTCTAATACATAGTGATTAGCAAATATTAAACATGGCGATTAGAAAACATAAGTTAAACAGTTTACAGATGTCATATGTAATCCTGAAAAGAGATTATTTTACAGTTTAGTCCTGCTCTCTTCAGAATTTGTTTTGGATTTTCTAATGGGGCCCAGAATGTTTATGTAAAATTTTTGTTTGTTTAGTGTTTTAATCCAGAAAAATTTAGGGTTGTGGAAAGTGTTTCTGATGGTTGAACTCAAATTTGCTCCTTGGGCTTGTGTTTTTCTTTCAGAGGATGCATCTAATGAAGCAGATAGAGGAAGACATAGTTTTTCACAGATGAGAAGCATTAAACACTAATATGGGCTCTATAAGTTAATTTATATGGGCAAAATAAAATGGGCGATTTCTAAACGTATTTACTAAGAAAGTTGAGATGGTGTGTCCCATTTCCTCCCTGGAGTAGGAGAATATGCAAATGTCATTGAGTACAATGCTATGAATATTCCAAATCTAATGACGCCCCCAAGCTGTCTAAAGGAGGGATTGCATTTAAAATGAGTTGGGGTGTGAGTGTGTGTGTGTGTGTGTGTGTGTGTGTGTGTGTGTGTGATTTTGAGACAGAGTCTGGGCATGTATGTAGTTCAGGCTGGCCTTGAATTCACTATGTAGCCCAGGGTGGCCTCAAGTTTGCAGTGATCCTCTTGCCTCAGCCTCTTGAGTGTTGGTATTACAGATGTACACCGTCACACCCGGCTAAAAATGAGTTGCTTTTTAAAAATAGAACCTATTGCTGTATTACTTATCAAAGAATTGAGGAGTGTGAAGTACTGTGCAATAAGTATGAAAAATTAAAAATGTGAAAGATTAAGCCAGTGTATTGATTATATATTTTCTAAAGTGAAGTTAATATGGAAATATTACTTATAGTTGGCATCTCCTCATATTTTAATGTATTTTTTCACCATGGAAGTAGGCCATGGTGAAGAAATACATTAGAGGAAAACGCGTGTAACTCTTCATTCTATTCCACAAAGCAATTCTGATTAATCCAAGATATTTAAATTACTTTTATTGATTTTTCTTAAATTACTGTTTTAATAACTACTGGCATATATCTAAAGATGAGACAAGAACTGCTTTTCTTTGAGTAATCTGACTTAATTTCTGTTAAAAATAATTGCATTGGACCGGGAATTTAGCTCAGTGGTTCCACTGCCTGCCTCACAAGCACAAGGTCCTGAGTTTGGTCTCTGGTACCAAATAAAAAATAAAAAAATTGCATTATGCTCAAGTAATTTAGAAGCTTGGAAGTTAAAGGGATTTATTTTTATTTGTACAAATTCTCAAAGGCATTTTGGAATTTAGGATCTTTGGGGGTAGATGATTTACATGAAATCTGGGTTGAAAAATTAATCCTTGACAATTTTTTGTTCTTTCATTACAGTTTTGAAATACAGAATTTAATGTCTAATTCTGCTGTTTGATGTTGCCCTTTCTTGCATGTCACTTTAAGAGCACCCATCCCCCCTTCTTGCTTGAGCCACTGTGTCCTGTCTGTCATCCTGAAATACACTAGGGTGCTTGTCAGGCTCTTTGCTTACAGATGCATCATAAGCCAAATTGTGAGCCATAATAGTGGCACTGAATTTCTAGCACAAGAAATTGCTTAGACAGTTGGTTTAGTATCTGTGTATGGGCAATACTCTGTCCTGCCATAGGTGAGTGAAGTATCAAACTTTTTAAAATCAAACTTTGCTATAAGGCAAATCCTACCTAAGACTTATAGATTATCTCTCGTTGATTAGATAACTTTGGGGGGAATGAAGGGATATTATTTCTATAAAATGGGACGAATATAAACTATGTTGTGAACTTAGTACTTTTATAACTAATTTTCCTTGTAGTAACAATAAATTGTAGTCTACTTTATGAAAATTCAATTTTAAATGTCTACTTTTTTGAATAAGATAAGCAGGCATTTCAGATTTAGATAAAAATGTGATTCTCAAACACATTTTTTTTTCTTTCACAATAATTCAGGCTGACTCAGTTGAGCAGAGGCTCAAGTCTGCTATGCACAGTATTTGTTAATGGTCTTAAAAATAGCACTAAAACAAATTCTCATATGCCCAAGATATAGTAGTCTTATATCAGAGCATTTAAAAATTCCTGCCATGTAGTTGAGCTATTAATTATTTGAGTAACTGTGCACAAGACACTGGAAGCTTTACATTCTTTCAACAAAAGTTGTTCAGTGAGCAGATTCTTCACTTGTGCCAACAGTTTAATTTCTATTATGGGCCTCTAAACTTAAATTGTGCATGGGTGTTGCCTGTATTTTTTATATGCAGCCTTAAATATTTTAAAACAGAGACTTGGTAAAGCAAAAAAGAGAAGGACTTAAGGATTTTGATATTTATATGTTCAATATGGTGAGGAACAGTTAAGATGCAACCGGAGTTAAAAGTTTAAGTTTTTATGTAGGGTAAACAAGAAGAGATTACTACAAGTAAATACAATCAAGCCAATCTTTAAAATAAAATTTATTTAGCAATTTAAAAGAATTTATAAATACAAAATTCTAGTAATTTTTCCAATAGATTATTGTGAGATTAGGTACTTTCCTTTTTACTGTTCCAATTTAGTAGTGAATTTAACTTTAATTTCAAGTCTGTTAGGTCAAAATTAACTTGATTAATGTAATTTGGGAATAAAGTTACTGGGTAGAAGAAGGAAATCAGAGATAAGACTTTGTAATATGCTTTGATCTTCAATCACAAAATACCTACTGTGTTTGAAGATTCTGGGTGATGTGCCTTTTTTCATACATACTAAATCTGACCTGTGTGAGTGCATGAACAAGTTTAGAAACACACTGATATCACATGCATACTACAGTATTGAAAAAGAGACAAGAGGGTAGCAGACAAAATTTTGCCAAAGATTTTCAGGTGTGAACATGATTACTCGGGCAATCATTTGACTGTTTCTTAGTTCCACTGTTAAAGATCAATAAGGTATGATTTTTAAAAAGCAGCAAAATGACAAATGCTCAAAAGTTTTGTTTTTGTAGTTTTGTATTATAAATCTTATGTGGGTTGATTTAGAGTTTTTCCGGAACATATAAGTCAAGTGGATGACACATTTACTGGGTATATGGGATGACACTGAAAAAAACTTGGACACACAGGAAGCAAATATTATAGAAGTTAAGTCAGTCTTAAGCACCAAATAAATTGGGGGCCACAATGCTTAAGAAGAGCTAAATAACTTGCAAAAGCATTAGCTCAGAGAATCTGAGAGCCATTCAAAGAGGTTATGGAGCCAATGGATGTCAGTGAATGTTTGTAACTATACAGAGAATGAAATAACCTAGTAATATTTTCTTGGTCAAAAAAATGATGGGGCAAACGATGACTAGAAAAGCGTTTCTTTTTAGGCAGTGGTTGGGATTGGACTTAGGGTCTCATGCATGGTAGGCAAGTGCTGTACCACTGAGCTACACACCACTGAGCCAGCAAAGAATTTTATAAGTCAAATTTATTGAGAAATAAATTATATGTGTTAAATTCACCATTTTAAATTTATAGTTGATGAGTTCTGACAATTGCAGGTAGTCATATAACCATCATCATTATCACAGTAGAATATCCTTATCACCCTACAACTTTCCTTGGGCCCCTCCTCTGCAGTCGACCCACTTCATCAGCTTTGGTGTTCTTACTCTGCATAAGGGTGTTGATATTCATTCATATTATTGCCTATATCAATAGCTGATTTTGTTTTTCTTGCACGTGTGATGGTATGATTACAAATTACTTATTCACCTGTTGATGGAAATTTGAATTGTTTCTAGTTTTGATTATTATGAATAAGTCCACCATGGATATTTTATTTTTTATTTTTTGGTATGGGGGATTGAACTCGGGTTCTTGCACTTGCAAGGCAGGCCACCAAACAGCTGAGCTAAATCCCTGGCCCTCCCATGGATATTTTATACAGGGCTCTTTGTGGACCTATAATTTTATTTCTTAAATATGTAAGGTGTGGACTTGCTGGGTTATAGGGTGAATAATTCAGTTTATTAGTTGTTTCCTTGTGGATCATGCTTTTGGTATTGTTTCAAAGAAACCTTGCCTAACCCAAGGTTACAAAGATTTTTTCCTGGAAGTTTAGTAACGTTAGAATTAGGTCTTGCTGTTAGATCTATGATATATTTTTAGGTAAATTTTAGTATATGGTGTGAAGAAAAGGCCATGGTTCCTGTTTTACACATATTGTCCATTATTCTGGCACCATTTGTTGAAAAGAACATCTTGTCTTCATTAAATTTCCTTGGCTCCTTTAATGAATGTTGACTTAAAAATATGATACCATTATTATAGTCATTACAGTGATCAATAACTCCTAACATAATCAAAATCTTTGCTCAATTTTCAGAGTTTAAAAATATCTTTTATAAGTTGGATTTTGGAACCAGAATCCAAGATCCACACATTTTATGTGGTTGTTTTGATCTATAATAATTTGTCCCTTAAGTTATTTGTTTTGTATTTCACACAGTTGGGATTTGGATGATGTGCATTTCACACCATTGGGATTTGAATTCTTTTTATGACATGTAACATGTTTCTCTTTTCAATAAACTAGTAATTATATATAGACCTATATTTAGGTTCAATTCTTTTGGCAACAACTCCTCAGTGGTGTACTTTCACTGTACTCCATCAAGAAGTATAGTGTCAGGGCCAGGGATTTAGCTCAGCAGTTTGGTGGCCTACCTTGTAAGCACAAGGACCCGAGTTCAATCCCCAGTACCAAAAAATTAAAAAAAAAAATGTATAGTGTCTGGATGGTCAGTCTCATGTTAGTGTTGTCAGTGGGTTCAGTCTCTATAAGAACAATCATTACAGTTCCCAGGTAATCCTCACCTAATGATTTTGGCCTGCATTAATGATCATTGTTTAGATCTTGTATTAGGGATTGGAAATAGTAATTTTTATCACTCCATAATTTTTAATTAGTTTTGTTTTTTGGAATCATACATAGAAGAACTCTTTGCCTTTTTATTATTACATTACCCTATAGAATACTGCGTACTGGATAATTAGGAAAGTACTTTGGTATTTTCCATTATTTAATCATTTTCAGAAAATGCAACAGTGTTCCTAACAACATTGAAAGGTGACCAATGAACTTTTGTTTTTCTTTTTTTTTGATTTTTTTGAGACAGGATCTCACTATGTAGTTGAGACTGACCTGGAACTCACTATGTAGCTCAGGCTGGTCTTGAACTCAGAGCGATCCTCCTGCCTCAGCCTCCCAAGTGCTGGGATTACAGGTGTGTGCTACCACTCCTGGCTGAACTTTTGTTTTTCAACCAATTTTAATATATTGGCAATGCTACAGCCTGTTATAATCTCCAGTCTTTTTGATGTTCAAAATTTCCTAGTTTTTGACTAGTAAGAATTCTTTGGGTTCTGAGCTTTTGACAGAACCCTACACAAGAAGTTCTAGATTCATTTTGTACATTTATTGTTCCAGACATGAAACTAGCCTTTTCTCCTAAAAACCTTGTTTATTTTATTGAGAAATAGAAATTAGGGAAGACAGTCTATGCATGTCTCCCCAATTTTTTTTCAGCAGAACTAAGTATTCTTTGGAAAGAGAAAAAAATACATAATGAGCTTATACTGGCATCTCCAATTAAATATAGGATTATAGGTTTTAATTTTTTTGATTTTTATTTGTATTTTTTACCCTATCTTGAATATCTTGTTTCCTAATAGCATGAATATAGTTATTTGTGTGTGTGTGTGTGTATAAAAAATGTGTGTAGACACACCCATAAATCATGAAAATAGTAAATATAATTTAAGATTACTTTAATGTTCTTTTTTGTCCTAGAGGATATTAACATGGTTTGATGTCATTTAAGTTATTCATTTCTGTGTGATTTTGTAGCTAGCTTGAAATATGGCTAACATTTTTCTTTTGTTTGTGTTTGATTTTTTGGATTGATTTCTGAATTAGTTGTGTTATTAGAGTTATATGATTACACAGTTAAAGTCCAGCATTCTTCTCTGCTCTATTATTTTTCTTCTTTTAAGGACAACCCTTTAAATTGATTTTCTTATTATCAATTTTTAAAATAGAGCACAAACCTGTGAAATACTGCCTTTTAAATATAAAACTAGTATTCTATAAATACTGCTCTGTACTTTGCTTTTCTACTGATTAGTGTGGTCTGCAAATCATGCCATAGAAACATACAGAAACTTTTATAGCTGTGTAGCATTTATTCGTGTGGCTATACCATAATTCCCTTCTCTCTCCCTCTCCTTACTTTTTTTTAAGTTTTAAACAGTTTTTTACAAAAATTGTACAACTGTATTGGGCATGCATCACTTTGTGAATTTCTAGAAGTAGATTTATTGAATTAAAGGGTAAATCCATACATATATGAGGTGTGATACAAACATACAGTGAATATTTAAATTGGCATTTATTATGGTGAAAGACACACTGCCATTAATCCCCTGACTTTGAGCACACTGATCTCATCATTCTTGCCACTTTCTGAAGCAGTTCTGGAAATCCTTTTGCAGATGTCTTTATGAGGTATGACAAAAATACAGTCAGTGCCACTGCTAAGTGCCATTCAGTGGAAAGACAGGCTCATTACTCACTGGATGTGGCACGGTGTGACTTCTGGCTCTTCTAGAAAGTCAAAATGACCATGACACATAAACATTTTCAAACAGTTCAGGATATCGAGAGCACCATGACACTGCAACTAAACGTATGAAAGAAGACTTCCAGAACTGCTTTGGAAAGTGGCAAGAATGATGGGATAAGTGTGTTCACAGCTGGGAGAGTATTGGAGGGGAATTAATGCAAAGTGTCTTTTACTGGAATAAAAAATTTAAGCAGTCATTATTTTTTTGCTGAGACCTCATACAGATACATATCTATCTATGTATCGCAAAATTGCCTGCCATAGAGATACTGGGTTTTCCTCTGAACACTCTATATCCCTTTTTTATTAGTACATCATGTTTGCAGTACATAGTGGTCACATTCATCATCGAGATTTGGTGCATGTATGTAACATGTCTAATTCATCATCTCTAGATTTCCATTTGCAAAAAGATCTATCTCTCTGTCCTTGTTGTCTATCCTTATTTTGCTCTTTAAATTATTTATGAGAAATCTTGCAATATTTAAGCTTGTGTGTCTGATTTATTTACTTAACATGGTCTCAAGGTGCATCCATTGTCCTACAAATGATTCAAGTTTATCCTTTTCATGGCAGAGTACTACTCCATTGTGTATAAATACCACATGTTCTTTATCCATTTGCCTGTTGATATATAT
>NW_022900932.1:22346667-22351112 GCF_012274545.1 Fukomys damarensis
TGTATATATTACTTCCAAGATTTAGCTATTATGAGTTGTGCTGTTACAAACATGGGTATGCATATATCATTGTAATATGATGTCTTTGACTCTTTTGGGTAAATATAGAGAAGGGAATGTGATAGTTATGTGTGGTGTCAGCTTGAAAAGAAATGCCTCACTGACTAGTTTAGCATAGTTTTGAGTGTGTTTACATGATGGATTTACTGAAGAGGAAAGACCCATCCTGGGTGTAGGTGGATCCAAAACAAACAAACAAACAAACAAAACCAAACAACAAAGGGCTGGATGGAACTTTTTGGGTCTTCTATGTAAAGGATTATGTCTTCTGTGAATAGTGATAGTTTGATTTCTTTCTTTCCTGTACATACCCCTTTTTTTCTTTCTCTTGCCTGACTACTCTGGTTAATGTTTTGAGTATTACGTTGAACAGAAGAGGTGATAGTGGACATTCTTGAATGGTTCCAGATTGTAAAGGAAGAGCTTTCAGTTTTACCCCATTTAATGTGATGTTGTCAGTAGGTTTGTCATGAATGGCTTTTATCAGATTGAGATAAAGCCCTTCTATATCTATTTTCTTCAGGGTTTTTGTTTTATTATCAATGGCTGTTGGATTTAGTCAGAGGCCTTTTCTGCATCTATTGAGATGGCCATGTGATTTTTGTTCTTGCTTCTTTTTATGTGGTGTATTGCATTTATTGATTTGTATGTGTTGTACAATCCTTGTATCCCTTGGGTAAACCATGCTTGGTGATGTGCAATCTTTTAAATTATTTGTTGCATTTTTGTTTGACAGTATCCTGTTGATTATTTTTGTACCTGTGTTCATGAAAGAGATTGGCCTGTTTTTATTTATTTATTT
Organism: Fukomys damarensis; assembly: GCF_012274545.1. NCBI lineage: Eukaryota > Metazoa > Chordata > Mammalia > Rodentia > Bathyergidae > Fukomys > Fukomys damarensis. The sequence continues at coordinate 22,347,530 of NW_022900932.1, forward strand.
ATTGGTACTGGGGATCAAACTCGGGTCCTTGATCTTGTGAAGCAGGCTGCGGAACCACTGAGCTAAATCCCTAGCCTTTTGGTTTATTTTTTTTAGCTGAGTCCTTGTCTATTCTTAAAATCAAGATAATGCTAATTTCCAGAAATGAGTTTGGAAGTACTCTTTTCCTTTCGTTTCCTTAAAGAGCTGGAGGAGTACTGATGTTAGATCTTCCCTGTAGTTCTTACAGATTTCAGTGCTGAATCCATTGATCTCTGGGATTTTCTTAGTTGGTGGGTTTTTTCTTACTGTTTCAATTTCATTTCCTGTTATTGGACTGTTCAGGGTTTTATTTTATTTTAAAATTTTTATTGGTACATTTAAGGTATACAATATAATGACGTTCATTGTTGGAAATTTGTACCTTTACATAATCAGTCTTTGTCCTTATTTTTTTCCCTATCCCCCTGACCTCCCTTCAACCCCTCCCTTCCTCCCTATCTATAAAGAGTTTGTTTCCATTATTTTTCATTTTCTCATATTAATTCTATTTCCTTCTTTCCTTTCCCCTACTCCTCCCATTTTCCCTTCCCCTTTATTCCTTTTCTTCCCATTTCATGTTATCTATGATACCTTTTAGTCCTTATTTACGCTTTCAGTTTCTCACACAATAGAGAGACTATTGGTATTTACACATGTGTGTCCTAATTATTTCACTTGAGTATCCCCTTAATGTGCATCTATTTAGTTATAAACGTCTCTAATTTTTTATTGCTGAGTAGTACTCCATTTTGTAAAAACCCCACATTTTCTTCATCCCGTCTCCCATTGATGGGCAATTGGGTTGCTTCCAAGTTTTAGCTATTGTAAATTATGCTGTATGAACATGGTTGCACTTGTATAACTGTGGTATGATTCTTTTAATTCTTTGGGGAAGATACCCAGCAGGGGAATAGCTAAGTCAAAAGGAATTCCAAATCTAATTCTTTGAGGTATCTCCATACTGATTTCCACAATGGTTGTACCAGTCTACATTCCCACCAGCAGTGGAATAGGGTTCCTCTTTTCCCAAAGCCCCACCAGAATTTGTTACTGATTGATTTCATGATAGCAGCCACTCTTTCTGGGGTGAGGTAGAATCTCAGTGTTGTTTTCATTTGCATTTCTTAAATTACCAGTAATGTTGACCATTTTTTCATCTATTTATTTTCTATTTCTACTTCTTTGAGAAATGTCTGTTCATTTCAGGTGCCCATTTTTAGATTGGGTCTTTAAAGTCGAGAGGTCTGATTTTTAAAAGTTCTTTATATATTCTAAGCAGTAGACCTTTGTCAGAGGAACAGCTGGTGAAAATTTTTCCCACATTGTGGGTTGTCTCTTTACACTGTTGGTGGTTTCTCTTGCTGTGCAGAAGCTTTTTAATAAGAGACATCCCACTTGTTGATTGTGCCAGTTCATGGGTAATTGAGGTTTTGTTTATAAAGTCTTTTCCTACACTTATGTCTTCAAGAGTTCTATCTAACTTCTCTTCCAGCAAGTTTAGTGTTTCTGTTTTAATAATTAGATCTTTAATCCATTTTGATTTTTGTTTAGTGCCGGTGAGAGATATAGGTCTAGTTTTAATCTTTGGCAAAGTGAAAGCTGGTTTTTGTAGCACCATTTATTAAAGAGGCTATTTTTCCTCCAGTGAGGGTATTTGGCTCCTTTGTCAAAGATGAGGTAGTTGAGTGTGTCTGGAGTTGTTTCTGCATCTTATAATCTGTTCCACTGGTCCTCAGGTCCATTTTTTTTTTTTTTTTTGCCAGTAGCAAGCTATTTTTATCACAGTAGCTTTGTAGTATAGTTTCAAGTTGGGGGTTGTGATACCCCCTACCTTGTCTTTGTTGCCTGGAATTGCTTTTGCTATTCTAGGTCTCTTCAGGTTCCAAATGAATTTTTGGATTGTTTTCTCAAGGTCTGTGAAGTATATTGCTGGAATTTCAATTGGGATTGCATTGAATCTATATAGTCATTTTGTAAGTATGGCCATTTTCACTATGTTGATTCTTCCTGTACAGGAGCAAGGGATGTCTTTCCATTTTCTTATATCCTCTTTGATCTCTTTTTTCAGAGTGCTATAATTTTCAGAGTAGAGGGCTTTGATTTCTTTTATTAGGTTGATCCCTAGGTATTTCAATTTTTTGGATATTGTGAAAGGAATTGATTGCCCCATTTCTCTCTCAGTGAGTCTGTTTTTCATGTATAGAAAAGCTCTTGGTTTGTTTGTGTTGACCTTGTATCCAGCTACTCTACTGAATTTGGTGATTAAGTCTATCAGGCTTTTGGTGGTGTTCTTGGGCTCATCTATATAGAGTATCACATCATCTGCAAATAATGACAATTTGATTTCATTTACTATCTTGATTCATTTTATTTCTTTCTCTTATCTAATTGCTGTGGCTAATGTTTCAAAAACCATATTGAACAGGAGTGGTGATAGTGGACATCCTTGTCTTGTTCCTGATTTTTGTATGAAGGATTTCAGTGTTTGAGCATTTAGTATGATATTGGCTGTGGTTTTTTTATAGATGGCTTTTATCAGATTGAGGTAGAGACTGTCTATTCCAATTTCCTGTAGGGTTTATTTTCATGAGTGGTTGTTGAACCCATGAGTGGGTTGTCAAATGCTTTTTCTGCATCTATTGAGATGATCATAGGGTTTTTCTCAGCTGTATTAATATAGTGTATTACATTTATTGATTTACATATGATGAACTATCCCTGTATCCCTGGGATGAACCCCACTTGGTCAGGGTGTATGATTTTCTTGATGATCTGCATTCTATTTTCCAGTATCTTTTTTTTTATTGAGTTTATTGGTACAATCTAGGTATACAATACAGTTACATTCATCATTGGGATTCTGTACCTTTACATAATAGGTCTTGATTCTCATTTTTTCCCCTTGTCCCTACCCTCCCTTCACCTCCTCCTCCCCTTCCCATTTACCAACACTTTATTTTCATTTTTCAGTTTCTCATATTTTTTTTCCTCTCCCTTATTACCTTTGCCTCACCCTTCCCACTTTCCTTGCACCTTTAGCCCTTTACTTCCTATTTCACATTATTAATTATCTCATTAGGATCCTGTGTACTATTATAGTTTTTCACACCAAAGAAACTGTTCGGTATTTCAGTTAAAGAAATCTCTGTATGAACATTAAAAATAGGGAATCCTAAAATAAAACTAAAAAGGAAAGTAAAAGAGAAAAGGCAATGATGAAACATTAAAATAATCCTTAATACTGGAGATGAAAATGGTCCCTGAACATATTTAAATTGCTTCTTGCTCTTATAGTCTTATCTTATTCTTTTTTTCATTATTTAGAGAATACTTTATTAGTTTCTGTAATCAAACCTATGTAGATATGACCTTACATATTTAGTATAATGTGTTACCCCTGTATATATGGAAAAAAAAATGAAAAAAAGTAACATTTCTAGACCAATATGGCTGTCCATTTCTGTACAATGCCAACTCAACACAGTAAATTGGGATGACTTTTTCCAAAGTTGGCAGCACCATTAAAGTTTCCCAAAATTCAATTTATATATATATATGTATA
>NW_022900932.1:22351223-22351490 GCF_012274545.1 Fukomys damarensis
GCAACAGCTTTTCCAGGTTCTGCAGTCATCTGAACAAAATTTTAGACATTCAGCACATTCCATTAAACAAAACAAAACAAAGCAAAAAGAAACAAAGAAAAGAATAATATCTAGAAAACAGCAAAGTTCTGTTGCTGTTGTGGTATCTGGCACCATTTTTTTTATTAGCATCTTAATCATCATCTGGAAAGAAAACATTCTAGAGTAATATCATTAAATGTAGCTCTGATAAAGCACAGTCCCTACTATGTATCATAAAGCAGGTAC
>NW_022900932.1:22351581-22478745 GCF_012274545.1 Fukomys damarensis
GAATAAGATTGCTGCTCCTGTTTTTTTCTGGGCTCCTGTCACATGGAGAATTGTTTTCTATCTTTTCATATTCAGTCTCTGGACTTCTTTTTGCCCTAGGTGTGTTTCTTGTATACAACATGTTGTTGGATTTTGCTTCTTATTCCATTTTGCCAGTCTATTTCTCTTGATTGGTGAGTTGAGGCCATTGACATTGCTGGTTATAACTGATATGTACTGACTTATTATTGACATGTTATTGGCCTTTTGTTAACTCTTTTTACTTTTTCACCTTCTCCTTTTAATTTCTTGCCTTGCCTATTTGATTTGCTCTGTTGGGCCTCATGGTGTTGTTGCCTTCATTGTCTTTTTCTAGGATCTTGTTTAGAATTGCTTGTAGTGCTGGTTTGGTATTCATGTAGTTTCTCAGGTGTTCTTTGTCGTGGAAGTGTCTTATTTCCCCATCCATTTTGAAAGAGAGTTTTGCTGGATACATCAGTCTAGGTTGGAGGTTGTTCTCTTTTAGTACTTGAAATATCTCATTCCAGGCTCTCCTTGCCCCAAGGGTTTGTGTTGAAAAGTCTGCTGTGATTCTGATGGGCTTTCCTTTGTATGTGATTTGTTTCTTTTCTCTTACTGCTTGTAGTATTTTGTTCTTCTGTTGGGTTTCTGGGATCTTGATTATTATATGTCTAGGTGTAGATTTTTTTTGATTGTAGCTAGTTGGGGTCCTATATGCCTCAGTTATCTGAATGTCAAACTCTTCCCCTCTGTTTGGGAAGTTTTCGGTCATTAATTCTGCAAACAGCTTTTTTAAGTCATTTGTATTTTCTCCTGCTACTTCATGGATTCCTATCAGTCTTATGTTATTCTTCTTTGCATCATCTAGGAGTTGTTGGATCAATTTCTCATGATCCCTTACTGTTTTTAAGAGACTTCTCTTTTCATGGTCACTGACTGCAATCTTATCATCTATATCTGAGAGTCTATCTTCGCATTCTTTTATTCTGTTGCATAGACTTTCAATGGAGTGTTTAATCTCCTGGATATCTGTTTGAATCTGCTTTATGGATTCCATTTCTTTCCTATGTTGGGCGTTTATTTTTTCCATTTCTTTCTTATGCTGGGCCTTCATGGCTTCTATCATGGTCCTGAGCTCATCTATTTTTTTGTCAGTTTCTGCTCTAGAGTCTCGAATCATGACTTCCATTTTGCTCACTATCTCTATGGTTATCTGGGAACTTATTTCTGTTTTGAATTTTTCTAGAGCCTGATTGATCTGTTTTGTTACTTCCTGTGCTTTGAGCTCAGGGTGTCCTGGTGGTTCACTGTCGGCCTTTTCATCCTCATTTGCCCTACTGTTTGCCATTGGTGGACTGGAAGTCTGTCCTTGTGTCTTGCTTAAGTGTTTTCTCATTTTAATTTTTGTCGGACTGTCCTTGGCTTAATCTCTGGGTTATCAATCAAATCTTCCTGATATAGTTGCACCCTAGCTTCTGTGTCTCTAACGACCCACAGACATTCTCATCTTCATAACATCAGAGAAACATCTCATCAAATCATCCACAATGCTTTATCCCAGCTGATACAGTCAGCAACACATTAAGATCAAGCACAACTTGGACATTGACCACCTGTGGTAGTCACTAGTTTATCACCCTTAAATTATTTGAATTAAATTGAAATCAAGAAGCAGTGCAGAACATGTCTGCAGTGAACAAAATTTCAGTATAGTGTATTTACCATTTAATGGCTCAGACAGAATGAGGATGCAAGACCCCTGGTCTCAGTTAGCTGATGGCTGAACCCCATGGCGCTGACTGATCTCGGGCTGCAAGGCCCAGATTGAGTTCCCCAACCTTCTGAATGGTTGAACTCCACAACGTTCTATTACAGGTTTCCCATGCTCTTTCTTTAAAGATGTTCAAAGTTGGGAACTCAAAAAAATACCCTTGATGACCACCTTTGCCTCTGCAGAGTGGGTCCAAAGACTGACACAGGAGGTCTGAGAGTGCGGGGGAGGGGACTTATGGGGGTTCAGGGGTGCCCGTGCAGCTACCTTCCCGGAGCTTGAACGATGGTGGCTGGGTCGGGAACAGGCGTGGCTCTCCTTCCCGTGGTGGATCAGGGCCCAGTCTGCCTCCCGGTGCTTGAGCAATGGCGGCTGGTTTGGGAGCAGGCGTGGCTCTCCTTCCCATGGTGGATCGGGACCCAGGCTGCCTATTTGCCAGTATCTTATTGAGGATTTTTGTATCTATTTTCGTTAGTGAGATTGGCCTATAGTTCTCTTTTTCGGTTGGGTCTTTCTCTGCTTTTGTGATAGAGGTGATGCTTGTTTCTAGGAATGAATTTGGGAGTATTATTTTCCTTTCAATTTCATTGAAGAGTTTAAATGGTAGTGGCAGTACTTCCTCTCTAAATGTCTTTGTAGAATTCAGCAGTGAAGCCATCAGGGCCCAGGCTTTTCTTAGTTGATAAGAGTTTAATTACATTTTCAATTTCATTGATTGATATTGAGTTTATTAGAATTTTTAGGTCCTCTTCGTTCAACTTTGGCAAGTCATAGGAATCTAGGAATCTGTCCATTTCTTCTATATTTTTCATCTTATTGGCATAAAGATTCTCAAAGTAGGTATTGATGATCCTTTGGATTTCTGCTAGGTCCATTGTAATTTCACACTTTTCATTCCTAATTGCATGGATTTGAATCTTTTCTTTCCTTTTTTTGATAAGGTTGGCTAAGGGTTTGTCAATTTTGTTTATTGTTTTGAAGAACCAACTCTTGGCTTTGTTGATTTTTTTATTGTTCTTTTAGTCTCCATTGCATTGATATCTGCTCTGATTTTTATAATTTTCTCCCTTGTATGAGCTTTGGGTTTGTCCTGCTGTTCTTTTTCTAGAAGCTTGAGATTCAGCATCAGATTGTTTAATTGTACTTGCTCTGTTTTTTTAATATGCGTTTTAACTGCTATGAATTTCCCTTATAAGACCGCTTTCATTGTGTCCCATAGATTCTGTTATGTTGTATTGTCATTGTCATTTAATTGTAGGAACTGTCTGATTTCTTTAATATCCTCTGTGTCCCACTGGTTATTCAGAATCCTGCTGTTCAATTTCTATGTTTTTGTGAAATTTTGGCAGTTTCTTTTGCTGTTGATCTCCAATTTCATTGCACAATTGTCTGATAATATCCAGGGGATCACTTTATTTCCCTGCACTTAGACATGTTCTATGAGCTAGTATATGGTCTATTTTGGAGAAAGACCCATGTACAGATGAAAAGAATGTGTATTCTGATTTTGTGGGGTGGAATACTCTGTAAACATGTTAAGTTCATTTGTTCAAGAGTTGGATTGAGTTCTAGTATTTTGTTGTTTATTTTCTGTCTAGTTGATGTATCTGTTTGTGACAGTGGGGTATTGAAGTCCCCCAGTACTACTATGTTAGTGCTTATTTGATTTTTCTTGTCTGTTAGTATTTGTTTTATATATTTGGGTATGTTAGTATTTGGTGCATATATTTTTATGATTGTCATCTCTTCCTCTTGGATTGTTCCCTTTACAAGGAGATAGTCTCCTTCTTTTTCTCAGTTGGTGTTGGTTTGAAATCCACTAGATCTGCAAAAGGGATAGCTACTCCTGCTTTTTTTTTATTTTTCTTTTTTTGCATTCCTATCTTACAGAGTATTGCTTTCCATCCTTTAACTTTCAGTCTATGAGTTTCTTTCTGAGTGTGTTTCTTTTATGCAGCATATTGTTGGATCTTGTTTCTTGACCCATTCTGCCAATGTATTTCTTTTGATTGGTGAATTGAGACCATTAATGTTAATGGTTATAACTGATATGTATTGACTTATAAGTCCTTGTCATGACTTTATTTTTGTTGGATTCTCCCCCTTTGCATTTAATTTCTTGTCATGCCTAATGGATTCATTCTGCAGGGCATCTGGGGTTGTTGTCTTCATTGTCTTTTCCTAGGATATTGTTTAAAATTTTTTGGAGTGCTGGTTTGGTATTCATGAAGCTTCTAAGGTGCTGTTTGTCAAGAAAAATCTTATTCCTCCATTAGTTTTGAAAGATAGTTTTGCAGAGTACATCCATCTGGGTTGCAGGCTGTTTTCCTTTTGGGCTTGAAATACATCACTCCAAATTCTTCTTGCCTTGAAGGTGTGTGTGGAGAAGTCTGCTGTGATTCTAACACTTTCCTTTATATGGGATTTGTTTCTTTTGTCTGACTGCTTATAAAATTTTGTTCTTCTGTTGCATTTCTGGAATCTTAGCTATTATAAATCTATGTGTAGATTTTTTTTTTTTTTTTTGCTCATGGCTAGTTGGAATCCTATATGCCTCACTTATCTGTATGTCAAATTGTTTTCCCCTGCTTGGGAAGTTTTCTGCAAACAGTTTTTTTTTTTTAAATGTCATCTTCAGTCTCTCCCATTTCTTCATTGACTCCAGTCATTCATATTATTCTTTTCATCATGTAGCAGCTGTTGGATTGATTTCTCATGGTCCCTTACTATTTTTAAGAAATTTTTCTTTTCCTGGTCACTAATTGCAATCCTATCTTCTAAAATTGAAAATCTGTTTTCTCATTGGCTTACTCTGCTGCATAAACTTTCAATGGAGTTTTATCTGGAAATCTATTTGCATCTGTTTTATGGATTCCATTTATTTCCTATGTTGGGATTCCATCATGTTCCTCAGCTCTTCTATTTTCTTTATCTGAGTTAACTCTAGATTTATTAATCATGTCTTGCAGTATGAGAACAATCTCTGCGAAATTATTTCTGATTTAATTTTTTCCAGATCCTCTTTTGTTGCCAGTTCAGGGAGTTCAGGTGGTTGAGTATCAGATTGTTCCATGTCATTTACCTTTGGGGTTACCTTAGTTGATCTGGAAGTCTGGTTTTGGGACTTGTTTCCGTGTCGTCTTTCAACAGATGCAGCCTGCTGTGCCTTTGTTGAGACAACTTTTTGCTTACCCAGTGGTGTTGAATTCTCAGCAAGCCACCAAGAGGCCTTTTCTCTGCTGCTCACCAATTCCTGGGTTCAGATCACTGATGCTATGGGGTGGGCCTCTGACTGAAGCTTGTGTGCCTGTGCAGCTCTTTCCTGGATGGGCCTTGGCTGGGAGGGTTTGCCTGAGCCTCTGGGGTCATGGCAGATCCCTGATTGGGATCTGCCTACAGCCAGGCTGGTCTGGACCACACTGGTGCTCCCTGGGATATGTGCAACTCCTGTTCAGGGCTTTATTATTTATTTATTTAGGACCAGGGATCAGGTTTTTGCACTTGCAGGGCAGACAGTGGCACCACTGAGCTAAATCCCTGGCGGTTTATTGATCTTGATCATTGATATGTTTATAGGAATCTATTAATTTCTTCTGCATTCTCCAGTGTATTGGAGTACAGATTTTCAAAGTAGTTACTAATGCTTCTTGTGGATTTCAGAATTGTCCAGTTTGATTTCATCTGTTTCATTTCTCATTGCATTAATATGAGTCTTTTCTATACTTCCTTTGGTAAGTTTGGTTAAGGGTTTGTCTGTTTTATTTGTTCTTTTGATGAACTGGCCCTTTAATCATTTATTCTTTGTATTGTTTTTTAGTCTCAATTTCATTAATTTCTGTTCTTATCTTATAATTTCATTCCTTGTAGTAGCTTTAAATTTGGATTACTCTTGTTTTTCTAGAATCTTGAAGTACATCACAAGGTTGGGCTTGCTCTGTTTGTGTAATGTGGGTATTCACACCAATAAATTCCCTCTTAGGACTGCTTTTAGTGTATTCAGTAGGTTCTGGTATGTTGTATTGGCATTATTATTTGATTCTAGGAACTGCTTTCTTTTGTGACCAATTGGGTATTCAATAGTGTGTTATTTAATCTCCATATGTGTTTGTGGAATTTCATTGGTTTCTTTTGTCATTGATTTCTATGATCTCATAAAATACATGAGAATGTTTGTATTTATTTAAACAAATTTTATATAAGCTGGGATGTGGTCTATTTTGAAGAAAGCTCAATGTGATGCTGAGAAGAATGTATATTTTGTTTTTGTAAGGTGGAATACTGTAGATATCTATTAAATTTATTTGTTTGAAGGTGTGGTTCAACTCTGATATTTCTTTGTTGATTTTTTTTTTTTTGTGTAGTTGATTTATGATAGTAGAGTATTGAGGTCCCCAACTATGATTATGTTTTTTGTCATCTAGTAGTGTTTGTTTTATGAAGTTGCATGTGCTGTATTTGGTACATATACTATATATTTATAACTTTTATCTTTTTCCATTGAATTGTCTCCTTAACTAATATGCAATGGCTTTCTTTGCCTCTTCTGATCAGTTTGGCTTCAACTTTACTTTGTCTGAAAATAGGGTAGCTATTCCTGGTTGCTTTTGGGTTCCTATTGTATGGAATATTGCTTTCCATTCTTTGAGTTTTAGACTATGAATTTCATTTTGAGATAAGTATGTCCTTTGTATGTAGCATACTGTTTTTTTTTTTCTTTTTTTGTGGTACTGGAGATCAGACTTGGGACCTGTCCCATTGAGGTGTATGGTGTTTGTAGGACCCTATTCCACTCATGGGTTGAAGATTTTATTGAATTCTATATTTGTAGTCTGGAATAATGATAACTTTCCTTTAAGGTGGTAATTTTGATTTTATTACTTTTTCTGTTTCTTTTGAAGGAGAACAGTGCCATAAACATGCATTTACTCTATCACATAAGATATCCTAGAAGACATTTGGATGATGATGATGATTCTTTCAGAGATCTATGTATAGAGATAAGGATGTATTACTTACATTCACAATGAGTATATGTATATGTTAAATAATAAAATAGAGGGCCTGGGATAACTCAGTGGTTCTGCCACCTGCCTCACAAGTGCAAGGTCCTGAGTTCAATCCCTGATAAAACAAAACAAAACAAAACAATCCAGATTGCTTGAGTTGAGGTTGGAATAATGAGCAGATATTTATCAGGTGGATACTGGGGAGGGACTAGAGTGAGTAAAAGATTAGGAGCATGCACCAAGATAACCTATTCAGAGAACTTCCTGTTCTTTATCATTGTTAAGAGTACAGGGAGGAGGGTTTAAGAAAGAGTGAAAGCTGTAGAGATAGACCCAATTGCCTTGAGTCACTCAATAAAGTTTGAAATTTTTTGTGTCAGCAATGGAAAATCATGGAGGACTTTAGGCAGAGTATTAGTATAACATCTTTTATCACTGATATTTTATATTAGAGATATCAGGTTAGGAATAATTTGGAAGATAAACTAGAGTAGTGAAAATATGGAAGAAAGAAGACTAGTTGAGATGTCATTGCAAAGTCTAAGTCTAATGAAGACCTGAATTAAGTAAGTAGTGATGAGCCTGGATCAAAAGTAACAGTATGAGAGAAGTTAAGGGAACAGAAACAACGTGATCTTTTCAGTAATCTGATGTGAAGAGAAAGGCAGAGTAAAACAGAATATTCAAGGATGATGTTCCAGTTCTTACATTTGGTGCCCAACTATAAAGAGATGTCATTAATTTTGACTGAAATAGAAGGTAACCACATTTTGGGGAAATGATCATAAATTAAGTTTTGAGTTACTTGTGAAATAGCACAGTGGGCAGAGGGTTTTTGGGGTCTAAAGCTCATGAAGAGGTCTGAAGTGTAGATGAAGTTTTGTGAATTAAAGGCTCTAAGTAGAGTTTCAACTCTACTGTGAGATTGTTCTGAGTGAATTATGTAACAAGAGCAGAGAACAGAACAAAAGGGATTAAACCTGGGGTTAGACCCCCTACTTATCAGGAAGTAAATAAGTAGGGTGTAGCAAAGGATCTCAGGAAGGAATGATAAAAAGGACAGGAGAGAAGCATGAGGGTGGTGTTTTGAAGCAAAGGGAGAAAAGTCTTCCATTTTCTGTACAGAAGATACTTATGTGGGATTAGAAACAGCTAAATAGTGTATTAATATGCATATTGACAGATTTCCTGGAGAAACTTTTAAAAAATATTGGTAAATAGTGAATTTAGATGGTTAGATTTAAAGATTATGGCTCAGACTTTTAAAACTCTCTTCAAGGAGTATAAAAGAATGAAAAACCAGGACACAAATGAAGTTGAAGTTCTCAAACACAGCTACATACTGCTGGTTTTCCTAAGTGTATTTATTGATTTATGGAAAATGAATATAGTGTTTTCAAGACCTTTGGTCTTATTTTCTTTATTCTAATAAGCAGGCTTTTATTTATTCCTAGGTATTCAGAGAACAAAGAAGATATAGGATTTTGCTTTTATGCCTCAAATTGAGGTTGACAAGAATTCTACTTTCTTTACCACTTGCTTTTTTTTCTATGCCTTTCAAAAATACCAGACCTTAGGATAATTTATACACATCTGAGTTTTAACAGGGACTGGTGGATCCACAGGCTTACTCACTTGTAGCAATAAAAGCCACTGTCACTTTCAAAGTGTATGGGGAGTATATGTTACCTCTGCCTTGACTGCTTAAAACTGATGCCTTATAGCTGAAGGTTAATCTTGTTCTGAGTGATTAGTGAAAGCTTCTCTGATGTCTCATATATTAGATTATCTTCTTCTTTGATTTTAATTTAACTAATTTAGTTCTTTGACTTTTAAAATAATATATCGATAACCTTCATGTTGTTCTTATATGAGATGACTGTCACAGTCTTGGTTCTAGTGTAGTTTTTGTGTTGTACAAAAAGTTCTTAAGTTGAAAGATACTGCTAAACATTAGCCATGGGTATTTCTGTCCTCTTTTTCTTTTTGCAAATTTGAAAATGTATGCCGTTGTAAAATATAGGATGAACTTTTAATGTTCACTGGTACTTTGCAAAATAACTGAAAAGGGTGTTATGAGGGGGGTAATAAGGTCATTTTGTGAAGTTCTTACAATTTTGTTTTTCCATGAAATCAGAAATTGAATTATAATTTTTGCTTCCCTTTCTTTTTAGAAAGAGGGAGATTAGACTTTTTTTTTTTTTTTTTTTTTTGATACAGGGTCTCACTAGGTAGCTGAGACTGACTTGGAACTCACTATGTAACCCAGGCTGGTCTTGAACTCACAGTGATCTTCCTGCCTCAGCCTCCCGAGTGCTAGGATTATAGGTGTGTGCCACCATGCCTGGTGAGATTAGACTTGAATAGTCATTTATGATCAGAAGGGTAAAATATAAAACATAAATATAAGTAGAATCTTTTTCCTTTATTTCATATTGGTTGAGGCAATCTTTTTCTTTTTGAACCATTTTTGTAGCTTTCATTTAGGTAGTATGTATGGAGAAACAAGTTTAATTTTAGTTACTATGGCTAGAATAAGCATGTTTTAATTTAATTTTTATTTGTTTCTTATAAAGAGCCCATAAAACTCATCATATTTGGTGGGAGTAGCTTACTGGTCATTTTCAAAGAACATGAATGAAATGACTACCCAAATAGTTAATAAAGAAAACTAATACTTGAAGGAGTTCTTCAAAGTTTAAATTGCAACATTTTTAGGATACTCAACTTTGGTTCTAAAAATGCATCCTTGTTTTGTTGTATTGAAAATCAGAGGTCTTGGAAGCTAAAGAAATAAAAAATGTAGACTCTTGGGGATCCCCAATCTTAATACATTTAGCAGTTGTAGCCCTAGCTCTGGAGCATATCTTTTATGTAGCACTCTGAAATTGATTCCAAAGGGCGGAAGATATTTTATGAGGTTGTTGTGCATTAAGGTATTTTTATTTTATTTTATTTTTTTCTCTTTGAGGTGATTTACATTTATTTATTTATTTCTCATTGAGTTTATTGGTACATTTTAGGTATACAGTACAGTTACATTCATCATTGGGATCTTGTACCTTTACATGACAGGTCTTGGTTCTCATTTTTTCCCCTTACCCCTTAAAAAAGAATTCCTTACTGATGTTACACTTCTAATTAGTGCACATGCAGGAAATATGTCTTAGATTTTAAAGTCAAGAGATCCCATAAAATGATGTATCAGAGGGTAGCTTTGTTTTAAATTCTGTTATTATAGAAACAGAATAAAAGCACTCTTGAAAAAAGATGTTAGCCTAACTGTAGACAAGTAGTTCTCTTACTGAAAGGGAATAATAACATCGACTAACATTTGTTGAACTCTTGCTAGGTGCCAGAGATATGGGTTAAGTCATAGGATTTATATGGATTTTCTTCTTTTATCTTTAAGAGGTTATTTTTATTTTTAAAAATTTTACAAATGAAACTAATTATACTAATCGTGCTTAGTAGGAGAACAGATTTAGTAAAAATATACAAATATATAAGAATTTACAAGATTGGCTTACAATGGCCGCCCCACAGTGGTGGGTGTGGAAGAGTGCAAAGGTCTGTCTGCACACTGGGGATCTGGAGGATCAAGTCAAAGGCCTGGAGCTTATGTAGTGTCCATATAAGTCCATATCAAGAGGCCGAAGGGTCTGTTATAGAAAGCTGAAGGATCTGCACCAGAAGGCTGATGGGGTCTGTGCTGGAGGCTGAAGAATCTGCACAGGAAGCCAGCCGATGATGTCCAAGGTGAAGGCGAAGACTGGAGCTTTTCCAAAGAAACAGAAGAGAAACTTCCTTTTTCATTTTCCTTTTATACCTTTCTGGCAGTAATCCTCCCTGTGGTGGAAGGAGAACCAGAGGGAACCCCAGAACTATGCCGAGACAAGTTTTGGGCATTTCTTAGTCAAGTTGACAGAATCAGTCAACTATCACAGTGTTCAAAGAGGATCTGTAATTTGTCTGAAGTCTCCCGTGAGGAGGGAGGAGAACCCGAGTTCTTACCCGGTTAGTCCAACTTCAGAGCCAATACTCTTAATCACTAAGATCCAGTGGTGAGTGGTGAGATATAGAATTTGATAATATTTTTGCAGACATTGTGTGTGTGTGTGTGTGTGTGTGTGTGTGCACGCACGTGCACAAATGGGACACAGGATGTCTCATACAGGCTGCTGCATATTGTGCGGCTAAGTGGCAAAGTAGAATTGAAACCTAGTTCTGTCTCTGTTAGGCAAATTCTGGGCCTTCTTGCTAACACCTACAGAGAGTGGTGACTACCTAGAGGGCAAGGCATTTTTGTTATGTGTTTGCCTAGATTTGTTTCTAATTCACTCAAAGACAAATATTAATTCTGTAATCCTAGTTTTTTTTTGTGGCACTTGGGATTGAACCGAGGGTACTGAGCTACATCCCCAGCCCTTTTTTATTTTGAGGCAGGGTCTTGCTAGGGCACTAAGTTGGTTAGGCTGGGCTTGAACTTATGACCCTCTTATCTCAGCCTCCCAGAGTCCTGAATTATAATTCTACTTTTAATGCCACTACCTATATTTCCATTCACTGACAACAATCCTTTGACATTTTTCTCTTTCCAGTTTTTTTTCTCTGTCGGTAATCTCATTCCTTCTACCTTTATGTTGACAACTCCACAAAATATATGTTTTCATTCCGGATTAATTTCTTACAGCTAATCTGCTCATGTATATCCAACTGCCTACTAAGAGCTTCACTTGGCTAATACGTGTTTTAAATTTATCCTTATGGATTTATTCAAATGGATCCTTATATTCCTGCTCCTCCCCACTCTATATTTTCTGTTATTCCAGACCAAAAGAATTTCAAGATGTTTTGAGTTCTCTATCCTATGTTTAATCTGTCAGGAATTACTGTTGTTAGTTCAACTATCAAAATATCTCTACAATTTGACCACTGTTCACCTTTGCTGCTACCAACCAGGTCTAATCCATTATTTTCTCTCAACTGGGTTCTACTGGAGATTCCATTGAGTAGTCTGCTTCTTTTGTTTTCTTTTAGCAGAACTGATCCTCCTTTTGTTTACTGCTGAAGTATAAACCAGATCATGTTACTCTGTGTTCAAATGTCTGTATTAATTCTCATGGAGTTGGAGGTAATTTGTAGCTCTGATGGTCTTCAGACCTTTTGTCTACTGTGTTTTTTGTAGCTTGCTCTACCTTGTTCTGTGAATATGCCTATGCTTTCCTGCCATAGGCTTTTGCTGTGCTGCAACGTCTGCCTGCAGTATTCTTCCCCCAAGTGTGTCTGCTTGGCTAATTTCCTTACCTCTTCAACTCTTTTCAAAGTTCCCTGTCTCAGCGACGCTACTCTTTATCTCATTTAATATTGAAGTGTGCTTCTAAGTTATCACCTAATCCCACTTACTTTGTTCTATTTTTTTTCAAATAGCATATGTGATTTTCTGATATACCAAATAATTTAATTTTATTATCTCTATTGTTTATGGTCTCATGAGCCCCATGACTTGCACAGAGTAGATATTTAATAAATAAAAATTCGATGAATGCACAAATGAATGATACCATGTGGACTAGGGGCAATTGTGTTCTCATCTCATTTTGCTCTTATAGCTGACTGAAAGGTTAGATGGAAGAGCTTATACAGGTTGCTTTCTCTAAGTAAACCCATGGAAAGTATTGGTAAAGATGAAAATAGCACCTGAAAAGATTTTTTTCATTATATATGACATCAGACAATTCTATGATTTTATTGATTCTCTGATAATCTGTAGATTCTTTTGCTTACCAAGTGAATAGAGGATTTGAATATTTTCTTGGTAGGCCAAAGAAACCAACAAATGATTATATTGGAAGCAAAGAGGTGGGGGTATGTGTGGGAATGGGAGTGGGCTTGGAAAGCAGGTTTGTGGAAAAAATTTTGTGCAAGTTTTATATTATACAGAGTCCATCAAAAATGTATACACATTTCAGGAAAAGAAAAAACTTGTATAACTATTTTTATTGAGACATCATGTGATTAATAGCAATTATCTTTGGCCTGGACGATTACAAGAGGTGCTCAAAGTGGTGACCAACAGCTTCCAGATATTTATTAGTACAGCAAACTACTGCTTGGGTAACTTTGGTCATTGAGATTGCTGCACAAGGATTTTCAGTTTCTTCTCTAAGGGCCAGTGGTGTTATGGTTTTCTGTGATATATGATATCTTCTAGGGTCCACCATATGAGGGTAACACCAGCTATTGAAAAAACATCATACTATTTTTCTTTTCCTGAAATGTATATACAGTATTTTGGTGGACTCTGTAGTTATCCAAAGTCATATGTTGAAATCCTAACCTGCAAGGTGATGGTATCAGGAAGTAGGATCTTTAGGAAGTAACTAGGTCACGAGAAGAGAGCCAGCCCTCTCATATGAGGAGACATGATATTCTCTGTTCTCCACCATATGAGGATAAAGCAAGACAGCATCTGCATGCAAAAGAAAAAGCAGGCCCTCATCAGACACCAGGTCTGCCAACACCTTGATTACAGATTTTCTAGCCTCTAGAACTGTAAGAAATTAAATGTTTGTTGTCTAAGTTCCCCGGTCCATGCCAAATTTGTTATATCATCTCTTACTAACAGAGAAAAGCAAATATCCTTATTTTCAAAATATGTAAAAAGGTATTATCTGAAACAAGATTAGACATCTAAGTACCAAACTAGGAAAACTAAACTACAACCCAAATAAATGTCAATAATTACCAGTAGTCAGCATGGATTCTCCAGGAACAACACATGTAAAATGAGATTTTTTTAGAAAATTGAATTTTAATAAAATGCATAGGATTCTCTCAGTAAAACATTTGGAAAGACTTCGTAGTGGTGTATTTTATTGACAAATTAAAAAGTAGATTATTTTATATTAAAAGTAATCTTGTTGAGAGTCATGTCTAAAGTGTTTATTAACTGATTCTTAGCTATTTTACTCATCACTTGGACACAATACTCAACACTCACAACTTAAAGGAGAAGTTAATTTTGGCTCATGTTTTTACTCTGTAGTGGGCCAGCTCCAAGGCAGAAAAGCATGGTGGAAGGTACTGGTAGAGGAAAGTTGCTCACATCATTGTAGCCAGGAGGCAGAAAGCAAAGGAAGGAGACAGGAAGGAAGATATACTCTCCCTGGTCATGCCCCCAGTGACTCACCCTTTCTGACCACATTCCAACTCCTAACATCATCACATTTAGCTGTAGCACCCTCGTGATTCAGTCACCTTTCAAAATCCCTGCCTATGAGTACATGAGGCTTTGGGGTGGAATTTGGGTATATATCATAACAGTGATCCTTATATATGTGGAAAGAGATTTGTTAAGAGTGTCAAATTCATGTTTCATGCCCAGCCTTCTCCTATTCAGTGACTTCACTGGCTACTCTAAATAAATGAATGGATAAACAGGAAACTAAGTTGGGATGTTAATATGCTGAGTTCTCTAAAATTACTTTTTGACTTGTAAGAATGAAGTTCAGATTCTATAGGAAGGGCTGTTAGGCAAAATAAAAATTTGAATTTAGGGAGAAATAAAAATTATTTATACAAACATATGATAGCTGTGAGTTTTCAGTAGTTTTTGGAAAAAAGACTTGAATGATGTAATTGAAACGTATATGTCATGTAGAAGAATTACAGCTTTACTGAGAGGAGTCTCAGTCCTGGATTCTGAAGACAAGAGGGGTCATGTATTACTGTAGGAAAGGGAATCAGATGGAAAAGATTTGTATTGTTTGTGAGGGAATAGTAATACCTCAACAAATTTTGGAAGTAGGTGACCTTTCCACTGGCCTTTGCACATTCTGTGATGTTTTAACATACTTCTCCATTCTTCCAGAGCATGACTAAAATATGGGGAGGTGTGTGCTGTAATTACAGATATACAGAGGGGTTAAATGGGGAGCAATGAGATAGTTCATACTAACAAGTGACAAATGTGTAACCCTCATGAATTCTCAGTTAACTGTGTTTAAAATTTAAATGTGTATTAAACCAAATTAATTTTAAATTTGTATCAATTCAGTTTCAAGCAGGGATAAAGTGAAAATTCAGGCTTAATGGACAAAGATAGTCTGAGGAGAAGGGAAGGATTCATGTTGTGGGTTTGCCTTGTCTTAAGTTCTATCCCTGTCTACTGTCAAGAGATTTGCTTTCTTTCCTTAGATGATGAAAACTGGGATTTCATTCTAGCCTGTCTCTAAACCTGTGCATTTCTCATTTTATAAAATCCAACTCTATTGGATAGAAGTTAAAAAGTGATCTGTTTCAACTCAATCTAAGAAAGAACTTTACAAAAGTAATCTCCAGCATCTAATAGTAGAGCGAGCCTTTCATCATTTCTGTTCATCTGAGTCTAATACATTGTTGAAATGAAAGCTGTTGTAGGAGGTATTATTGAATGTTTGGGAAGCACTCTCTAATTTAAGATTTCAAAGAGTATAAAATGCAAATGTCTTGGAATATAACATCCACCATTAGCCAGTGTTTTATTTTTTCATGTTGTGGTATTGCTGTAGGAGGATGATAACAATTTGTCAGACTTTGACCTTGTTTCAACTTCATTTGTAAAATTCTGCAGTTTTCTACTTCTTATTGCTCTGATCTGTAATCAGTCAGGATTACTGAACAGGACAGATTCAAAAGATCAGAAAGATTTTTATGAGAAACAGCACTTATTCAACGAATAGTAATTATGTGTAGTGAAGGTTCTTCAAGGACTTGTTGTTTTATTACATTTTTTAATGTAGAAAATGAAGTTCTGGATAATTTTATTCATTATGTATTAGAGACCTAAACATAGACTCACAAGTTACCTTGGTTAAATTAGGTTTATCTTTTATTGATTGACTGAAAAATATTCTTCTAAAAAGGATCAAATATTATGTGAATAATTCTACTCCTCTTTACTTCCTGTGTCTGGTGTTCAGCGTAGCTTGGGAAACCTATAGTGAATTCTGCAGTGAAATGACATGTTTTTAAAGACTGTGAAGTTAATTTAGATATTATTTTAGTTTACAACAGTGTCCTCTACTTTTGTCCCCAAGATGAAAGAAAAAAACAACGTCAACAATCTTGATTTTTAGGTAGTGTAGTACCTGCCATGAGCAAGGCAAATAAGAAGACCCTTTTGTGAACACTCATTTGATAGAACCCTAAGGTTATACATTGAAAGACATATCTTAGATTGCATAGTTTAGCTGTAGGTTATACATTAAGGTCATGAAGGGAATATCCTTTCTGTCAATTTAGATTTGCCGCTATTGAAAGGGATCAAAGCTGTCAGTGCAACAACTGAAAACTGAGCCAAAACCAAAACCAAATCCAAACAAAAATTTTCACTCCTAGAAGTGCATTAGAGAGAAAATATTTGGCAATAGTCTTTGCATCCTTTCTTTTTTTTTAATTGAGTTTATTGGTACATTTTAGGCATACAGTACAGTTACATTCATCATTGGGATCTTATACCTTTACATGACAGATCTTGGTTCTCATTTATCCCCATACCACTGCCCTCCCTTCACCTTCTCCACCTCACCCTATTTACAAAGACTTTGTTTACATTTTTTCCTTTTCTCGTATTTTTTCTTTTCCCTTATTTCCTTTCTCCTAGCTTCCCAAATCCCCTACACCTTTAGCTCTTTTCTTTGTATTTCACATTATCAGTTAAACAATTTTGATCTTATTTACACTTTTAGTTTTCACACCAGAGAAACTATTCAGTATTTACATGTGTGTCCTATTTATTTCACTTAAGAGTATGGCCTCAGTATGCATCCATTTTCCTAGGAATGGCTCTAGTTGTTCATTCCTTTTTTTTTTCAGCTTTAATCGAGTTTATTGGTACATTTTAGGGATATAGTACAATTACATTCATTGTTGGGATCTTGTACCTCTACATGACAAGTCTTGATTCTCATTTTTTCCCCTTACCCCTGCCCTCCCTTCACCCCCTCCTCCCCTCCCCATCTACAAACACTTTATTTCCATCTTTTCATTGTCTCACATTTTTTTCTTTTCCCTTATTACCCTTCCCCTACCCATCCCACCTTCCCTACTAGTTGTTCATTCTTTATGACTGAGTAGTACTCCATTTTATAGAAAAACCTCATCTTCTTTATCCAGTCTCCAGTTGATGGGCAATTAGACTGTTTCCAAGTTTTAGCTATTATAAACTGTGCCACTATAAACATGGGTGTGCATATATCACTGTGTATGATTCTTTTGGAAAGATACCCAGCAGAGGGATAGCTGGGTCATATGGAGCCTCTAATTCTAGTTGTTGGAGGTATTTCCATATTGATTTCCACAGTGGTTGCACCAGTCTGCACTCCCAACAATGGAGAAGGGTTCCTTGCTGCCCACAACCCCGTCAACATTTGTTATTGGTTGATTTCTTGATAGCAGCCATTCTTTGTGGGGTGAGGTGGAATCTCAGTGTTGTTTTCATCTGTTTCTCTCAAATGATCAGTGATATTGAACATTTTTTCATTTATTTATTTGCTGCTTTTACTTTGAGAAATGTTTGTTCATTTCAGATGCCCATTTTTGAATCAGATCTTTATATTTTTGGGGCCTGATTCTTTTGAATTCTTTATATATTGTAGATAGTAGACCTTTGTCTGAGGAGTAGATGGTAAAATTTTTTTCTGACATTGTAGGTTGTCTCTGAGCTCTGTTGGTGGTTTCTCTTAGAGTGCAGTAGTTTTTTAAATAAGATGAGATCCCAGTTGTTGATTCTTTCTGCTAGATCCTGTGCTACTGAGGATTTGTTCATATGGTCTTTTCCTATGCCAATGTCTTTGAGCGTTCTACATAACTTATTTTCCAGCAAGTTTAGACCTTTTAATTTGCTTGGATTTTAGTTTAGTGTATGGTGAAAGATAAGTGTCTAGTTTTAATCTTGGACAGGTTGAAATCCAGTTTTTTCAACACAGTTTATTAAAGAAGCTATCTTTCCTTTAGTGAGGATCATTGGCTCCTTTGTCAAAGATGAGGTAGCTGAGTATGTCTGGAGTTGTTTCTGTATCTTCCAATCTATTCCATGTATCATCAGGTCTGTTTCTTTGGCAGTACCATGCTGTTTTTTTTTTTTGTTTGTTTGTTTTTGAGACAGGGTCTCACTATATAGTTGAGACTGCGCTGGAACTCACTGTGTAGCCCAGGCTGGTCTCGAACACACAGCAATCCTCCTGCCTCAGCCTCCCGAGTGCTGTGATTACAGGTGTGTGCCACCACTCCCGGCCCACGCTGGTTTTTTAAAATCACAGTGGCTTTGTAGTATAGTTTCAATTTGGGGATTGTAATACCCCCTGTCTCTGTTGTCTGGAATTGCTTTTGCTATTCTAGGTCTCTTCTTGTTCCAAATGAATTTTTTGATTATTTTCCCTAGTTCTGTGAAATATACTGTTGGGATTTTAATTGGGATTGCACTGAATCTGTATAGCACTTTTGGTAGTATGGCCGTTTTCACTATGTAGATTCTTCCTACCCAGGAGCAGGGGATATCTTTCCATTTTCTTATGTCATCTTCAATCTCTTTTTTTTTTAGAGTGCTGTAGTTTCAGTGTAGAGTTGTTTTGATTCGTTAGATTGATTCTTAGATACTTCATTTTTTGGGATGCTATTGTGAAAGGAATCGTTTCCCTAATTTCTTTCTTCATGAGTCCGTTTAAAAGAAGCCCATTGAGTTTTGAGTGTTGACCTTGTTTCCAGCTACTCTGCTGAAAGTGTCATTTAAATCTAGAAGTCTTTTGGCAAAGTATTTTTTTGGATCTTCTATGTAGAGTATCATATTGTCAGCAAATTACTGCTTTAATTCCTTTCTCATGTCTAATTGCTATGCCTAATGTGTTTCCAGAACTATATTGAATAGGAGTGGTGATAGGGAACATCCTTCTCTTGTTCCTGATTTTAGCACGAAGGTTTTCAGATTTTGGCCATTTAATATGATATTGACTGTTGGTTTTTCATAGATAGCCTTTATCAAGTTGAGATAAAGACCATCTCTTCCAATGTTCTGCATAGTTTTTATCATGAATGGGTGTTGAATTTTGTCAAATGCTTTTACTGCATCTATTGAGAGGATCAGATTGTTTTTGTCCTTCAGTCTGTTAGTATAGTATATTATATTCATTGATTTACATATGTTGAACCATCCTTGCATCCCTGGAATAAATCTGAATTGGTCAGGGGGTGTGATCTTCTTGATGACCCTGTGTATTCTGTTTGCCAGTATGCTATTGAGGATTTTTGCATCTATGTTCATTTGGGAGACTGGCCTGTAGTTCTCTTTTTCGGTTGGTTCTTTCTCTGGTTTGTGAATCAAACTAACACTTGCTTCCAGGAATGATTTTAGAAGTATTGCTTTCCTTTCAATTTCATTGAAAAGTTTAAAGAGTGGTGTCAATAGTTCTCTAAATGTCTTGTAGAATTTGGCAGTGAAGCCATCAGGACCTGGGGTTTTCTTTGTTGGTAAATTTTTAATTACATTTTCAATTTCACTGATTATAATTGGGGTGCTTAGAATTTTTTAATCTTCTTCATTCAACTTTGGTAATTCATAAGTATCTAGAAATCTGTCCATTTCTTCTGTGTTTTCCATTTTATTAGAGTATAGGTTCTCTAAGTAGATATTCATGATCCTCTAGGTTTCTGTTATGAATTCAGATTTTTTTGTTTCTAATTGCACAGAACTGAGCCTTTTCTTTCCTTTTTTTGATAAATTGGCTAAAGGTTTATCAATTTTTTTATTGAGTTTATTGGTACATTTTAGGTATACAGTACAGTTACATTCATTATTGGGGTCTTGTACCTTTACATGACAAGTCTTGGGTCTCATTTTTTCCCCTTGTCCCTGCCCTCCCTTCACCCCCTTTCCTTCCCCGTTTACAAACACTTTATTTCCATTTTCTCATATTTTTTTCTTTTCCCTTATTCCCCTTCCCCAACCCTTCCCACTTTCCCTACACCTTTAAGGGT
This sequence comes from Fukomys damarensis, assembly GCF_012274545.1. Taxonomy (NCBI): domain Eukaryota; kingdom Metazoa; phylum Chordata; class Mammalia; order Rodentia; family Bathyergidae; genus Fukomys; species Fukomys damarensis. The sequence continues at coordinate 22,371,373 of NW_022900932.1, forward strand.
TTATCAATTTTATGTATTCTTTTGAAAAATAAACTCTTTGATTCATTGATTTTTTAGCATCATTTTCTTAGTCTGCATTGCATTGATTTATGCTCTCATTTTTATAATTTCCTTCCTTTAATGAGCTTTTTGTTTTTCTTTCTCTTCTTTTTCTAGGAGCCTAAGATTCATCATTAGGTTATTTGAACTCACTCTGTTTTCCTAGTGTGGGCATTCAGTGCTATGAATTTCCCTCATAGAACTGCTTTCATTGTGCTCCATAGATTCCTGTATGTTGTATTGGCATTATCATTTATTTGTAAAAACTGACTAATTTCTTCTTTAATTTCCTCTGTGACCCATTAACTGTTCAGGAGAGTGTTGTTCAATTTCCATGTGTTTGTGAAGTTCTTGCAGTTTCTTTTGCTACTGATTTCGAGCTTAACTGCACCATGGTCTGATAATATACACGGGATAACTTCAATTCCTTTGAATTTACCTGAACATGTTCTATGAGCTAGTATGTGGTCTATTTTGGAGAATGACCCATGTTCATGCAAAAATTATGTATATTCTGATTTTGTGGGGTGGAACATCTATTAAGTGCATTCATTGAAAAGCTTGGTTCGATTCTAGTATTTTGTTGTTGATTTTTTGTCTAGATGATCTGTCTATCTGTGACAGTGGGGTATTTAGATTCCCCACCACAATTGGTGCTTATTTGGTTTTTCATGTTTCTTAATATTTGTTTTGTATAGTTGGTGGCATTAATATTTGGTGCATATATATTTACGGTTGTCATCTCTTCCTCTTGGGTTGTTCCCTTTATAAGGATGTAGTGACCTTCTTTGTATCTCTTAATCAGTTTTGGTTTGAAATTGACTTTTCCTACAACTAAGATAGCTATCCTTGCTTTTTTCTGGGTTTCTGTCACATGGAGAACTGTTTTCCATCGTTTAACTTAATAACCTTCTTATACAAAAATAACTGACTCACTAAGAAATTAGGGAAACAATTTCTTTCACAATAGCACAAAAAAAGAAATATCTAGAAATCAATCTAACAAAGGAATCAAAAGATTGCTACACTGAAAACTACAGCACTCTGAAGAAAGAGATCAAAGAGGATATAAGAAAATGGAAAGATATCTCTTGTTCCTGGATAGGAAGAAACAACATGGTGAAAATGGCCATACTTCCAAAATTGTCATACAGGTTCAGTGAAATCCCTATTGAAATCCCAACAGTATATTTCACAGAACTAGAGAAAATAATCAAAAAATTCATTTGGAGCAAGAAGAGACCTAGAATAGCAAAAGCAATTCTAGGCAACAGAGACATGGCAGAGGATATCACAGTCTCCAACTTGAAACTATACTACAAAGCCACTGTGATAAAAACAGCATGACACTGCAAAGAAATAGATCTGAGGATCAGAGGAATAGATTAGAAGATGCAGACACAACTCTGGCTATACTCAGCTACCTCATATTTGACAAAGGAGCCAAGCATCCTCACTGGAGCAAAGATATCCTCTTGAATAAATGGTGTTGGACAAACAGCCTGCCAAAGATTAAAACTAGACCCCTATCTTTCACCATTCACTAAACTAAAATCCAAGTGGATTAAAGATATAAATATTAAAATAGAAACACTAAACTACTGGAAGATAAGTTAGGTAGAACTCTTGAAGATATTGGCATAGGAAGACTTTATGAACCAATCTTCAGTATCACGGGAACTAGCAGAAAGAATCAACAACTGAGAACTCATTTTATTAAAAAACTACTGCACTCTAAGAGAAACCACCAACAGAGCTAAGAGAAAACCTACAATGTGGGGAAAAGTTTTTATCAGCTACTCCTCAGATGAAGGTCTACTATCTAGAATATATAAATAACTTAAAAAAATCAGGCCCCCAAAATATAAAGACCTGATCCAAAAGTGGGCATCTGAAATGAACAGACATTTCTCAGACAAAGAAGTAAAAGTAGCATATAAATATATGAAAAAATGTTCAACATCATTGGGTCATTGGAGAGCTACAGATGAAAAGAATCACGAGATTCCACCTCACTGCAGAGAGAATGGCTGCTATCTAGAAATTAACCAATAACAAATACTGGCAGGGTTATGTGGAGAAAGGAATCCTTCTCCATTGTTGGTGGGAGTGCAGACTGGTGCAACCACTCTGGAGATCAATATGGAGACACCTCAAAAACTAGGATTAGGGGTCCCATTTGACCCAGCTTTCCCTCTGCTAGGTATCTTTCCAAAAGAATTAAAAGACTCACATCACAATGATATATGCACACCCATGTTTATAGTGGCATAGTTTGTAATAGCTAAAATTTTGAAACATCCACAAAGAAAATGTGGGTTTTTTAATGAAATGTAGTACTACTCAGCCATAAAAAAATGAAAACCACGCTGGGTGTGGTGGTGCATGCGTGTAATCCCAGCACTTGGGAAGCTGAGGCAGGAGGATCACTGTGAGTTCAAGACCAGCCTGGGCTACATAGTGAGTTCCAGGTCAGTCTCAACTACAGTCTCAACTACATGGTGAGACCCTGTCTCAAAAAAACAAAAAACACAATGAATGTAACTGTACTGTATCCCTAAATGTACCAATAAACTCAATAAAAAAAAAAACCAAAACAAAAAACAACAACAAAAAAGAAAATCAGAGACATTTATAGCTAATTGGATGCACATTCTGGCCATACCCTTAAGTGAAATTAGGAGCTCACATGTGTAAATACCATATAGTTACTCTTGTGTGAAAAGCTAAAAGTGTAAATAAGGTTCAAATTGTATAATTGATAATATGAAATAGAAAGAAAAGGGCTAAAGGAGCAGGGGAAGTGGGAAGGGTAGGGGAAAGGAAAGAAGGGAAAAGAGATAACATGAGAAAAGGAAAAAAAATGAAAACAAATTCTTTGTAAATAGGGAAGGGTGGAGGGGGTAAAGGGAGGCAGGAATATGGGAAAAAATAAGAGCCAAGATACATCATGTAAATGTACAAGATACCAATGATGAATGCAACTACGATATACATAAAAATACCAATAAACATAATGAAAAAAAAAGCACTGCATGGTGAAAGACATACGTCATCAAGTTGGCAATTCTTTTCACTTTTGATCAAGAGCAAACCCATTTGATGGGTTTTTAATTTAGTTATGAATTTACTAGCATAGATTAATTTGTTAGTGTACCTAAGTAGTATTTCATTTCTCAGATGGTAGATTTGGCACCTTGATTCTCTGAGAGATATAGCTGATATTAGGAAAAGGTGCTGAATACAAACTTCCATAACTTTTCTGAGTGCTCTTATTTCAAATGTATTTTTCTTTACTAATAAACATTTTATGTTTGTGAATAGGGTGCATAGGAAGCATGTCGTCTCAAACACCTATCACACTGAATATCGACCCTCAGGATCTGCAGGTCCAAACATTTACTGTAGAGAAGCTACTGGAGCCTCTCATAATTCAGGTATGAAAACCATGGAACTTATATGCAGTTAATGCAGAATAGTTATAAAACATGGAAAAAATAAGGATCCAAGGAAAGACTTGATTTTTTTGCGGGGTGGGTACCAGGTATCAAACTCAGGATCTTGCACTTGCAAGTCAGATGCAGTGCCACTGAGCTAAATCCCCAGCCCATGGCCTTGATTTTTACATATGAATGTCTTCTAAAATTAAAAAATATATTAAAAGTTAAAAATATGTATTTGGTATTAATAATAAAATTCTGAAAGTTTCTCCCAATTCTCTTTTAACAGAATATAGTTTTCAAACTATGTTTATATAAACGATCTTGTTTGATAGTCATGAAAACTGAGTAAGGCAAGTAACATGATTAAAAGCCATGTTTTTTTGGTACCGGGGATCAAACTCAGGACCTTGTGCTTGTGAGGCAGGCGGCAGAACCACTGAGCTAAAACCCTGGCCCTAAAAGTAATGTTTAGTATATACAGAATTCCAGTGACTTTGACTTGCTTCAAGGGAAATGGCTGTTTATTTGTTAAAATAGGAAGCTATCTTTAAAAATACAGAAAGGGGGTGAAGGGAGGGCAGAGGTAAGGGGAAACAATGAGAATCAAGACTTGTCATGTAGAGGTACAAGATCCCAACAATGAATGTAACTGTACTGTATCCCTAAAATATACCAATAAACTCAATTAAAGCTGAAAAAAAATACAGAAAAAGTATGCGAAAAGGAGCTATTTAAAGAAATTCTTTGATAAAGTCTTTTGTAAAGTGAGTAATCCTTTAATAATATGCAGAATGATGATCTGATCCAGATTTCATGTATTGGATTTTCTTAAAGTAGAGTTTGAAGAAAATTGTATGATGATAAAGATTTAAATTTTCATCCACAACCCAAAATTTGTGAGGGAACCCCTTTTAGATCTAACTTGAGTCATGCTTCCTAAGTCCTTTTTCTAAAGATTTGTAGCAGTCAAGGTTTACTTGGGTACAAAATGACATTGACCTTATGTCGGACCTTAAAAATGTTCTGCTTGTATCCTCTGTCAGATGAATAGCAAGAAGGGGGTACCTCTGTGAACAGACTTTGTACATGTTTATACTTGGCACACAGTGAGATCTGCTACTGGAAAGACAATTCAAAACCTGTGCTTCACTGATGATACTTTCATTATTAACTTTGGCAGTCTTAAAGATTTTGATATCTGGTAAGAAATTGATATTGATGACTAGCAAGAAGCTAGTAGTCTCAGGTACCTACAGGATGGGTTCATGTTAAGAAGGAAAAAATAAAAAGCCTTTATTCATTGTTTTCTGATAAAGTTCCTTGAAAAAATTAGAAGACACCAACAGACAAACACCCTGAGGGAGAGAGGTAGGGAAAGAGAAAAAAACCAACAACTCAATTTTACCATCAAGTGCTAATGATTCTTTTTGTTTTTTTGTTTTTTTTTGGGTATTGGGGATCGAACTTGGGACCTTGCGCTTGTGAGGAGGAACCATTGAGCTAAATCCCCAGCTTGATGCATTTACTTGTAATATGTAAAATTATGGGTGGCTTTTGTCATCTTTTTAGTACTTTATAATGTGAATAATATATATTTTTATATAGACATAAAATACCCATGTAAACAAAGTGGAGAAAGTGCTGTATATGTAGATTTTAGCCTACTTTTTCATGTAAGATGATATTTGATAATTTCCCCATTCCTTGTAAGAGTAATTAAAAAAATGCTACTCAGTTATATTATCATTTAGCTTTATCACTTTTTTAAAAAAGTAGTCTCTCATTTTTGGATGTTTAAGTGATATATCTACAGAGTATATGAATTGCTGTTATAAATACTGCTGGGCTGAACATCTTTGTACCTAAATTTTGTCATCAATTGGATTTATTTTTCTCAGATTAGTTACTAAATGTAAAAGAAATGGGCAATTGCTTCTCAGCCTTTTGGCTAAGATCAAGTGTAGAAATGGGCAGCGTTGTGATTTTTAGGCTTTTTCATACCTATCACCAAGTGTTTTGAGGAAAATTTTAAATGAGCTATCACCACTCATTTAAGATTTTTTTTCCTACACAACTATAGGGAGATAGAGTAAGGAAATGACTTTCATTTTGGAGATGGCTGATACATTAACACCACTGCATAAACCTTATTTGTTCCATAACAGTGGAATATTTGAGTTGGTCATTTAAGACCTGTTAATCACAAAGGATGCAGACTTATTGTTTATGATGGAGAAAGTATTGTTGCCAAACTACTTTTTACATCCTAACAGCAACTAATAGGTCTTTTGTTTTAGTTAAGTACATTGATATAGCAGTCAATAGAAATTTATACTATCAGAGTATACTGGTCACAGTTTGTGTGTTTTCTGGCATGTTCTAAAACTATTATAATCCTGCCTATATACATTTATTGATTCCACATAAAAATGAAATGGGTAAAAATGACCTGAAATTATTTGATTTAATTTGAAAGAAATGCAAATTTTAGAAAAAGAGTGATTATGCTACTTTTAGGAGCTTCTGATGTGGTGCCTAGATGCAGAGTTTTTATGATTAACAAGTAGATGAGTCAGGGAAATAGAACCAAGTATCTATTTCTTTTTTTTGGTACTGGGGATCAAACTCGGGACCTTGTGCTTGTGAGGCAGGCAGCGACACCACTGAGCTAAATCCCTGGCCCCTAAGTACCTATTTTATGCCAGATAGTTCTCATTTACGTGTTAATGTAAAGCTAATTTTATCTTCCTTGATTATTGTCAGCATTCTTGAAAATGTTTATTGATTTCTTACCAAGTGGTTTGGCATATTGCTTCAACAATATCCCATCTACAGTAGGCATTGGCTTTATCCAAGTCATATGAAATTAATCATATTAATAATTTATTGAATTATCAATAGGGTCTAATTATATAATCCAGGCTGGTCTTGAAGTCATGGCTGCCTCCTGCATCATCCTCCCAAGTGCTGAGATTACAGGCATATGCCACCATGCCAGGTTGAATTAATTCATTTTATAACTGAAAGTTTGTACTCTTTGGTGTCTTCCCATTTCCCAACCCCTCACTGCTGGAAACCAACATATTATTCTCTACTTTTATGATTTCACATGTAAGTGAGATTGTATAGTATTTGTCTTTCTGTGTATGTTTATTTTCCTTAACATAATATCTCCAGGCTCATCTGTTTTGGCAGATGGCACAGCTTCCTTATTAAAAATGACTTAATAATATACATATGTGAGTGTATACACATCCTATATTTTATTTATTAATTTATCTATTGGCAGGCTTTTAGATTGCTTCCAGTTTTGGGCTATTATTCCAAAGAGTGTTAAATTTGAATACTTATATGGCTTATTTTAAATATAAGATATAAACTCTGATTACACTGAAAAACATTCAAATACAAATTTATTATCTTTAAATTCATACTGCTGGGCCGGGATTTGGCTCAGTGGTTCCAGCACTTGCCTCACAAGCACAAGGACCCGAGTTTGATCCCCAATGCCCCCCGCAAAAAACCCCCAAAAATGTAAAAACTAAATTCATACTGCTACCAGGTAAAGTTATCAATTAGTAGTCTCATTGAAAATTCTAACCTTTCTTTATCGCTTATCTTCATGCTATATTCCTCTTCATTCAAAGTTCTACAGAAATTACTATCTCTGCATATAACTCAAATTTAAAATTGCATTTTAATTTTTGGAGTAATTGGTCATAGAGACTATTATGTCACTCCAACTTCTAAACTCATTTATTCATAAATCTTTATCTGCTCTGTTTATAGTCTTTTCTACTGAACCTGATTTATCGTTAATCTATTTTTTTCTCTTGGGCACAGGTAAATCACTAAGTTGTTTTGCAGGGATGTTGAGTCTGGTATATATTTCAGTCATTCACTTTCATTTTCTCTGTGTGATAACTTATACAGTTGCGTCCTTCTATAATAAATTCTTCCAATGGAACAGAAATAACTTTTTTTCTCAGCAATTACATTTTTATGATCACAACTCTAGGCATCTGCACTTTATCACTTTCAAGATCCAAGCTTTGCATTGCAATGCAGAAAGTATATTTACGCAGAATTGTGCTTAAAAAATTTACATCTCTATGTTGTATACTCTCTGAAGGGGACATAAACTGCTAGATCATGTTATAGTCATTACATAATAGAATCATCAATAATCTTATTTGCCACAAAATATAATTTGCTATATGTCAAATTCATGTTGAATGGGAGTTAAAAGATTGACTTACTAAAAATCCCTTAAAATACAAATTCCTTATACCGTTTTATCTTTATTAAGGTTGTTTTGTACAAAGATTCAAAGGTGTTTTCTGATATAAATATGTTCCATGTTTTCAAGAGGTAAATATATAGTTAGATCAACAATAACAAAATATTCTTTCTCAGGATCTTACCCCTGTCTTTTGTAGGTCCTTTTGGCCTTTTTCCCATTTCTACTCCATTGTTCTTCTACCCATTTTTCTGGGATTTTGCTTGGGGATAACTTTTATATACTCTATAATATTCACTGACTCAAATTTAAGAATATATGGTAATCCCTAGGTCAGTTAGCAAAATCAAGGTTATATGGTGATAGGGAGACAATCTCCAAGTCTCAGAGGCTTAATAATATATTTATTTCCTGTTCAAGCTACAGGTCTGATGTGAGTTGGCTAGGATCTACACTCAATAAAGACAATCAGGGACGTAGGCTAATATGGACTCCCTCTGGGTATGTACTTTCACTGTTACTGTAACAGGGGCATGAGAACATGAAGAATCATGCAAGACTTCTTAACATGTCTACCTAAATGTGATTTATGTTAGTTACAATCATAATGCTTTTATCAAAGCAAGTCATGTGGCCAAAGTGGATGATAGATGTACAATCCTAGTCTGTGCTCAGAGGAGAATAGAAATATTGTGAACAGCCCCAATAACTATTACTTTCCCATTGCTTCCTGTTTAGGGATTCCTTTTGTTAAGTAAGTCTCCATTGACTCTCATTTCACTTTGTCACCCTGGTCATAGCTGACTTTATAGGGGTGGAGGGAAATTGACTTCACAACATTCATTTACAAATTGGCAAAGAGTCTGAACACAGAGGTGCTCTAGCATAAGAGTTCTGCCTCTGGGGGTTGATAATGAGTTGGGTCTGTTACCATTGTAGGAGAGAAAGAAATCTCTGCTCCCCTTAGTTCTAATATGGGATTTTTGATTAGATCTAGGAACTCAGCTAATGTAAGAGCTGATTAACAAGAGAAGAAAATAAGCATTTTAGTAACTTTACATGTATATGGGGATTTTTACAAGAGAGTGGAGTCTGAAGAAATGACCAAAGTATGATGTTCTTATACTTTAGACAAAGAATAATAGATTTGAAAGGAAGAATGGGAAAAATGGATATCTGAACTAGGACAGTAAATTCTAGGGCTGTTACTAAGAGATATACAGTGGAGGGATATAGAAGCTAGTAGGAGATAAATTACTTTAGAGTATATTTATTCAGGTTCATTCCAGGCTAAATTACTAGTTTCTGGTGATCAAGGCTATCTTCCAACCAACATTGGTATGTAAAGGATATGTCACACACACATGCACACACACACACACAATCTTTATGACTTACCACATGTAGGGAAAGTCAGGCCCAATGGCCTTTTCTAAAGGAACAATTCCTTCAGTGATATCATCTTGAAATAATAAATATACCAATTTGGCATATTTTGAGACAGCATGTCCTTAGCTACTTCACTAGCCTTTTGGGAGTTGACTACATACTGAAAGTTAAGCAGTAGGTAGCTACAGTTCTATAGTTGAATCAGCAATTGAATCTCTTATGAAGATTCTCTGCTATATTTCACCCTTAACAAAATTTCATTCTCTCCTTGAGCTAAAAACTAAACAAAAAGCAAACAGTCATGTATATCAATTTATGTAGCTAAGTGCCAAATGCCCGAAGGGTTAATTTTCTACTGTTATACACAAATCTGCATGGTTTCCGGGTTCCAGAGGCAAGATGTGACTGTCCTCTTTGGCTTTTTCCTCCTAGAACATAATTTCATTTGTTTCAGAAAATAATTTGAGGTGTGTGTGTGTGTGTGTGTGTGTGTGTGTGTGTGTGTGTGTGTGTGGTTGTTTTCTGTCATTTTTGAATAAGCATGATATCATTTATTTATGTTTCTTTGGTTTAATCTCCAAACTTCTTTTTGTGTCCTTTCAGATTATTCTATCAATAGAATTTATATCAGAATTAATCTTGAAGGTTACAACTCTGCACATGTAAGGTGTTTGTGTAGTTTAAAGAAAATATTTGAGTTTTGACTGTCATCTCAAAAAGTGTCCTTAAAAGTTAGTAAATTAAATATCTTTTAAGTACTTAAGGGCTCAAGCCTTCATAAGTATAAAGTCATTATTTTTATGGTAGGATGAAGAAATGAACTTCATTTTGCTTCAATATAACATTTTAAAGTTTAAGGTATAGCTGAGTTGTTTCTAAGAAACTGAATGCTTCAATTTCTGCATTTTTTTACTGCCAGAAAACTGTTCCTATGGGAAGGTTGCTAGGCTGTAGTATTTCTTGAGAAACAAATAAATGAGAAAAGAGAAGCCACTCTTTAAATGAAAATAAGAGTAAGAAAAATTAATAGCTAGTTGGTTAATACAGTGTGAGTCCCGTTGGAGCATGTGTGGCAGGCTTACAAGATGCCCTACCACAGCAGTTAGAGATTAGCAGGGGACAATTATCAGTCATTTGCAAATTCTTCAGTTCTTCCCAGCTGCTTCCTAGTCCTTTGTTCTATCACACTCTGATTCTTTCTGTACTCACTCCACTATTGCCATCCTGGTGTCCTGACCATATCCCATCTACTTCAGTTCTGTTAATATTTTATCCTTTCAATCACAGCTCATTTTTTCCATGATGAATTCACACTTATTACACTGGTACTAATTTCTAACTTAGCTTTGGGATATGACCTTTCTCTTATAAACTGATTTAATAGGCAGCCAGGTTGTGTAGACTAATAAGCCCAGATTTACCTGCTTTGTAAGTGGAAACTGCTAGAGTGATGGGAGCAGTTGCAACTTGTCTTGCTGAAAGGATAGAAGAGTCCAATATTTACCCAGATGTAGTCATCTCCATTGCTTGAGATATGAGTTTACCCTTCTTGGATTCTCCGGGGCTACTTCAGGACACCCACCTAGTCTCAGCAGTTTCTGTTGTAGCTTGAAAACTCTATGAATTTGTCTAGCAAACTTTTTCTGTACTGGTCCAGATAGTTAATAGTTTCAGCCTTGATGGCCTTAGGATCTCTGCTACAACTAATCTACTGTTATATTGTGAAAATAGCCATAGACAGTATGTAACAAGTGGATGTGGCTGTGTTCCAATAAAATGAATTATTTTCTAAAGTAGACAAGTGGCTAGATTTGGGTTTAGGGATAATTTGCAGACTCTTGTTCCAGGGTGACCATTTTCTCCTAGAAATATTCTGCATTCATTTATTAAGGAATGGTAAGAAATAGGTAATATTTGACACAGTGAGAGCTTCCTGTGCTACAAATTATGATAGAGTGGTTTGTAGCCAAGTCGTATGAGAGACACGAAAGCCTCACTTGGGGAAAGAGTGAGAAGTAGGCAATTCAGAAAATTCCGGTTACTGTTGAAATTCTGTTAGCCCAGTGGTTTTCAGCATTGGCTGCACATTAACATCACCTGGGGAGTTTTTAAAAATCCTGATGCTCAGGCCTCACACAAAACCAGTTCAGCTGGAATCTCTGTTAGGAGCAGTAAGCAGCAGTTTAAAAGCCCCCAGGTACTAAAATGTAAAAACTGCTGCGTTGGCCGTTATATCAGCCAGCAGTGAGCAGGGTTCAACCTGTTGGTTCAAACCTTGTCTTAAAATTGTATCCCTTCTATTTTTTTAGCCTTGTTATAGTTCACCCTGTCTGTCTGTCTGTCTGTCTGTCTCATTTCAACAGTAGTGAGTCCTCTTCAAATTAAGGTTTATGATATTCAAAATTTTAAAAAAGCAGTTTGAGTTCTTGGCCCTCACTTTCAAGATACTGTTTTTCTCCACTTTAGATACATTTTCCTATATTCTCCACTTCACATTTTTAACATTGTAAAATTAGGATGCACCCAAATAATAGAAGTAAATATTTAATGTAGTTTGCCTTTTTGGTATTTGTAGGGAATTGCAAATTTACCCATAGTACACTTTAGTTCCTTTATTTAAATTTTAAAATTTAAACAGTTCATTTGTTTGAATTTAAAAAATTTTATTATTACGTTTGCTGTAAAGGAAGTTTAAATTCATCTTAGGGAGTAGGTACACATACATAATACATCTTGATTCTTTTTTATTCCCGTTCTTCTCATCTCCCTCCCTCCTCTAAATTCCCTGCTATGAGATCTGACCTTCATTTTCTTCTACCCATTGGGATTTGGGATAAATGCTTTGGGTATTTCAGCCAATAAAATGGTGTGAATTAAGAATATAAACAGTCTATTTTGGTGAATGCCCAGTCTCTTTAGATAAAATGCTCGGAAACAGGGTTGAGGTGGGAGTGTTACATGTTACTTGTAGTCCGTGTAGTGACCTTTGAACACTTGGTGGCTGTTGCTCTAGAATGACTAGCTTGAAACTATTGATCCAGAGTCTCAGTTACATCCTCCAATGAGTGACTGATATCATCTGTCTTAGCCTCTGCCTTTGCAAATTATCACCTTGCTCTTTGGTGTGGTAATTGCATGGTAGATTCAACAGCTTTCAATAAAGACATATTTTGATTATCCTTTGGGGTAGAGGATGTCTGGTTTTATCTATGTCTCATGGGCATCATGAGTGAATTAAGAAAACTAAACTGGCCTTTCCCCTACCTATTTGTACTATGATGCCAAGATTACACTATGAACACACAAAAGTTTTGTGCAGGGAAGGTCATGAAGCTGTTTTCTACCCCCAGAGTCTCAAAGATAAATGGAATCAAAGTACATCACCTTTCAGTGCTTTCCAAATAACTGTGTTAGTTGGAAACTAACATAGTCTCTAGTCTGTGTGACTCCCAGAGAAAGGAAATAAAAACATATATCTTACCTGTGTCTTTTACCAATCAACTCCTTCTTTTAATAGTTTCTTCGGTCTAGGATGAGAGAGCTTCCCCAATTCTTATTCATATCTGACTAGATCTTCTTTTTCATAAAACTCTGTGATAGTTTTTTTTTTTTTTTTTTTTTTTTTTTTTTTTTTTTTTGTACCGGGGATCAAAGTTGGGACCTTGTGCTTACAAAGCAGGCAGCAGCACCACTTAGCTAATCTGTGATCTAGTTTATGAGATTGATCTAGTTTGTGAGATGAGAGCCAAAAGGATTTAGACAACAATTTTCTTTTCCTTTAATGACTTTCTTAGTGGTTTTCATGATTAGGACCAAGAAAGTCAGGTTTGAAACTCAAAGATGATCCATGTTTGTATTTATTCCATCAGCTCTATGCTTGGGATAATAGGCATCTTAGTATGTTTTCTGATGTTATAATAAAATACCACAGACAGGGAAATTATGAACAATAGTTTATTTGGCTCGTACTTCTGGAGGCTGAGAAGTCCAGGACTGGGAGCCTACCTCTGGTGAGTGCCTTTTTGCTGTGTCATAACATGGTGGAAAGCATCACATGTTGAGGAGGATGAGAAGGAGGAGGAAACAGAGGAGGAGGAAGAGGAAGGGAAGGAGAAGCAGAAAAAGAGAGAAGAGGAAGGGGAAGAGATAGGAATAATAGGACTGAACTCCTCCCTTATATAATTAATGCACTCATGTGATAATGATCCTAATTAATTTATGATGGCAGAGCCCTCATGACCTAATTGTCTCTTACAGGTCCCATCTCTCACTGCTGTTACAATGGAAATTAAATTTCAACATGAATTGTGGAGAGAACATTTAATTCATAGTTATAGAACTTTTGGCTCAGGCCTGGATTTGGAAAGTTCAATAGTGACAAAATATTATCTATATTTACATTGTGAAAAGAAGTGGTTAAATTAATGGCATGTGTCATATTTGATGGTACTGTGCAATTCAGAGACCATGGTAAAAACAAAAAGGAACTTTGGGGCATTAAAAGTAAGTGATGCCATTGAAATTCAAGATTGGTGACTGATACTTATTTTCACAAACAGCAGGACAAACATGCCTTTCTTTGACGTAGAGGTGGACACAACTGAATCAATTTTAAACTGAGCATTAGCACTTAACTCACAGATGGACTGCATTCAGATCACATTTGTGTTGCTCTAAGATCATGAGCCCTACAAATATAAGCACAATCTACTGTGGCCTTTGTTCCTTAATATTTATTATTCCTCTTATTTATACTCCATGAGAAAGTAAAATATATCTACATATTTATAGATATATATATATCTATAAATACTTTATATATATCCACAAATACTATATATGTATGTACGCACAAATATTTTCAATACAATAAAATCTTGTGTTTAGAAGAGATCAAGAAAGAGTCAATCTCACAATGTGAAGTAGATAGGGAAAAGGGAATCTGGCAATAGACAGTGGAAGTGAAATGTAGAAAGAGCTTCATAAATTTGTGTTTGGAAAAGCAAATGGCATGGATCACTCAATTTTAATGGTTGATGGGACAAATGATTATCAAACAAAGCTGGAACACAGAACTGGGGAGGTCATAACTATATTTTACCATAAGTCACTGCTGAAAGCAGGATACTGAGCTAGATAGACCAAGGGAGAGCATGGATGTGCTGAACTGCTAGATGTGAGGTCCAGCTGTTCTTCATTTTAGCATCAGCATTTGTCTGATTGGGTTTTTCACTTCTTATTTTGTATCCTTGAAAAACTCAATGGATTTGTGTATTCTATATAAAACAGTCATCTTTTATATATAATACTTACATTTGAAATTACAAAACCCACATATTCTAGGATTAATAAGTTAATAGTTGCGTTTCCTGAGAAATACTACTTTTAAATATGTTGGGATGCCTCAAAGCTCAGTCCTGTGACTTCTTCTCTAGCAGTACTTTGGAAAATACACTTTTGGAAAGCTTATCCCATTTCTGATTAAAAAGTTATTGCTCTTTGAAATCTTAGTAAGATCAGAAAAACTACTGATAGTGAATAATTAAAATGGAAAAGTAAGCTATAAGAAACATATCTCCAATCCTTACTACACTCAGAATTGTATAGTAGACCCTAATGCAACAACTGACTCAGATAGGCAAGCCAATCATGCTTAGCACTCAGTTTTGATTCCCTTTCCTCCTTACTCTCCTTAAATTCCTCATGTATTACTTCCACTCACTCTACAGCTTAGACCGTGTGCCATATAGCTATCCTTGATACCAACTCCACCACTGCTGCCTGAAACGATTCAGTGTGGCCTCCACCTGGGCTACTACAGGAGCTTGATTGCTATCCCTTTTTCTGTTCCTCAGTCTCCTCTCTCCGTCCCTGCCCGCTCCAAAATCTGTTCTTCACAGAGTATCTTAAATGATCCTTTACAATTTTAGGTCAGATTCCATTGCTTTGCTATTCCAAAAACTTTACTAGCTTCCAGTCATAATAGAAGGGAAAGTATTGGTGGTAATTTGTAAGGCCTGCATGATTTGGCACCTAACTCTGGCCTTACCTCTCTCAAATTTTTGGGGTACCAGGGATCAAACTTGGGACTTGGCACTTGCAAGGCCGGCAGTGGCACCACTGAGCTAAATCCCCAGCCCTGGCCTTACCTCTTTTTTCTTTTTTTTGGTACCAGGGATTGAACTTGGGACTTTGCACTTGTGTAGCAGGTGCTGGCACCTGGCCTTACCTCTCTTATGCTCAGGGGCACTGGCCTTTCTTCTGCTTGAGCTATGAACCTTCTATTTTGGAGCCTTTGCACTTGATGTTTCCCTGTTTTGGTTGTGTGCTGCCAGATGTTCATATATCTTACCTCCTTGAGTCTTTGTTGCCTTACTAGAGAGGCCTTCCCTGATACCCTGTCTAAATGAGTCCTTTACTGTGTTCCTTTATCTTTTTAAAGTTTTCTTCATAGCAGGCATCAGTACTTGCTTATTGTGTCATACATTTACTGATGCATTTGTTTATTTTCTGTTCCCTCATAGAATGAAGCTCACTGCCACATTCTCTTGCACAGTGTAGGTGCACCATCAATATTTGTTGAATAAGCGAATGGTAAAATTATTATTATTATTAGTGTTTTTTTTTTTTTTTTTTTTTTTTTTTTTTTTTTTTTTTTTTACCGGGGATCAAACTCGGATCCTTGTGCTTGTGAGGCAGTCAGCAGAACCACTGAGCTAAAACACTGGCCCACGAATGGTAAAATTAAAATCGCTTCTGTCTATTTGTTTGTATTGGGTAAGTAGTTGAGTAAAAAATGGAGGAAACTAATATTTGATATTAGCGTCAGTGTGTGGTCATTTCGTAGTTGCGTTAAGTCCATATTTATACAATAAATAAGTATACTTCCTGGATTAGAACATTTAGCTAGAGTTGTTTATGTGTTTGACATATAAAACTCTTTGCTTTGTTGTACAACCTGGGTGACACAGAAGGCTGGGAGAACTGGGAAGGAGTCTACATGTGCTTTGTTATTGGTCCTTAATAGCTCATATTAGTGATGGTTGTCAACCTAGCAAAAAACCCCCAAAAAACCCAAATCCTTAAATTGTATATTTAAAACAAGGTAATCATTGCTTTATACTTTTTGTGCCATTTGTAGTAAAGATTTTAATAGGTAGAACAGCTTTCCCCTTTGAATTCACATGCTGAAGCCCTGATTTTACATAGTGCCTCAGAATGTGACTGAATGTATTTGGAAATAGAGGTAACTAAATTAAAATAAGTCATTAAGATAGACCCTAATCCATCACAGCTGGTGTAAAAAGAGGAGATTAAGATGTACAGGGAGAGCTGGGCATGGTGGCGCATGCCTGTAATCCCAGCACTTGTGAGGCTTAGGCAGGAGGATCGCTGTGAGTTCGAGATCAGCCTGGGCTACATAGTGAGTTCTAGGTCAGTCTCAACTACATAGTGAGACCCTGTCTCAAAAAACAACAACAAAAAAAGAAAGATGTACAGGGAGAGTCATTAGCAATGTGTGCCCACATGGAGGACATAGAAGGTAGCATCCGCAACTCAAGGAGAAACCAGATCTCCTGATGCGTTGATGTTAGGTTTCTGGACTCTAGCATTTTGAGAAAATAAATTTCTGTTGTTTCACTTATTTACTCTGTGTTTTTTTGTTTTGGCAGCAAAAACAAACTAATAAAATGATTGGTAAAAAGTGAAAATAAATAATAATAATACTAAGAGTTTTCCATCTCTTTTTAAATTTATAGTTTGAAAATGAACTACTAGTATGTAACTAATTTTTTGGAAAAATTAAGACTGTAATATACTTAATTCTATATCACTTTGAATGGATCAGGTCCCAAAAAACTATGCATGGAGGCTTACTTATTCAGAATTTGTGATAATTTGCTTTTTGTAATGCTTGATGGAGGAAATGACTTATAAAACCTCTCTCATTAAAGAATTAATTTTGATGTAAGTTACCATGTGCTACCTCTAAAATCAAATTTTAATTTTGGCATAGGAACCAGCTCTCTTGGTAACCTTGTATAAACTACCCAATATTGTGACTCTTGGTTTAAGGCTTCTAAAATTTACAATTCATTTTTTCTAGTAAATCAAACATTATGTATTTATTTTTAATTTACAGTGCACTAAGCTATGGGTTTTCAAGATGAGTTAAACATGGCCCCTGCCTTATTGAGTTCATGGTATTGTTTTCCAAGTCCTAGGCTAGTGGGGTCTGACTGCAGGAATCCTAAAATACCAGGTCTGGCTACTTGCTCCCAAAATTAAACTGGAAAAGTGAGGGTGAAAGAGAGGAATGGAATTTATCGAGTATAGTCATACTGGGGAGATGAAAGGGGCCAACCATCCTCAGTGCTGTCTGAGGGTCTGAACTAGAACTTCAGAATTAAATAGGAGAAGAATAAAAGCAAGAAGTATGCACAGTTATGCAGTTTTGATCAATCTGTGGTCTGGTTTATCATTTATTCAGGTCTGGTTCTTCAAGGTCTTGCTAACTGCAAAGTAGTCATTATCACTTGAGGGGGCAGTTGGGTTCTCACTGCTTAGGGGACTGTCCTGCCAGCAGTTTAGGCTAGGGAGGCTTTACTTGAGATACAGAAGCCCAAAGAAGAGATGCAGAGCTAAAGAAGAAACACAGAGCTTCGGGAATGTCTTGACATGTCTTTAATCTCAGCTGTTCAGTTCAGCTCAGTTCAGCTCATCTCAGCTCAGATCACTATTTGTCCAGCCACCCAGCTGCTTAGGTGGAGTCCACCTCTTTATTTAGCTGCACACACTTGCAGCAGTTCTTAGCACCCAAGTTAGCCTCATTTGTCCAGCTGCTCATGAGGTTCCCAGCTGCTGTACTCTCAGCCAGCCCACCAGCTTTTGCGGCAGTCCAGGTTTATAGTAAAATACACAGTAGTAGGTATGTGCTAGTATTGACCTTGGTTCTGTGGGTATCTTACACTGTGACATGAAGTGCATCTGCAGTGGAGTTTGCTGACTTAATACTTATAGTCCCTTGGAAATCACCCCTCCATAGCCTGAATTATAGCGTAGCCATTTTGGGCTTAATTTTTCCCTGCAGGGACCAGCCTCAATTTCTATGATGGGATGATTGCTCCCATTTTTTAAGAGGGTGACATTTCCATCATGGGGTGATCTGCCTGCGTCGCTCACTATTCTTGGAATCTTGAAAATATTTTATTGTTACCTTGGTGTCTTTAGTCTTGAAGTGGGAGAAGGGAGGTTAGATAAATTTAAGGCTAATTAGCCTCATATTTTCAGACAGACACTCCTTGAGTGAATAATATGTCTACATTGCAGAACTGAGCAGAAATCTGACCCAAAGTTTCAGGTAAAAAAGGAGACTGATACAGAATTAAGGTATTGTTGCTGAGCTTTTAATTACTCATCCAACATTTGCAGGGCCAAGTGAAGAGTTATTGCTTTTGGCAAAAGCAGCCTCTAAAACCATGTTACAGTACAGCTGAAAGAGCAGTATGTTAATGGCTAATTATGTGACACTTTAATTAATGACATGAAGCATCTATGAGTGGAAAAAGGCATTCTAGGTTGAGATTGCAAATGTTTTCTATTCTGTGTCCAAGTAGTTTGTGGTCAAATTACACAAATGGAAGATGAGAGTGAAAATTGAATCAGGAGTAAGAGTAGAGATTGCTTCATAAACCCTGCTAATATTTGGACTTATCTTGTAGGCAGCAGAAGACTACTGGTAAGTTTTAAGCTATTGCTGGTGTGTCAGTAAAGTCTGACTTGAAAGTGGTGCCTCCTATCAGGAGTATGGAACTGTTGTGGAAGTAGTGACTTCTTCACAGCCTCTCTGTGGAAGACTCAACAGGAGCCAGAATTCTCTCACACTTTAAAGAAATAACAATATGAAGGGGAAGTGGGAAGGGTAGGGGAAAGGAAATAGGGACAAGAAAAAAATGCAAGAAAAGGAAAAAATGGAAACAAAGTCTTTGTAACTAGGGGAGGTTGGAGAGGGTGAAGGGAGGGCAGGGGTAGGGGGAAAAATGAGAACCAAGATTTGACATGTAAAGGCACAAGATACCAATGATGAATGGAACTGTACTGTATACCTAAAAAGTACCAATAAACTAAAAAAAAAAAAAAATAAAAAAAAAAAAAAAAAAAAAAAAAAAAAAAAAAAAAAAAAAAAAAGATTAGTTGACAGGCAGAGATTGAGGCCCTGTTTCTGTGCTGTGGATGATAAGGCCTGGGAGACAAAGATGAGAGACGGGGAAGAGCCCAGATGACCTTTGAGTTTCCGCCTGAAGACATAGCTGTTAACATGGTTGTCACCACAATGAAGAAGTAAAAGAAAAAGTAGAATTAATTTGGGAAAGAACATGGTTATAGAATATAAATGTCTTATCCAAGTTAGTATTACAAACTTTCTACAAAGCTAGTATCTGAGTTGCTAAAGCAATCGTTGCACTGATGCAAAAATGAAAGTAAATCACAACCCCATGTCACGTCTGCAGTGTTCCTATTGTGTGTCAGTCAGCATGGCTCTGTATAACAACAGTTGAAGGCTTGGTTTACTAAGCACATCAGTTTGGTTTTTAGTATCTTTGGAGAACCTAGAGAAGCACACCTGAATTAGAAAAGATGAAAAAAAACACCTTTTGAATTCTAAATTTGAAAATATAAATATTGTAAATAATTTAAAATACAAATGCTTTTTTGGAATTTTAAACTTAAAATTGGGAATTTCTGTTCTCTTCATATTACTTGAAACCTCTAATTTAACCCCATTTGAGTGAGGAGTTTTTTCCTGTATTTTTGCTGAAGGTGTGTATAGCCTAGCACAGATTTATAGACTAAAGGAAAGTCAGCAAACTGAAACTCAAACTGAAAGCCTGGAGATTTTCCATGAGAGGACCTTTAATTTTTGAAAAACAGAGAAAGGGGAATATTATATATCAGTGACAAAATGTAAAGTTAGTAAAACATAAGCTTGGATTTTTTATTAGAATCATCTCTGCTGTAGGTTCAAAATTAAAGCCTGAGTTCCTTATAAAAATAGAGTATATTTTCTGTGAAAAAAGAAATATGAATTATTTTACAGAATAACTTGGAAGTTAAATTTACTTCTGCTGGTTTTCTCTCAACACTGGGAGACCTTTTCAAGTAACATATGAACCCCACCTCCTTGGTGAGAATCATCTGTTCTAGTGAATCATAGCCACTGATGGGAGTAGTTTATAGTCCTAGCTGAGTTGAGATGAAAAATAAGAAAGTTTAGGTTTCTTCTTTTGCCACAGATTGCCCACCCATATTTACTTTCTGAAATAAAATGAATCATGAAAAACTGTCACTTTAGTCAATGCTAAATGATTATACTGGGCATTTTAAATGAAGATATGTTCAAATGACTTGCACAAGTGAATAACTTGTCAGTTGCAATTGCATTTTTTAAAAAAATGGAAGTATAATGTTCTTATAGAATGCTCTCACATTTCTTATTTCTTTAGCATTTGTTATAAGTAACAAAGCATTTCTGGAATGCTCATTTTAATTTTAAAGCCCAGGCTATTCGGTGGAAAACATTTGGTGCATAGAAGATTCAAACAATGGAGGAGGAATGTGCAGTGGGAAGTGTCATGAACTGTGGCACTCAAAATACATTCCGAAGGAATGTTTCAGACAATGATACTTATTCTTCATTTGAAGCAAGTTTTAAACTAGGTGTTGTAATTTGTCTTAATCTGGGCACATTTCTTTTAACTCTATATAAATTAGAGTGACAGTAATGCAATTTTTGGAGCTTGTAGAAGCCCATATAATAAATCAAGCTTGTCGTCATCTTTATGTGAAGACACATGATCCTACTTAGCGGCTTGTAAAACATAGAATGTTCTTTGTTAACTTCTTTAACCACAGTTAGCATGAGGGGGTTTCAGAAACAAGGTAAGATTAGGCCCAGAGAGAATACCTTTGGCAAGGAGTCCCATAACCAATTTATGTGGGGAACAGACTAGAAAATATACATTAAATGCCAACCAATATTTGTGTCATGTTATGAATTAAAAAAAAACTTTACCTTTTTTAATTTTTCTATCATATTATTGTATAATGTGATTTTCTTATTTTCTAAGCAAGGAAATAAAACCTTACCATAAGGTATTGCACTCTGGGTAATGAATATGGGAACAAAGCAAATTAGAATAAAACTGAGGGTAATTGGATAAGGAGAAAAGAAGTTCAGACAAAAATCATTTTCATTCTCATATTTCCTCTGTAGTTTGTAGATCCTTAGTTCCTAGCTAAGCAGTGGGTCCAAATATCTGAGTAAACAAATGTCTAATGCTCCATAAACAGCAAGCAAAATCCCTAGGGGCTGCTGACCAGGAAGGGTTCTATATATTATGTTCTCATAGATGTGACACATGAGCGTCAGAAGCCTCACCTACTTAATGAGATGTAGCCTAGTTAACACCTATCCTCCCTCCCTCCTAAAATTTGCTTATCTTAATTGACAAATAATAATTATGGGAAGCAATAATGTTTTGATCCATGTATACATTGAAGAAAGATTCAATAAAGCCAATATACCTATCATCTCATGGACTTTTCATTGGAACCTTGATTTCAGTAGGAGTTTCAGGTCTTCTTTTTTTAATTAATTTTATTGATACATTTAATGTATACGATATAATGACATTCACTGTTGGAAATTGGTACCTTTACATAATCAATCTTGGTTAACTTAACTTTATAAATTTTTTATTTTTTGGGGGTACTGGGAATCGAACTCGGGCCCTTGTGCTTGTGAGGCAGTTGGTGGAACCAGATCTTCTCATTTAAACGTTGGATACAAATACTGCCCCCTCCCTTTCTTTATAATGAGGACTTTCATGCTTCAATTTGCTATTGGGGATTTAATTGGGAAACTGATATTTTTCATAAAGCACTTCTGTGTGAGGTTTTTGTTTCTAGATGCATATGCTTAATTTTAATTTTCAAATAAAATGCTCTTTTGATGAGTTTGTTTTTATTTTTGTTAAGATTAATTTCTTTTGTTCCACAGCTTTACTAAAGGATCATCTATGAATAAAAATTGTTTATATTTAAGGTGTATGCTTTGATGTCTTGATACATGTATAGGTTGTAAAATGATTGAGTCAACTAACACATCCGTCATCTCACTTATCTTTTTGTAGTGAGGAATTTGCTTTTATTTTAAATAAGTTTACAAAGGCTATGCATGTTTATTATTAACATATTCAGGCAACTCAAAATATAGACATTAAACAAATCTGTCAAGCCATATACATAATATTTATTGAACACCTACTATGTTCAGTATTCTGGTTGCTGGAGAACAATACATATTGTACTTTCATGGAGTTTACATTTTTAGTATTGGCTGCATCCAATAAAAATAAAGAAATAAAGAAAAATGTCCATCCCTGTGTTTTTAGACAAAATAAAATGAGATGAAATGATAGAGTGAGAGAAAATGGGGATTGAGGTGGTCGAAAAGGCCTTTTGATAAGAGACTCTCAGAGGGACTTGGAGAAGCTCAACAAGATGAAGAAGTACAGAGGAGACAGATTACAAGGAAAAGAAAGTTAATCATTGGAGGATTTGGGCTTTGTTCCCCTATTTGTATGCTTCAGTATTTCCCCTTTTGGTTTTAATAATATCTATTCTTAGTCTTAGACTAACACTTTATTAAAATTGTTTACCAACTTATACCAACCAATTATTGATCAATTTGTACCAACTTAGTTAAAATTATTTTTGTCACCTTCTTAATATAGGTCACTAGCTACAAAGTGATACGTTTCATTTTCTAATTTGCTAATTTTGAGACATAATTTATCACTTTTCCCATTTTGACTACTTTATCAAGCTCTTCTATTTTTCCATATGAAGTTTCTGTAATTAATGAGCAGACACACACACGCACACAGTCATTTCAAGCATTCTTGAATGATGAAATTCAATATCTAAAGCACTGTCTTTAGATGTCCATATCTTTAGTTGAGAACTCACTGATGGCTGATTATGCATCTCTTGGTGCCATGACTTGACCCCTGTGAATGTACCAGTCGTACTGGGAATGAATAATATAGTGAAATACTTTCTTTTCTTCTGGGCTATACTGTCCTGTATTCTCCTCACAAACTATCTAATAAATTACCTGTATTTTTTCAATTTTAGGTTACTACACTTGTAAATTGTCCCCAGAACCCTTCGAACAGGAAAAAAGGACGTTCAAAAAGAGCCAGAGTCCTTCTAGCTTCTGTGGAGGAAGCAACTTGGAATTTATTAGACAAGGGAGAGAAGATTGCTCAGGAAGCCACAGTTTTGAAAGAAGAGCTTACTTCTACACTTGGGGAAGTTCGCAAAGAAAGTGAGTACTGTAGCCCCCAGACAGGAGTAAACTGCATATCCTCAGGGTGTGAATTACTGACTTAGATTTGTGAGTGTTTTGCTTCTGTTGGCTTGAGTTTATTAGTCTTTCACAGAGCTGTGAAGAGCTAGCTGTGGGAGGCAGAGTGGCTCATTAGACAGCTCCTAGGCTCAGTGTCCCAGTCCTGGCTCTTTTCTTTATTTGCTCTGTCCCTGCAGACAACTTTGCCCCCACCATGCCATAACTTATCTACAACAAACAAAGAGAAGACTAATGAAGCTGAAGACACATTTTCCCATACATAAATAAATTATAATGTTTTCATAAACAGTTGGGAGATAGAAGTTTCAGATCTGCCTCAGTACATTTTTTATTTTTCAATTTTTTGGAGGTTTAAATTTACTGAACTTTTTTTCAATGCTTTGGGTAAACTATTCATAACCCATTTGCTCCTTTGTTAATATTGCATACTGATAGCATATATTTCACCTTTTGATATCTTTACTTATGATCGTACAATATTTTTATTCATTCAATTTATTGGTACACTTCAGATATACATTGTGATTGCGTTCATCATTGGGTCTTGGTACCTGTACATGGTCTATTTTGGTTCTTGTTACTTCCCATTCCCCTCTCTCCCTTCCACCCCTCCACCCCTTTTAGACAATACGATTTTCTATGAATGTAAGGCTCATCTGCAAGATATTTAAAAACCTGATCAATAGAAAACATTTTATATACACTAGCTTGATGCAAATTATTATTTTGGGAGGGAAAGAAGTTGAATTTTCCTCCAGCTTCATAAAAGAGGCTTGAGATGTCCAAATATTTCCTTTTCACTGCCTTTGACATACCTTTAAGAAATTTAGAAAAAGTCTTTTCTAAATAATTACAGTGAACATAAAAGCACAATAAATGTTAGGTGGAATGTATGATACAGGTGATTTTTTTAATATATTCTTGAAATTTTAATTTTAACATTTATTTTTAAAAATAAAGTTTACTTGGTATACTTACTTGACCTGACGTTATAAGTGAAATGGTGAAACACATCACCGTAGTGAAACATTAACATATCAATCTTCTCACATAGTTACTTTTTTTGGTGGCAGGAGAAGCTAAAATTTTACAAAATTACCAATGCAATGTTATTAATTATAAATTTCATGTTATACATTAGATTTCTAGACTGGTTTATCTTACATATCTGCTACTTTTTAACTTTTATTTTTCGTGGTACTGGGGTTAGAAACCAGGGTGCCTTGTCATTGAGATACATCCCCAGACTTTTAAATTTTTGTTTTTTATTTTGAAAGAGTGTCTCACTGAGTAGTCTAGGTGGGACTCAGACTTGTGATCTTCCTACCTCGGCCTCCTTCAGTGTTGAGATTATAGGTGTGCACACTATGCCCAGTTTATAGCTACTACTTGGCATCATTTGGCCTACATCTGCTCATTCCTTCTCATTTTCTTCCTAGCCCACATTAATCACAGTTTTATTCTCTACCTCTATTTTTATCTTCTTCAGGTCTTCCTTTTCTTTTTTTAGATTTCATATACAAGTGGACTTGTGCAATATTTTCCTGTGCTCATGTTATTTCACATAGCGTAATGTCTTCCAGGTTTGTCATAGCGAGTGTCAGGGTCTCTTCTTTTTCAAGATTAATATTTCAGTGTGTATGTATATATATATATATATATACATGTATGTATATAATACTTCAGAGTCTTCTTCTGTCCATCTCTTGGTACATTTAGGTTGTTTGCACGTCACTGCACTGGATGTGAATTGTATGGCAGTTCTACTTTTAATTTCCTCAGGAGCCCCCATGCCATTTTTCTTACCCTTGCTATATATTTTATATTTTAAAGGGATTCTTCAGACCTTTCCTAGAAAATATAAGTCACAAGATCATTTGAAATGAACCCGTCGTGCTCTCTGCTCCTGGCTGTTCCCAGCTCTCTCCTGCTACCTCTTCTTCTTATGCATCAAGTCACTTCCTTCCCATTCTACCTCCCTTTCAGTTAGTTCTCAGTCCGGTATATTTTATCTCCTTGTGTTTCTCAGCATCTGTTGATCTTTAACATTATTTTCTTAATTCAGAATGATGGCATTAGCTTTGCCCCAAAGCCAAATAGTGTGTTTTTTTAAAAATGAAATTATCATTTTCCCTTTCTATTTAAAATTCTCTTTAGTGGCTATTGCAGGATAAGGGGGATTCAAAGTTTTAATTTCTTTTGTTTTTATTTTTTATTTTTTATTTTTTGTTGTTGTGTTTTTGAGACAGGGTCTCACTATGTAAGTTGAGACTGACCTGGAACTCACTATGTAGCTCAGGCTGGTCTCGAACTCACAGTGATCCTCTCGCCTCAGCCTCCCAAGTGCTGGGATTACAGGTGTGTGGCACTATGCCGGCTGTTTTTATTTTTTATTAGTAGATGTTTGCGGTAAATGTTGCTTCATGCCTCTGTCCCTCTGTTACCAGATATTCTCTTCATCTTGATTGCCCTTCTCATTCAAGATTGCCAATCTTTCCTTCTGTAGCAAAGCTCAGCTCAGGTCGTCTTTTCCAGGAAGCGCTTCCTAACCTCCGAAGACTGCTTTTCTGTGTTCTTATAGACTCACAATCTCTTTCATAGACTAACAACCCCATAGAGTAAACATTGATTTACTTATTTAGTAAATCTAGACTCTTAATGCTTTGAGGGTAGCAGGTACCAGGTCTTTTTTGATTTACAATATCTGACACATAGGAGATACTTGGTTAATGTTTGTTAAATAAATAAAAAATCAAATTACCATTTTATCACTTCATATTATAAAACTTGGTAAAGTTTTTACCTTGGCTTTTATGAAAAATTATCTCATAATTACAGTTTCACTGCTGAGCCTTTGTAAGGAATATGAGCACTATTCTGATACTGTTTCTCTCTGAAATTGTGATTATTTGACAACATAGTTTCCACATACTGTCTGGTAATAAATATGTAAGACATTTGTCATTCTTACATGAGAACAATAATTGTCATGAGAAGGTATTTGCTTTTGTTTTAAAAATAAATTAGCCATTTTAGCCCAATAAAAGTTAAAGAGATTCTCAGAGAAGTCTGGATTCTAGAATTATGCAGCAAAATCTTCATTGTATTCATGTATGAAATACATATACATGTTATATGCTGTATATATAATAGATACATTGTGTTAAAGATCAGCAAGTGCATTACACCAGTTCTTTTGACAAACTGCCACTGTAGTGTAGGAGGAAAGCAGTGAAATGGCACATGGTTCTGGGAGGAACAGCCAGTGTTATTCCATGGAGAGCAGAAGGGGTGACAGTGAGAGCATTGTTCCTAAAACTTGGAAGGAATTTAAGCTTAGTGGTAGAATTGAATTTTCTGGAGGATGGGTTCTGATCTAATCACTTCTGTGTGATACTGCAAACATATTTTAAATAGTTCCTGCCCTTGTTTTAAAGGGCTTTGACCAGTGGTATAATGTGAAAGACTAATGATGCACAACTAACAAATTTAAAGCATTTGAAAAGTTAAAAACTATTGGAAGTAGAGGATAGTTTTATTTATATATTTATTGAACTACTTTTCAAGAAAAATTTAGAGACTAATTTAGAAAATTTCTTTCTAATTAAGACAGTGTAATTTATGTAGCTTTACTGTGAGAGTCTGTTTTATTCTGATTTATTGCTTTCAGTGGCCTTAAAGACTCAAAGTAATAAATAATGTGGGCATTTAGCTTAACTGAAGAACTTGCCTATGGAGGGTGGGACACCAGTCATCTAAGGGATGGATAGTGAAATTACAGGTAATACAATGATAGAGGTGGAGAGATTCAGCAAAGGTGGTTTCCATTATAGGAGATTACTTATAGTTACTCTTGATCTTATAGTTTACCCAGGTGCTTATTATACAGTGGCAGGATATTAAATTGAACATTTCATGTAAACGTTTTAAATTATTAACATAATTACATAAAAATTGGTTAAGCATTGTTTATAATATCTGGATTGCATGTTTTACCTAGGGCATACATACTAACTTTGTGTAGGCACTACTCTCCTACAGTCTATAGACAGTACCTCTAAGACCCACCCAAACTAAAGCTGCTTAATGTTTTATTGAGGATTAACATATATACAGGAAAGTGCATACATTATTGTGAATAACTCAATCAATTTTTGCATAGTGAGCATAATCATGTAACCTCCATCCTTATTAAGGAAGAAAACATTACTAAAACTCCAAAAGCAGCCCCTGTGCTCCAGCTAGGTACAACATTCTTATCTCAAAGGAAACCATAACTTTTACTTCTAATGCTATAGGTTGCTACAGTTTCTTTGTGAATTTTATGAGATCATACAGATTGTTATCTTGAGTCTGACTTTTGCTCAGTGTTACACGTCTGTGAGACCTTACCAGACAGTAGTTCATTCACTTTATTTTATTCTTTGCTGATGGACATTTGAATTGTTTCCAGCTTTTGGCCTTAATGAGCATTGAATATATATTTGGTCCCTGAATGTAGCATTCCCTTTGAGTATATACCTAGGAATAAATTTCTAGGTCACTAGGAACACATACACTTAGCTTTAGTAGATAGTACAAGTTTTCCAAAATGGAATTTCCAGTTGACATTAGCATGAGTAATTCATATGAGTTCCATATGCTCCACAGTATTACTAACTGGGGGTTAACAAGTGCCAGTGTATTTTTTTTTTTTTTGAAGACAGTGTCTTGCTCTGTCACCCAGGCTGGCCTGAAATTCTCCTGCTTCAGCCTCCTGAGTGTAGATATTACAGGCATGTACCACTATGCTTAGCTTGTCAATATTTTTAATGCAAATATAGTGGTGAAAGTATAAGGATTGATTATACATCAATCATGATATAAATGTACATATATAATAGAATTCGAAATTTCACCAAGACATATATGCTCAATTAATTTTCTACAAAGAAGCAACATTTTATGCAATTCAATTTTCAAAAATTAAACAAATTGAAGATTCTACATGCCAATTTTGAAGCAAAAGGATCTTTTATGCATTTCTTGTCAGAAAGTAAATTGATGCAACTACTTTGAAAACTAATTTTAGCATTCTACTTTTGTCCAGTTCCAAAGTTCCATATATGTGTAAGTATGTTTCTGGACTCAAATAAATTACATTTTTGACATTGGTACGTAGAAATGGAATTTATCTTTTAAAATGGTACTTGCTGAATTGCTGTCTTTGAAATGAAATATTTGAATGGTAAATTTAAAAAGTCAGGAAACATTCAAAACAAGCAAACACATGCTCTGCTTCTTTGGAATCTCTTAGGATAGAAAGGCCATGGTACTTCATTTGGCTTATATGAGTTACAAATTTTGTAAAAGTGATGTGATAAAGTACAGTATATAGTACTTGCTGTCCACAAAATTACAAATAACAGAATTATTGTAACATAAATGATATATTGTGTATTTATAAATATTTAGGCATAGATGCTAATCTCAGTGCTGCACTTCCAAAAGTGACAATTTTTCTGTGAAAAAAATATAGTGATGTGTGGTCTATTGTGGTGGCTGAGATAACTACTTTTAGGCATTTATTAGCATAATGAGTTGTCTTTCAGAGTAAATTCTAAAGACAAATAGTAAACAGTGATGCTATTTCATTTTGTTATTGTAAGAAAAAGATAATTAATAGTTGTGAACATTTATCAATCATGTTTAAAAGTGTAGAAGATGCTTGGTTGAAATTTACTTCAAGTAGGAGTTAGTAGTACAGAGTGTAGAGTTCTCAATTATGCAAGATGTAGATTTTTACCTTATGCTATTTAAAGTTTTAAAATAGGATTATAGATTTGAATTACAACTGAAAAATGCATTATCTTGTTTTTATTAATACTGTGATGAGAATAAAAATAGGACAAAATTAGTGGAATATTGAATAAACTTTACTCAATGTTGTTCTAAACTCAAATAAAATATGGGCTTACTATGAGAAGAAAGGCTTGTGGAAAGGAAATGATTAATGTTTGTATCCCTGAGTGCTGATAGTAGGGAGATAAGAGGATTAAAAAATAAAACATATTTCTTTCCCCTATCTATTTATAAACATTGAGTGTCTGATGTTTATCTGTTTTGATTAAATATTGAAACTATTTTGGCCAAATAAAGTACCATGGTCTTTCTATCCTAAGAGATCCTGCTGCTCCAAAATCTAACATATAGTGTCTTCAATTTTTTAATTTTTAAAAATTCAGTTGCATAAAATGTGACCTCATCTGCACATCTATATTTATACAAATAAATAAGATATACTCTAAGTACTATGAGTCTGCAGGGAGGCATAGATATGTAAACAGCTAAAGTCTGGTAAATGACATTATAACATTATAATCTCAGGTCCAAAAGTCTAGGGGAGTACATATGAAGGGGCAACAAAAAGCCTGTTCATAAGGTTCTTCCATTTTTCTTTATTGAATGGAAGAAAGATGAATCTCCCTTGTATGAGAACAGATGAGTAAGTATATACTTGACAGAAATAAGTGGGCTGTGATTAGTTTACCTTCTCCTAGAGACTTGTGTTCCCTGGTTCTCATTCTCTGAAATATTTATTGAAAGGCTTCTGTGGGCCAGGATGTGTTTAATATACTGGGCTTTCCAAAGTGCATTAGACAGACATAGCATGCTATTATTGTTGTTGTTGTTTTTTTTTGGTACCAGGGATCGAACTCGGGTCCTTTCGCTTGTGAAGCAGGCCACCAAACCGCTGAGCTAAATCCCTGGCCCCTAGTGTGCTATTATTGATTTGACTGATATTTTAGTGGGAAGACAGATGGTAAACAAACAGAATTTCTTTTAATTCTGAAAGGATAGATTCTTTATCCTTGGAATATTTGAAAATGATATTAGTATAAAATAGTTTTCTCAATGCAAACATTATTATCCTGACCTTAACAATAACACGTTTTAAAATTTCTAGTGAAATAAATATAAAAATATGGGTTCCTTAACGTAGGAGGGGATAGTGAACTTGAGATTTCAAGAATGTTCAGGGTAAGAGTAAGGTTCAGCTTTTTTATATACTGCCCAGACAAGCCAGGCAGCTTACCTAGGTGAATGAAGCACAGCACCTGCTCCTCTCGCTCATATACTTTGGTGTTGAAATGTTTGGAACTGGAATATGCCGTCTCATGTCAACAGTCTTTGCAGTTATGCCCACCAGAGCTAGCAACTGAAAATATGTACCATAGGCTCCATGTTCACTTATGCCAGATGGAAGAGAACTTGTAAATTTATTGGAAGCCTACCACTGTAGAATACTTTCAATCTATTTTTAATTGTGGGCCCCCATGAAGCCACCATGAGCCAGTTGGAATGATATGAATATCAATGAGGAGTTTTTGAATCCATCAAGGGCCCTCTAACTGTAGCTCTTCTTCCTGAATATGAAGCTGTGGTATTTTTACCAAAATAAATGCTCTTCTATCTAGTGTACTAACAGAGAGCCTCCCAACTGTGTGATTGTAAGGCTTAAGCCTGCAGCAGCTGGCAACTTACCTCATTTTGCACAGTTCATGAGTATTTCTGACAAGGCTGGTGATGTGGCTAGAAACTAGGGGGCTTTGTTTTTCTCTGGTGAGACATAAACTTTAATGTTAAAGCACATAGTCCTTATATGTACAATACATACATTCAGGATATATTATTGTAAAGAAGATGACAGTTACATTTTCTTTTTTTATTGAGTTTCTTTTTACTTTTTAGGTATACAGTACAGTTTCATTCATCATTGGGATCTTGTACCTTTACATGATGTATCTTGGTTCTTATTTTTTTCCCATATCCCTCTCATCCTTTCACCCCCCCCACCCTTCCCTATTTACAGACTTTGTTTCTAATTTCTTCCTTTTCTTATATTTTTTCTTTTCCCTCCTTTACTTCCCCCATCCTTCCTACTTCCCCTACTCCTTTAGCCATTTTCTTCCTATTTCACATTATCAGTTTTACAATTTGAACCGTATTTACACTTTTAGTTTTTCACACTAGAGAAACTATTCAGTATTTACATGTGTGTTCTATTTATTTCATTTAAGAGTATGGCCTCAATATGCATCCGTTTTCCTATGAATGACTCCAGTTTCTCATTCTTTATGGCTGAGTAGTATTCCATTTTATAGATAAACCACATCTTCATTATCCAATCTCCAGCTGGTAGGCAATTGGGCTGTTTCCAGGTTTTAGCTATTACAAACTGTGCCAGTATAAACATGGGTGTGCATATATCACTGTGGTGTGATTGTTTTAATTCTTTTAGAAAGATACCCAGAAGTGTGATAGCTGGGTCAAATGGGACCTCTAATCCTAGTTCTTTGAGGTATCTCCATATTGATTTCCACAGTGGTTGCACCAGTCTGCACTCCCACCAACAATGGAAAAGGGTTCCTTTCTCCCCACAGTCCCACTAGCATTTGTTACTGGTTGATTTTGTGATAGCAGCCATTCTTTCTGGGGTAAGGTGGAATCTCAGTGTAGTTTTCTTTTATTTTTTCTTTTTAAAATATTTTTTTCATTGAGTTTATTGGTACTTTTTAGGTATATAGTAGTTCATCAATGGAATACTGTACCTTTACATGACAGATCTTGGTTTTCATTTTTTTCTCCATACCTTGCCCTCCCTTCACCCCTTTCAGTGTTGTTTTCATCTGCATCTCTCGAATGACCAGTGATGGTGAACATTTTTTCATATATTTATTTGCTGCTTTTACTTCTTTGTCTGAGAAGTGTCTGTTCATTTCAGATGCCCGTTTTGAACTGGGTTTATATGTGGGGTGTTTGATTTTTTTGAGTTCTCTATATATTCTAGATAGTAGACCTTGGTCTGAGGAACAGCTGGTAAAAATTTTTTTCCACATTGTAGGTTGTCTCTTAGCTCTGTTAGTAGTTTCTTTTGCAGTGCAGAAGGTTTTAAAAAAGATGAGATCCCAGTTGTTGATTCTTTGTGTGAGTTCCCGTGCTACTGAGGATTTATTCATAAAGTCTTTTCCTATGCCAAAGATGACATTTAAATTTTTCTGTCCCTAGGTGAAAGACCAGCTCCATCTTCTTTGCTTAATAATATTATCTAACTCGGGACTTAGATAAAATGTTTGGTATTTAATAACAATTACTCAGAGTCTATGTATGGCTTCAAAGAAAACAGCTGCTCTCATTATTTCCATCTATTGCTATATTCCTGTTGTGTGCATTTAACTATTATTATATCTCAAGAGTGTTCTCAGATAAGCATTAAGTCACAGATACAACAGTCTTTCCAACTAAGTATAGTGTGCTTGTGGAATACAGTATCATTCTTCATTTGAAAGCAAATGATAATTTCTTGTTCTAAAATATTTAAAGTGCATGCATAGTGTCCTCTGGCTGACTGAATGTTTATAGAAACACTTCCACTGAAGACTGATGAGCTAAGTAGCTACAATGCTTGTGAACTACTAATTTCTGGAAAATACTCAATGTAGTATCCCTAAGCATTCACTTGAAAAATCTGCAGCATGATTTTCTTATAATGCATTTGATATTCTTAGCAAACTTTGCAGTGTTGTCCATTACGGGGTGTGTGGATGACAGAGAAATACTTAAAGTGCATATGTAATCATTTCAATTTAAGGTACTTGACATTCTGGACAGATGACATATAGACAGGATAATTTGAGAAATAATTATAATGCCAAGTTTGGAAGTATGAGAAATTCTGTAAGCTATATGGCATTTACTTTGATGTGTAGTTCAAAGACAAGAGCAAAGAGTTAATGTATGTTAACAGATTGATTTGAAAGTGATGAGTCCCAGAAACTAAAGTGTAGCCTGAAATCCCAGCTAGTAAAGAGCTAACATCAAAGTGAGATTCATACATTAGCTGTGGTTTTGCTCTCCTCACAGCTAGAGAGATGGTAACACTATAGCCATTTTATAAATGTGTGCAAAGGTAACAGAGTAGGTGTAATACTGACAGTGATTTAAACTTTATGCTCACACAAGATGAGTGTGAACATTATTGTGTATATTGCACATTCTAGCATCAAGGAGCACATTAAGCTGTCAGCAATTTCTCAGGGCTGGGAATAAAAATCTTAAGAATTTCTGTCTTTGACTCTTACTCTATTTATCTCTTTCTTCAGTTTTGAAGGAAGTGGTTTTCCTTTTTACTCTTTGAAATTAATCTTTCCAATGATTATTTGGATCCCAGCTCATCTCTTTCCCTCTCTTGAAAAAACTTAACTTTACAATTCTGTTTTCTTTCTCTAGCATGTCCATTCATCTTCTTTATTACAGGTTCTTTTTTCACACATAGTAGCTTGCACTTACCAGAGGATTGGTAGATAGATAGTCAGGAAAATTTTCATTTCCTTTTAGTTTACTCTCTTCTTAAACTCTTAACCCTGTTTTACATTTTCTAGTCTACTGTTTTCATTTAATCCAAGTGTTTTCACACAATATTAACTCTTTTTTCCCATACTGCACTTGCATTTATTTACTCATCTTGAAACATTCCCTCTTCCCTTTTTAGGACATTGTACAGTAAATTCTTCCATTATTTCTCCATGGTCACCTTCACTTTCCTCATTATCATTTTTCTCTTGTTTCCTGTGATTTTTTTTTTTTTGCATTAGTATTGGTACTCTCTGTCTCTTCACATTTTTTCTTAGGAAGCATTTTCATCCTTATGACTTTAAGTTTAATTGTTATGTTGCAACTTTTAGTTCTCATATAAAATGCCACTGTAAAATCATGAGTGCTTCTCAATCATTTTTTTAAAAATCTGGTGTATAGATGATCATGTTCAAGTCACTCCCATAGTGATTATTCTTGGGAATGTTTGATACTCAGCACTCTGTTTAGGACTTTACTAAGTTCTTCCATATTGTAGTTAACATCATTGCTCTAATTATTTATGTGATGGTTCCACTTTGTCCTTTTCTATCATCTTATGCAGTTATCAGGTATAAACTGACTTAATAATTTTCACAAGTCTATAATCTAACTTGAACTCTCACCACATTTGAAGAGTTGCTTGCTTTGGTTGGTCTAAAATACTGTCTTTTTGACTAAGGGGAGTATCTCACAGAGCTTGTTTTTTTTTTTTTTTTTGTTTTTTTTTTTTTTTTTTTTTTTTTTTAATCTCTCCGGATACTTTAAAAAATCTCATTTTGTTTTCTTCTTTTTTTAAAAAAATTGGTCATCCAATGTTGAGGAGAAGCCTGATATTGTGTAGGATGCCTGTGAGGCAATGGGATAAATCAACTTGGAAACACCTTGTAAGTCCTTTAATGGCAGGATGTAGATACTAAGTATCCTTAGGAAATGTGTGATTCAAACAGTAACAGAACTAGGTTTGCTTTAGGAAGATTTATCTTGAAATAATATGTACAAGATTAAGAGTTTAGATCTCAAATACCTCTTTAATATTAATGATGATTTCGATGATGTCACTGTGTTTTTTTATTCATTAATTTTATTGGTACATTTTAGGTTTACAATTATGGCATTTATCATTAGGAATTTGTAACTTTACATGATATATCTTGGTTCTTATTTTTTTCCCCATTCCCTTGCCCTCCTTTCAATCTCTCTACCCTTCCCTATTTGCAAAGACTTTGTTTCCATTTTTTTCCTTTTCCCCTATTTATTCCTTTCTCTTCTTTGCTTTCCCTTATTCCTCCCACTTACACTTCCCCTTTGAACCTTTTCTTCCCATTTCACATTATCTATTATATCTTTTGATCTTTATTTATACTTGCAGTTTCTCACACCAAAGAAACTGTTTTCTATTTACATATGTGTGTCCTACTTATTTTACTTAAGAGTATGGTCTCAATGTGCAGCCATTTAGCTATAAATGTTTCTAGTTTCTCATTCTTTATGGCTGAGTAGTACTCCATTTTATTAAAAAAAAAACCCACACATGTTCTTTCTGCTGTCTCCAGTTGATGGACCATTGGGCTGTTTGCAAGTTTCAGCTATTACAAACTGTGCTACTATGAACATGGGTACATATATTTCACTGTGATATGATTATTTTAATCCTTTAGGGAAGATGCCCTGTATGGAAATAGCTGGGTCAAATGGTACCTTTAATCCTAGTTGAGGTATCTCCAGTCTACACTCCTACCAACAGTGGAGAAGGGTTCCTTTCCCCCCACAAAGCCCCACCAGTATTTGTTACTGGTTGATTTCAGGATAGCAGCCATTCCTTCTGGGGTGAGGTGAAATCTCAGTGTTATTTTCATCTGCATCTCTCAAATAATCAGTGATGTTGAACATTTTTGCATATGTTTATTTGCTCTTTATACTTTGTTGCCTGAGAAATGTGTGTTCACTTCAGACGCCCATTTTTGGATTGGGTCTTTAAATTCAGGAAGTCTGATTTCTTTAAGTTCTTTATATATTCTAGATAGTAGACCTTTGTCTGAAGAACAGCTGGTAAATTATTTTTCTCATATTGTGGGTTGTCTCTTCACACTGTTGGTGGTCTCTCTTGCTTTGCAGAAGCTTTTTAATAGGAAGGCCCCCCTGTTGTTGATTGTGCTAGTTCATGGAAAACTGAGGTTTTATTCATAAAATTTCCTACACCAATGTCTTCAAGAGTTCTACCTATCCTCTCTTCTAGCTGGTTTAGCGTTTCTGTTTTTTTTTTTTTAACTTTTAAACACACTTTTAATTCTTATAAAAACACCATAAGACAATGTCAAGTATTTGCCAAGAAATGAAAACTTCACTTAGGAGGCTGAAGCAGGAAGATCACTTGAGTACAAGGGTTCAAGATCAATCTGGGTAATACAACAAAATCAGACTCATGTTTCTGTTTTACTATTTAGATCTTTAATCAATTTTGATTTTAGTTTAGTGCATGGTGAGAGATATAGGTCTAGTTTTAATTTTTGGCAAGTTGAAACCCAATTTTTCCAGCACCATTTATTAAAGAGGCTATCTTTCTTCCAGTGAGGGTGTTGGGCTGCTTTGTCAAAGATGAGGTGGCTGAGTATGTCTGGAGTTGTTTCTGCATCTTATAATCTGTTCTACTGACCCATGGGTCAGTTTCTTGGCCAGTACCATGCTGTTTTTATCACAGTAGCTTTGTAGTATAGATTCAAGTCAGGATTATGATACCCCCTACCTTGTCTTTGTTGCCTAGAATTGCTTTTGCTAGGTTTCTCTCTTCTTGTTCCAACTGAATTTTTTGATTGTTTTCTCAAGGTCTGTGCAGTGTGCTGTAGGAATTTCAATTGGGATTATATTGAATCTCCATGGTAGTTTTGGAAGTATGACCATTTTCACTATATTGGTTCTTCCTACCCAGGAGCAAGGAATGTCTTTCCATTTTTTAATATCATTTTCAATCTCATTTTTCTTTTTTTTTTGGTACTGGGGATCAAACTTGGGCCCTTGAACTTGCAAGGCAGGTGCCAGAACCATTGAGCTAAATCCCCAGCCCCCAATCTCTTTTTTCAGAGTGCTATAGTTTTCATAGTAGAGGTCTTTCATTTCTTTCTTTAGATTGAATCCTAGGTATTTCACTTCTTTGAATGCTATTGTGAAAGAAATTGTTTGTCACATTTCTCTCTCAGTGAGTCTGTTTTTTGTGCACAGAAAAGCTATTGAGTTTTGTGTGTTGACCTTGTATCCAGCTACTCTACTGAATTTGGTGATTAAGTTTATCAGACTTTTGGTGGAGTTCTTGGGGTCTTCTATATGGAGTATCTTGTCATCTGCAAATAATGACAATTTGATTTCTTAAATTCCTATCTTTATTTCTTTTTAAACTTTTTTTTTTTTGGTACTGGGGATCAAACTCAGGACTTTGCACTTGTGAGGCAGTCAGCAGAATCCCCAGCCCTCTTTATTTTTTTATTCTTTCTCTTGTCTAATTGCTGTGGCTAATGTTTCTAAAACTATATTGAACAGGAGTGGAGATAGTGTACATCATTGTCTTGTACCTGATTGTAGTATGAAAGATTTCAGTTTTTGACCATTTAGTATGATATTGGCTGGTGGCTTTTCTTTTTTTTTTTCCCCTTCCCCCTGCCCTCCCTTCACTCCCTCCTCCCCTCTCCATCTACAAACACTTTATTTCCATCTTTTCATTATCTCACATTTTTTTCTTTTCCCTTTTTACCCTTCTCCTACCCATCTCACCTTCCCTACACCTTTAGCTCCTTTCTTCCCATTTCTAAATGTCAGTAATTTTATTAGGATCTTATGTATTATTGCAGATTATTCACACCAGAGAAACTATTCGGTATTTACACATGTGTGACTTATTTATTTCACTTAGGAGTATATCTTCAATATGTATCCATTTTCCTATGAATGAATCTATTTTCTCGTTCTTTATGGCTGAGTAATATTCCATTTATGGCTGGTGGTTTTTCATAGATGGCTTTCATCAGGTTGAGATAATGACTGTCTATTCCAATTTTCTGTAGGGTTTTTATCATGAATGAGTTGTTGGATTTTTTTAAGAGTAGAAAAAATTTATTGAGGGAAAGAAAGCTTTTGTCTAAGAGAGACACAAGGGGGACCAGAAGGTGGGTTGTCCACTCACCCCACTTCTCCAAGATGTTTTAAACAGCAAAGCCGCGTGGTGAAGTGGGTACAAAGTGGGCCAAAACTATAAGACCCAATAGAAAAATTACGAGGTAGCATGAGGTGGGGCAAAACCATGATCAATCAATAAGATTATAAGTAATATTGATTCAGTGGGGTTCAAATGGGGGAGCAAGTCACATAGCAAGTGTACGAGGATTTTTAGTAAGGATGGGGGTCATGGATCTTTCCTGGAAAGGCTGGGCCACCTCCCAGGTGATTGAGACCTATTTGAATATCAATAACTGCTATTTATCCAGGGGAAGTGCAAAGGTATAGTAGTTTTTCTCCTTTTATAATTCTGGCTTTCAGTGAATGTGTCTTGACTGTCCTCCATGTTGGCTCCTTGCTGGGTTGGCTCCTCCTAGGCTGGCCCTGTCAAATTGCCTATAAGATATCTAATTAACTTACCTATCTACAATATTCCTCCCTCTGAAGAAGTACTTCTAACTGCTGTGAGGGGGCAAAGGGCAAGCACAGCTCTGGCTACTTCCAGCTGAAGAGGGTTGTAGTTGTGATCAGCAGTTAGAGTCATTCACGGTATAGAGAGTCTATCAAAAGGCCTTTGGTAAGTGCCTGGCAATTGTTATCTTGGTAGCTGCATAACTTTTAAGTCTGGAGGAGACAAAGCCAAAGAAACAGAAAAGAATGCGTGGATCAAATTATAAGATCAGACGGATTGCTATGAATATAGCCCACAAAGAGGATAAAGGAGAAGGTCCAGGGGACTTCAGAATCCAATATAGAAGTCATATGGTTTAGTTTAGCAATTATAAGCTGTTTACAAAAAGTCAATCTGGTGGATCTGGTAAAAGAAGTCTAGCACATTTGTCATTGGTTCCATTTTTATGACCACTTGGAGTTTGGCAGCCTCTGGGCAAGAATAAATAAACCTTTTAAGAAATTAGAGTATGCACAATCTAAGCATGAGCACACTAGAATGAAAAGGCAGGTTGGGGAGAAAGTAACACTTAGAAATTGAAATAGTGATTGAATCTACTGGTCTTAGATTCTTTCATTAATAGAGGTTATCTGCAAGTCTGATACTTTGTCATAAGTCTCTTTAGTTTTAGCTATAAGAGACAATTTGAAGAACAAATTTCGGTAAGAAATATAAAACTAGCTGAGCTCTTATAGATTTTACCATAGTTTTTTCCTGATTGACCATAACCATGGTCAGTTTTGGGTAGAGCTGGAAACTGCCAGAAGGGTTCAGTGAGTGGAGCCCCTTTTTATATCTAGCTTTATTACTACAGCATTATTTTATACCTCTTTGGGTTATTCTTTTCTGCTGGGTGTTTAACCAAGTTAAAGTGAGACCTGTGTCAATCAACATGAACCTCTTGCTATGAATCAAGGTCAGTTAAGTCTCTTCAGGCATTATTTTGGAACAGTGCATAAAACCTCTTAGCTCCTCTGTCAGTGTCAGCCTTCAGGATGGGTCATGGCCTTGCTTGACCATGTTGCTTTTAGTGAACCATGGGAGACTTTTTTCTCATTGTGAGCCTCCTTTGGTGTACAAGTGTATTTGTCTTCTGGGTGCCAAGCAAACTTCCTGCTCAGAAGGTTTAGTGACTTACCAAAGATGTAGGATCCTATAGGAAAGGTTCCTTTGTGTCCTGGATCTTGTAGACCTTGAGGGCCAGGGCCAAAATATTGGCTATCCTCATAGCCCAATTACCTTTCTAGTTTTGGTCTCCAAACTGTAGTTGTTGAACACCCAGGAGAGAAGATCAGTGACATTAGTAGTGCAGTAGGAGCAGTGAACTTATAATTTTGTCTGGACATTAAGCACTTTGAAATATAAAGCATGGTTAGTGGGCTGTTATTTCTTATCAACCATTGTTGTTCTAGTAGTTTAATCCCTGCAGAATGTTAACAGACAACAGTTATATATTACAGAAACAAGATCAAGAGCCACAAATAGTATTTTAGCATGACAATCATGATAACATTTTCTTTGTAACAATGTTCATCTTAGTATGGAATAATCTTTCAGTCAAACACCTCCATCTGATCACAAGACATTAAATGACATAAAGAAAATTCTTATTCAATTCTTATTTGTTATCCTTAGGTAGGATGACATCTAAAGAGAACATACATATTGGCCTACAAATGACCTTAGGAGTTCATAATGTCTAACCTCTAATTTTAGTGTGTGACATTGTTTCAACTGGCCACTGAGCATCCCTAAGCATAGTGGCACATATAATATACATCACATAAGTTTTTAAGAAAACTGTTATTTGACTGGTTATCTCATGCTGGCTTGAGTGCAAGTAAGGCAGATATCTGAGTCAAAAAGATCATTACCATAAATAATATCCTAGAGGACTTGTATACAAAGAAGGCATTAATACATACACGAGGAGATAACAATGAGTATCAGTTATATGAATCCCTTTATCTTTTAATTTTGTTTTGTACCAAGAGCATTTTAAATAAAACCTTATCATTTTCCCATAGAAACCTTAGTCATTTGACCATGACCAATGTATGCATATCACAATAATATTTTTAGCAGTGTATTTTTAATAAGGTATGGAAATTATTGGGGTCCCCTTTGTGAACAAAGGCTGGAATATGTTTTTTTCTAGGCAGCTGCTCCTTTATTTACCAAGTGGAGTCCTGTCCAGAAGTTTTCCTAAGCCCAAGACTCTTTAATTATCTTAACAAATTTTTAGATGACCTATGAGAGCAAGATCATAACAATACATTTTGACTAATGAAAGATTCCTGAGATATTATATATAGACAGTATGTACTGTATTTGTAAAACCAGTTGATATTATTTGGATCATCGGGCAATCTGGGGAAATCATGTCTTTAGTGACATTTAACTATAAGCCAACCTGAGCTACAGCAAACATCTTTAAAAATCCAAAATGCCAAAAGCAAAAAAAGCAGCTATATGTGTTGTAACAAATTGGACAGACACACACACAGACACGCACACATACACACAAGACAACTTTTTTTTTTGTTCTTTTATTGAGTTTATTGATACACTTTAGATATACAGTACAATTACCTTCATTATTGGGATCTTGTACCTTCACATAGCAGGTCTTGGTTCTCATTTTTTCCCCTTGTTTCTGCCCTCCCTTCACCCCTCCTCCTCTCCCCATTGACAATCACTTTATTTCCAATTTTTCATTTTGTCATATTTTTTCTTTTCCCTTATTACCTTTTCCCTACCCTTCCCACTTTCCCTACACCTTTACCCCTTTTCTTCCTATTTCACATTGTTAATTATCCCATTAGGATCTTGAGTATTATTATAGTTTTTCACACCAGAGAAACTATTCAGTATTTACACATGTGTGACTTATTTATTTTACTTAGGAGTATGTCTTCAATATGTATCCATTTTCCTATGAATGAATCTAATTTCTCATTCTTTATGGCTGAGTAGTATTCCATTTTATAGAAAAACCACATCTTTATCCAGTTTCCAACTGATGGGCAAATGGGCTGTTTGCATGTTTTAGCTATTACAAACTGTGCTGCTATAAACATTGGTGCACATATATCACTGTGGTATGATTCTTTTAGTTCTTTTGGAAAGATACCCAACAGAGCTACGGCTGGGTCAAATGGAACCTCTAGTCCCAGCTCTTTGAGGTATCTCCATATTGATTTCCATAGGGGTTGTACCAGTCTGCACTCCCACCAACAATGGAGAAGGGTTCCTTTCTCCCCACAACCCTGCCAACATTTGTTATTGATTGATTTCTTGATAGCAGCCATTCTTTGTGGGGTGAGGTCGAATCTCAGTGTTGTTTTCATCTGCATCTCTCGAATGAGCAGTGATGTGGAACATTTTTTCATATATTTACTTGCTGCTTTTACTTCTTTGTCTGAGAAATGCCTGCTCAATTCAGATGCCCATTTTTGAATTGGGTCTTTATATTTGGGGGGACTGATTGTTTTGAGTTCTTTATATATTCTAGATAATAGTCCTTTGTCTGATGAGCAGCTGGTAAAAATTTTTTCCCACATTGTAGGTTGTCTCTTAGTTCTGTTGATGGTTTCTTTTGCAGTGCAGACGCTTTTTAATAAGATGAGATCCCAGTTATTGATTCTTTCTGCTAGTTCCCATGCTACTGAGGATTTGTTCATAAAGTCTATGCCAATGTCTTCAAGAGTTCTGCCTAAGACAACTTTTTATAAACCAGAGTGCACTCAGATGTACTTGGCCAAGGTGAATTGTAATAACATAATTTTTAGGTTTATAATTATAAAAGACTAGTCAGAACTTTGTAGATCAATTAACAGAGATCTCTTGTAATAAGAATCAAAAGGAATAAAACTTCTCTATACTTGTGAAATAAAAAACAGTTTTAATATAGGCCCTAAGCTGATAGTTTATCTGACTAGAATACCCAACTACACAGGCTTTGAGTTTTAGGATTAAGCCTAGACCAGTTTTCTACACGGCCCAGAAATAAGTGGAGGTCAGTTTTACTCTGGAAGTGTTTTAGAAAAGGGAAACTCAGCACTCTAGAAGCTTTGTCTTGAAATCCAGCAACCACAGAGGAGGGAAGGTGCCTTGAATTAAATACTATTGAGAACCGTGTTATTTTTCAGGAGCAGGGCAGTGGAGTTGGGACAAGAAGAGTACCATTAAGAATAGTACAAGAACTAAACCTTAACCATCTCAGGTGTAGAAAGACATTTAAGATCAGGAGCTTTTTTATGGTGGATCTGCAATCCTTAGCAAAACA
Organism: Fukomys damarensis; assembly: GCF_012274545.1. Classification (NCBI taxonomy): domain Eukaryota; kingdom Metazoa; phylum Chordata; class Mammalia; order Rodentia; family Bathyergidae; genus Fukomys; species Fukomys damarensis. The sequence continues at coordinate 22,414,255 of NW_022900932.1, forward strand.
TAACTCTAGAGATAAAGCTATGATTGACTCCAATTGTATTGCCAAGCATAAAATCAAACCAATAACCAAAGAACCTCAATGACTGCATTTTTGCCTCTTGAAAGAAAATGAAAGTGTTCTAACTATATTGTTTAGGGCTCTTCTTTTTAAATAAATTATTTTGAATATATAATATTTAATTTATGACTTGAAAACCCTACAGGATGTTGAGCATCTCTCTGATCTTGTAGAAACATTCCCAAAACCATGTCTTACCTTTTAATAACATACAAACTGAAGCTGTGTTCTGTAGGTAGGCACTTAAAAGTGCTTATTTGAGCTTCTGGAATGTGGTCTTGGAACCAGGTTCCAAGATTAAAATATGGCTGTCCTTTGGGTTTTTCTGTAGGCTGATATATGGGTCACACAATCTCATTATATCCTGCTATCTAAAGGTGACAAAAGCTTGTAATTTCTAGAAATCTCCTTAGTGGTTTTAGGGTCTTTGGCTATGGAGAGGAAAGAATTGGTTTGCTTCTTTTTAAAAATCTTTATTAAGTTTTTGGTTTAATTCTTTCTTCCCCCAGCCTTGGGGTTCCCTTAGATGTAATAGGGCCTGAATAGTTTACCTCAAGGCTGCAAAGTTGTGCCTTAGACCTAGAAACATTATAACCTCTGTTAGAAAATTCAGCAGAACACAGGTGTCTTGGCTAGAATGCTCTTTTGAGTGGGCCTATAATACTATCTATCTACATATTGCAAGGCTGAGTTGGGAAAAGCTATAGTATTTCTTTTTATCAAATCAGGGTCTAGGGATGTCTTCATCTCTTTTGGATAAATAGTTGACAAATTAAAATAACTGAAGGACTTAGTTCTCCTATTTCTTAGACCTTTAAGAATACATGCCTGAAAATGTCTTCTATTTCAATCTACTATCTGATTGGTGAGCCAGTAGGGGTCTTGTATAGGAACTGCTTTTGTTTCAGTAAAAACCAGTTATTCTCATGGATGCCTGTCTCTTGAGCTTCTAAAATTAAGATTGTCTCTAAATGTAATAATATTTGTCTCCATTAAAAATCAATATTTGATTTACGAGCAACATTACATCTTTCTAATCTAGTCCATAGGTCTAAGTTCTCTAAAGACCTTAATGTACATACCAGGGTCATCCAAAAACTTTATTAGGTTTCATTTAATCTGTCTTGGACTGAGAAAAAGACACATGAATCCAGATAGTCCAATATTTGCCATTTACATCCTACAAGGGGTATTGTCTTTGAGGGACCTGAATAACTTAGCTAAGGATGGATATAGCATCATGGAGGCTTTAATTCTGGCTGGCCTAGATACTCCAGTCTTAGCACCTGGTGGTCAAAGTTTAAAGTTGTCTTAGAAACTTTGTTCTCAGGTTCAAAAGTGCTAGGAGTAGCCTCAGGCTTAGAGGTACTGAATGCCTTAAGGGTGAGGTATCTCTCATTACATTTTCACTTGAACACAAGCAATAATTACTTTTTAATGTAAAGAAAATCTCATCATAAAATGATTTTGACCCTTTTTTCTCTTTTACGGTATAATTCTAGTCATTAGATAGCATTATAGTACTTGCCTCTGTGTACTTGGCTTTAGGAAGTAGGCACACCATGCCTGGGTGTAGAGAAATACTAAATTGCTCCTTAATACATTTAAAAGGAGTGAGAGGCTCAGATATGGAGTTTCTAATTAGAAAAAAGAGAAACAAATATGGTGTCCCATAAGTCTCTGCTTGATTCCTGTGCCCCATAGAGCATCCCCCAAGGTTTATTCCACTCCAGGGTAGGTAGCTACCATCTGGAGAGAGATCCAGAAAATAAAACTGGACTGGGACTATCTATCCTTTACCAGCATGTGATCTTATCCTCCTCTCATAACTCATATCCTTATTCCAGTAAGCACTCTCAAAGCACAAGTTACAATTGACTTTAGCTGTAACAATCATGTTTACAGAAGTATTGTTAGCAAACCAAGAAATTCAAACCACTGCTTTCTAGTTCCTTTAAAGAGAGAGAGGAAAATAGGGCTCTTTTCCTGAAAAAGAGGTCACCTCCAGAGATGCGAAGTCAGAGATACTGCCCTGAGCCCTAGGATCGAGAAAGCTCTGAGAAATTTCTGTTGTCTATCCATTCATTTAGGCAACTTTTATTGGCAGTAAGACAAAGCTACTCCTTTAAAGTCCATTTTAAATTCACTAAGTATTTGAAACCCATAGGTCTTCCTAGCAGCCACAATCTACATAGAAAAGGCACCTTTATCAAGTTATTATGTGCACACATGAAAGAAGAGCAATGCTGACCAAAATAGTCCCATATTCTAGTTAGCACATAAGAACAAATGCAAGTTACTTATTGCTATTTTTCCTAGTGTAAGACAAAACAGTCATTGCAAGTTGTCTTAGTCTGACTTTCTGGAAGGAGGAACAGTCTGACTCTGAGGAATTCTCAAATGAACTCCCAACAAGTTGTAGAAAAGTTTAAGGGGAGTTTTTAACTCATTAGCAGAGGGAAAAAGTCCAAATAAATCTCAAGCTGGTTTAGACATCCAAAAAAATCACCATATAACATTTTATAAGACCACAGTCAATGTCCCAAAGTCTGTAGCCTATTGGAAAAGGCATTTTTCTCCCTTACACACATAATTGATGAAGACCATGCCTAGGAGTGGGGGAGAAGGTTCAGGTAGTTTTTAATCTATGAAAGATTTGTTTTTTTATGTTTGTCTAGAGGTCTGTCTTACTAGTAGTAGAGAAAGCAGTCCAAACCTGTAGCTCAACTCTTAATGGAGGCTGGAGAAAGGGCTCTGATGGCATCATTTCAGATCACTGTAAGACAGGATACCTGATGATCACTGACAGAGTTCCCTTTCACCTCACTGAGAAGTTCAGATAGGACAAGATATGGAGATTTTCTTCTGATTACCCAGATGGGCTGTCAGGATCTAGCTTCTTATGAGGCACCTCTGGGTATCTGTCAGAGAGTAGACCTGGCCATGACCTCTTGATTGTCACTTCAGTTTCCACTAGTTCCACACAATCAGAGATGTGTCTGTGAAAGGAACCCACTTGCCTATGTGGTTAATGTTTCATTTGACATTGGCATCAATGGGAGTGGGGATTCACCAGAGGGCAACTGGAGAAACCTGTCCTCTACTTTGAGAGTGGCAGCTGCCATAAAGGCAATTATTAGCTGGCAGAGTAACCACTGTTTGGCATTCTGTAAGGGACAGATAAAAACCTGAACTTTCTTTATTTGAGGCAATTTCATAAGACACCCATTTTACAGCATTTTGAAGCAACTAAATTTTGAGGCAAATGTAGCATATACAAAACAAGAATAAAATGTAATTTTAAAAAAACATAAGAAAAAAAGAAATTTACTAACATTTAAAACACACAACTTAAAATTAAGACATTTTTGAGACAAAAGCTGAAATAAAGGCCAGAATTTATGAAACAAAAGTCAAAAATCTATGAAACAAATGAGATTCTATGAAACAAGTTATAATCTATGATGCAAAAAGACCAAAGTTAGAATCTGTGAAAGAAAACTCTTACCTCTGACCAGTAATCTCAGTGGAAGACCTCCAAAATGATGATATAGGGGGAAGAGATGTAACTCCCAAACCTGATAGATATCTGAAACACGAGTTCGTGTTCTCTAAAATCAAAGAATGAATTCTAGGAACAACGGAGGTTAAGAGTAGGAAAAATTTGAGAGAAAGAAAACTTCTGTCTAAGAGAGACAGAAGGGAGACCAGAAAGTGGGTTGCTCTGCATGTTGGATTTTGTTGAATGGTTTTTCTGTGTTGGAGATCATTATGTTTTTTTTGTCCTTGTCTCTATTAATATAATGTATTACATTTACTGATTTGCATATGTTGAACCATCCCTGCATCCCTGGTATGAATCTCACTTGGTTAGGTTAGGTTGGATGATCTTCTTGATGATCTTCTGCATTCTATTTCCAAGTATCTTATTAAGGATTTTTGCTTCTAAGTTCATTACTCAGATTATAGTTCTCTTTTTTGGTTTGGTCTTTCTCTGATTTTGGAATGGAGGTGATGCAAACTTCTAGGAATGAATTTGGGAGAATTGTTTCCCTTTCAATTTCATTGAAGAGTTTAAATGGTAGTGGCAATTGTTTTTCTCTAAACGTCTTGTCAAATTTAGCAGTGAAACCATCTGGACCCGGGCTTTTCTTCATTGCTAAGTTTTTAATTGTGTTTTCAATTTCATTGATTGATTTTGGGTAGTTTAGAGTTTTTAGGTCTGCTTCATTAAACTTTAGTAATTCATGTGTATCTAGAATTCTGTGTATTTTGCCGTGTTTCCCATTTTATTGGTGTATAGGTTCTCAAAGTAGGTATTGATGATCCCCTGGATTTCTGCTGAGTCTGTTGTAATTTCACCATTTTCATTCCTAAATGCATGGATTTGGACCTTTTCTTTCCTTTTTTTGATAAGGTTGGCTAAGGGTTTTTCAATTTTGTTTATTCTTTTGAAGAATCAACTCTTTGCTTCACTGATTTTTTTTGGTATTATTCTCTTAGTCTCTATTGCACTCATTTCTGCTGTGATCTATATAATTTCCTCCCTTGTTTGATCATTGCGTTTATCCTGCACTTCTTTTTCTCAAAGCTTGAGCTTTAGCATTAGGTTTTTTATTTGTGCTCACTCTGTTTTGTAATATGAGTATTCACTGCTATGAATTTCCCTTGTTAGACTGCTTTCCTTGTGTCCCATAGATTCTAATATGTTGTACTGGCATTGCCATTTATTTTTGGTTTTTTGAGACAGGGTCTCACTTTGTAGATGAGATTGACCTGGAACTCATTATGTAGCCCAGGCTTGTCTCGAACTCACAGCGATCCTCCTGCCTCAGCCTCCTGAGTGCTGGGATTACAGGCATGCACCACCACACCTGGCCTGGCATTGTCATTTAATTGTAGGAACTGTCTGATTTCTTCTTTAATTTCCTCTGTGACCCACTGATTATTCAGAAGTGTGTGGTTCAATTTCCATGTGTTTATGACATTCTTTTGCTGTAGAACTGCAATTTGATCACACTGTGATCTAGCAATTTGCAGGGGATAACTTCAATTCCTTTGCACTTACTTAAACATGTTTTATGAGTGAGTATGTGGTATATTTTGAAGAGTAACCCGTGTTCAGCGGAAAAGAATGTATATTCTGATTTTGTGGGGTGGAACACTCTGTAAACATCTCTTAAATCCACTTGTTCAAGAGTTTGGTGGGTTTCTAGTATTTTGTTGTTTATTTTTTTCTGGTAGATCTATCTGTGACAGTGGGGTATTGAGGTGTATTAGTGCTTATTTGATTTTTCATTTCTGTTAGTATTTGTTTTATATAGTTGGGTGCACTAGCTTTATAGGCACTTTTAAAACAATTTTAAATATTCACTTAAATTTTTGTAAATATTAATACTTTAAAAAAGTGGTTTTCAAAAGCTGTTAAAATTGTATGTGTGGCTTATGTTAGTTTTCCTATTGGACATTGCCTTGCTAATGGCTAGCTCTATATGATCCTAGGGATGGGCTGGAGAATGAATGGCACCATAGTTGAGACTCCTAAGGCAAAGCAGTCAGCCTTTTGTGTCACTGGATTAGCAGTCATTCCCTAGTAGCCACTCCTCCTCTCTTTTGCCTCCTTTGAAAATATAGCTTCTAGGCATAATGCAGTTTTTAGTATTTGGGAGGTTCTTTGATTTGACAACTATTTTGCTATGTGCTCCATTGGATTTAGCCATATAGATGTTAAGGTCTCAAAAGATGGAAGCCACCAAACTCTGTTTTCTTCTATGTAATATTTTATTGTTCAGACTTTTGACTTTCTGAGGCTGTTAAACATGAAACCTTTTACCCAGAAATAGAAACATTTTGGGTGTCTGTTTCTGTGCTTCTCTGTAAGTTACCTAAGTGCTAGATAACTGTCAATAATTTTGATTTCTCTTTAAAGAGCCTTCTGGATTATGTATCCCAAGGAGAACACTAAGGTTATGGTTAAAGGCTGTGTTGCTCTTATGTCCTGTAGATTTGTGTGATTATCATAAAATTATTAGCATTTGTGATGTATAAACAGTAATGAGATTGGGATAGAGTCAGTGCATTAGTGATCAAAGAAAAGGAACAGCTTAGTAAAAAAACAAAAACAAAAACAAAACTCAGAGATGGAAATAAAATTCCTTTGTTTCTTATTCCAGTTTGTATGCATGCAATTTAGACAGAAAAGGAAGCAAGTACAAGCCTTGTCTGGAAAAGGGTAGCTGATAAAGCTTGAGGTAAGGAAAGCCTTAACTTTTCATTTTCTTGAGATCACACTATGAGACAGAACAGGTGTGGCCTCCTTATCTTATATAAAAAAGATTGGATAATATCTCAGAACCCTTAAAAACCATCCCAGAAACATTTGTTCAAAACCAAAAGAATAAAACAGTGTCATATGGGATGAAGAGAGAATTTTGTATTATAGACTAAAGAAAATCAAGGATTAGATAAGAAATTCATTCCCTCCATCCTTCCCTCCCTTCCTCTCTCCATCTTTTTTCTCTCCCTCTCTCCCTCTCTCTCTCCCACTCTCCTTTGTTGGACACTTAATGTGCTAGTCAAACTAAATATATGTTATGCTCTATGGAAAATACTGATAGTTTTATTAAAAAATAGAAGTTCTGATACCTGACCTCAAGGAACTTAATAGAGTTTAGTTTTAGGAAGTTTAATGAGATAATGAGGTGAACAAGTTCAGGATGTCAGAGTAGCTTTAAATATAAAAGCATTAAGGGAGCACAAAGTAGTGGAATGATCAAAATGAAGAGGACTAATTGATAATTGTTTCAGGGGAAGTTGAACTTTGATTTGGATATATAAATAATTTAGAGTAAAATATACACATTATCAAAAACTGAATGCTGCAGAAAAGCTTATGATACAAAGCAACAATCTCTCGCCCTCTTTCTTGCTATCTTCAGTTTAATACCAGAGAAAAATTCCTTCGCCCCCAGTCCCACATGCTGGAGGAAGCCTTTTTGGTTTGAGATTTTCTGGTAAATTAAATTATATGTTTACATGGTTATAACTTTTCCAAGAAAATTTTCACAGGGTGAAAGATAAGCATATGGATTCACTCTTATACATGTAGATAACCAATTTTAACAGCATCATTTGGTAGATAGGCTATCTTTCAAAATTATAACTTTTGATTTTGGCCTGTTTTTAAAAGGTCAGATGACTATGTCTGAGGTTGTTTCTGAATTCTCAATTCTATTCCATTAATTTTTATGTCTGTTTTTGTGCCATTACTGTGATATTTTTAAAATGGTAGCTTTGTAATATAGTTTGAAATTTGAATTTTTGATGCCTCTGGCTTTGTTATTGTTGCAGAGGTTTGCTTTGGCTCTTTTGGGTCTCTTATAGTTCCATAAACGGCTTTAAATTTATTTATTTATTTATTTATTTATTTATTTATTTATTTATTTATTTATTTATTTATACTGAGAATGGAATTCAGGGATTCATGCTTGCCATGTAGAAGCTGTACCACTGAGCTACATTCCCAGCCCATATTCTTTTTTTCTAGTTCTGTGAAGAACACTGTTGGTATTTTCATTGGAACTGTATTTAAATCTATATGTAATTTTTTGGTAATAGGGCCATTTTGACAGTGTTGGCTCTACCCAGGAAAAGTGGATAACTATTTGTATTGTAGGAATGATATTTCAAAGGAGTAGACTTCCCAAAGGTAGCCTTCATAAACCATGAATGCTACTGTTCTAGGTGCAAAGGAATCTTTTTCCTATTTTATTAGGAAAATAGCAATTAAAAAAATTAATATTATTGGCACATTTAAGGTCTACAAGACAATGATGTTCATCATTAGGAATTTGAACCTTTACATAATCCATCTTGGTTTTTATTCTTTCCCCATTCCCTTGCCCTCTCTTCAACCCCTCCATCCCTCCCTTTGTACAAAGACTTTGTTTCCATTTTTTTTCATTTTCTCATATCCATTCTTTCCTTTGCTTTCCACTACTCCTCCCATTTCCTCTGCCCCTTTGCCCCTTTTCTTCTTATTTCACATTATCTATTATACATTTTGATCCTTAACATTTACAGTTTCTCACATTATAGAAACTATTTGGTATTTACACATGTGTGTCCTATTTCACTTAAGAGTATCACCTCAATGTGCATCCACTTAGCTATAAATGTCTCTAATTTCTCCTTCTTGATGGCTGAGTAGTACTCCATTTTATATAAAAAAGCACATCTTCTTTATCCAGTCTCCAGTTGATAGGCAAATGGGCTGCTTCCAAGTTTTAACTATTACAAATTGTGCTGATATGAACATGGGTGCACATATGTCACTGTGGCATGATTATTTTAATTATTTGGGGAAGATCCCCTGAAGGGGAATAGCTAGGTCAAATGGGACTTCCAATCCTGGCTCTTTGAAGTAACTCTATACGGATTTCCATAGGGTTGCACCAGTCTACACTTCCATCTCTGGGGTGAGGTGGAATCTTAGCATCATTTTCATTTGCATTTCTTGAATAACCAGTAATTTTGAATATTTTTTCATATGTTTATTTCCATTTCTACTTCATTGTTGAGAAATGTCTGTTCTGGCCATTTTTGTATTGGGTCTTTAAATTTGGGAGATCTTTTTTAAAGTTCTTTATATATTCTAGATAGTAGACCTTTGTCTGAGGAACAGCTGGTACAAATTTTTTCATGAATCTTTTCCTACACCAATGTCTTCAAGAGTTCTCTCTTCCAGCTGGTTTAGTGCTTCTGTTTTAGTATTTATTTCTTTGATCTATTTTGACTTTAGTCATGGTGAGAGATATAGGTCTAGTTTTAATCTTTGCCAAGTTGAAACCCAATTTTACTCCAGAAAGAGTTGCTGTTATCAAGAAATCAACTGATAACAAATGCTGGTGGGGCTGTGGGGAAAAAGGAACCCTCTCCACTATTGATGGGAGTGCAGACTGGTGCAACCACTATGGAAATCAGTATGGAGATACTTCAAACAACTAGGATTAGAGGTACCATTTGACCCAGCTATTCCACTGCTGGATAACTTTCTAAAACAATGAAAGGAGTCATACCACAGTGATATATGTGCACCCATATTTATAGTGAAATAGTTTGTAACAGCTAAAACGTGGAAAGAGCCCAATTGCCCATCAACTCGAGACCAATGAAGAAGATGTGCTTTTTAGAAAATGAAATGGAGTACTATTTAGCCATAAAGAAGGAGAAGTTAGAGACATTTATAGCTAAATGGATGCACACTGAGGCTGTACTCTTAAGTGAAATAAATAGGACACACATGTGTACACACTAAATAGTTTCTCTAGTGTGAGAAACTGCAAGTGTAAGGATCAAAATGTTAATAGATAATGTGAAATGGAAAGTACAGGTCCAAAGGGGACATGAAAGGGGTATGGGAAGGAAAGAAGGGAAAGGAATAAATATGAGAAAAGGGAAAAATGGATTGGAGGGGTTGAAGGGAGGGTAGGAAAATGGGGAAAAAATAAAATAATCTAGATATTAGTCTTTTGTGTGAGGAACAGATAGTAAAAAGTTTTCCCCACTGTTGATGGTTTCTCTTGCTGTGCAGAAGCTTTTTAATAAGAAGACATTTCACTTGTTGATTGTGCTGGTTGATGGGCAACTGAGGTTTTGTTTGTAAAATCTTTTTCTACATGAATGTCTTCAAGAGTTCTCCTCTCTTTCAGCTGGTTTAGTGTGTTTTAATATTTAGATCTTTAATCCATTTCAATTTTAGTTTAGTGTATAGTGAGAGATATAGGTATGGTTTTAATTTTTGGCAAATTGAAACCCAATTTTTCCAGCACCATTTATTAAAGAGGCTGTCTTTCCTCCAGTGAAAGTGTTGGGCTGCTTTGTCAAAGATGAGGTGGCTGAGTGTGTCTGGAGTTGTTTCTGCATCATATAATATGTTCCATTGATCTTCAGGTCTGTTTCTATGCCAGTACCATGCTGTTTTTATCACAGTGGCTTTGTAGTATAATTTCAAGTTGGGGATTATGATACCCCCTACCTTGTCTTTATTGCCTAAAATTGCTTTTGCTATTCTAGGTCTCTTCTTGTTCCAAATTAATTTTTGAATTATTTCCTCAAGGTCTGTGACATATGCTTCTGGGATTTCAATTGGGATTGCATTGAATCTAAGTAGTATATTTGGATGCATGGCCATTTTCACTATGTTGATTCTTCTTACCAAGGAGCAAGGGATGTGTTTCTGTTTTCTGATACCCTCTTTAATCTCTTTTTTCTGAGTGCTATAATTTTCAGAGTAGAGATCTTTGATTTCTTTCCTTAGGTTGATTCATAGGTATCTCAAGTTTTTGGTTGCTATTGTGAAAGAAATGTTTTGTCCTATTCCTCTCAGTGAATCTGTTTTTCATGTTACAGAAAAGCTCTTGATTTTTGTGTGTTGACCTTGTATCCAGCTACTCTACTGAATTTGGTGATTAACTCTATTATGCTTTTGGTGGTGTTCTTGGGGTCTCCTATATAGAGCCTCATGTCATCTGCAAATAATGACAATTTGACTTCTTAAACTCCTACCTTTATTTCTTTTATTTCTTTCTCTTGTCTAATTGTTGTGACTAATGTTTCCAAAACTGTATTGAACAGGACTGGAGACAGTGGACATCATTGTTTTGTACCTGGTTTTAGTGTGAAGGATTTCAGTGTTTGACCATTTAGTATGATATTGGCTCTTAATTTTTCACAGATGGCTTTGCTTTCATCAGTTGAGATAGTGACTGTCTATTCCAATTTATCATGAATGCCTGTTGGATTTTGTCAAATGCTTTTTCTGCATCTGAGATGATTATGTTGTTTTTGTCCTTGTTGCTATTAATATAGTGTATTACATTTACTGATTTGCATATGTTGAACCATCCCTGCATCCATGGGATGAATCCCACTTGGTCAGGGTGTATGATCTTCTTGATGATCTTCTGCATTCTGTTTGCCAGTATCTCATTAAGGATTTCTGCCTCTGTGTTAATTAGTCAGGTTGGCCTATAGTTCTCTTTTTCATTTGGGTCTTTCTCTGATTTTGGGATGGAGATGATGCTTGCTTCCAGAAATGAATTTAGGAGTATTGCTTCCCTTTGAATTTCACTGAAGAGTTTAAACAGTAGTGGCAGTAGTTCCTTTCTAAATGTCTTGTAGAATTCAGCAGTGAAGCCATCATGACCTGGGCTTTACTTAGTTGGAAAGTTTTTAATTATATTTTCAATTTCATTGATTGATATTGAATTGATTAGTATTTTTAGGTCCTCTTCATTCAACTTTGGTAATTCATAGGAATCTAGGAATTTTTCCATTTCTTCTGTATTTTCCATCTTAATGGTGTATAGATTCTCAAAGTAGGTATTGATGATCCTCTGGATTTCTGCTGGGTCTGTTGTAATTTCACACTTTTCATTCCTAATTGCATGGATTTGGACCTTTTCTTTTGATAAGGTTGGCTAAAGGTTTATCAATTCTGTTTATTCTTTTGAAGAATCAACTCATTGCTTCACTGATTTTTTGTATTATTCTCTTCATCTCTATTGCATTGATTTCTGCAGTGATCTATATAATTTCCTCTTTATATGAGCTTTGGGTTTGTTTTACACTTTTTGTTCTCAAAGTTTGAGGTTCAACATTAGTGTTTTTTTAATTTGAGCTCGCTGTGTCTTCCTAATATAAGTATTCACTGCTCTGAATTTCCCTTGTTAGACTGCTTTCCTTATGTCCCATAGATTCTGATATTTTGTACTGGCATTGTCATTTAATTTTAGGAACAGTGTGTTTTCTTCTTTAATTTCCTCTGTGACCCACTGATTATTCAGAAGTGTGTTGTTCACTTTCAATGTGTTTCTGAAATTCTTTTGGTTTCCTTTGCTATTGACCTCCAATTTCATTTCACTATGGTCTGATAATATACAGGGGATTACTTCAATTCCTTTGCACTTACTTAAACATGTTTTATGAGTGAGTATGTGGTCTGTTTTGGAGAATAACTCATGTGCAGCTGAAAAGAATTTGTATTATGATTTTGTGGGGTGGAACACTCTGTAAACATCTCAAGTCCATTTGTTCAGGAGTTTGGTGGAGTTCTAGTATTTTGTTATTTATTTTTGTCTAGTTGATCTATTTGTGACAGTGAGGTATTGCGGTCCCCCATTACTATTGAATTAGTGCTTATTTGATTTTTTATGTCCATTAGTATTTGTTTTATATAGCTGAGTGCACTAGTGTTTGGTGCATATATATTTATGATGGTCATCTCTTCTTCTTGGATTGTTCCCTTTTCAAGACTTTAGTGTCCTTCTTTGTCTCTGAATCAGTGTTCATTTGAAATCCACTTGATCTGCAAAGAGGATAGCTACTGATGCTTTTTGGGTGGGGGTTCCTGTCACATGTAGTATTGCTTTCCATTCTTTAGCTTTCAGTCTATGAGTTTCTTTTTGAATTAAGTATGTTTTCTGTATGTAGCATATTGTTGGATATTGCTTCTTGACCCATTATTCCAGTCTATTTATGTTTTTCTTTCCTTTTTTTCCCCTCTCATTGAATTTATTGGTACATTTTAGGTATACAGTATATTTACATTCATTGTTGGGATCTTGTACCTTTACATGACAGGTCTTGGTTCTCATTTTTTCCCCTTGTCCCTGCCCTCCCTTTACCCCCTCCCCATTTACAAACACTTTATTTCCCTTTTTTCATTTTCTCATATTCCTTTCCTCTTTTTAAAAATTAATATTTTGGTATGTTTAATGTATGCAATAAAATGATATTCATTGTTGTAAATTTGTACCTTTACATAATCAACCTTGGTTGTTTTATTTTCCCCCATTCCTATGCTCCCTTCAACCACTCCTTCCCTCCCTATCTACAAAAACTTTGTTTCCATTATTTTTCATTTTCTCATATTAATTCCATTCCTTTCTTTTCTTTCCCCTAGCCCTCCTGTTTCCCCTTTCTCTTTGTCCCCTTTCTGCCTATTTCACATAGTTTCTTTCTTTGTTTCTTTCTCTGTTTCTTTCTTTTTTTTGTTTTTTGAGACAGGGCCTCACTATGTATTTGAGACTTTCCAGGAACTCACTATGTAGCCCAGGCTTGTCTCAAACTCACAGCGATCCTCCTACCTCAGCCTCCTGAGTGCTGGGATTACAGTTGTGCACCACCATGCCTGGTAGTCTGTTTCTTTTGATTGGTGAAGTGAGACCATTAACATTTATGGTTATATCTAATATGCATTGACTTATCCTTGTCACGACCTTTTCTTTTTGTTGGATTCCTCCCCTTTGTGTTTAATTTCTTATTGTGCCAATGGATTAATTCTGCTGGGCTTCCTGGTGTTGTGATCCTCATTATCTTTTCCTAGGATGTTCAAAGTTTCCTAGGAGTCTTAGTTTGGTATTCATGAAGTTCCTAAGGTGCTCTTTGTCATGAAAGTATCATTTCTCCATCAGTTTTGAAAGATAATTTTGCAGTGTACATCAATCTGGGTTGGATGTTGTTTTCCTTTATTGCTTGATATAAGTCATTCTATGCTCTTCTTCCCTTGTGGGTTGTGTTGAGAAGTCTGCTGTGATTCTGATGGGCTTTCCTTTGTATGTAATTTGTTTCTTTTCTCTAACTCCTTGGATTTTGTTCCTCTGCTGTGTTTCTGGAATCTTAACTATTATATGCCTATGTTTAGATTTTTAAATCACTTTTTGATCACTTTTTTTGGCCTCACCTATCTGTATGTCAAGTTTTTTCACCTGATTGGGAAGTTTTCTTGCCATTACATCTGTGAACAGATTTTTTTATGTCATCTGCAATCTCTCCTGTTTCTTCATTGACTCCAATCAATCTTATATTATTCTTCTTTGCATCACCTAGTAGCTGCTGGATTGACTTCTTATGGTCCCTTGCTATTTTTAAGAAATTTTTCTTTTCCTAGTCATTAATTGCAATCCTATCTTATATGACTGAAATTCTATCCTCACATTGGCTCATTCTGCTTTGTAAACTATCAATGGAGTTTTTAATCTCCTGGAAATATGTTTGTACATGTTTTATGGATTCTGTTTGTTTCCTATGTTGGGATTCCATTATGTTCTTCAGCTCCTCTATTTTTAAAATCTGTGTCTGCTCTAGATTTATTAGCCATGTCTTGCAGTATGGGCACAATCTCTGCTATTCTCTGAGAAATTATTTCTGATTTCATTTTTTTCCAAACCCTCTTTTATTGCCATTTCAGGGAGTCCAGGTGTTTGAGTATCAGATTGGTTTATCTTGTTTCTCTTTGGGGTTGCCTTAGGTGATCTGGAAGTCTAATTTTGGGACTTATTTCCGAGTCTTCTCATTTCAACAAATGCAGCCTTCTGCACCTTTGTTGAGTCAACTTTTTTGCTTACCCAGTGGTCTTCAATTCTCAGAAGCATCTAAGAGGCCTTTTCTCTGCTGCTTCCCCATACACCAATTCCTGGGTATGGAATGGTGGCCTTCTGGATCCCTGAGCTGACCTGTTGACTGGGCAGGCTTCTGGCTGGGGCCTGTGCACACTTGGGATTATATCTAGGCATGCCTCTGGCTAGGGCCCCTATGTAGCTCTTGCCTGAGAGGGTCATTTGCTGGGGGCTGTGCACCCCAGTTCCTGTTGTCTGAGCTGGCTTCTGGGCAGGGTATCCACCCATTTACAGATGCTATGGGGCTGGCCTCTGGTTGAAGCTTGTGGGCCTGTGGGCTGGCCTTTGTCTTGGGCTTGTGCGCCCGAGCCTCTGGGGTCAGGGTGTGGCCTTGGCTAGGATCTGCCTGCAGCTGTGCACCTCCAGTCCACACCACTGCTTTCCAGGATCTTGAAAGTAGCCATTTTTTTACTGTCAGAAATAACTTAGACAGTGAATTGGCTAAATTCTATATGTAAAGCAGCTATTTGTCAATAGTTGGAACATGTTTTTATCTAGGACATTCTCCTGTGTGTTCTCTGACACTTTTTTGTGTCTTGGTACTTTATACAGCTCACCACCCTGTTTGTATTGTATCTGTCAGTGTTGACTGATTTGATTGTGATTTCTTGGACTATAAAATTGTTTTGTACCAATCTGTATATTTTGTATGCCTGGGATATTGTGTCAAATAGCGAACAACAGATTTTTGTCAAAGAAAAGGTGAATAATATTCATATTCATTCTTATACAGCATGAGTTCAGTGATACACATCTGGTGTTTTTAATTCCTGTAATAGAGTAGGTATAATTCTAGATCCTAGGAGCATTCTGGTGGCAGTACCAATGTGGCTCTTGCTGCACTGTATAATAAATGATTATGAGGGTTAGGAATGAAAGCATAGACTCCTGCTGAATACCTGCCTTAGTAATAGGGGTCTGAAGCCTCATAAAGGAATCAGTGTTTAAGTTTGGGACCAAAAGTATGAGCTGAAACCAGCAGGGTTGAAAATACTGGGAAGTTCAGGTACAATTAAAATAACATGAAATTAACTTTTAGTGTCTTTATTAATGACTTTTAGGGGTGATTTTCTCCTACCAACTGTGTCACTTGGGTAGCTCTATTTAACAGACAAAGACTGTCATAGTTGTATAAATGATCATTTTCTGAGTATGTGTTTTTAGCCAGTTCAGCATCCTACTATTTTGTGTGTGTGTGTGTGTGTGTGTGTGTGTGTATGTGTAGAAGAACCACATACTTATTTTTTGCATTTATTTACTTTTACTATGCAAAGTCAAAAACAGTATTCTATAAAAGACTATAAAATAAGAACAAAGTAATCTTTTCGTGAGACTTTATCTACTTTCTAAATTTTAGAGATCAGTTTAATTTTTAGGTTTCCTACTAGAAATTCTAAGTTGAAGAGATGCACATAAAAATTATCCATTTACTGGCATTAAAAATTACCATCTTTAGTAGAAATATCCTAAGAAATAACAGCTATTGTTTGTGATGCTACATAAATATTCCAGAAACACTGTGAGAAAAATATTTTTATCCCTTTTTCTATAGATAAGGACACTGAAACTATTTGTGTCCAAGTTCCCAAAATAAGAAGTAACAGATAAGAATTTTCTCTCAAGGGTGTCTGACTACAAAATCTGAGTTCCTAAATTGGAATTGCTTAGAGAGCGAAATAAGACATGTTAGCACTCCTGTGGATGTCGAGACAGTCTCAGACCGTCACAGGTTTTGTTCATCATAGGAAACAATATTCTTTGCTTTCTTTAATAATACTTTATTACATTTTATTTATATTGAAGTTCATGAATAGATGAAAACTAAAATATTCATGGATTAAAATAGGTTAAAAAGAACACTTTCATATATTGTTGGTGGGATTACCTGTGCTTTGGAGAATTTTTTTAGTGATATATATATATATTGCAAAACTTAAACTCATTTAACCCTTGACTCAACAGTTCTTCTTTTATGATTTTATACTGCAACTAAACTTGATCATGCATGCAAAGAAAGATATATGCCATGGGTATTTTTTGTAGTATTGTTTGAAATAATTAGAAATGATTTATATGCTCAATAGAGACCTGATAAAATAAGTCATCAATAAAGTGTAACTTTATGCAAGCACTATGAAAAATGACACTGATAGCTATTCAACTATTAAATGCCACAAGCTGCTCCTATTTAATTTTAATAAAAAGTAGGTATTATTATTATTGTTGTTGTTAATTCTTTTACAAATGAAGAAATGAGGCATAAAAAAGGATAAGTGATTTGTTCAAGGTCTTACAATAGAGACAGTAAATAATCTGGCTCCAGAGTTCACAGTGTCAGTTACTGTTCATATTTCTTTGTAGTCATCTATATTGTAGTGTATCGCTTCTCGGCCTTTTGGCTAAGATCAAGTGTACATTTTAGTGTAAAAAGAAAATAAACTGATAAGTGAAAAGAACAAATTGTAGAAAATTTCTATAGTATGATATCACCTGTGAATGCTATATCTATAACATTTTCCATTTGTAATATGTAAAATATTTTTATGACATGAAATCTCTATTTGTAAATGAAATTAATAGATCTGAATATTTTTAAAAAAAATTTATTTAGCTTTTTTAATACAGGGTCTCACTGTGTTGTTCAGGCTGCCCTAGGCTACATAGTGCTTATGCACTTGTAAAAATCCTCTTGCCTTCTCCTCCCACATACTGGGATTACAGGCTATGCCACCATGTCTGGCTTTTTTTTCTTTTTTTTGAGACTATGTAGTTCAGGCTGGCCTTGAACTCACTATGTAGCCCAGGCTGGCCTCAAACTCAGAGCAATCCTACTGCCTCAGCCTCCTGAGTGCTGAGGTTATAGGCATGCACCACCATACTGATTGAATATATTCTTAAATATATGTGTGATACTTAAAAAAACATGTTTGCAGTACATAATGATTGCATCCCTATAGGGAATTGGTACATGTACATAATGTATTTCAGTTCCCTTCTTTATCCCCCATCCCCCTTTTTATTTTTGTACCATCAGATTCATTTGTTTTATCAGACCATATAAATTTAATTATCATATATACATATTGAAAACCAGACTTAATAGGCCAAAGAATGTATAAAATATGTAAGACAACTGTACTAAGTCAAGGTACACTTTTAGATACATTGTCTGCACTGAATTATAATATCTTTTTTTCTTTTTCTTTTTTCTAATTATGTCTTTTATTTATATATATTTTTTTCAGATAAGAGAAACCATGTGTTTTTTAAGCTTATGTGTCTGAGTTACTTCACTTAACATTTTGGTCTCAAGATGCATCAGTTTTCCTACAATAAATCAAGTTTATCTTTTTATGAAAAGATAGTACTCCACTGTGTATAAATACCACATTTGAAAAAAATCCATGCATCTGTTGATAGACATATAAGCTCTTTCCAAGATTTAATTATTATGAATTGTGCTGCTATAAACATGGGTATGCATACCTCACTGTGGTATGATGTTTTTAACTCTTTTGGAAAGACCCTTACAAGGAGAATAGCTGAGTCAAATAGAATTTTCTATTTTTAGTTTTCTTTTTCCATTAAGTTTATTGGTACATTTAAAGCAAACAATACAGTTACATTTATCATTGGGATCTTCTTATACCTTTACATGATATGTCTTGCTTCTTGTTTTTTCCCCATACTCCTGCCCTCCCTTCACCCCCTTCACCCTTCCCTAGTTACAAAGAACTTGTTTCCATGTTTTCATTTTTTTTCTTTTCCCTCATTTCCTTTCCTCTCCCCTTTAGCTATTTTCTTCCTATTTCATGCTCTCAGTTATACCATTTGAACCTTATTTACACTTTTAGTTTTTCACACCAGAGAAATCAATAGCCTTCTTTACACAAATAACAGATTCACTGAGAGAGAAATTAGGGAAACAATTCCTTTCACAATACCATGCACAAAAAAAAAAAAAAAAAAAAAAAAAAAGGAATCAATCTAATGAAGGAGACAAAAGACCTTTATACTGAAAATTTCAGCACTCTGAAAAAAGAGACAGAAGAGGACATAAGAAGATGGAAAGATATCCCATGCCCCTGGGTAGGAAGAATCAAAATAATAAAAATGGCTGTACTTCCAAAACTTTTATATAGATTCAGTGCAATCCCAATTAAAATCCCAATAGTATATTTCACAGAACTTGAAAAAACAATCCAAAAATTCATTTGGGACAAGAGCCCTAAAATAGTAAAAAAACATTCTAGGCAACAGAGACACGGCAGGGGTATCACAATTCCCAACTTGAAACTATACTACAAAGCCACTGAGATAAAATAGCATGGTACTGGCAAAGAAACAGACCCAAGGATCAATGGAGTAGATTAGAAGATGCAGAAACAACACCAGACATATTCAGCTACCTCATCTTTGACAAAGGAGCCAACCTTCCTCTGTGGAGGAAAGACAGCCTCTTTAATGGTGTTGGAAAAACTGTCTTTCAACTTGCCAAAGATTAAAACTAAATCCCTATCTTTCACCATGCACTAAGCTAAAATCCAAATGGATTAAAGATTTAAATATCAAAACATAAACACTAAACTTACTGGAAAGTAAATTAGGTAGAACTCTTGAAGACATTGTCATAGGTGAAGACTTTATGATGAAATCCTCAGCAGCATGAGAACTTGAACAAAGAATCAACAACTGGGATCTCATTTAATTAAAAAGTTTTTTTCAGTGCAAGAGAAATCACCAACAGAGCTAAGAGACAACGTACAATGTGGGAAAAATTTTTACTTTTAGTTTTTTGAGGAATCTCTGCGCTGATTTCCACAGTGACTGTAACAGTTTACAATCCCACCAACAATGGTGAACTGGGAACTTTTATTAATAAATGAGTTATGCATTATTTTTATAATAACTGAGGAAAATTACTTTAAAATAGCAGACATAGTATTTCTCTGACAGTTATGTAATATGAAATATTATTTCTGTGACTAAATTTAGGATATACTTTATTATATTAGTATAGAATAAATCTGCTCATTTTAGACTTTTATCAGAACTGTTACTTTCTTAAAGGCTAGATCTTTTCTAACATCCATTAAGTATGAAGATAACTTAGTGAAGGTTTGCCTTATGTTTATAAACAGGAGTGTTTGTGATTGAAGTCTTTCTTAGTAATAAAACTTTTCACAATAATTGAGATCAGAAAACAGAAAAGTTGATAGTTTTTATTGAAGGATGCTAGTCAATAGAACACAATTTTTATTTTTGGTTGTTTTTTTTTTTTTTTAAAAAAACTACATAGTGGGTCTCACTATGTAGTTGAGACTGACCTGGAACTCACTATGTAGCTCAGGCTGGTCTCAAACTCACAGCGATCCTCCTACCTCAGCCTCCTGAATGCTGAGATTACAGGCATGCACCACCACTCCTGGCAAGGTAGAAATCTGTTTTTTTTTGGTAGCAGGGATCAAACTCAGGACCTTGTGTTTGTGAGACAGGCAGCAGAACCACTGAGCTAAATCCCCAGCCCTTGAACACAATTTTATTTCAGGAAAATGGTATGTTTTTTTAAAGCTCAGAGCATTTATCAAAAATAAATGTCAAATTATGGCCATACTACCAAAACTGCTATACAGATTCAATACAATGCCAATTGAAATTCTATCATTATACTTCACAGAACTAGAAAGAAGAATCCAAAAATTCATTTGGAACCATAAGAGACTAGAATAGCAAAAGCCATCCCAGGCAACAGACACATGGCAGCGGGTATAACAATTCCCAATTTGAAACTTTACTACAAAGCCACTGTGATAAAAACAGCATGGTACTGGCAAAGAAACCGACCTGAGGATCAGTGGAACAGACTGGAAGACACAAAAACAACTCCAAATGTACTTGGCTACCTCATCTTTGACAAAGGAGCTGACCATCCCCACTGGAGGAAAGATAGCCTCTTTAATAAATGGTGTGGGAAAAACTGGATCTTAACCTGCCAAAGATTAAAACTAGACCCTTGTCTCTCACCATGCTCTAAATTAAAATCCAAGTGTATTAAAGATCTAAATATTAAAACAGAAACACTAAACTTGCTGGAAGATAAGTTAGGCAGGACTCTGGAAGACATTGGCATAGGAAAAGACTTTATGAACAAATCCTCAGTAGCATGGGAACTAGCAGAAAGAATCAACAACTGGGATCTCATCTTATTAAAAAGCTTCTGCACTGCAAAAGAAACCATCAGCAGAACTAAGAGACAACCTACAATGTGGGAAAAAATTTTTACCAGCTGCTCATCAGACAAAGGACTATTATCTAGAATATATAAAGAACTCAAAACAATCAGTCCCCCCAAATATAAAGACCCAATTCAAAAATGGACATCTGAAATGAACAGACATTTATCAGACAAACAAGTAAAAGCAGCAAGTAAATATATGAAAAAATGTTCCACATCACTGGTCATTCAAGAGATGCAGATGAAAACAACACTGAGATTCGACCTCACCCCACAAAGAATGGCTGCTATCAAGAAATCAATCAATAACAAATGTTGGCAGGTTTGTGGGGAGAAAGGAACCCTTCTCCATTGTTGGTGGGAGTGCAGACGGTGCAACCACTATGGAAATCAATATGGAGATACCTCAAAGAGCTGGGACTAGAGGTTCCATTTGACTCAGCCATAGCTCTGTTGGGTATTTTTCCAAAAGAACTAAAAGAATCATATCACAGAGATATATGCGTGCCAATGTTTATAGCAGCACAGTTTGTAATAGCTAAAACATGCAAACAGCCCATTTGCCCATCATTTGGAAACTGGATAAAGAAGATGTGGTTTTTCTATAAAATAGAATACTACTCAGCCATAAAGAATGAGAAATTAGATTCATCCATAGGAAAATGGATACATTTTGAGGATATACTCCTAAGTGAAATAAATAAGTCACACATGTGTAAATACCAAATAGTTTCTCTGGTGTGAAAAACTATAATAGTACTCAAGATCCTAATGGGATAATTAACAATGTGAAATAGGAAGAAAAGGGGTAAAGGTGTAGGGAAAGTGGGAAGGGTAGGGGAAGGGGAATAAGGGAAAAGAAAAAAAAGTGAGAAAATGAAAAAATGGAAATGAAGTGTTTGTAAATGCGGAGAGGAGGAGGGGGTGAAGGGAGGGTAGGGACAAGGGGAAAAAATGAGAACCAACCCTGTCATGTAAAGGTGCAAGATCCTAGTAATGAATGTAACTGTACTTTATACCTAGAATGTACCAATAGACTCACTTAAAAAAAATAAACCTGCCTTGTTTATTAAGAGAGAATGTTCTAGCATCAACTGACAGTATTTTAATATGCATGTCATCGAATATACTTAGAATTAGGTTGGCTGGAAAATGCTGAAATAGGCATAATTGAAATTTAAAGTATAACTTTCCTTGGTCTGTTTTTTTCAGGTGAAGCTCTGAAGGTATCGGCTGAGAGATTTACAGATGATCCCTGTTATCTCCCCAAAAGGGAGGCTGTAGTTCAAGCCGCCCGTGCCTTGTTGGCTGCGGTTACTAGACTCCTCATTCTCGCAGACATGATTGATGTCATGTGTCTGCTGCAGCATGTGTCATCTGTAAGTAAAAGATGGCCTAGTTTGTTTTAGTATTGCTCTCACTCCTAATTCCATTTTCCAAAGCTGGCATCAATTCTGGTGCATTCTTGTGTCACCTTCATTTCTTGTATCACCGATCAGAAGCTGACCCGATTGGTTTGTGAAGACCGAAGTATACTTCAAAAGATTGAACCCAGAAGTAGTACTAAAGCCAGTGGGAAATTGAAGAATGGAAGTTAGCATGCTGACCGGGCAATGTTTACGAGAAGGTTCTAAACTTTTGATTGGAGCTTTTTATGTACTACATAAATATAAGTAAAAAATAGAATTTTATAGAAAATATATAACAAATGTTTATATAAATGACTTGAAAAGGAGAGATCTTAAAGCTTATGATATTTGGAAATTAATTCTAGTTTGTGAACGAGTGCTACTTTGACAATTCCTCTTGACGGTGATAATTAGTGAATCTTTACCAGTGGTCTGTAAAGTCTGTAGTAAACCATTACAAAAATATATAAATGGATTTTATGAGTAAAAATACGTTTTAAACAGAAGGAATGCAAGGCAGCAAGATATTCTGCTTGTTGTATTTTACCAGACAAATCCACGGAAACAGAAAGAAAACTTTAATAAAGCCTTATTTTGGTTTCCTAATTTATTTAGTTTGACTATGTCATGGTGTCCAGAAGAAAAGTTTGCAAAGAATCTCTTGGGATCTCTACTGAGTTTCCTGCTTTAAAGAAGACCTTTACACTTGTGTCCATATATACATCTGTGTTTTCATAAGATCACTTCGTGATTATACTGTTACTACATTAAGCAAATAGTAGCTTTATTTGATTGACCTCCTTGTCAAAATCATTTTTTAAATCTAATTGTTAAGCTAAACCTTCTTTACATTTTGTATTTACTATTGATTATTTTGACATTTAGAATGACCTCTTTGTTCTTTGATGTTCATTTTCTTTTGATAATTTTATTACTCTAAAAAAGCAATTCAATTGTGTTATTCTTATTGACTGGTTATTAATTTGTTGAATAAGAATAGTCAAACATCTGAACATTTATTAGATTTAGTTTTCTTGTATGTAAACAAAGACACTAAAAATGCTGTAAATAAGAAATGAATATGAAAGACTGACTTACAAGTGATTCCTAGTTCTGATGACCCAGTATTTCCTACATTTCAGACTCTAGATTGTTAAGATAGGGTAGAATAAAGGGCTTTTATAAGATGAAAACTGCCACCTTTTTAGTCAATTATGAGATAAATATATGTAAAGAACACAATCACATTCATTGTCATTTTAATTAAGAGCCTGTAAGTACTAGGCACAGTGCTAAGTCATGCATACCATGTCACTTAAATGAGCAAGAGGACACAGTAGATCAAACAGAAGCAAAGCACTAACTTTTGTAATAAAAATTATTGTTAATAATTATAGTTTTTACAATGTGCCAGACACTGTAGTGTATTACCTCTGTTAATTCAATGCTCACAATAGCAGTATTATGAATTTAAGAATCTTTGTTCAAAGCAACAAGAAAAAAAATACTTGTGGAACTTTGCACACCAAGAGTTGGAACAGTCTAACTACAAATAATTTAACAAGTGTTTGGACAAGTTCATGGGCCTCCAACAAGCTGTTAAATTAGGTATGTCAGAAGTCATTTTAAACTCCAACCATCTTCTCCTACATTAATGGTGACTTGTCAGTACAGCACAATGTTGATATTTCATCTGTGAAAAGGAAAAGGTTTCATATCAAAAGAGAAGGGAAGCATTTGTGGTAAACTATAAAAGAATTGTGTGCTGAGCTTGGCCTTTCCTTTACTCATCTCAGGAAATTCTTCATTATTTTTTTAGGTCTGATGTGTTTAATATGAAATATCTCATCAAACTTTATTCATTTTCCCCAGAAGAAGGATTGGACTGCGTTACTAGTTAGCCATTATAAGCAATAGAATTCCCATAAATTATTTCAGGGAATATTTTTCTGTGCATATTCTAAACTATATGTAAGTCATATAGAATGTGGAAATCAAAACATCTTGAAATCCAGCCAAATTATCTGATGTGAGCATGCCAAAATATATTCAGATAATAGCCTTTCTGGTTTGAAGCCTAACATTATCTTACCTATTATTATTTTGGTTCATATTGATTTTGAGAGCAACTAAAATCACCACATATGTGAATTCAAACTACTGATCATCCAGGTCTTCTTTATATGGTACTAGTTTCATTTTTTTTAGTATGTGAAAGTAAATGTTACATTTATATTCATTTAATTTTATCTTGTTAATTCTGGCATCACAATATTTTGGGCTCCAGATTTTGTCTTTTCCTCTTACCCTTGTATCATTTTCAAATTCTTTAAACAAGTTAATCATAAAAAAGTTTAATGACACAGATAATAGTGTCATATCTTCTTTTCTAGTAATGCCAATCAAATATTAACAGACTCTGAGTAAAGCTATTGAAATGAGCTTCTAGCTTGCTTCATTGGGCTACTGTATAAACTTTTCTTTATTTCCTACTCAAGCATTTTCACAAAGGCTTTTTTGAAATGAAGATATATTGCCTGTGGCATTATGGATTTACCAGTCTAGTAACTTCAGTTATATAGGAAATGAAGTTAGTTTGGCATGGCTTACTCTTAATAACCCAATAAGAGCTCTAAGTGACCATTGCTTGGTTGCTTTTATTCCCTTTTTTTTCCCCTAACTTTCATTTTTCGATTACTCACAATCCTCTTACTTACAGTCAAGCACCACTTGTCTGCTGGGATCGCCTTGCCCTTTAGTTGTAGATATAATTTGTTTGTACCTGCATTCCATGTCCTGTCAAATATAATGTCCTCCTCAAGATTTCTGTGAGTTTTCTGGGGGCTCATATTCTCAGGGTCACCTCTGATGCTAAGCTTTTGCTTCTGTGGAAGTGCTTTCCTTTATGATTTGCTTTTTCTATTCTTATTTTTCATTATGTTCACCTAGACTATTGGGAGTTGACCTTTTCCCCTTGATCTCTCTCTCCCTCTCCTTCTCTCTCCCTCTCCTTCTCTCTCCCTCTCCCTCTCTCTCTCTTTTTCTTGCTCTCATTCCTCCTCTTCTTTCCTCTACTCCTTTCCCCATGTATGTTTATGAATATGAAAAATTGATAGAAGACTAGGAAGATGGAAGTGTTTCTATATCATACTAACACATCCCAGGTGACTTCAATTTGTATGTTAGAAATCTTCAGAATCCTTTAGTGCCTTCATCTCATTGCTCCTCCACTGCTTTTCTCCCTACTTAATCTCCTCCAGACCCCTAAATTCTTGTTCATTTGAATGCAGTAGATAGCTGCTCCAAGCTTGGCTGCTGCTACTCTGGGCCCTTAGGGCATCACTGCCCACCTTTAATAATTCCTTAAGCTATTTTCTTCAGTATAAACGGTGCCTTCCCCAAACAGAATTCTGTAGTTAGCTAGAGCACACACACACACACACACACACACACACACACACACACACACACACGCCCTACCAAGTAACAATCTACTATAGAATTGTTTTTTATTTGGTGGAAGACATCTATTTTAACAATATGGATTTATTTTCTATGTGCACACATTTCTTTTTGAAAAGTTGGCTACCTTCTTATTTCTTGCTCTTACTTAGAATATAATGGACAAAGGCCTGCTTCTTCTCTTCTCCCATTTTATATTCTGTATTTCATGCAAGTTTCTAGGTCTTTATTTTTCCTGTCACTCTTATATAAGTCCTCTACAGTTTTTCTTTGTTCTTTATTTTACTGCATCAAATAATTCCTTTACACTCACAAAGTTTTTAGTGATCTTATTGTTTTCTTTTTAATTTTTAATTTTATTAGTACTAAAGCCAGAAAGGATCAAGGATATAAATATTAAAACAGAAACACTAAGCCTATTGAAAAATAAAATAAGTAAAATACTTGAAAGCATAGGAACAGCAAAGGATTTTCTAAACAACCGCAGTTGCATAAGAAATGACAGCAAGAATCAACAAATGGAGTTATATTAGACTGAAAATCTTCTGTACCACAGAAGAATCAGTAGAGTGAAGAGACAACCTACAGGATGGGAAAATGTTTTTTTTTTTGCTAGTTGTTCTTCAGACAGATGACTAATATCTAGAATATACAAAGAACTCAAAAAAATTAAATCACCTAAAATTAAAGATCCAGTCAAGAAGTGGGTAAGAGAAATGAACAGATGCTTCATAGAGTTACAAATTCAAAGGGTTACTAAGTATATGAAGATTTTTTTTTCTTTCTGAGGCATTTTCTCAATAACAAATTTTCATCACGATTGAAGTACACAGATGAGCCGTTATTCTACTCATTAATATTTTGTACCTATACATTTACTGCCTTCTTCTCTCTATTAAATTATCACTTTTCTATAGAGACTTCCCTCAGAGATGCAGTATGAGGGTATGGGTTCAGGTCACCAGGGAGAGCAAACCTGGGTCACTTGAGCAACTCTAAATGGGACCAGTCCTGCCACCTACCCTGAGCTAATGTATAGTGAAATAATTAAGGATTTCTAACTTGGCAGTTTTAAGGGTATCTGGCTCCTTAAGGAAATGTTATTTTCTTTTGTGGGAAATAGCTCGAAATCAAAGGTAAGGGGAGACAGAAAAAATGGTATTTCAACATTTCCTTAATTGTTGATACTTGGAAAGGCAGTATTGTCAATGGCTTTATTGTCACCATTGTTCGTAATTTTTATAAATATTTAAGTAGATGCAGCTCAGGTTTTCTAACTACTCTAAATTATTTATACTTCTCAGAATTCCATATCCTATATTCTGAATTTTATAAGAATCAGTTTTATTTGGGAGAAAATTGGCTTAGATCTCTCTTTTATTTAGGTGGTTAGGACAATGTAAGGATAAAACATGACTTTAAGCGTCAGGGGGAACTGGCTTGAGCCCTGACTTTGCTGTTGATTAGCTGTGTGACTTTGGGAAAGTTAAATGTCTATAAGCTTTGGCATTTTCCTTGAATTATAGGGAAAGTAAAATTTACTGTGAAAACTTTGAAAAGGTCTTGTGAAAATTAAGAGATAATTACCTGGTGAGAAATGGTGTAAGTTCTCTTTCACCTTACTATTCTGGTCCCATTATGCATTCTTATTAATAAAATGCATATGAGAAAGATCTTTAAAACAGCTTTATTGAAATGTGATTTGTATGCTTTATAAAGAACTCATTTTAAATGTACAATTCAGCGATTTTTGAGTAAATGTACAGATTTGTACAATCATAACCATAATTTTAGAACATTTCTATCACTCTTCTCTGTTGGAACTTTTCCTCACTTAGTGTAATTTTTCATTCCCGTGCTCCCCAGATTTGCTCATAAGATCTAGCCCTGGGAAATCATTTTTAATATTTAAAATCTATATAAATGTACTGTTTCTACATTGTCTAGCTTATTGCCTTGAGAATATGCCCAATCAACAAGTGATTATTTTGTTCAGTCCACATTCACCACTGAAGGTGTCATGAACTTCATGACAATGGTCTTAGAGTTTTATAGAATTTTAAAATTTATGAAGCAGTAATAAAACTAGCTTATAAATTCTATTCAGGTAAGAGTGTTTCTCTTTTGGTTTCTTGTTTCTTACATGTCTGTTATGTTGTCTACTGATAAATATTTGTCGAGTGTACGCTTTCCATTTTTCTTCAACTGATTTTTACAGGCTTACAAAGTAGGCTGACAAAGACAATTTGTTTAAAGTTATGGATAACACAATGCACAATTGGAGTGGTAGCAAATTGTCCAAAGTTACTCAGTTATTAAATGACATAGAAAGGACTTGTGCTGAAAATTTCAGGACCTTTAACTATACAGGACCATTTCTAATTTTCATTTTGTGTCTGTAAGTTTTATAGTCACTCTTTACAGTGAAAACCCATTTGAGATATGTATGTGTGTTTTAATTTTCTGATTCAGATGCAAAATACCCCCTCCACTGATTCACAGAGGTTGATGCTGTGGATCTAACCCAGGATCCACATTTTCAGTCCTGTGAACTTTTTTTTTTCAGCTTTAATTGAGTTTATTGGTACATTTTAGGGATACAGTACAGTTACATTCATTGTTGGGATCTTGTACCTCCACATGACAAGTCTTGATAGTCCTGTGAACTTTTTAATGAGCCTTATTATCATTTTGTAAGTTCATTTGGAAAATATGTATGATCATCAGTTTAGAAAAATAAATTAAAGTTTTTTTGTAGTATACCATTTTGTTTGCTCTGTGGTTGCCATATTTAATAAGGTGACTGAGTCATTTCTTATGCTTAAATTTTTTAAAACTTTAAACTTTAATATTTATAGAGCACTAACGCATTATTATTATTATTATTATTTTGTACTGGGGATCGAACTCAAGACCTTGCACTTGTGAAGCAGGCAGCAGACTACTAAGCTAAATCCCTGGCCCCACATTATTCTTTTGACTAGTCCCCCTTCCAGTTTTTTGTTTCCAGAATCTTTTGACATTATTTCAGATAGGTATATTGGGGACATTAAGATCACACTTGGTGATCTAATACTTTAATTTAGGCATTTATTGGATGTCTGTCTGTCTATCTATCTATCTATCTATCTATCTATCTATCTATCTATCTATCTATCTCACTATAAGCCTGGAATTTGTTTTAATTCTACAGGTATTAACCTGGTACCTTGTACAAATGCAAAAATATTAAATAAGCAAAAGTTGCAACTATTGAGCTAGCTCTTGTTTTGGAGCAATACTTGATATTTTTCATTAGCGGAATTAGTAGACTGCTGGAGGTATGGATTTATTTGAATCAATTGATCTGGCTATAAAAGGAAGCCAGGGCATTGGCAGTGAGGGTTAGGGAAACTTTGCTTGCCAGAGTCCTGGCTGCATTTATTTCCTGCTGTTTCAGCTGATTTCTTTTGTCCTCCTTCTCAAATTACCCTGTGAATCTACGTAATTTTCATGAACTGATTGGATATGTAGTTTGTATAGAGCATTGCCTTAGATTTATTTAAATGTGTATTGTCAGGAAAAGAAAAAATGTATTTGGGAAGAGGGAATGCTGTGTCAAATTAAATATTTCCCTGTTGCCATTTTTATGCTTCTCTTTCTTGCAAAACAGATTTTCAGTTATTTTAGTGGGAGATGAGCAATCAGGGCCTTAGTTGTTTTATTTGCTGGATTGGTATTATTATTATTATTTCTGAACAGAAAGAATCTGATGAGAAAACAAACTCTGGGAGTGTTTACAATGCTTACTTTCATGGTGGATATTGGGTTTAGGGATATTTTCAGCTTTTCATTTTTATCTTGTCTTCTTGTGATACATGATAAGATGTTTAAATAGGATGGAATTGGATTTGTTTCTCTATTCAGGAACCACTTAATATTCAGTTTCCACAATTTTAGAACATACTTACATTTGTTTTTGGTTCAAAGTAATTCACTCTTTTTTTTTCCAATTTGAATTTAGTTTGCAATGAGTTAAAAATTAACACAGGATAAATTTAAAGATCAACAAGTTACTTTGGAAGTCTTGGCTCATTTTTAATTCCCATTCAAATCTTTGAACAGATAAGTCCTAGGAATACTAAATTCTCTTCAATAATTAATAATCCTTTCCCAACTTATCTCCAACTGGGAGATAATTTATTTTGAGAAATAATCAATATAATGAAATTATAATGCACTAAATTAATGTAGGAAACCTCAGAGGTCTGTTTCAATGACCAAACAGAGTGACCTGTGGGAAAGAAAAAAATCTACAAACCAAATTAAATAAAAATTTAAAAAATCTGGGACTCAACCAGTTTTATTTATTTTTTAGAAGATTAATTTTATTGGTACTTTTAAGGTATACAATATAATGACATTCATCATTGGAAATTTTCACCTTTACGTAATCCATCTTGGCTCTTATTTTTTCCCCACTCCCTTTCATCTCCCCTTCTTCTTTTTCCATAGACATATTACATAGAAGTACTGGTTTAATGTGTTAATTATTTTGAAATCTTATAAGTGTATTTCTCCCAAAGTTTTTGTTTGGAGTTGTATAAAGTTCACAGAGATAAATGTGAAGAAAAAATATTTAAGAAGGAGAGCTAATATTTCTCAGAGAAGAGAAAGTACAAAGAATAAAATTGTTTTAGAATTAAATACATTGGTTGATAAAATAGCTTGTATCATTTCATAGATAAAATTACTTAAATTGTTAGAATCTTAGATCTCATATTTTTTATTGGAATGTAGTGAGACAGGATCAATAAATGGGCAAGGTATAGAAATGACCATACAGCATAACAAATATTTAATAAAGGCCATTAAAATTACGTTGAAAAGAGCTTATGTTACAAAAAGAAGTAAATGATCAGATTTTGCTCATGTATGAACTGATGAGTGGATTGGATTCATGCATAGGTCTTTGAAAAGTCTTACTGTTTTTATGGTCCAACTCAAATTCCCTCATATGTTTTGTATGGTCTTTAAGTCCCTCAGTCAGGATCAATGAGATTGTTGAATTTTCACTGCATGAAAATTTTGGTATTCTTTACTGATTTGCCTTGTGTTAAAGTAATGTAGAAAGAGCTGAGTTGCTACAGTAAAGCCCTACTTTAATCAAACTTTCTGAGTCCCAGTTTTCTTATTTGTAGAGTAAGAATAGAAATAGGACCTCACGTGGTTCTTGTGAGGATTCAGTTGAAAGCATAAAGTACCTTGGGCTGAACAGGCACTCAATAAATGTCAGTATCCTTCCTATTCTGAATTTCGTGTCTATTTTGTCACATAATCTGTAAGTTCCTTTAGGGCAGGACATATGTTTTATATTCAAGGTTCCTTGACTGTGGTAGGTTCTAAACAGTTATTTGTTGAATTAATTTGCTGTCCTGCCATGGGAATTTAGTTTAGCACTATTATTTCCCATTTCTTTTCTCTCTGTCCTCTTAGATTGAGATAAACATGTTGCTTTCATGGAACTGAGGATTTAATTCAGTAGAATGCCACTCTAATCTGACTTACTCCATAGACTTCCTTGGGAACTTAATTATATTCTATAAAATCTTATTAGCCTGTCTCATGGCATCATAGTCACAGTGGAGTTCTGGTGTGTTAAAGATGGTGAAGTCTCTATCTGTAGAAATGTAATGGCACAGAGTAAGAAGAAGA
The DNA here is from genome assembly GCF_012274545.1 of Fukomys damarensis. Taxonomy (NCBI): domain Eukaryota; kingdom Metazoa; phylum Chordata; class Mammalia; order Rodentia; family Bathyergidae; genus Fukomys; species Fukomys damarensis. Next base: position 22,445,571 of record NW_022900932.1, read on the forward strand.
ATTTGGGAAATAGATGACACAGAGGGAGCCAATGCAAATGTCTTGCAAATTATGTTACTTGACATTTTCAATCACTAACCTTTCAAGTATGTTCTAATTTACTAAAAAAACCCCAAGAATTTAATTTCTTTTGTGCTTCCTTTGCTTAATTATTAGTGCAGACAGTATTCTGTGATGTACTGTACTTTGTCACCTTTGTATTTATCTAGTATCTGACTTAAAAATGAACAGGAACACTCTGATTTAGCAGAACTGACTTCATAACTCATCTGTGTTATAGAGCAGACTTGAATAAATGTTTGCTGAATATGCCACATGTGCTTCAATCATTAAAATGTTAGGAAATGCCTTTTCTTCTTTCTAAAATACAAGTCTGAGATCTTCCTTTCTGAACTTGGCTGGGTGACCTACTCTCCATACATTTTCTACAGAGGCAAGCCAGATCCTAGGCCTTTACAGCAAAATATTATGCAAAAAGCTACTTTTTATAAATTTGTGACTGGAATATGAGAGCTCTTTTAATGTTTCCTCATTAAGTTTTGAAATTATACATTTATTATAATGTTTTTCTTTAAAAGCAGCAGTATATCCTAAAACATGAAATATATTATTTTTTTGAAAACAAAATGTACTGTGTTCTCAGAATTTTTTCATGCAGCAAAATTGGTTGTAATTGGAATGCAGTTTTTATTTTTGTAATGATACCTAATTATTTCCTTAAAAGATAATTAGCTAGAATTTGTTATCTCTGTATTAAGGATGAGAGAAACTGAGGCTCATTCTTGATTCTTTCTCTGTGTTTGCTAGCAAGAAATTTGAGAAAAATATACTATTATCTAATGATATGCTTTTGTTTTCATTTTTAGTTTCAAAGAACATTGGAGTCTCTTAAGAATGTTTCCAACAAATCTGACCTCCAGAAAGCCTATCAGAAGCTTGGGAAGGAGCTAGAAAATCTGGATTATTTAGCCTGCAAACGTCAGCAGGTAGGTGTCAGCATTCACCTTGGTGGAAGAGATGAGCATTTTAGGGCCCCTGCTGTTCTGCCCGGCAGAGGTGCAGGAGGGTCTGGGAGACTTATCTTCTAATGATTAGGGCAGAAATAGCTTGCGCTGAGCAAATCTGCTGTGTTCATGCAGCTTTCCAGTGTTCAATGTGGACCTTGGTTTTAGAAGTGTAATTTATGGGTTTCCACATGTGTCCTTATGCCTCTTTTAAAGAAAATGGCTGCTGGTTTGTGAAGGTCCAATTACTCTTTTACTAGTGATGCTTCAATGGCAGAGAGGGAACCTTTATGATGCGTTGGCCAGGTGGCTTTTGTATTGGATGGGTTACTCAAGGAGAAAAATCATCCAAAAATCAGTAAAAGGTTGTGGGTGTACATACAGAACTAAGTAAAACAGTCATAAATCTTCCAAAATATGAATTGACATTTAGTTTTCTTTTTTCTTTAAGTTTATCTGTACATTTTATCTGTACAGTTACATTCATCATTGGGAACTTGTACCTTTACATGATGTATCTTGGTTCTTATTTTTTCCCCTTGTCCCTGCCTTCCCTTCAAACCCTCCCCCTTTTTATTTACAAAGACTGTATCCATTTTTTCCTTTTCTCATATTTTTACCTTTCCCCTCCCACTTTCCCTACCCCACTTAGACCTTTCTTCCTATTTCACATCAATTCTACATTATGATCCTTATTTACACTTTTAGTTTTTCATAGCAGGGACACATTTTACACAAATGTCTCCTATTTATTTCACTTGAGAGTGGGGCCTCAATGTGCATCCGTTTAGCTATAAATGTCTCTAGTTTCTTGTTCTTTATGGCTGAATAATACTCCATTTTATATAAAAAAATCTTTATCCATTCTCTAGTTGATGGGCAAATTGGCTGTTTCCAATTTTAGCTATTACAAAGTATGCTGTTATAAACATGAGTGATCTTTGAAAGTGAGTAAAAATTTGTTAAATGTGGAAAGGTATTCAAAAAGTATTTAACATATCTACATCTTTTGCCTCCTTTTATAAAGGTTCCCAGATAAATCCAGAGCAAATATAAACTTGTACAGGGTTGCTTTCAGAACTGGTACTTTATAAATGTAATAGAATTAATAGTTAACATGTTTCAGAGGTACTACCATAAGTAAAATATTTTCAGTTTCTTATAGCCACTAGAGGTCAGGGTTGTCAAGCTTTTACTTTGGTTGAGTGTTTATTCTAATGGGAAAAACCAGTTAGACATTTAAATTAGGTTGCATGGGATTTGGGGATGTGCTCAGTGTGAGATGACATCTGGAAAAATGACTAACTAGTCGACTTGCTTGGCCAGGTATGGAATCCTTCGCTTAAGAGTCCTTCCTTCCTATTAGTGTGACATTCTTGTTATTGCCTAATTCGCAAGTTTTGGGTCTTTGGGGTGGGGATTTTCAAAGCAGCGCATCCTATATTTAGGTAAGCTTCATTAAAAAAATTGGCCCAAAAAGAAATTGCATTCTAGGTTGAAATTACATTCTCACTCTATCACAGATGTTATATGGGCATTTCACCTTTCTGTTGGCTGTTTTCCTATGAGTTATCATTCTTTTATAGAATGTCAGATCAAATGAATCATCTGTACATATACTTTAATTTATGTGAACAGAACTCAACATACATTTAAGTTTTATTTATTTTTTAAATTAGTGATGTCCTTGGTATTAGATACAAAGCATAGGTAGTCACAGTCACCGAGAACTACCATTATAAGGTCCCAGATGTCAATACTTAAAATTTACACCATAAGTCACTGCTGTGGCATATGTAATTTTATTAGTTTTGTTTCCAAGATCGTATTTTTAACACCAAGGGGTATTTGAGTTGGCATGCAGTAGTCACTGTCTTTTCTTATCCTTTCTCATTAGCACATTTTCAGTGATTAGATTCTTACATTAGCTAATGGTGTGTTTGGAAGAAGGTGAATGTTTCAGGACAGAGGGGTAGAACTTTAGGAAAATGGCATTAAAGATGGATAAGTAAACTATACGTGCACGAGGAAAAGATGGACAAATGAGTGTCTGTAGTATAAATCATATATGCTCTTTACTTTTTTATTTTATCGGTACGTTTAAGATATACAATACACTGACATTCATCATTGGACATTTGCACCTTTACATAATCCATCTTGGTTCTTATTTTTTCCCCATTCCCCTGCCCTCTCTTCAACCCCTCATATATGGTCTTTATTAAGTGACAACTATATGTCACATAGTATGACTAAAACTTTTGTAAATTAAATTGCTAAATATTTCTAATAACACAGTGAGGTTAATTTTATTAACACCACTTTACAGACAAGAACGCTATTAAGAGAGTTAAGTAAACTCTCCAATAAGGCATGAAACTGGGCTTTAAGATCTAAATCAGTTTGACTTCAAACCTGGAGTGTTATATATCCAAGATTCAAAGAGTAAGAACATTAACTGTTTTTGACTTCGTGGGACTTGTTTTTTATCTCCCATTCCTTTCCTTTAAAACTCCAAAAACTATTAAGCAACCTCAAGAAACTTGTTTTTCTCCCAATGGAAAAGATTCAGGTCTCCATAAAATTGTTAATTCAGCAAGAAATCTTCCTTGCCAGAAGGTAGGATTTTTTGTGTCAGAGAATTAGTCCTAGTTTGTTCCTGGTCCAGCCATATTTATCATTATATGTTGTAGTAAAATGTAAGCTGCATAAAGACAAGGTCTTGTTTGTACCTATCTTTGCTATATTCTTTCCTGTTTCACAATATCTGACCCCTGGCAAATGTTTCATAAATACTATTGGTGGTGATACTTCTAGGAACAAAGAAGCGTACAAAAATTTTTTGCTTCAGATTATAGGCAATTAAAATCAATGTGTTTTACTTCACTTTTAAGAGTCAGAAAGGCATTAGTCTTTACCTTTCTGTACACCAAATTTCCCCTTACCCTATATATTATTTAGAATTTTCCTAACACTTCATTCTTCTATGTACATCTTTAAACAGAAAATATCAATGTTAATTTAGCTCTGGATTATGAATGTTCGGTGAATCAGCTATAATCACTTTATTGGACTCATTTGTTAGATCTTATTTCTGACCTTTTCTGTGATATTTTAAACAATATTTTGAAAGCTTTCTCAGCACACTGGATTACTTTGTTCCATTTTTTCACTTCTCTTTTTTGAAAAGTTATTGTACTCTCTCTCCTAAGCATGAATTCGGTTATTTTTTTTAAAGAGTAAGTGCTTGTATTTTAGCTATTCCTTGGGTTAGGGCACATACATCTGTACATTTTCCTACTTTCAAAAAGTTAATGATAAAAAATAGCTTTTGTTGAAAAAGGCAAGAGGAGGCTGTGCTAGATGAGATGGTATGTATGCAGAAATAAGCTAGCCTGAAGAAAATGAATGACAAAGCAGATTTGATCTGAAAATCTGAAGATTCTTTTAGTTCCCACTATCTGGAAATGCAATTTTGGAGTTTATCTTCTTGCACTGCTTGGTTTTTATCCTCCTGGCTAGTACTCTATAGGAATAAGAATAGCAAACTTCAGTTATTACGTAGATCCCAGCTTATGTATTAATCTGAAAAGTTATAAATCAAGAGATTTTTCCTGGGGCTCTGGTTTTGTGACATTCAATAAAATAAGATTTGATGACTTAGATTCTAATTTAATTCTTTCTTCTTTTCTTCTACCCTTAATACTTATAATAATGTTATAGAACACATTCCATTTCCAGAGGCTTTCAAAGCCTTTTAAAATAAACTGAAGTTGATATTATTAAGTGGAACATTAGAGACTAGAGCACATTTATGTGTTGTGAAAATATGTGAAATGAAAATACTGCACTTCAGATACACATCCATTTGGGAACTCATCACATACTCCTGATTCTTGTCTTTGATCATGGTACATTATTTTTGCCTTGCAACCTTTGCACAGGCTCATAGAATGTGGTATTTTAGAATATACAGCTCCTTTCTATTTGCTTATTTAACTACTGATCAGTCTTTAAAGTCAAGCTGAAGTCTTGCCTCCCTCATGACACCTCATCCTATGATCTTTAGTCAATATATGAACTCTATTTTTTGCCACTCTTAGCTTTTCTCTGCATCATGCAAGTAACATCAGATTGGTCACATAGTCATCGAGAATCCATGTAGTGCAGAAGATCCAGCATGGGTCTTGCAGTTATCCAAACCTAGCTAGACTATTTGTGTTGCCTTGGACACCCAAGTTTCTTCTTTTAAAACATGAGGAAATTAACACCTAACTTACAGCCTGTTTTGAGAAAATGGTATATAAAGTGAGTCCTTTAAATCATAGGAAGGGCTTAACAAGCACTTATTTTTTTTTAGTATGAATAACTATCATAATGTTTTGTTTTCATAAACCTTTTTCCTAAATGGTTTTGAATTTCCACAATTTCTGTTTCATATATTTTTCTGTATTACATATACCAGTAGGGCCCAGGACTGTTACAGACATATAGAATGGAGTGCTTTTGTACATATGTAGTCTAATGGGTAGTGATGCATGTTACAGAAGGAGCATATCTCTCAAAAAGGGAGTTGTGACATTTGGTTTCCATATGTTTCTAGAGTAGTCTCTCTCTCTCTCTCTCTCTCTCTCTCTCTCTCTCTCTCTCATTCTCTCTCTCTCTCTCTCTTGGTTTGTTTGAGACAGGGTCTCACTATGAGTTGAGGCTGACCTGGAACTCCCTATGTAGCCCAGGCTGGTCTCGAAGTCACAGTGATCCTCCTGCCTCAGCCTCCTAAGTGCTGGGATTACAAGTGTGCACCACCATGCCAGCTCCCTATAGTAGTCTCTTGATGGACAGTGAAATTAAGGTCCAAGTTTTTGTGCCATGGCAATACATGGGGGAAATGGGTCTTAGGTTCAATATCTGGGCCAAATTTCAACTCATGTAATAATTATATCCTATGTGCTTAACTGTCTTTTGTACATGTAGGTGGTATTGTTTAGCACAATACAATTCTTTCTTTAGTGATGATATTCTGGAGTGAATAACTGGTTTTATTTATTTAGTTTTTCATTTAATAAGCCAAGTGAATTACCCTTTTTTGGTAACTCCAAAACCAGAAAGGTATGTAATACTTTGTTGACTGGGAATTCCACTTTGTCTTAAAAAGGGATAAATTTGAATCATTTGTAGGAAAATGGATGCACCTTGAGATCATAATGGTAAGTGAAATATTTCAAGCTTAAATATCACATGATTTCTCTTATATGATAAACCCAAAATATAAAAATAAAAAAGAGCAAAATAAAAGATAATATAAACAGGGAGATAGATCTTTTGCAAAAGGGAAGGGACCAAAATGTGCATAGAGGGGAGGGAAATGGATGGAGAAAGAATTAAAATATATTATGTACATGTGCCAACTCCCCACTATAAATGTAGTCATTATGTACTGCAAATATGTACTAATAAAAATAAAAATTAAATAATGACAACATATAATATATATACATATTATTCAGCCTTGAAAAAGAAGTAAATCCTTCTATTTGTGATTATATCAGTGAACCTAGAAAACATCATTCTAAATAAAATAAGTTAGAGAAATATAAATATTATAGCGATCTGATTTATATGTGGAATCTAAAAGAATCAAATTCACAGCAGCAAAGTGTGTAGGAACTAGGGGATGGGAGAAACTAGGAGATGTTGGTCAAAGGTACAACTGTTAGTTATGAATATGTTCTGGGGATCTAATGTGGAGGTAATGGGTATAATTAATTTGTAGTAAACATAATATATATGCATATACATCTCAAATTATCATTATATCTCTTAAATATAGTCAATCCTTGTCAGTTAAATATTTTAAAATTAAAAAAGGAAAAAGAAAATCCAGATGTATAAATAGCTGACCACACACACACAGAGTAATCCCAGGCTTACTCTAGAACTCAAGAACTCAGAGAGTTGTGCATGGTGGTACATGCCTGCAATCCCAGTTACTCTTAGGCAACAAAGTGAGACACAGTCTTGGGCAAGAATAACAGCATAATTCTAAGGGCACAAGGCAACATTGTAGGGATCTGGTGAAAATAATGTTTAGTGAAACAAAACTACATAGTGCTGGGGTTCTTGTTGGTGTTTTATAGCATATAGAGAGGAAAAAATTTGTAAATCACTAGTAATCTTCAACCATATAAAGACATAGCAAGAAAAATCTCATGCATCATGTAGGACATGGAAATATGCAATGATCTTGCCCTCAGAGTTGTTTATCTGTGTTATGGTTTAAACTTAAAATGTCCCTGAAAAGTCTCATGTGTTTAGGGGTGGTTTTTTAAAAGGTTGCTGGATCGTGGAGGTGCTATAATCATCAGTGGGTTAATCTATTGATGGGCTCACAGCTGAATGTGCTGTTGGGAGGCAGGGCCTGGTTGGAGGAGGGTCACTGGAACTGTGACCTGGAAGGGTGTATTCTTGTTCCTTGCTTATCCTTTTTCTCTCTGTTTCTTGGCTGCCGTGGGTTGAGCAGCATTCTCTGTCATACCCTCCTACTGTATGTTGTCTGCTTTGGCACTAGGTGACCATGGATTGAATCCCCCCTAATCATGAGCCAAATTAAATCTCTCTTCATCTCTGTAGGTATTAGGGGCTATTTTGTCTCAGTGATGAGAAAACTGACTAATATAATCTGTAATATAAAATAGAACCAACTTTGCATTGGGGTTAACATTAAAATGGAAGTTATAAATATATTTTACGTAAGACCTTTAAAAATAAAAAAATATACATCTAGAGTTATTTTGACGTAGTCTAAGGAAGAATTAAGTGCTAAGGAGAGATGCTAATCTTCTAGAACTGTTTCTATAGGAAATAGACTTCATGTCAGTTGCTTTTGTTAGGTTAGTTATGTTAATTACTCATTTGAGAGAAGATCCTTCTCTTTGTTGTTCTGTAATTAATCTAGCTCTTTTGAAAGAATCAGGATTGAATTATTCCTTTTAAGAGTAAATGAACCAAAGACTGCCACATTAAAATATTCATGTCTTTGATGATATTCTGTTTCTTATTTACCTAGTCAAGTGATTATTTATGCCATTTACATATCTGTTTCTGAAGATCTCAAAGTGTTTCACACATAATTTAAACATTCATTCTACAGATATTAAAAATCTTGAATTATAAAGCACTGTGCTATACCGAAGCTCAAACCAACCCAGACATATTTTATTTTATCTACCATAAATACAATTCTACTTTTTTTGATTGTACACTTATTTTTATTGTAAAGGAGAAAAGCAAAGATGGTGTTATATTTATTTTTCAGTTCTCTGATAAAGAAGGTTGGATATGTAATTCAAGGTTATTTTGAGATAGCAGCAGATCTTGACTTAATATTCATATTTCCTGACTTCCAATTTATTGCAGTAGGCATCCAACCATTTTCACTACTTCATAAACTGCAGATCTGTATAGGGCAACCCCCTCCCATAATTAAAGTCAGAAGAAAAAACTTAGGGATTTCTATGTAAAGAACCTAGCCCTTTATTTAAAAATGAACGATTAAAATGATGCATTATTACACATCTGTTCTTCTTAAATTTGATTTCCACTTTGGCTAGTTAATGGTCTTGGCAAGTAGGTGTCTTCTATTAAATTACTAAAGTAAAACGTTATAGAGTCATATTTTAAATTTTAATGTTTGCTGTTCTGTTTCCAACTGGTATCTCTGGATTTCAGTTTATTGTTGGCACTTAGACAAAAAGCTGTTGAATAAAGTATACACTAACTGTTTTTCATGTTCCAGAAAAGATTTATTAATTTTTACAAGATTGTTTGCTGTATGATAGTTTGCTTTGTGGGCAGCATATAGCTGATTTATAGTGGGAAATATTTATTGAAATAGTTAACGCTTTGTTATGGGTCATTTTAAAATTTAGAGTGCTGGTAGGAATTTCAAACATGGTAAAAAAAAAACTTCAGCATTTGCATCAGTGTGATGTCTTATTTTGACATACCTAAGACCATAATATTCTTAATAAAAATTGGTATTGAGGAGAAATAAAAGTACTAAAAGAGTTAACTCTGAAAATATCTTCTCTAACCTGTTTTGTAGATTTCCAAGAAAAATGCCCCAATGACCTAAAGACCTTCCACTGTGCCCCCGCCTCTTAAAAGTCCTGTCCCCCTTCTTATCACCACACCAAAGGCTAATCTTTCAATACATGAGCCCTTGGGGGGGGCAAATTCAAATAATAACACTCTCTTTACTATAATATCCTTGACCACAAATTTTGTAGTTAAAACATTTTCAGCTTTATTGAAGTACTGTATAACTGACAAAAATTATAAATTATACATATTCAAAATACACAATGTGATGTTTTGATATGCATATATGTTATAAAATGATTACCAAAAAATTAATACATCCATCTACTTGCACAGATATTTTAATTTTTGTGGTGAGAATATGTAAGATCTCATTAGAATAGGGACTGTATTGAGTCATTAAATTGCTTTGGTAGTAATATTATCTTCCTGTGAAAGACTGTAGGATACCTACTCACTTATTTGTGTCTTCTTCAGTTTCTTCCATCAGTGATTTCTAGTCTTCAGTGAACATATTTCTCACTTTCTTGATTAAGTTTATTCCTATTTTATTTTTCTTAATTATTATAAATAACATCATTTTTGCAATTTCTGTCTTAGATAGTTCATGGATAGGGTATAGTAATGCTCCTAATTTTGCATGTTGACTTTATATCCTACCACTTTACTGAATTCATTTATTAGTTGTCTTTTTGGTAATATCTTTATGATTTTCTATATATTAAATCACATCATCTCTAAAGAAAAACAATTTGATTTCTTTCTTTTTTATTTTAATTTTTCTCTCCTAATTGCTTGCTCTGGTTAGGACTTCTGGTACTATGTTGAAGAGGAGTGACAAGAATCTCCTAGCTCTCAGGGGAAAAGCTTTCAGCTTTTTACCACTGAACAAAATTTTAGTTGTGGGCTTGTGATATATGGCCTCTATCATGTTGAAATACATTCCTTCTATGCTTAATTTGTTGAGAATTCTTTTTTATCATGAAAGGAGGTTGAATTTTATAAGATGCTTTTTCTACCTCTATTAGGTTCATGAGCTTTGTTCTTTATTCCGTTAAAATAGTGTTTCACATTTTTTGATTTGTATCTGTTGAACTATTTTATCATCCCAGGAAAAAATCCCTCTTGATCATGGTAAATGATCCTTTTAATGTGATGTGCTGTTGAATTCATTTTGCTGTGTTTTGTTGAAGAATATTGCAAATATGGTTATCAAAGATATTGGTTTATATTTTTCTTTTCTTATAGTGTCCCTGTCTGGCTTTGGTAACGGTGTAATATCAGTCTTGGAAAATGAGTTTGGAAGTAGTCTCTCCTCTTCAAATCTTTTGAAAAGTGTCAGAAGGATTTGTTTTATTTCTTTAAGTGTTTTTATAGAATTTAGTGAAACCATTAATTATTTTAGAATTCAGGTATTAGGCTTTTCTTTGATGGGAGACTTATTACTGATTCAATTTGTTTACTCATTATTGTTCTGTTCAGATTTTCTGTTTTTTCATATTCAATCTATATAGGTTACATCTATTTAAGAATTTATCCACTTCTAGATAATCCAATTTATGGCATGTAACTGCTGACAGTAGTTTCTTATGATCCCTTGCATTTCTGTGATGTCAGTTTTATTGTTGCTTTTATTTCTCATTTTATTTAGTTGAGCCACTTTTTTAGCCTAGCTAACAGTTTTTCATCTTTCAATTATAGCTTATTTTGAAGCTTCTTTTTCATGTGAAAGAACAGCCTTCTGCACATATCATGTTTTTGTAGATCATGTATTTTGGCAGTCGTAGAAATTTTCCTTTGTATATCACTTTGCCATAAACAAAAGAAAATAGATTGAATGTAAGAATAGCTGAGTCTAAGATTTAGGGATCTGAAGAAGAAGAATGTAGTACTTTAGCTCTGGAGTGTCCATTGTGACTTAGCCAAAGTGATCATGGAACCATCTGGTATTGACTCAGCAATATTTGTTCCAAAAAATCAAGCTTAGTGACATATTTGCTACACAACTGATAAAAATTATAATCTTAAATGTATTCATGTTACTTTGGGTACCCAGGCTGAGAATCGCTACCTGCATACATAATCAGAAAACGTCACAATGATTGTTACAGTGTCCTTGTCAGGTCAAAATATTACTGCTACTGTTACAGCTTTCTGTGTTGATGGTAGTGCTGGGAGAGTAGCTTGAGTGCTATTGGCCAAAATTCAAAGGAAGTGTTACAGCACTTAACTGAGGAAAACAGTTCAGACAGCAATTCTTAAAACATGCACACACCAATTATACAGCCTTTTGTACATGTTAAGTTCTTTGTTTGTTACAGAATGATTGCCTGAAGACTAATGTAATATGTAATGAGAAGTTCTGGTTGTTCCTCTATTTTTTATTTTTTTCCACAAAGTTTATTGTTACATTTAAAGCAAACAATACAGTTCCTTTTATCATTGGGATCTTGTACCTTTACACGATGTATCTTGGTTCTTGTTTTTTTCCCCATACCCCTGCTCTGTCACATTCATTTTTTGTTCTTTAAATTATCATATTTGGACAGTTTCATGTTTGCTGTTTAGGGAGAAACTAATCAGCTTTTGTATTGTATTTTGTGCTCCAAATGTGACAGCAGTAGAGATGCTTATGATGAAATCCATCTAAGTGAGAGGAATGGCCCCAGAAGATGGAGCAGCACTGCTGCTTTGTCATACATTTCATTCAGTGATCTTGAAGGTTATGTATGGTTTTATTTCCATACACTCTGGCTGCAAATGACCAAAAATATAAATTAATCTAATTAATATCTTTCAGAGTGAATACTACATGTTAGATCAGATATTTCAGAATTTTTATATGTAACTAGCTTTTCTTTTTCTCCGACCAACTGACACATATTCATTAACCAAATACTCTGTATTTATCTTACATTTTTAGTATTCTGTATGGGATTTTAGCAAGATACCACAATGTCAACCTGTAATATACATTACATCCCTCTTTTTAAACTGTATTTTTATGAACCTAAATTTTAAATCATTTTTTAATGATTGGTGAAAAGTGTTAATACATGCATGCCAATATTCTCAGTATATAAACGCTGCTCATATTATTATAGCATCTGGTAGCATCATAGTTCAGTATTTATCATCTACTCCATTATAAAACCTTTGTTCCAAAAAAGCTGCATGAGCCTATTAGATATATACACAATTAAGTAGGTAATGATCTGTGGCTGTATTCATATAGCAACAGCTGACCTGTGGCTGATTTTCCAAGTGTGGTGCTGATTGTTGATAGAAAGTATTCAAATTATGGGGTTAAACTGTTTAGATTTCTTTGAGGGTTTTCTTTTGATGCTTTGAAGTTTAAGTTAGAATTTTGTTTTAATTTTACTATTTGTTTCATGAAAAAATTGTAATATAGTATTCCTCTTATCTGAGGTTTCACTTTTAAGGCTTTGTTACCTATGGTCAACTGTTGGCTGGAAAGGTTAAATGGAAAATTCCAGAAATAAATAATTCATAGGTTTTAAATTGCATGACATTATGAATAGCATGAAGAAATCTCGCACTGTCCTGCTTTGTTCTGCCCAGGCTTTGAATCATTCCTTTGTCCAGCATATCCATGTTGTATACTCTACCAGCCTGCTAATCACTTCATAGCTGTCTAGATTATCAGATTGATTGCTGCAGCATCTGAGTGCTTATGTTTAACCCCTATTTTATTCAGTAATAGCCTTGATACATAAGAGTGGTAATAGTGGCAATTTGAATATGCTAGAGAAGTTTTAATGTGCTTCTTTCAAGTAAAAATTTCCCTAGTTAAGGAAAGAAAAAAAGAAATCATATGGTGAATTTTTTAAGGCCTACAGGAGGAATAAGTCTTCTGCAAAATTGTGAAGATGGAAAAAAAATTTGTGCTAGTTTTATTGTTGTACCTCACACTATAAAAGTTATGGCCACCATGCATAAGTGCTTAGTTAAGATGGAAAAGGCATTAAATTATAGAATTTGGTTGTATCTGTACTTTCAAGCATCCAGTGGCTTCCTCCGAATAAGGGGGAGCTACTGTACTTCCTCCTAATTTAGTTATTGATGTTTATTTCTGTTGTGATAAATTCTCCATCCAAACATTGGAAGTTATTGAAGCTTTTGTTGGTATTTCATTGGTGCAGAATGAAGTTGTCCACCATTTGTGTCATTGTTGATAACCACATATTTACGAAAAATAATTAATATGTCTAAATTTATATTTGTAAAATCCAAGGTATTTTAATTTCAGTCATTTCCCCCAACTTTAATGGGAGAGTCATTGAGAATAGTTACAATGCTTGTAATGGTTTTGGTGGCAATTATATGTTAATTTAGAGAAATTAAATGTGGGAGATAGTTTGGTAAATATAGCATTGAAGTCTTTCTCAGCTTTTGAGGTCAAATGGAAGGTTCCTACTTTAGGATAGAGGCGCAGTTTCTTTTTTTTTTCTTTTTATTGAGTTTAGGCACAGTTTCTTAAATTGGGTCATAGCATTAAGTTCAGGAGTATGATATAATATGTGAATGAAGAGAATTTTTGGTAAGTGGGAGTATGCATTTAAGAAAAATTGAATGGGAAATTTTACCTTTCCCTTTACCCACTTTAATGAAAATATGCATTTATGTTGTATGTAAAACATACATCAAGCTCTTAGAGTAGACTGAAAAAGTTATTGACGACACTGAAGAGCATGGGTAATTGTATTTTTAGAATAAATTGATGACATGGGTAATATTTTTGTAGTGAAATGTGGCATTAAAACATTTATTTTGAAAATCATTAAATTGAAGAATAAGCACAGTCAAAACAATTTAAAAGTGGTTAAGATATCTATACAGCATAAGAAGATGAAGTGCACGTAGCCTACAACTTCTCTGAAAATAATAAAGACATCCCAGAGGAATTATAAATACCGTAAATATTTTACAGCTTATGATTATTAATGAAAACTATAATCAGCATTGTTGTTTGCTACATCTCTTTGTGAACTTACTCCAAAATTTATGAGATTAAGACATTGCAAAGGATTCATTTTATTATATCATTTTATAGCAATTAAATTTTTTCTTCACAAAGAAGAACCATACTTTCAACACCGTAACTCATTTTGTAGCTAGTCATCTATATGACTATTTTCCTTAATCATATTCTAAAAGTTGACTCTTAACAAAAGTTTTTTGGACCAGAGTGAAAGTTGAAAAAGAAATTAAAAACTACTCTGCAATAATTTGAGATGTTTAGATTTTTAAAAAAAACAAATGCATTAAAATGAAATAGTATATTAATTTAGAAAAATAACTTAGAACTTGGCTTCAGTAAAGAAAGAAAGTACTTTATTATTTTTAAACCTATCTCCTTCTTAAACACTAATATAGCCATATATTCACAAATAAAATTCCCTCTAGTGTGTGAGGCTGGTCTGCTGAAAATAAAAAGTTACATATGAGTCTGTCACACAGCAAGATAAAAGCTGTGTTCTTTATATAAAGAAACAATTTTCTACTAGAAGAGGTTGTAAAAAATGATAGAATTATAAAGAAAGTTTATGGAAAGAAAACTATTTCCCGCTTATGTAGGGTATTCTGATGTAAGAAACATACGATGAAACATTTCGCGTTAGAAAAGAGAAAAGCAGGTGATGATTATTCACATAACAGCAGAGGAACATCTAGTGCACATGAATATTCACATATAGAATATCGACAGAGAAATTGAGATGTTAGACTTGTTTACTGGACATTCTTTAGTAGTAAAGATAACCTATCTCTGAGGCTGAGGGAGTGCCTACTATTCGGGATAGTTTTTTAAATTATTTAATTCTTACAATGATCATGTGATGAGCATGTTACAGAGTCTGAGACCTGAGCCATTAATTGGATGGGTTAAAGCAAATTTTATTTTGTTAGACCCTGCTCCCTCTATCATTTCCCAATTTCTTCTAATAGGCACCAAAACAGAACTCCTAATACTCAATGTACAGGCAGTGGCAATGTTTAACATAGAAATGAATGAGCACAATGTTATTATAAGGGCAAAGGAGTCATGGATAGGGTGTAGACGATACGGGTGGCTGCTGAAAGATTACTGAGATGCAAGACTGGTATGATAAAGTTAGATTTCTGGGTAACGTGAAATCAGAACTACTTTCCTAGGATCAAAATGAAAGGTTGTGTGGTGGAATTTTACTTTGATACATTAATCATGTTCTTTAAAAAAGTTTTTTGTTTTTTCTCCCACACTGGGCCACCTACACTAGAAGAAAGCTTAAAGTCAGGTAGAGGTAATACAAAAGGCAAATTCATCAGATCTTGCAAGGAGAGACAATTAGGCATAACCAGGTTGCATTCCTCCCCTCTTCTTGCCACTCCAGGAAACACACTCCAAGCTGGAGAAAAGGAGGAGAGTTGGATGGGATCAGAAAAAGCTTAGACATGGTTTTTGTATTGTTCTCACACTACTGTGTACTGAGTTTTCCTTGGGAACAATGTAGTTTAAAAAAAATTAGCTGAGAATAGGAGTCTGGGAGCTTGATCATATAGAGAAGAAAAGGGAAAGCAGATGCAAGGGGTTGTATGAAGGTGTGGCTGACCTCAGGAGAGATCACCAGTACCACAAGGTGTAGTGGCAGTGAAGAGAATCACAGCTTGGTCAGTTGCCTTTGGAGTGAGAGCTTTCCAGTGCTGAAGACTAGATGGGAGAAGTTGCAATTGGAGCAGGAGGTCAGTAAAGCATCAAGAGAAATCCAGATATGTGTGTATATGGCTGTCTTCTGACTGCCCTGTGTTGGCAGCGGCACAAACCCTCCTCTGACTTAGGTTTCTCCTTAGGGAATAGGTATCAGGAGAAAAATCCGAAAGAGAGATTTAAACCTTAATGTGATTGAGTTATAAATCTAAAAAGAAATCACTGATTTGGGGTGAGTTTACTTTAAAAGGATTAAAGTTTTGTACTGAGCAAAAATGAGGCTTAGAGTAAAACAAAATAAATTTATTATAGAAAAAAACTTATGTTTTTGCACTTTTGTGTTTTTGATAATGGGATTCTATCTCCTATGAAGTTCTCAAATCCTGGCCTGAATAAATAAACGTGGTGGTCTTTGGAATTATAGCAGAAATGTATATGGGGTGACCATGTGTTGAGGGAAGGGGTATGGCACTTGAGGCTTTATTTACTTTGATTTTTATATTTTCCTTATGCCATAACCAACTGGGAGAGGAAGTGTCACTTTTGTTAGGGTTGCTATAGGGTGTCCAGTTGAAATTTTAATTTCAGATCAGTGAATAATTTTCTAATAAGGATTCAGTAAAAAATACATCTTGAATATTGCATTTGACATATTTATATTAAAATAAGCCCATAATTTGTTGGAAATTAAATTTAAGGGGGAATAAAAGAAAAAATATGAGAAAATGATAAAATGGAAATAAAGTGTTTGTAAATGGGGAGGGGAGGAGGGGGTGAAGGGAGGGCAGGGACAAGGGGAAAAATGAGAACCAAGACCTGTCATGTAAAGGTACAGGATCCCAATGATGAGTATAACTGTACTGTATACCTAAAATGTTCCAATAAACTAAATAAAAAGAAAAAAATTTAAGGGGGAATGATTGATTTTTGTTTGCTGTACCTGGCAAACTAGTTCTGTGGTGCACTGAGCCAGTGAAGGAATGAATACAACTGGCTGGCACTTTAGTCTATTAGCCTATGAAATTTGACAACTGTTAGGTGCTGTGAAACGGGTGTTAATATTATATTTCATAGAAAAAGCAATTCTTAGTTCATCTTAATGGGTTAGGTTGGCACTCTGAAACAACTAAATAAGGCCAGTGAAAATGGAAAAGATTAATCTATAGAAAAAATTACAAGAAAGTAACTTATTTAGTAACTAGTCCTAAAACACACAAAAGTATGTGACAAATTGAATTTTTCTGGATAGAAATAATCTCCATCATATAAATTCAATTTTAAAAGAACTTTTCAGGAGCATATTTATTTTACAAAGAAAGTTACTCTTAAAAGCTGGCTCTTTTCTATAAAATCCTTTTCCATAATGGTCAAACCTATAAAAGGAACTTTACCAATTTTTCCCAGGAAGCCTTTGAAGTTAGTTGAAATATGTTAAACAAATCATGAGATGTTATGTCTTTTAACTTGCATTTTATTAAAAGCATGTTCCTGAAAATAAACCAGTGGGAATTTAGCCAAAGTAATGCAGTAACACAGCAATGTCATTTAGAAAAATGTACTGAGTTAAGCAGTTTTAATTATTAACTTTTCAGTAATAAAGCAACAAAAACCCCTCACTTCTCTATTTTAGTGTAATATAGATTGACTATTGAAATATTTAACTTTGGTAACTGTTTTGAAATTTCATTGTCAAGTTTTTCCTTATACTAAGTTTTTTGTTGTTTCCCAGAATAATTCTGTACTCCTATTTCCTTCTGTCCTCTGAGGACTTTGATCTATGGAGATTTTTTTTTTTTTTCGGTACCGAGGATCGAATTCAGGCAAGGTACCACTGAGTTAAATCCCCAGTCCTCTATCAAGAATTCTTACTTTCTGTTTGCTTTCAACTTTTAATTTTTTCTACTTATTTTTCTTTTTTTTGTCCTTATTGAGTTTATTGGTACATTTTAGGTATGCACTACAGTTACATTCATCATTGGGATCTTGTACCTTTACATGACAGGTCTTGCTTCTCATTTTTTCCCCATACCCCTTCCCTCCCTTCTTTAGCATATTTATCTGTTAAAGTTGGTTACAAAAAAAAAAAGAAAAGAAAAGACAGGTGACAACCAGCACCATGGCAAAGACAAACTTCATTCAAAGCAATATCCTCTCCAGTAGCACTCTCCTAGCTTTATTCTTTTCCCCATAGATCAGTTTCTGGAGCTAACCTGCTTACTACCTACACTGATTCTCAGACAGAAATGGAAGAGTTAAATATTTCTTGTAGCATATTGTCATTATTAGCAGGTGTTCTGTTTCCATTAAGAAAACTCTATATCGGTACACAAAATATTAAAAAATTTCCAAAATTGACCATGAAAGTAAATGAAAACAAATGTAAATATGTAGTTTCTCAAATATATGTTTAACATGTAAAATAAAGAAATATTTTTTTGCCAGGTCAAACACCTTTCCCCACTTCCTGCCCTCTTCCTCTCCCATTCCTCCTCCCTCTGCCTCCTACCTCTCCTTCTTTTACTCCTTTTTGCCTCTCTTCCTTTTCCTTCTCCCCCATCCTACTCTCTCTGTATTTTAGGTAGTGAGTCCAGGGCTTTGCAAATGCTAGGCAAGCACTGTACCATAGTTAAGGTTTAGATCTAAAACGTACTCCCAAACTGTGTGTGTGTGTGTGTGTGTGTGTGTGTGTGTGTAGTGACTGGATCATGGAGGAGGTGGATTGCTGGGAGTGTCGTGGCATGAGTAGCTTTCCTGCACTGTGCTCCGCTATCATGCTCTTTCTCTTTCTGCTTTGTAACTGGCTGACTGCAAACTAAAAACCTCTAAAAACCATGAGCTGAAATAAACCTTTCCTTTAAATTGTGGGTGTCAGGTGTATTATCACAGTGATAAAGTAACTAAGACAACCACTGAACTATAGCCCCAGCAAATCAAATTCTGAATATAAAAGCTATGCTATAAACATATTCTTTTTGTGGGTTTTTTTTCCTCATGAGCTGGGCTAGGTAAACATAGGATAGTAATGAAATGTGACCTGAAAGGCCCTTCTCTTTCTGGGAAAACTACCTTCTAAAAGCACAGACATTTTTATTGATTCAAGATTTAAAAAATGCAGTCAGATTTAGGGCAATCTGTTTTTAACATTTTCATTTATCTTATTAATGTGAAACATTTGAACAGTATTTGAATTCTTAATTGTAGGAGAGAGGAGATTGCCATGGTAACTTTTTCTCCATGACTCTTAAATTTCACTTCAATGTGGGCCATCCGTGTTTCCAATCAGGACCAGCTCAGTAGCATTGTCAGTGAATTTGTAAAGGGGATGGTTTTATTAGTAGAGTTGGGAATATGCTAGGACCAGTTTTATTAATTACTTGGGAGGTTTCAGTTATGTGTTTGCTGTTTTCTCCTTAGTACTTGCTGGTCCCTCTTTTTGAAATACCTTTCATCAGAGGTTCAGAGGATGATTTCTTTTTATCACTCAGGTTTCAGTGTAAATATTGTTTTCTGTAAGAGGACTTCTCTGATTTGTCTAGTAGAATCCCATCTCTATATCTTCATACCAGTTTCACTATATAAAATTATCCTATATATCTGATTTTTAAAGTTGTTTATTGGTTGATTTTCCTCATTAGAATGTAAGCATCTTGTCACTCCTGATATTGAATAATATAAAAGGTCAAGGATTCCACCAAGTAAGAAATCAGACATTTCTAAGGAAAATCAAACATATGTAATTACTTTTCATTTGTCAGTATTCTGGGTTCTGCCCGTCAGCTGCCTGAACACTGTTTTAAGCACTGATTTTTCAGACCTTTTAGCTCAGCGTTAGTGAAGAATTTAACATTCTCACATGTAAGTTGTAAATCTTAATTTTTGGTCTTTTTTGTAAATCTTAATTTTCTCCTTTTCTGAACCAAAATTTCTTCCTATTTGCCTTAGAGGAAGTTTCTCAGTTTCTCAGAGCTAATGTTAGGGTAAGTGTTATTGTTACTTAGAACATCACTGCTCTTCCTTTTCCTTCCACATCATTTTTTTTTCTTTCTTTTCCTTTTTGTTTTCTAAAATACCTTCTGCAAACCATAGAGTGATCGCATATACAACCATGAACTGAATAAATGTCACTGATCTGATGATTAGATAATTCCTATACCTGGAATTCTACCTAGATTTTAGTTATTTAATGGTCTTGTCTCAGTATATCTACAGTGTGTGTGTGTGTGTGTGTGTGTGTGTGTGTATACATGTATATATTATGTATATATGTATATTTTCTGCATTTTGTTCACTTATATACCTTCTTTGTACTTGTGCTCCTTAGTGAATACCTGCTGATTTTCTTGCTTTCAAATTCATGACTTTTTAATTTTGACCTATATAAGGATAATGCAGATTTGAGTGCATCCTCACATAGAATCCTTCAATTACTTTGGAATGAAATTCAAATTTTATAAGGCACTTAAGACCCTTTATTTCCCAAGAGCCTTGTTTTTAGCTATATCAGAATTTTTTATTCTTTGACTACATCATGCTTCTTCTGGCTTCATGCCTTTGCATATACTGTTATAAAATTTTAATTTTTATTAGTACATGTTTGTAGCACATAAATATTATATTCTCTGTGGGGGGTTGATGCATATACATAACATATCTTAATTCTTTATTCATCTTTTTCTCCTCCCCTCCCATACTTTTGCATGAGTATTTCTTACTAGAATTTTCTGTGCCACTTCTTGTACTTCAGTTACACATGTGACTGCCCCTAATTTGGGGTAGATGTCACTTTATGGTGCTTTGAAATCATTCCCTGCATACCTTTTTCTCATCACTCATCGTTACTGTGCTCCATTTATCTGCCTCCACTGTGTTGGACTTTTTGAAACCATAAAGATTAGTTTTTATTTATTGCTGAACATCTAGAACAGTGCCAGGGGCAAAGTTGGCTTTTAGTGTTTTAATGAATGGTTGTTAAATGAACAAGTAATAGCATAGTTCTGTGTGTATATTTTTCGATATATGTTTTTTTGATAGGAAATCTTCATTATCTTTTGAGGCTATTTGATAAAATTTGCATACTATTGTGTACTATTTTATTTTGCTTCACTTTTTTATGGTACTGTCACCAATTTGATTTGTAGTGTTTTCTTGTTATATTAGTACTTTTTGTACTTGTAGATTATATAAGCCTCTACATTTCTGTGATGACTTCGGGTAGTTTACATGATTCTTAGGGCTTTTCTGTGAAGGTTGCAATGTATAGTTTATTCCCTGGTGGTTTTCTTCAGAAGTTATGGGGAAAAGATTGTGAAGTCTTCATTTAAAATTTTTTGTCTTTCAGAATCTTGAATATTCTCATTCCTTCTTATAACAATGCATAGTTTCTAGATTATGCAATTTCTTTCTCCTCTACTCCTCTCTAAAACCTTCCCAAGATCAAATCACTTCTTACAATCCTCACATGCACTAGTTCCTTCCTTTCTTCAGCTCTGACTGATCAGGACATCTTTCCCTTTCTAATGAGAGTGGAATTTCTCTTTTTAGGTGTGATTTTTAGATTAATTATAACTCTCACAGCTAGGTTATCTTTTCTGTTCTCACTGTAGTGTTTTCCTCTCCACTGTTCTTTCTCTCTAGGTAAGCTTGCACTAGGAGGATGAGAGTATGTAAGCTAGGAGTTGGATCAATTTTCTATTTACACATAAGTGAAAATTTAAGTTGTTCATTTTTTAGTTATGCCAAGGACATAGGTTTTATTTATTCTTGTTTTGTATTTTTTGGAATATGTTTTGGGAGATTCATACTTTGCCATTACTATGACTTTCCAGAATTAGACTCTAAATGTTTAAAGGGATTGAAAAACAATGTTCCCATTTATCACTTGGTAAAATAATTTTTTTTCTTCTTTGAAAAAATAATTCAGGTTGTCTTTAAGTGTTGTGATATTTCTGTTTGGCCATCTAAATTGTCTAATAGCATCAATTTAAAAAACAAGATGTGATTTATCACCAGTTTCATCCTTAGAAAAAAACAAATTAGGACACAGGCGACAGAAAACAAATTAGAGCTTTCAGGATTTATAACCAGTAGAAAAATACATCTGATTAAAATTACATCAAGACTGGTACTTTTTAGTACAGTACCTAGAGTCTACAATTTATGATATATTTCAAATTAACTAGAAAAGGTCTGAAGTTTCTAGTACATAAAAATGATAAATGTGTGGACATTCTAGTCTTCCTGATTTAATCATTACATAATATATGTACAATAAAAGACAAATACAGTACAACAAATAAACCAATACAAAGACAAATACAATACAAATACAAATAATCCATTTTAACAAATGAGCAAAAGATCTTAACAGAAAACTCACTAAAGATGACACATAGGCAGAAAATAAGCATATAAAAAGATGCTCAACATCATATGTCATTAGTGAATTGCAATTTAAAACAAAGCCAAACAATAATGAGACACTACACACCTATATAAGTGGCTAAACACACACACACACACACACACACACACACACATCACAAAATAACCATGTCAAAGGCTTGAGATGACACAGAGCAACAGACTCTCTCATTCATTGCTGGTGGGAATGCCCAATGGGATAATCAGCTTAGAAGAGTCTGGCAGTTTCTTACAAAATTTATCATACAACCCAGCAATAAAATTCTTTAGTGTTTATCCAAAGAACTTGAAAGCCTATGTATACAGGAAAACCACCACAAAAATGTTTATAGCAACTTCATTATCACTAACAGTTCAGCTGCAGGGAGCCAAGATATCCTTCAGTTGGTGAATGAGTAAGCTGTGGTATAGCCACATTATGAAATATTGTTCAGCCATAAAAACAAATGGACTATCAAACCCTGAAAAGATATGGGGGATACTTAAATGGTGAATGATTGTTACTTAGTGAAGAAAACCAATTCAGAAGGACTATATACTGCAAGACTCCAACTATATGATGTTTTGGAAAAGGCAAGACTGTAAGAGACTGTGCAAAGATTAGTGGTTGGCAGAGAGGGCTTGAGAGATGAATGTGTGAAGTGCAGGGGATTTTAGTGTGATAAAACTGTCCTATACGTGGTTATAGTTGTGGAGACATAACATTGCATTTATCAAGACCTGTAGAGATGTATGATACAAAGAATGAATCAGTGTACACTAATGTAATACATCAATGTTGAATACTGAATTCTAACAATTGTATCACATTAATGTAACATGTTAATGAGAGAAACAGTGTTTATGGGAACTTTGTGCTAACTACTTTGTTTTTCTGCACATAGAAAACTATTTGAAAAATAAAGTGTATTAATTAAAAAAAGATTGATGCTTTATCCTAATGACATTTGTGTTGAATTTTCTCTTCAGAAAGAGTAGCTAAGTCCTACATGCAGTAATGATAACTAAGCACTTTTAAAACAATTTGGTACTTTATTTTCATAGTATTGATTTTCTTCACATACTTATCTAAGCCCCTCAGAGTTTCTGGTGGGCCACGGTGTTCTTTCTTGGCCTCTTTCCATGTTTAAATGTTTGGTTCCCGTCAGAAGCACAATATAAGCTTTTAATAAGTAGATGCCCAAATCAAAATGGCAAGTTGCAACTTAGGTTGAGAAGTAATGATTCATTTTCTCAACCAGAATGATTAATTTGTTTAGGTGCGTGATGGTTTCATAGGTGGCCTGGGTGAGGAATGGGAAAGATCATTCATTACTAATCAGCATTGAGCATTATAAAAATGTACTTATAGGCCGGGGATTTAGCTCAGTGGTTCCACCGCCTGCCTTGCAAGCGCAAGGACCCGAGTTCGATCCCTGGTACCAAAAAAAACACAAAAATTAAAGAAATAAAAATGTACTTATAGCAATTAAGTTAAAATGTATTTCATTTTGATTTGGGTAATTTACTACAAGTGAGAGTTAAATGTTAGGTGTATAATTCCCAGAGAAATCTGTAAAAGATAATGCAAACAAGAATATAGATAATTATTCTGCAAAGAATGTAGGTTGGTTTATTGTCTGTGTGGTACTTGTAATGATACACGTTAGAGAAAAATAATTGAGTACGATAAGGTTCAAGGTACCTCTGGGGTATGAAAACATGCCTGTTTGACACTTGTGTTTCTGAATCTTAGAGAGCATTTGTTTTTTTCAATGCCTTCATTTCTTTGAAAAGTTAATATTCCCATATATTTTATAAATACCATCCTTGTGCAGAGGTATTATTTTATCAGGCTTTTACCCATTTCTTTACCATTTTTTCCTTTCTTTCCTTCCAGCACACTCTCCATAAATTGACACTATCTTTTATTGCTCAAAAACCTCTAACTCAGAAATCTGATGGAGATCTGCATTCCTGATTTCCCAGTTTCCACTTCTCTCACAACATATATGCGGGGACCCTTATTAAATTGTTATTCTGAGGTTAAAAAATAAATAAATAAGGAATAAGAATTAAACAAAACCTGTTACTCTGAGCAAGAGCTCCCCTTCCTTCTACCCCCAGCTTGGGCTTTCCTAAAGATATCCTCACATCTGTCCTCTGAGGTTGGAGCTTCCTTATCCACTATTTCTAATAGTACTTCATGCCTTCCCACTAGACCTAGTATAATACGGAGAGAATGGGGACAGCCAGGAATGAGGCTGGAGGTTCCATTGTCTGGGTCAAGTGTGTGAGACTGCTAGCAACAGGTTGCTGTGGGACTCAGGGCTCTGCTTCTTTTGTAGGAATGAGATTGCTTGCTGGACTCTCATTTTGTGTATGGCTTGTTACATTAGTTGTAGCTGTGTTTCTAGGATCTGCTTTGCAAATTGAACCCTTCAGAGTAACCCCTCTTTTCTGCCCTGGGGAAATACTTAGGATATGAGGTAGCTTATTTTTTTTTTCAGCTTTAATTGAGTTTATTGGTACATTTTAGGGATACAGTACAGTTACATTCATTGTTGGGATCTTGTACCTTTACATGAGATAGCTTATTTTTTAAATTATAAATACAAATGGGTCATTGTCCCTGAAAGTAGTTCTTGGTTGCCCTGGATGATTTTATATTGCTTCTCTCCTCAACACCATCTGTGGTGGAGGGAGCTACCTTTAAATTACAGTGACTGCTTGATTTGAATGAGTTGGCCAGAAGTTGAGAGCAGACACCATACATACCATGGGTTTTGCTTCAGAGGCCAGCTTCTTTTCAGTTAGCGAGAGCTTAAGCAGTGCACAGGATGATTAAGAGCTTTTGCAGCCAAGGGAGGAAACTTTTTTGCCTTTTCATTACTAATTCATAACCCCCTCCCCACACACTTCTTGTGGGTCTCAATGCCATTGCACCTTCTAGGCTCTCACAGTGTGGAGACATTGAACCACCACTCTTGCTTTTTTGTATATTCCTAACTTGGCATCTTTGCTTGATCTCTGACTTTTGCCTTAACTTTAGCACTTAATGTTTGTATATACATTCAATTTCTACTGCCCTTTCTTACTTGATAGGTCCCCAAATTTAACTTCTACAAACCCCAATTTTCTTACTTGTAGTAAAAGGAAAATAATAATAATACTATAAAACTAGTTAAAGGATTAAATTACTAAATAATAAGTAAAATGATTGAAGCACTGAGATAAATTACTAAATAATTGCTACCTATACCCAAGCATATAACTCTGGAAAGCTCTGTTATCCAAGTATAAATATGCTTGGGTACAGGCAGCAATTATTTAATTTTATAGAGGAAGGAGGGAAGATCAGAATCCAGATAAGCATTCTGTTTATCAGGTATGAGGTGAAAAGTACAAAAAAGCATTGAATATGAAGGCAAACTTTATCGAGAAAGCCTGGCTAAGGGAGAACCTTGTTTTTAGGACATAAGTATTTCCACAAATGGAACAAGCTGATAAGTTTGGAGAAGACTGCTTCTGCTAACTAATCTAATTGCATCCTTGTCACAAAAATCAACACTTTTGACTTCACAGTTCAATTTTTTACAAGTGAATTGCTTCTGAAAATTCTCTTAAGTTTGAGGGACTTTCTAGCAGCTTTATTCCATAATAGGATTCTAACCAAGAATTTATTAACAATGAAAGGTATGGCATTATTGATTTTCCTGCAGGGGAAGCTGCTAGCCTCATTGAAACAAAAGAAAACCAACAAAGAAATATTTCCTATTGGGAATCACAGTTGGCTTTCAAAGGAAGAGACCTCTAGTTGCTTTATTTGAAAGAAAGCTTTTCTGAGTAGATTTGATCAAAGCTGGAACCTTTTATGTTTCTTGTGGGTTTGGGCATGTCTGCCTTTAGCATTTGCCTCTGACTGCTACAGTGAAACGCTACAGTGAAGCCACATGTCCCTATCCCAAGGGGAAATGAACACCTGTTACTGAGAGAAAATAATAAGCCAAGGTTGAGGAAATGATCCTAGAATTATTTCTGTCAATGTCAGGTCTAACTTTTGCAATGCCACTGTCTGACTCAGGCACTGATGTTCTTGATGTTCACAGGTACCAGAGAATTTTGATTTAATAGGTTAAGTTCCCATTTAAAAATCTTAACTTCAGGTAGAATTCATGGAATTCATATAGCAAATGTGCTGTTATTTCCGGATGGTTAGTAAAACATGGGCAAGATACCGGTTTTAGATTTAATGAATACAGTCTATTGACATCATCCTAGCCTGGGCCCTCCTCATCTCTGCACCTGTCTTCTGTTTTTAAAAATTTTGCTCCAGTATATTTGTCAGCTCTATCCCTATACAGCTGCTACGCTAAGTTACCTAACACTGAATTTTCTGTCATGTTTTCCTTCCTGCTAAAGAAACTAGTGATTTCTCATCTCCAGTCAGATAAAATTCAGACTCTTTCTTCAAGTTAAAAATCCCAGTACAAGCTAAACTCCCTTTATCCATTGCTTTTATTTGCATTTATTGAAGTTTTCCATACAATAACTCATAAACATGAATAATAAACCATCAAAGTCTTTGAGATTAAGGATTTTAGGTACGTTGTGAGTCTAGTGTTGGACATTAAAGTTTTTTGTTGTATTTGACAAAAATCTTAAAAATTACATACATCTTTCCATATCCCTATTTTCTTATTTAAAATTATTTATATTTATCAAAATACTACAGGGATATAATCTTATTCTATTTTAAGCCTACAAACTTTCCTACCTTTGCTCCCTTCAGCCCCTCCACACCTCCCTATTTATAAAAGCGTTTTTCCATTTTTTCCTTCTTTTCTCATTTTTCTCCTCCCATCTAGTTCCCCTTCCCCTTTGAAGATTTTCTTCTATTTCACAATATTTAGTATACATTTTGGTCCCCATTTACGCTTTCAGTTTCTCACACCAGAGAAACAATTCTATATTTATACGTGTCCTATTTATTTCAATTGAGTATTGCTTTAAGGTATATCCATTTAGCTAAAAAAATCTCTAGTTTATCTTTATTTATGGCTGCATAGTACTCCGTTTTGTATATTAAAAAAACACATCTTCTTTATCCAGTCTCCAGTTGATAGGCAATTGGGCTGTTTCCAAGTTTTAGCTATTATAAACTGTGCTGCTATGAACATGAATGCACATATATTGCTGTGATATGTTTATTTTGCTTCTTTTGGAAAGATATTCAGTAGGGAAATAGCTGGGTCAAATGGAGCCTCTAATCCTAGTTCTTTGAGTTATCTCCATACTGATTTTCATAGTGATTGTACCAGTCTGCATTCCCACCAACAGTGGAACAGTGTTCCTTTTTCCGCACAACCCCACCAGCATTTGTTACTGGTGATTTCTTGATAGCAGCCATTTTTTTTGGAGTGAGGTGGAATATCATCTTCTTTTTTTTTTTTTTTCTACATTATGAGTTTATTGGTACATTTACGGATACAGTACAGTTACATTCATTGTTGGGATCATGTACCTTTACATGGCAAGTCTTGATTCTCATTTTTTTCCCCTTACCTCTGTCCTCCCTTCACCCCCTCCTCCCCTCCCCATCTACAAACACTTTATTTTCATCTTTTCATTCTCTCACATTTTTTTCTTTTCCCTTTTTGTTCTTCCCCTACGTATCACACCTTCCCTACACCTTTAGTTCCTTTCCTCCCATTTACTCAGCCATAAAGAGCGAGAGAATAGATTCATTCATAGGAAAATGGATACATATTGAAGATATACTCCTAAGTGAAATAAATAAGTCCCACATGTGTAAATACCGAATAGTTTCCCTGGTGTGAATATTCTGCAACAATGCATAAGATTCTAATAAGATTACTGACATTTAGAATATCATCTTCTTTATCCAGTCACCAGTTGATGGGCATTTGAGCTGTTTCTAAGATATTACAAAATGTGTGCATATATCGCTGTGGTATGATGTTTTTAATTCTTTTGGAAATATATCCAGAAAGAGAATAGCTGGGCCAAATGGGACCTCTAATCTTAGTTTTTTGAGGAGTCTCCACACTAATTTCCATGGTGATTGCACCAGTCTATACTCCCAACAGTGGAGAAGGGTTCCTTTTACCCACAACCCTGCCAACATTTGTTATTGATTGACTTCTTGATAACAGTCATTTTTTTCTGGAGTGAGATGGAATCTCAACGTTGTTTTCATCTGCATCTTTTGAAGACCAGTGATGGTGAACATTTTTTCATATGTTTATTTGCTGTTTCTACTTCTTTGTATAAGAAATATTTATTCACTTCAGATGCCCATTTTTGGATTTGGTCTTTAAATTTGGGGGATGGGTTCTTATTTTTTAAAGTTCTTTATATATTCTAGATAGTAGACCTTTGTCTGAGGAACAGCGGGTAAAAGTTTTTTCCCACATTGTAGGTTATCTCTTCATGCTGTTGGTGGTTTCTCTTGTTGTGTGGAAGCTTTTTAATAAGATGAAATTCCAGTTTTTGATTCTTTGTGCTAGTTCCTGTGTGACTGAGGTTTTGTTAATAAAGTCTTTTCTTATGCTAATGTGTTTAGAGTTCAACCTAACCTATCTTCCAGCAAGTTTAATATTTCTGTTTTAATATTTAGGTCTTTGATCCATTTCTGTTTTAGTTTAGTGCATGGTGAAAGATATGGGTTTAGTTTTAATCTTTGCAAGTTGAAACCCGTTTTTTCCAGCACAATTTATTAAAGAGACTGTCTTTCCTCCGGTGAGGGTGTTTGGCTTCTTTGTTGAAGATGAGGTGGCTGAGTGTGTCTGGAGTTGTTTCTGCATCTTCCACTCTGTTCCTTTGATCCTTGGATTTGTTTCTTTGCCAGTACCATGCTATTCTTTTTCTTTTAATCACAGTAGTATAGTTTCAAGTTGGGGATTGTGATACCCTCTTCCTTGTCTTTATTACCTAGAATTGCTTTTGCTGTTCTAGGTCTGTTCTGGTTCCAAATTAATTGTTCGATTGTTTTCTCTAGTTCTGTGAAATATGTTGATAGAATTTTAATTGTGATTGCATTACTCTATATAGTAGTTTTGGAAATATGTCCACTTCCCCTATATTTATTCTTCCTACCCAAGAGTAAGGTATATCTTTCCATTTTCTGATATCCTCTTCAATCTCTTTTTCAAAGTGCTGTAGTTTTCAGAGTAGAAGTCATTGATTTCTTTTGTTAGGTTGATTCCTAGGTATTTCATTTTTTTGGGATGCTATTGTAAAAGGGGTTGCTTCCCCAGTTCCTCTCTCAGTGAGTCTGTTCATCTACAGGAACGCTATTTATTTTTTGAGTGTTGTATCTAGCTACTCTACTGAATTTGATTAAGTCTAGGAGTCTTCTGGTAGAATTTTGGAGGTCTTCTATGTAGAGTATCATGTCATCTACAAATAATGACAATTTAGCATCTTAATTTCCTATCTTATTCCTTTTATTTCTTTCTTGTCTAATTGCCATGGATAATGCTTCCAGAACTTTATTGAATAGTAGTGGTGATAATGGACAACCTTGTCTTGTTTCTGATTTTAGCATGAAAGATTTCATTTTTTTTGACCATTTAGTATGATGTTGGCTGTTGATTTTTCATGGATGGCTTTTATCAGATTGAGATAAAGATCATCTATTCCAATTTTCTGTAGGGTTTTTTCATGTATGGTTGTTGGTTTTTGTCAAATACTTTTTCTGCATCTGTCAAGTTGACCATATATATGGTCCTTTGACTGTTAATATAGTGTACTATGTTTATTGATTTATGTATGTTGAATCATCTCTGTATCCCTGGGATGAATCCTACTTGGTCAGGGTGTATGATCTTCTTGATGAACTTCTGCATTTTGTTTGCCAATATCTTATTAAAGATTTTTGCCTCTATGTTCATTAGGGAGATTGTCTTGTAATTCTCTTTTTCAGTTTGTTTTTTCTCTGCTTTTAGAATCATGGTAATACTTGCTTGTAGGAATGAATTTTGGAGTATTGTTTCCTTTTAAATTTCATTAAAGAGCTTGAGAAGTAGCATTAGATGTTCTCTAAATTTCTCATAGAATTCAGCAGTGAAGCCATCGGGACCTGGGCTTTGCTTTGTTGGTAGTTTTTTGTTATTGTTTTAGTACTGGCGATTGAACTCAGGTCCTTATGCTTGCAAGGCAGGCAGCAGAACCACTGAGCTAAATCCCCAGCCCTGTTGGTAGGCTTTTAATTACATCTTCAATTTCATTGACTGATACTAGGTTGTTTAGAATTTTTATATCTTTTTGGCTCAACTTTGGTAATTCGTATGTATCTATGAATCTGACTATTTCTTCTGTGTTTTCCCTCTCATTGGAATACAGGTTCTCAAATAGTATTTATGATCCTCTGGATTTCTGCTGGATCTATTGTAATTTCACCCCTTTAATTCTTAACTGAATGGATTTTAGCCTTTTATTTCCTTTTTTTGATAAGGCTGGCTAAGAGTTTGTCAATTTTGCTTAACCTGTCAAAGAACCCACTCTTTGATTCATTAATTTTTTTGTATCCTTCTCTTATTCTTCATTGCATTGAATTTTACTCTGATCTCTATTATTTCCTCCTTTGTAGAAGCTTTGATTTTGTGTTGCTCTTCTTTTTCTAGAAGCTTGAGGTTCAACATTAGGTTATTTGAGCTTTGTTTTCCTAATATGGGCATCTACTACTATGAATTTTCCTCTTAGGTCTGTTTTCTTTCTTTCCATTTTTTTTTTTTTTTTTGGTACTGGGGATCGAACTCGGGTCCTTGTGCTTGTGAAGCAGGCAGTGGGCCCACTGAGCTAAATCCCTGGCCCATAGGTCTGTTTTCATTGTGCCCCATAAATTTTCATATATTATATTGGCATTATCAATAATTATAGAAGCCAATTTCTTCTTTAATTTCCTCTGTGACCCATTGCTTGTTCAGGAGGATTTTATTCAACTTCCATTTGTTTTTGAAGTTCTTGTGGTTTCTTTTGCCATTGATCTCCAATTTCATTGACTATGGTCTGACAGTATACATGAGATAGCTTCAATTCCCTTGAATTTACTTAAATATGTTCTTTGAGCTAGCGCGTAGTCTATTTTGGAGAATGACCCATGTGCAACTGAGAAGAATATGTATTCTGATTTTATGGGGTGATACCCTCTGTAGACAACAGTTTGGCTTAATTCTAGTATTTCATTATTGATTTTTTTTGTCTAGTTCATCTGTTTATTTGTGACAGTCGGGTATTGAGGTCCCCCATTACTATTGTATTAGTGCTTATTTTTTCATGTCCATTAATATTTGTTTTGTATAATCAGGGGCACTAGTATTTGATATTATATAAATAAATAAAATTATGATTGTCATTTCTTCCTCTTGAATTGTTCACTTTATAAGGATATAATGACTTTCTTTGTCTTAGTTTTGGTTTGAAATCCACTTTGTCTGAAAATAGGATAGCTATCTTTGCTTTTTTCTCAGTTCCTGCATGTACAGTGTTGTTTTCCATCCTTTGACTTTAAATCTATGAATTTCTTTTTGAATTAAGTGTGTTGCTTGCATGCAGCATATTGTTGGATCCTACTTTTTGTGCCATTCTGTATATTTTGATTGGTGAATTGAGACCATTAATATCGATGATTATAACTGGTATGTGTTGACTTGTCATCATGGTATTTTGCTATTGTTGGCTCTTTTATTATTATTATTATTATTTTTAATCTTCCCCTTTTCCATTTAATTTATTGCCTTGCCTGATGGCTTCATTCTTTTGAGGTTCATGGAATTATAATCCTCATTGTTTTCTTCTAGGACATTGTTTAGAATTTTTTGGAGTGCTGGCTTGTTCTTTATGAAGGTCGTCTGGTGTTCTTTGTTGAAATTATCTTATTTTTCCATTGATTTTGAAAGATAGTTTTGCAGGATAAATCAATTTAGGATAGAAGCTGTTTTCTTTTAGGGCTTGAAATATTTCACTCCAGGCTCTTCTTGACTTGAGGGTTTGTGTTGAAAAGTCTGCTGTGCTTTCCTTTGTATGCATCTTGTTTCTTTTCTCTCACTGATGGTAGACTTTTGTTCTTCTGTTGGGTTTTTGGAATCTTTATTATATACCTAGGTGTAGATTATTTTCTTTTTGATAATGGCTAGTTGGAATCCTATGTGCCTTACTTATTTGTATGTCACATTCTTTTCTCCTGCTTGGGAAGTTTTCTGCCATTACTCCTGTGAACATTTTTTTTAATGTAGTTTGCATTATCTCCTGATTTTTCATTGACTTTCATCAATCTTGTGTTATTTTTCTTTGCATCTTGTAGCAGTGGCTGGATTAGTTCTCATGTTCCCTTGCTATTTTTTTTTTAATTTTATTGAGTTTATTGGTACATTTTAGGGATACAGTACAGTTACATTCATTGTTGGGATCATGTACCTTTACATGGCAAGTCTTGATTCTCATTTTTTCCTCTCACCTCTGCCCTCCCTTCACCCCCTCCTCCCCTCCCCATCTACAAACACTTTATTTTCATCTTTTCATTCTCTCACATTTTTTTCTTTTCCCTTTTTGTTCTTCCCCTACGCATCACACCTTCCCTACACCTTTAGCGCCTTTCTTCCCATTTCTAAATGTCAGTAATCTTATTAGAATCTTATGCATTGTTGCAGAATATTCACACCAGGGAAACTATTTGGTATTTACACATGTGTGACTTATTTATTTCACTTAGGAGTATATCTTCAATATGTATCAATTTTCCTATGAATGAATCTATTCTCTCGCTCTTTATGGCTGAGTAATATTCCATTTTATAGAAAAACCACAACTTCTTTATACAGTTTCCAACGGATGGGCAAATAGGTTGTTTCCAAGATTTAGCAATTACAAACTGTGCCGCTATAAACATGGGTGCACATACTTCTCTGTGATATGATTCTTTTAGTTCTCTTGGAAAGATACC
>NW_022900932.1:22482464-22483427 GCF_012274545.1 Fukomys damarensis
CAGGTTTCAGGTTTCCCCTGTCCTTTCTTTAAAGATGTTCAAAGTTGGGAGCTCAGAAAACTACCCTTCATGGGAACCTAAGCCTCTGCAGAGTTGGTCTAAGGACTGGCCCGATCAGGAGTTTTGGGAATGTGGGGGGGAGTCGTGTGGGTGTTTCAAGGGCGCCCGCGCGGCTACCTTCCTTCCTGGTCTGTTGTCGCGCAGGCCGGGAGCTCCCGTGCAGGCCGGGAGCTCGCGCGCACTCCGCCGGGTGGTCGCAGGCAGGCAGGCAGACAGGCAGCTGGAGAAACCCCTTCCAGGATCTTTGGGGCCTTCCTGGTCTGTTGTCACGCAGGCTGGGAGCTCGCGCGCACACCGCCGGGTGGTCGCAGGCAGGCAGGCAGACAGGCAGCTGGAGAAACCCCCTCCGGGATCTTTGGGGCCTTCTTGGTCTGTTGTCGCGCAGGCCGGGAGCTCGCACGCATGCCGCCGGGTGGTCGCAGGCAGGCAGGCAGACAGGCAGCTGGAGAAACCCCCTCCGGGACCTTTGGGGCCTTCCTGGTCTGTTCTTCCCTTGCTATTTTTAAGAAATCTCTCTTTTTGCTCACTAACTGCAATCCTGTCTTCTACATATGATATTCTATTTTCACATTGGCTTATTCTGGTGCATATACTCTCAGTGGAGGTTTTAATCTCCTGTATATCCATTTGAATCTTTTTCATGGATTCCTTTTCTTTCCTATGATGGGTGTTCATGGTTTCCATTTTTTTCTGTGCTGGATGTTTATGGTTCTATCATATTCTTGAGCCCCTTTATTTAAAAATCTGTTTCTGGGAAGGGTAGGGGAAAGCTAATAAGGGAAAAGAAAAAAATATGAGAAAATGAAAAAATTGGAAATGAAGTGTTTGTAAAGGGGGAGGGGAGGAGGGGGTGAAGGGAGGGCAGGGACAAGGGGAAAAATGAGAACCAGGTTGTCATGTAAA
>NW_022900932.1:22483692-22501468 GCF_012274545.1 Fukomys damarensis
TCTGTGCTGGATGTTTATGGTTCTATCATATTCTTGAGCCCCTTTATTTAAAAATCTGTTTCTGGGAAGGGTAGGGGAAAGCTAATAAGGGAAAAGAAAAAAATATGAGAAAATGAAAAAATTGGAAATGAAGTGTTTGTAAAGGGGGAGGGGAGGAGGGGGTGAAGGGAGGGCAGGGACAAGGGGAAAAATGAGAACCAGGATCTGTCATGTAAAGCTATGAGATCCCAATAATGAATGTAACTGTACTGTATATCTAATATGTACCAATAATCTCAATGAGGAAAAGAAATCTGTTTCTGTTCTAGATTCACTAAGCATGTCTTTCTCTCTGGTCACCATCTCTATAGTTATCTGGGAAATTATTTCTGTTTTGATTTTTTTTCTAAAGCCTAGTTCATCTGTTTTGTTATTTCCCTTGCTATCAGTTCAGGGATTCCAGGAAGTTGACTAGGATTGTTCTGCCTGATTGCCCCCCTTTGGTGAGCTGGACATCTGTGTTTGCATTTTGTTTAGGTGTCTTCTCATTTTTATTTTGTCATTGTTGATATTTTTGGTTTAATTCCTTGGTTGGTAATAAAGCGGAAAGTTTTGTTACATGTTACACTTCTTCAGGAGGATAGAAGGCAACCAGGAGTCTCAGAAGCAAAGTGCAGAACAAGCTTTATTCTTAACACTGGTGGGTCAGCCTGGGTTTACCAACCAAGAGACTGACTCCCTTTTGTGGTTGAGCAGGGCGGGTTTTACTCTCTGGAGGGGGTGGGCCTGTAGGAGTTACAAAGAGTACACATTGTATGGGCTCAGCAAATTCATTAGTTATTAGGCATTACAGACAGCAAGCTCAGCGCACAGAGTTATACCTCATATACATTTGTTGGGGAGGTAACAAAACTGTTTGAAAATTTCTGAGATGCTTGAGAGGAAGTGTCAGTCTAGGCAAGCCCAAATACATTGAGGGAATGTGGGCAAACTTGTCTGTAAGTCTGGCTTTAACTGCAGAGTGGCACATTCCCCCTTTAATATTTCTATTGAAGTATTCTAATTACTTATTGTAAATATCTTTATTGTTTGTATTTAGAACCCTTAGGGAATGATTACTTCTCAGAGGTGTCTTCCAGGTATAGGAGGTATTTGAGTTTTGATTCTGTAGTGACCCTTAGGCAGTCTTGGTTTTGGTATACCAGGAAGGACAACTGACTAGAACAATCACATTACCTTGGCCAAAGTAATACAATCAGCATCAACTATAGCATCAAACATAGCTTACAAAATGACAAATTGCAGTAATTATTACTCTGTCACCTTTAACTACATGAACTAGACTTGTAGATATATGTCAAAACCAGGAACCAACCAGAAATATATTTGCAATAAGTAAGCCTTTCTGAATAGTGAAATTTCCCTCTGGGAAGAAGACTTAGAAGGAGTTGGTGGTGGGGAATAGAGAGATATAAGGGTTTGTAGGGAAAGGCTAGAAGTAGGGCCAGAGAACATAGGAAGATCATGCAAACTTTGGGAAACTGATGAAGACAGGGAGAAAAGAGAAGGAAGGAACAAAAACAACAGTATAAACTAACAGCAAAAGGAAAACTAGAAACTGTATTCATACTCCTATAAAAATAAGATCAAGAAAAAACAAAATAGGACAAGAACAGGAACAATAAAGGAGAGAAATGAAGAAGAGTAAAAAGAGAAGAAAAGAAAACAAAGAAAGGTCTCCTTCAAGGCATATTTCTGCTGTTGCAGTAGACAACATGGGCAGCAGTGCGCAGGCCTGAGTTGGGTAATCTCAGCAAGCCAGCCATAGAACACTGAGATTCAGGCTGGTTTCTGGCTGCAAAGCCAGAATTGAGCTCCCTGACCTCCTGGGGATTGAACCCTGCATGATTCTATTGCAGGTTCGAGCCCTCTTCCCCTGCACAGAGTCCCCTGGTAGGAGGTGCTGATCTCAAAACTCATCAACTGCTGTAGCCTGCTGTGTCTTTATTACAGTGACTGTCTTTGATCTCCCATGGGCATCAATTTTCAACAGTAAGCTTTGGAGAGGCCCTCTCTGCTGCTCACTACTGGGCCATCTTCCTGAGCTCATAATGATGTCTTTCTTGCTCCTGCACACCTCTACTGTTCTGATCCAGATCCCTGTATGCAGGACCTTGTGGGCAAGGCAGCTGAAGTCTTCAGGTCATGGCGGATTGTGTGTGTGTGTGTGTGTGTGTGTGACAGTCTCACCTGCATTTACATTTCTCGACCTTTAATAATATTAACACTTTTAAGTTTATGACCCACTTTAAATTTTTTTGTATATGATTCTGAGGTTATTTTATGGTATATGGATGTATAATTTCTCCAGCAGCATTTATTCACAACACATTATTTTTGCACTTTAAAAAAAAAGTTAATTGGTCATACATGTACAGTGTTTTAAAAATAGATTTTTATTTTCCATTGCTTTCATCTATGTGTCTAGTCTTTAGCCAGTACTACATTCTTTTGATTATTGTAGCTATCACAGCCACACATAGCTTAATGATGGGAACATGATGTGCTAAGAAATATGTTATTAGGTGATTTTGTTGCCCAGAGAGCATTATGTAATGTACTAACCCAAACCTGGATGATATAGGTCAGTCATGTAACATGACACAATCAAGAGATTCAAAAGGTTGCTATAAGGTAAGATAGCATATTGTTTTACAGTAAACTTTTTTTTTAATAATTAGAAGGTGCAAACTCTAAAGTAATAAGAAATGTTGTTATATATTCACAAACTTGTAACATAGTTGAGTATTATAAAGTATTATCCATAATTTTATGTACTGTACTTTTATATGACTGGGAGCGCAGTAGTTTTGCTTATGCCAGCATTATTCTAAGTGTATATATTCTGTTATGATGTTACAATGGCTAAGATGTCACTAAGTGATAAGAATTTTGAGCTTCATTATAATCATGTAGAATCATCAGCATTTTTGCAGTTCATCACTGACCAAAATATTATGAGGCTCATGACTCAGTATTTTCAAAAATTCTTTTGAGGTTTTTGCTAGTCTCTTAAAAATTAAAATGATCTTTTTGACATGTGCAAAGTATAATGCTGGGATTTAATGTATTTATGTTGAACCTATTAATGATTTGAGAGAATTGACATTTGAACAACATTTAGTATTCCTTCCTAATCTGGCATATCAGTGCATGTTTTTGAGCTTTTCTTTTTTTAAACTTTTCTTTTAATGTACAGCATATAGATCTTGCATGTATTTTGTTAGATTTACTTAAGTTTTTTTGGTAGCATACTTTTAAAAAATCAGGTTATTCTTCATTGGTAATATATAGACACAATTGATTTTTATATGTTGACTTTGCTAAACTAAGTTCTATTCCTAGATAGGAATTTTATCTCTGATATATTAAAGCAAAGTTTGTAATTTCAAAGATTTTCTTTCTCTGTTTCTCATTAACTTGGAGGGATAATATATTTGTCTGCTAGTGCTGCTGTAGACTGGATAGCTCAACAGGAAACATTCTCTCTTGGTTCTGGAGACTGGAAATCCATGATCAAAATGCCAGCAGGATTGGTTTCTGGTGAGACATTACTCTGTTTGCAGTTCTTCTTATTGTATCTTCACATAACCTTTTCTCTGTGCATAGCCACACAGAGAGAGCAAGGTCTGATGTTTTTATTCTTATGAGCACATCAATCCTATTGGATTAAGGCCCCACCCTTAAGACTTCATTCAACCTTCATTACTTCCTTAAGTCTCCATCTCCAAAATCAGTCACAACAGCAGTTGTGGACTTTACTATAGGAATTTTGGAGTACTCAGTTCAGCACATAACAAAGGGGTAGTTTTTCAAATTAACAATATAGCTTAATGAACTTCTTAGGTTATCTAAAGTTGTATCCAAGTCTTGACTAGAGAGTGACAGCTACTTGGAAGAATGTGAATAGTTAATGTCAAATACTAGGCAGTTCAAATTCATATTCTGTGTCATACCATATCTTATCCTATTATCACTAGTGTTCAATACAAGTCTGTTAGATTTTTTTGTTTGCTTTGTTTTTTGAGACAGATCTTCCTATGTAGTTCAAGATGGCCTTCACACACTATGTGATTCGGGCTTACCTTGAACTCATAGCAATCCTCTTGCCTTCTGAGGATTGCTTCTTTCAGTGCTGGGATGATAGGCATATGCCACTATGATTGGCTGTTATAAATTTTTTTTAGTGGGGTTTGAAGAGTAATGAAAATGGAATGGTGACTACAAATAGGGTGAACATGTGTGAAAAGTAAAGCACCTATCAAGGTAAAACTATAAGCTGGAACTGACATTTCTGTGAGAGATAATCAGGGTTATATTCTTTTTTTTTTTTTTTTTTTGTACTGGGGATTGAACTCAGGGCCTTGTGTTTGTGAGGCAGGCACAGTGCCAATGAGCTAAATGCCAGGCATACGGTTATATTCTTAAGAAGGTTCTTGAGGATCTTTGGAAATCCTGGAAGTCATATGTGATGAAGGTTTGAGTCATTATATCTAGTTGTTAAAAGAAAGGTGATTACAGATGACTTACACATTTAGGCTTATCTAGAGTATACTAATTGATCACTTTATCATATCATAATATTATCACTGCATTTATTCTTGACTTATCTTGTCATGATTTCAGCTTTTATTTAGTTCATTAAACTCAGTTACAGGGATATAATATTGGAAAATAGTATCTAATGCTTATAAGACACTCACATGAACAATAATTTCAGTAAATTATCAAAAGTACTATTTGCAGCTACAGAGGCAAGATGAAGGAAGGCCTAACTTTATTGAGAAAGCATCATGAAGATTTGTAGAGGGTATCTCTTGAATTACATTTTAAAAGTGAGTAAGGCAGATGTATCAAGGGAAGAACATAATTTTGTGTATATAGTGATTAGTATATGTGCAAAAACAGAGTAATGATATACAAGTTCAAGTCTAGTAACTACAAATAATTTAGTATGGCTATGTAGGCTGTTTGTAAATTAAACCTCCCTTAAATTTGTGTGAACTCTTTTATGACCAAATACATGCCATGTGTCTTTCACACATCTATTACAGTACTTAGCAACTAGTAAGTGACTAAATGATTTGTGAATTGAGTTATGTGATGCTTTTGGAAAGGTATTTTTTATTGTGAGGATATATATTTAGTAGAATTTAGTTGAAAAGGGACACAATTTTTGCTAGTATGTCTTAACAAAGAGTTTATAAGAAAAAAACAGCAATGGTTTCCATTATTGATCTGCATATTTGATAGCTGATAATCATTTTATACTTGAGCAACCATTCTCATTCTCTTTGCAGAAATAACCTACCTAGAATATTTTGACTGACTAATGTGTATATATTAGTCATAATAACATACACAATTAAAGCCAAGATTTATATTATCTCATCTTTCTTTGATTAGTGAAGATGATTCTGCAAAATCATTCACTCTTTTAAAAAAAAAATTGTCTTTCTTGTGCTAAACCCCAGTTCTCTCTTTTTCTTATTATCCTCAGAAAGAAGAATTTTTGACTCTATTTAGAAGAATTTTTTTTTTAGTGGCTATGGAATTAAAATTTCATGTAACAAAATTTTCAAAAGTGGAATTTGTGACTGGGAGAAATTGCTGAATCCATAAAGTTATAGATGATAATGTGGCACCATTGCTTCAGCAAAAGTTTAGCCGTTGGAATTGATATGTAG
Organism: Fukomys damarensis; assembly: GCF_012274545.1. Lineage (NCBI taxonomy): Eukaryota > Metazoa > Chordata > Mammalia > Rodentia > Bathyergidae > Fukomys > Fukomys damarensis. Next base: position 22,489,419 of record NW_022900932.1, read on the forward strand.
CTTTATGATGGACACTTGCTACATGAACTCAGTGTACTGTTATTATATTCTGATCTCCCAAGAGAAATGAAAGGCTTTTGCTTGTGCAATGGCTTTCAAACAGAAAATAAGTTTTGTATTACAAATATATAAATAAAAATAAGATTAAAATGACAAAGAAATAGTATATATGGCAAGAGAGCAGGGGAAAGTTTTTCCCAAAGGAGACATCTGGGAATGTTTAGAATTAGACACATTTTTGGATGTTACTCTGTGTTAAGAAAATGAAGGGCGTGGTACTGGCATCCTATAGGTAGAGTGCTGAAAACATCCTGCAGTGCAAAGGATAGCACCCATAACAAGGAACTATTTGTTTAGACAAAAAGACTTTTTTTCTGGCCCCTAATGTCAATAGCTGTAGTTGAGAAATCCTGTGTGAAAGTAACAGATATTTGGTTTGGTCTGTTACTGGTGAACTGACTACCCTGCTACCAGTATTTAGCTCCAGCAAGGATCTGATGATAGGACTGGATTGGTCATAGATATAATCTCATTGGTGTGTCTTTCTGTGTGTGTGTGTGTGTGTGTGTGTGTGTGTGTGTGTGTGTGTGTGTGAAAGAGAGAGGAGCTTGACAGATGGATGACACAAGTTCTAGTGTGTTAGATAAGGAAACAAGACAATCTGCATGTCTAAGCAAGCTCCCAGTGATCTGTCAGGTGCATACTATACCTTGTACTTAAAAAAAATCAACTCAACTGTGTATTTAACCATAAGACTGGATTGATTTTGCGAAGTTGTTTAAATTTTTTTTCTTAAATGTATTTATGTTAGGGAGTGAATGCAGCAGCTTTAAAAAGGATTGATGTCAACTGTAGGGGACTAATATGTCTTTCATGGGAGATCCTTAAATTTTTGTTGCATTTTTTAAGGGGTGATAGGACTTAGGAAAAACCATGAAAATAAAGATTAAAAATCAGAATGGATAACATTGTACATCTCTTTGTTGTTTTGACAATGTTTTCATGCAGTTTTTTTTTTAAAGGCAGGGTTTTTTTTTAAAGGTTTAAATGGCCAGAAAAAGGTTTCTTTTTTGGGGTTTAGAGTTTCCAGCTCACAGATGTTCAGAAAATTAACACCAGTCCCAGGTATACTTGTTTAACTTTTCCTTCTTTCCTAGCTACTTCTTAAACCTATACAGAGGATAAAAAACATCTACTTCAAGTCAGTACACTTAAGCTTTTGTCCAAAAAGCCAAATTTTTATCAGAGGAAATGTAAAAGATGTAAAAGAAATGGGTCATTTTAATTAGGCTATCATTCACTGTTCCTCATTTTAGTGGGAGTTGCACAAGAGAAGCTGGCAGCTTTCTTTCACCTGGTGATTCAGTGATCCAGGGATAAATCAGCTTATTCCATCTCTTGGCCTCTTTGTCATTTGTCTCTAACCAGTAGAAGGAGGAAAAAAAAATCCTAATCTCTCCTTAAGAGCATCTGCAAGAAATAGCATATATCAATTCTATTACATTCTTTTGGTTAGATCTAGTTGTAAGACTTGTACCCAGATGCAAGGGGATCTAAGTTGCTGCCTTCCAGCCACAACTTCATTGTGGAAGGGGGCAGCCTGCCACATAAAATATATTCACTTCCTTTTAGACTTGCAGCCTATCTTCCTTTGGCTAAATATACATAGTCACGTGCCTATAATGGTGATATATATATTTTAAAAATTATATTTCCTACTTTATCAAAAGTTGGAATTTTGTAGATATAATATTTATGGGGTATCTAATTTCCACATGTATTAACTCATTAGATTTCCAAGACATTTTAATGAGGTAGGTACAAATATTACTCAGTTTTATGACAAAGTACGGCTCAGAAAGGTTAAGAAACTTACATGGTCACGAGTGGTACTATCCACAGAGACAATCATAGAGCCCATGTTTTAAAACAGGTGTTCTGTAAAATGGTAGAGTAAAAGTATTTGGGATGAAAGTAAGTTTTATATAAGTGGTAATCAGGTTATTATGTAGTTATTGTTAGTAGTTATAATCAGGTTATTGTTGTGGGGGCCATGTGAAATAGTGAGTAGGGAATGGTCTTGAATGGTCTGAAAGACTAATAGAGAGCAAAGTTTAAAAGCATGGAAAATTGTGAGTGACTAACATTATTAAAGATTAAATAAGGCTGATATCATTATAACTTCTCTCTAGTTCAGTTTTCTGGCATGTGAAGAAGATAAAAAGTATCAGTGTTTGTGGCTTATTGACAGATTGTGCAGATAAAAATTTGTCCAAGTGTGGTCTGCATTCTTTTAGTGGCTAAGGTATTTTTTTCTTGCTGACATTTTAAAGTGAAATTTTCTTATGAGATTTGGTGCCAGTTCCTCTTCTTTTTTTTAAGTTTTATGTCTTTTGTTTTTCTATTTGTTCCCTTATCATTTCACATTGAAATTTAGGGAACACCTATTGACTATTATCTTTAACTTTTGATAAAAGACCAATAGGAAAATGGTACAAATCCAGGAAGACAAGAAACTTTTTGTGATATGTAAGAAACAAGTTTATATGAATGCATTGGCTACCAATAGACAATATTTAGATTTTCAAACACTGGTTTACATTTCAGAGTTTGTGGTATTTCTCTACTTTCATTTCCTCTAAGCTCGTTTTGTCCTCCTTTGGGTATAGACAAACATATTTTACTCTTGCCATCTTCTTTGATTTAGTTCACATATGAATGTACTGCCAACTTTGAAATACTTCCGAGTGAGAAAAATATATTCTATATTTTGGCTCTGCATATCTGATTATCTTAAAAGCAATTCCAGCACCCAAATTTTTCCATAATGGGGCAACTATAATTAAATAGAATGAGAATAAAGCAATTGATTATACAATAATATTCATATATCACCATTATATTTGATTACTTGAGTATATAAAGCTCTTTCTGGGTTAATATCATAAAAACCATACAATTTTCAAACTCAATTTCATTATTTTGTGGCACAACTATGAGTATATTTAGATTGCTTATATTTAAAAAAAGACATTTGGGCATAATTCCCCACGAGATACCATTAATAAGACATCACATATAATTAGAAAGAATGGCATTTCACAGATGAGAAGAGAAAATATGTTGTGGCAGAAACAAATCATAGTGCATGTTAGTATGTCTTTAGATCCAAGGGGATGTTTGATAATCATGTGCAGTTATCCTCAAAATAAGTCTTGATTCTCCTTTGGACATATGCGTAGAATCTTGGTTGCAAATTAAAATGGTAATGTGCAAAATAACCTGACAAGTAGACAACATACAGAAATTTTATGGAGATAAAATCATATAGGTAAAAGTAATATACAAATGGAAACAAAAATATGACTTTGTGAAGGGAAGAAATGTTCTCAGTTGACAGGGTAAATGTCAGTGTCTTTTGATGGAGAGAAAAATAGCCAAATGCTTGACTTTTCATGTGGTTATTGTTAATTTGTGTGTGTGTGCAACACAGAAGCTGTTTTTCACCTTCACCAAATAAAGGGAACATTCCACAGTCTCCTTTGTGTTTTATTTCCTGTTGTTTATTTTCTTGATAGGCAGTACCTCTTTCCCCACGGTACTAAGTTAACTTCCATGTAAGTTATAACCAAAGCTAGGGACAAGGGCATACAGCACTATCAAGGATAATTGTTTAATGGTACATCTCTTCCTGAAGGCTATGGAGCCTTTTAGAAATATGACATTAACTTAAAATCTCTATTATTCATTTGTTTGTTTTGGATTATTTTCATTTTAACAATAGACATTATAAATTGATGTAACTTTAGGAAAATTGATTTTTCTCTCATTGTTTATCCTTTCTTTTTCTATCTATAATCTAGAGCACAAACTTTCTCACCATGAAATACTTGGGAAGATAGCTTTGAAGCATCATTCTGTTGCACAAGAGTATTAGAGCTGACATTTTTGAGTTAGGCAATTTAAACTGAAAGTGGTTATCTTTTTAGGCTAGAGAATGAGAGTAATATAGCTACTTAAAAATAAAATTTTATGTAAAAAAAGGATTCTTTTCTAAATAGAATGCAACCCTTTTCAAATATCCAAAGGTACTGTTTATAATGATGGCACATGAATAAAACATTATTATTTAGAATGATGCAAAATGTCACTGAATCTTTGTAGCTCAAATCTAAATGCTTCCAAGGCACCTGACAAGAGCAAAAGTAACTCTCAATTACCCACCTATGGTTATGAGAGACAGCAAAAACACAGGCAGTTGCATTCAAAAACACTAAGAATCTTTTAGGCATTCATTACAGTTTCTTTCCTATCAAACTTGTTTTCTCTGAAGCTTCTAAGAAGGAATAATGCTGAATGATCTGTACTTAGTTTTTGTTTTTATCTATTCTTCTGATGGCATGATGTAAATGGTCCATGTAGAAGAGAAGAAAAAGCCCACAATTTTGCACATTATGAAAGATCATTCCTTGGGGTTCTCTGTTGGGAACAAAGTGTCCTTTTCTTTGCAGGATCACTTCAAATCTGGTTTTATTAAAAGGCCCACAAATTGGTGATAGGCATTTACTGCAAAAGGAGTACATAGATGTCTTCTTGTCCTTTAGCTTTAATAAATGATATGTTAAATATATGTATAAAGTATCTACTGAGTTCTTCAAAAAAGTCAGATTTAGCCCCTACTGTCAAGAAACATACAGACTGAACTTTTCTTCAGCAAAACAACAGCATCTCCAAGGACAGTAGCAGTGATGCAAGCAATAATGTTTGTAAGTAGAGATAATTGTTGTAGACTTGAGGGATCAAATAACTCTATTTGGGAAGTAAAATTTTTATTTTCTGGGCCTTGGAGTATATTGAGAAGTTAAATTGATGAAGATGGTGGGAGGAAAGTCTACTCTTCTGGGGGACATGTCTGAGAGTGTGCATGTCTGAGAGCAGGAATGAATTACATGATGATTTCTATAGAAGAAAGGAGAAATATAAAATGGGAAAATCAGTTGGAGTCATGTTATAGAATGTTGTGAGTGGCAGGATAGAGTTTTAATGCTTTGTTATAGGTAACAGAAAATACTTGAAAAATTTGAGCAGGAAGTAAACATACATCAGAGTATTTTATCTGTAACAAATTCATCTGATATTTACACAGAAAGTGAATGAAAACAGAGGGGTTTGGAAAGTTGTCTCAGAGACATATTTGTGCGGTGATAGGAGAATAAGTAGGGTAGAAGTACATTAGAGGTAGTGTTGGATTAGGGAAGTCCTCTTGTTGGAAATGTTACACACCCTAAGTCTTAAAGTATGAGTAACAAGATAGGGGTCATTAGCAACCTTTGTACGCCACATACATTTTTGAATCTAGGCAATCCTAAGCTTGTGGGCCAAATTAACACTGTTTTTGTTTTTGCAAATAAAACTGTTTTAGAACACAGCCATGCTTTTTAAAAAATGTATTGTCTATGGCCCCTTTTGTGATTCAATGCAGAGTTGAGCATATGGTCCACAGAGTCTAAAATATTTACTCTCTAGGGTATTACACAAAAACCATACAGACCTGTGCTCTGGATTGCGATGTAACTCAAGTAAGTCAACATAATAAACCTTATTTCTCATTGTATATACTGGTCTATAGCAGTAGGTTCCAGGAAAACGTAATCTTTTATGTATTCGATTAAATTAAACACATCTGTTGAAATGAATGTGTATTGCTTTCTTCCCCAGGGGCCTTGACTATAATCATAGATTCCTTTCATTTGCATTTGTATCCTTTTATGTTAGAAAATGATGTCCTTTTTGAGTTGATACTCTGATATTTGTTTGTGTGGTCAGTTTTCTTAGATTGCCTTCCAGATTAGGGTCGAGACTTAAAGCAAATGCAATCAAAGGTTAAGTTTGTTTTCTTTTGACCAGAAAATCAATGGTAATATTCCTATTTAACTGAATAAGGCATCATGATAATGATAAAAACAAAAACTAAAGTTTACTAAGCACTTACAGTGTAATGCATACTGTTCTTGTTTTTCCTATATTTGGTAATATAGTCCTCATAGAAATCCTACAGTGTAAAATTTTGAATTATTGTCTTCTGATAGAAAATTAAACTGTGTTTAGTGATATTATATAACAAATTCTAAGCCAACAGCTGGTAATTCAAAATGCTAGGATATGAATACAAATATTCTAAAAATCTATTGAATGCCTGTGTGGCTCTCTGTCTCTGGACACAATCCTTTCCCTTCACCCATTTTTATAGAGCTGGTTTCTAGCAGACCTCCCTTTGCTGTACAAACTTCATTCCAACTACCATAGTTTGGTCAAGGGGTGCATACCAGAGTCTGATTCAAGATAAGTCAATCAGAGTCCTCCTCTGGAATACTATATCAGGGTCTAGTATTTCTGCTTCATCCCCCCTTGAAGAGAGGAAGTGTGTAAATTTGTGATGCCATTTTCCTTCTATTCTTGTTTAATATTGTGCCCTTAAATATGAACAATTACAAATTCGGATTATAGTGTGTTTAATAATTAAGATAAAGGTGATAAAGAGTTTTGAAGTGTGTGCTCCCTAATCAAGACTATTAATTACCTGAATGTTGAGCAGTAATTATGACTTACAGCAGCTCTTGCTGAAGGAGAAGGGAGGACATCTTTTAATTAGAGTTTGATACAAAGAAACAAAAACCACTCTAGGTATTTTCATTTGTAATCAAAGGAACAGATAGAATTATGTACTTCTGATACCCGCTGGAATAGCTGGGGTATTGGAAGCCAGAGAAGCTACTTCTGGACTGTGAGTTTCATGAAACTGAGATCAAAGGCAAGATGCAAAGGTCAGGAAGCTGCTACTGCCACTGTTACAGCAGCTTTCTTTCATGCCCACAAAACTGGTAGCTGAAAATATAATGAGGAATTTGGCTGCTGTAAACATGACTCTCCAACCTTCCCCTCCAGTACTCAAACAGTGAGAAGATGGCCTTTTATCTCCTTTATTGCCTTTAACTCAAGAATGCATCTCATTGGCAGAAACTGTTTTCACATAAGATATTAATTGGAGAGTATAGTTTTAACTTTCTAGCTTCTGTGCTTAAGGAGGGTATATAGAAGTGGGTAGAGTCCCGAAAGACCACATCCATTAGGTACAAATAGCAGTAGTCAAAATAGCTTGGACTTATTTGATAAAATCTCCAAATCTATAACAGAGCTAATGTTAACCTCCCTGCTCTTTGGTTTTGCTTTCCAAGGACTGGGGTATCTTCAACTTGAACTGAATCTGAGTTTTCCTTGATTTTTCCAGAAAGTCATAAAACTGTCACACACTGTTTTTATTTAAAAAAATTTTTTTTCCTCATTGAGTTTATTGGTACATTACATTTTAGGTATACAGTATAGTTACACTCATCATTGGGATCTTGTACCTTTACATGACAGGTCTTGGTTCTCATTTTTTCCCCTTGTCCCTGCCCTCCCTTCACCCCCTTCTTACCTCCATGTGTACAAACATTTTATTTCTATTTTTTCATTTTCTATTTTTTTTCTTTCCCTTATTGCCTTTCCCCTACCCTTCCCACTTTCCCTACACCTTTAGCCCTTTTATTCCTATTTCACATTGCCAATTATCTCATTAGGATCTTATGTACTATTATAGTTTGTTCACACCAGAGAAACTATTCGGTATTTACACATGTGTCACACACTGTTTTTAGGAATCTGTGGTTGAAAACAGGATCATTCCTTTCCTGGAGGAGACTGGTGAATGGTCTCCCAAATTTCTTCTTCAAAATGTATATTTCTTATGTGAGAAAATAGTGAGAGTTAACCTGTAGTCACTTTTTAGGATTGTCTATTTCCTAACTCTTCATTTTGCTAGTCTTGTTGGTGGTTTAATTGAAGTGTATGATGTTTTAAGACAGAACACCCAATTATATGAATAATTGATTAATGACATATTACCTGAAGGTTTATTAATAAGACAATACTTGGATTAACAGAGTTCAAAGAAGAATATGAGAATGGAAAACAAATTGCCTTATAATTTCTTGTTGAAATTTTAAACTAATCTTTAGTGACTCTTCTGTGGTCACTTTGTATATATTTTTTCTTCCACATTTATACCTTTTTTGTGATTGAGAAATCTGCAGATAGTGAGGCTGTCCTAACTGTGGTCACATAAGTAAATGTCAAATTGAAAAATGTAGGTTTTGCGCCATATGACAGTTTCCTTTTTTGTCTTTACTGTGCTTCTTTTTCATAAAGTCCATGGTAAGTAGGTCAAGATTGGTGGGTTTGGAAGTATTATTGATAAGGGCATAAGACATACACAGGATTTCATTTTAATATCTTGCAATACAATTTTTATGGTCAGTGGTTCTCCAAATGTCCTACTCTGAGACTCACAGAAAAAGAAATAAGCTAATATATCAATGTTCTCTCAATGTCCTCTTGGGATGTTCCTCTCTATAGTATTGTATTCTGCCAAACAAAATGTTCAGAAAAGTGCTTGTTCCTAGACCACAGCTTGAAAATTGCTATTCTAGGAAGAACTTGCCTCTTTTCCTAGTAACTTTTAGTGAGACAGAATGCCTGACAATTTTTAGTATCCAAGTGCTGTAAATTCTGTAAATTCAGCATGTTTAATCTAAATTACTCACTGATCTTGCTTTCATTTCTAGTTTCACACACCACCAACTCACAAATCATATGAAGTACAATATAAGCAGATATCCACATGACAGAACATTATTATCTTAGTAATTTACTAGATAGTACTGTGAGACTTTGAGTTGTTTCTTCTCAGGGATCTTCTAACCTGGACACAATATATTTTCATTTTTTCCCTCCTTTTGGTTAGTATCATATGTTATGATTAATATTCCCTACATAATGAAATTTGTATTGGAAAAATAGATGGCCTTTTATTTTTAAACCTCTTTTTACTCCCTGTGATAAAAAGGATGCCAAAAAGTCTAGGCAACAAAAATAAGTAAATGAAAAAAATCTTAATATATTACTACTATCTTAGAAGGAAAGGTAATAAAATGAAAAAGGAATTCACTTTATTTATGCTGTTTCCCTTTGCAATAGTAATCTATCTGGAAAAACTCTCAAGTAAATTCCATTAATTATAATGTATCTTTTATTTTTGAGACAGACAGATAAATAGTTAGATGTACAGAAGAGTTGTAATAGCAACTATGAAAAACTCCTGGACAAATTTATACAATGTGCTGCCATGATACACTTGATATATTACCAGGATTAGTCAGTTACAGCATTGTTTTTTCTCTGTCTATGGATTATGATATCTTGAAAATAACATCAACCACTGGTCCTATACTCAGAAATCAAAACTCAAACTTAGCTCTAGTTCATCAGTTAGAATAAAAACAAAACTATAGAAAAGTGCTATCTTCTTTCTTTGCCTTTTTCTTTGGCAGGGTGAAGTATGTAAATAAATGTTAAGTCGATATATAAACCACATTAGCTTGAAGGAACACCACATTCTTAGCCTTCTGAGAGCATACACATGTCTTAAGATTTTGGGGGCAGGATAAGAGAATTATAAAAATGTTTGTAAGGGAGAAGGAACTTAAGAGACAAGGTAAGAATGTAGGAATAGGTGAAGAGAGTCACAAAAAGTTAAACTGATGTACAGTGTTTCAAGAAAGACAAGAAATGTGTGAGTCTCTGACATTGGAGCATGACTGGTTGTAATGTAGAGTCTTCAGGTTCAGAGATGCAGTAGGTATATGAAGTAAAGTTAAAACAATTGTGAAGCAAAGGGAAAGTTAAGGCAGTTAATCTTTGCCAATAGATAAAGGATAATCATAAGGCATGTGTCAAAGGAATGATTTACTGACATGGTAATTTAAAAAAATGAAAATTTTCTTTTTTCTACAAATATAAGATATGTACAATTTATGATCTAAGATAGTGAAACTAGTTATCAGAACATGTTCAAGTAGTCATGAATTCTAAATTTTTTCATTTCCAAAAAAGCATTACTGGGTAGGAGAGAACATAGAGGAGACTTATAAAACATTTATCAAAGAAAAAAATGCAATGCCTTACCTTGGAAAGATAAAATCATTCTATTTAAAAGAGAAGCTCAAATTGATTTTCATGTATTCACTTTTCTGCAGAAGATACTAATGGTGATTTACCACAGAACAGAAACAAGACATTGATATTACCCTACATACCCCTCCCTTCTGCCAGTCCAAAGTCTGAGATTCATTCATTTTGTGAACATGTGAGCTTTGGATCTGCATGTTTCTGGCAGCTTCTGATTCCACCATAGACCAGTATCATTTTCCACAGGCTCATACTCTGAAAGAAAAGCCTCTGTATTTGGGTGAAAATGTTGAATCTATGAGTGATGGGGTAGGTATATGCTAAGCATAAAATATATGGTTAAATTAGACAATAGTGCTTAGTGTTTGCATAAAATTTCCCTAAAAATTTTTCTATGGTTGTATGCTACTTCCATGGTGTGTATTTCCTTTCTTTTACCTGGAAAAATATTTGAGGCTGTAAAACAGAGAAAGAATTCATGTTCTTAGGAATGGAGGACAGTGTTTTGGAATATGAATAGTATTGGAATGTTTGCAGAAACCCGAATTCCCGGGTGAAGCTCTGTATACACTTTCTCTTGAAAATAGTGGTATCGTATAAGTAATCCAACATTTGTGAACATATTAAGCTTGAGAGTATGATTCTTTTGAAATTCCAGGTGAAGATTGCCTAGGAACTTATTACTAAGAGAGTAGTAATCATAACCCTGATCTGTCCTTTCTACCAGAGGACTGCTTCTCAACATTTCATTAAGATTCATCAATATGGGGGACTTCTTTGTTTTTGTATCCAGAAATTGTACTTTGGAACCCTAATTTCTATGACTAGAGAGCTTGCTTCTGCCCCAGAATCCCACAGGCAGCAAAAGATAATTGTAAGGATAATACAGATGTTCTATTCTAGCTGTATTGCCTACTAACTATAGGCCTTGGCCAAGTTATTTTTGTTTTGAACTTATCTTTCTCATTTGTGATATGAAGTGATCAGAGTATATGATTTCTTATATTTCTCCCCATTCTAACATTACAATTCCTGACAATGTGGAGGCTCTGTTGGTGGTAATACATATGGTTATTTGGGTCATCCAAGAAGCAGATGGCAACGTAGTATCAAATATTTGAGACTTATTTAAAGAAAATTTTTGATGATCAATGGAGAGGGAACGTAGGGAACCTGGGAAAGTCATTACTTTTTGGACTCATATTATATAACAATTATTTATGCATATTCTTGCATATAATTCTCACAACAATATGATCATATGGCAGCAGAATAATGGTCCCTTTCCACATGTTTAAGTAATAATCATATAACCTACAAGTAAGAAGAGAATTAAGATGGAATGAAGGTTGATAATCATTTGACCTTAAAATATAAGATTAGGGCTGGGAATGTAACTCAGTGGCAGAGCACTTGCCTAGCATGTATGAGGCCCTGGGTTTGATCCCTGTTACAACATACACAAAATAGTAAAATATGGAGATTATACTGGATTATTTGGGTGGGCCCAATATAATCACAGAGATCTTAACATTAGGAGAGGCAGAATCAAGAGATGGAGCATGACAAGGATATTGCTGGTTTTGAAGATAGAGGATCATGAACCAAGAATGTGGATGACCTCCAGAAAGTAGAAAAGGCAAGGAAACAAATTTTCTCTTAAAGCCTCCAAAAGGAATGCAGACCTACCAACACGTTGAATTAGTCCTATTTTTGACTTCTCTCCAGAACTGTAAGATGATAAATTTATGTTGTTTTCAGTCATGAAATTTGTGTACAGCAGCAATAGAAGACTAATAGCGATAGATATTTTTATTTTTATTTTATAAATGTGAGAACCGAGTTTTAGAGTAGTTAAAGAAGATTCCTGGGCCGGGGATTTAGCTCAGCAGTTCCGTGGCCTGCCTTGCAAGCGCAAGGAACTGAGTTCAATCCCCGGTACCAAAAAAAAAAAAAAAAAAAAAGAGTACAAGAGGAAAACAAAG
>NW_022900932.1:22501764-22507908 GCF_012274545.1 Fukomys damarensis
GAAAAAAAAAAAAAAAAAAAAAAAGAAGATTCCAATGGCCATAAAGCTAGCTAAAGGAAGATAATTTGAATTCAGATGTTTATTTTTACTTTCAAAATCTATACTTCAGCTGAATTCCTTTCTTGTTTACCCAGAACAGCTTTAGATCTTTTTGTCTGTACCTTTATGTGTAGCAAGGGATCACACTCCATGTCTTTTCATTCAGAGCCTTGGGAGTGTCCACAGTTATGCATTTAAAAATCTTTAGGTTTGCTGAAAGTAAAGGGGAGAATGTCTTGTTTGCAAGACACTTCTTGTATTTGCAACCCTTCTTTTCTATCCATTGCAAACCCTGCTTCCACCTCCATCCATTATCTGAAACAGCAAAACCAGCTTTCCCAGAATGATTACTTTCCATTCTCCTGTTAGATGGAGTCTGAATAGAGATAATCCAGGGGACACACATTCTTTTTGCTGATGTCTGCCAGAACTGGCTAACTATTTTTAGGGCACAAGAAACAGTCCGCAATTCAGAAGTCACCCTTGTTAACATCTTTCATTTACTTTATGGTTTAAAAAGTGTTTCTGAGCCAGATTGCATTTAGCTTACATTTAACCATCCTTTATAAGAATGTTGTCATTGAGAAAATGTCTTATAAATTACACAAAACAGGTATGACAGCATTTAAAACACAATTTGATGGTAAATTGGGGCCTGACAGTCTTTATAACTGATTAGTGAATTAGACCATATCACAATTTTTGACAACATTGCTGACTTTCATACCATAGAAATGGTGGTTTTAGCCTTGTCTATTGAGCAAAAAATGGGATGTTCAAATAAATAAGTTCAGTACTATTTGTTTTATGAACTGTATAGAAGTTGAAGCCCAGGTTTAATGACGTATTTCATATATTTCCCCGTATGTCTTTCCTGGAAGCTTAAGACATCCAGAGTTATGATGGGTTATCAGAAAAAGAGAGGGAAAGGTTCATTATTCCAGAAATATTACTATCCATAGCAGCACACAATAGTTGAGAATTTAAATATTTTGACAGTCAATTTGTATGAAATGAGCTTACATATGCTTCAGATCTTGTCACAAGTGAAAAATTGTTCCTTCAGTAAGAATTGATATAAGAGCCTCTTAATTGTCCTTGGTACATTTTATCATTCTGTATTACCACACTTATGGGTTTAGTTACTTTTGTAAAACCTGAATTAGAATCTAATTTTCCTTCTTTCTTTTTTTGCTTTTGCAGTACTGGGTGGAATCCAGCATGCACAAGCTTTGTACCACTACAGTATATCTCCAGCCTTTTTACCTTATGTAAGACAGGGTCCCACTAAGTTGCCCAGGCTAGACTTGAATGTGTTTGTGGTCCTCCTGCCTACAGCCTCCCAATTACTGGCACTATGGGTGACTCTATTTTCTGTTTTTGATCTCTAGGGTCAATTTATTATTGAGTATGTATATGAAAATATAAATGGTTTGATTAAAAAAACTTTTAGAAGTTTTGTATTTACAGAAAAATTACAAATAGGTAAGGGAATTCTCATTTTTCTAGTTTCTTCTATTGTAACATCTACGCCTCAACTAAGACATCAACATTGATACATTATTAACTGAAATCCATACTTTATTCATATCTCCTTTTTCTTTTAATGTCTTTTTTTTTCTGTTCCAGGATCCAGATTGTACTTAGCCATCATATCTCTTGGTCTCTGTTCTGCTATTCTCTTAGACTTTCTTTGTTTTTCATAATCTTTACAATTTTTAGGAATATTGATCAGGTATTTTGTAGAATAGCTCTTGTGTTAGTTAACTTTCCATCACTATAGCAAAATACTTGAAACAATCAACTTATAAAGGCAAAACAGTTATTTTTTTCCTCACTTTTGGAGGCTCTAGTCCATGATGGATTATCCTGTTGCTTTTAGCCTGTGGTGAGGTAGCACATACTGGTGAAAGTAAGTGTGGGGAGCAAACAGAGAGGGTAAGGAAAAGTTACTTCCTGGCCAGGAAGCAAAAAAGAGGAAGGAGCCAGGGTCCCACAGTCCCATGCAAAGGTATGCCTCAATGAACCAAAGACCTCCAACTAGGCTCCATCTCTTTTTTATGAATTAAATAATGTTATATACTTTTCTTTTTTGTTTCATATATAAATTGTTTTGTTTGTTTGTTTGTTTTTTTAAAGACAGAGTCTTGCTGTGTAGCTGAGGCTAGACTTGAACTCACTGTGTAGTCCAGGCTGGCCTCAAACTTGTGACAGTCTTCCTGCTTCAGCTTCCCACCCCCACTAAGCGCTGGGATTATAAGCATATCCACCACATCTGGTTTCTTATCTTTTCCCAGTGCATATTGTGTATACAGATTAGTATGTATCATTTTGGCAGATTTTTATATACACACAACACTAATCATTTTCATTTCTCCATTTCTCCCATGCTCCCCTCCCCTAGATTCACATATTTTGGAGGAGTTTCAATATGTATATTTTGATCACGTCCACTCCCCTATTACCTGCTTTTACATCTCTCCACCTCTCCCTTATTCCCTTCCTTGTTTTTTTTTTTTTTTTTTTTTTTTTTTTTTTTTTTTTTTTTTTTTTTTTTTTTTTTTTTTTTTTTTGGTGCCAGTGATCAAACTTGGGTCCTTGTGCCTTTGAGGCAGGTGGCAGAACTACTGAGCTAAACACCCAGCCCATTTCCTTGTACTGAATAATCTCCCTTCTACTTTATTGCTGATTTTTTAGATTCAACACTTTAGGAAAAATATGTAATATTTGTTTTACTGAGTTTGTCTTATTTCACTCAACAAAATGATCTCCAAATTTCAGTTTATTGCAAATGAAAAAAATGTGCTCTTTATGGTTGAATAATTATTCATTGTTTCCTTTTTTTTTGGTATCGGGGATCGAATTTGGGTCCTTGTGCTCGCAAGGCAGGTGGTAGAACCTCTGAGCCAAATTCCTGGCCCAATTATTCATTGTTTATATCATGTTTTCCATTGATCTGTTGATGGCCACCTAGGCTGGTTCCATGTCTTGGCTTTTATGAATTGTTCCTCAATAAATATGGGTTTGCAGGTATCTCTGTAATAGGCTCACTTTAATTCTTTTGAGTATGTACCAAAGATTGGTATAACTAGGTCAACTGTTAGTTCTATGTTTAGTTTTTTGAGGAACTGCCACACTAATTACATAGTATCTGTGCTAATTTACATTCTTAGCAGCAATGTAGAAGAATTCCTTACCTCTTGCATCTTTGTCACCATTTATTTATTTACTTTTATTCTTGATCTCAATATAGTTTTGATTTACATTTCCCTAATGGTTGAAGATTTGGAATTTTTTTTTTCATATACTTATTGGTCATTTGTATTTCTCTTGAGAAATATTCACTTATTTATCCATTTATTGACTAGATTATTTGATTTTTTTGGTGTTAAAGTTCTTTACATATTCTAGGTATTAATTCTCTGCCAGAAGTGTAACTGGCAAAGATGTTCTTCCATTTTATATGCTGTTAGCTGTTTTTGTCTTTGCTGTTAGTTGTTTTCTTTGCTGTGCACAAACTTTTTAATTTGATGTAGTCCCAATTGTGGATTCTTGCTAGTATCTCCTGTTTTACTGAAGTCCTATTCGGGAAATCTTTGGCTGTGCTTATATGGTTTCAAGTGTTGCTCCTGTCATGTTTTCCTTTAGCAGGTTTGAAGTTCTGTTTTTTTCCCTAGGGCTTCATTTTATTTTAATTGAGGTTTGTTCAAGGTGAGTGATAGGGATCTAGTTTCAGTCATCCACAAGTGGGTATCCAGTTTTCCTTGCACCATTTGTTAAAGAGGCTGACTTGTTTCCAATGTACATTTTTGGTTCATTTATCTGGAATCAGATGCCTGTGAAAGGATGTGTCTGTTTTTTCTATTTGTCCTTTATTCTGGTGGTCGTGCATTTTTGTGCCGGTACCATGCTGCATTTGTTATTATGGCTTTGAAGTATAATTTGAAATCAGATGTTGTGATGCCTAGGTCTTACTCTTTGCTTTTGGATTGCTGGGTCTTCTGTGTTTACATATGAACTTTAGGATAGTTTTTTTCTAGTTCTATGAAGAATGCCTTTGTAATTTTTATGGGAATTGTGTTGAATCTACAGATCACTTTTGGTAACATGACCATTTTGAAAACAGTACTTCTGTAAACCCATGAACATGGGAGCTCTTTCCATCTTCTAATATCTTTTGTGTCTTTTTCAAGTTCTTCCTTAAGCATTGTGAAATTTCCACTGTAAAAGTCTTTCATCTTTTTGGTTAGCTTGATCCCTTGGCTTTTTGTGAAGCTATCATAAGCTATCCTGAATTTTTTTTTCTCAGTGAATCCATTACTGGTGCATACTAAAGTTATTGAATTTTTTTTTCTCTTTTCTGTACTGTCAGTTGAACTCAGGACCTCGTGCTTTCAAGTCAGGTGGTGGCACCACTAGATTCCTGGCCCAAAGCTATTGAGTTTTTATGTTGATGTTATATTCTGCTACTTTGCTGAATTTATTTAGCGGCTCTAAAAGTTTATGTTGGAGTGTTTAGGGCCTTCTAAATGTAGTATCATATTATCTGCAAAGATTATTTGACTTCTTTTTTATTACTGGGACAAAGTGCCTGATATCCACAAGTTAAAAAAGGAAAGGTCTATTTTAGTTCATAGTTTGTAGAGGTTTCAGTCATTGTCACCTGGCTTCAAAGTAGGGCAGCATGGCAGCAGGGCGGTAGCATTGCAGATTAGGAACAGTCCATGGCAAGGCAGACAGCAGCAGCAGTGTTTCTTCTTTCATTTCACTTTTATCCCATTCAAGTTATAAACTATTAGTTGGTGCCACTCACACTTGGGATGGGTTTTCTGTCTTCAGTAAATCTATTCAGTCACACCCAGAACTGTGTTGAACCAATTAGTGGACTAATTTAGTTATCACACATCCTTAATCCATATTCACACATCCTAGAAGCTCCATATGAAGTTTTGGAAGGAACATGTTGTTATAAGCCATAACACTCCTATTTGTATCCCTTTTATATAATTATCTTCATTAGTTGCTCTAGCTAAAATTTTGAGAACCATGTTGAGTAGAAGTTGTAAGAATAGACATCCTTGTTTTAGAGGAAGTATTTTCAGTTTCTTATTTAGAATAATATTGGCTGTGGGTTTGTCAAGGACATTATAGATATAAACCATAACATTCCACTTCTGGCTCCCAAAAGACTCTTACTCATTTTATGCAAAATTCATCTCTAAGAGTTACCAAAGTTGTAACAACTCTTGCATTGCTGAAAAGTCCAAGTCCAATAATCTTTTCTGAGACTGAAAGTAAATTCTCAGCTATGAGGCCCTGTCGAATAGAAATAAATAAATAAACATTCCCCTCCCTGAAGAAGGTGCTAACAAGGAATAGATAGAAATTAGGCTAAATAATGTCCAAAATCCAGCAGTGCAAAAATTAAATCCTGTATCTACATGTCCAATGCCCAGGGCAGGTTATGGTGAGATATGAACTTCAAAGGGCATGGCCAGCCTTGCACACATGGCCTTGCTTATAGCCCACATGTTTTCTCTTTGGAGCTGAACTTGCTCACTGCCTACAGCTTTCCTCAGAAGGTGTCTCATTTTCCTGTCATTTCCAATTTCTTGGGATCTCCAGTAGTTTTGTTTTTGTTTTTGTTTTTTTTGCTTCACTCTCATTTCTTTGCTCACTACCTTCTCTTGGACTCCTCTTAGGGAGTGTGGCCCTGTCACAGATTTTTGCCTAGCCTCCTATGCCCTCTTCCTAAGTTCTGTGTGGAAGCCTCTTTGATGCCATAAGTTTTGCATTCTGCATGCTTGAAAAACCAGTACTATATAAGGATATCAAGGTCGCCTTCAGCTTCTGCTATAGCTGAGCCCCTTTGGACCATGGCTTCAGCATTTTATCTGTGCTTCTGGCCAAACTGCAATTTTTTGACATCTTTTAACACTTCTGCTTTTTGCTATTGATCATAACTGTAAATTTGGCTAAAAGCCACTAGTAATACCCATGTCACAACCTCAATATTAAGCTCTCTTGGTACAAGATCCCAACAATGAATGTAACTGTACTGTATACCTAAAATGTACCAATAAACTAAAAAAAAAAAAAAAAAAA
>NW_022900932.1:22507976-22530006 GCF_012274545.1 Fukomys damarensis
ACCCTAAAAAAAAAAAAAAATAAGCTCTCTTGAAATTTCCTCCCTCAGATTTTAGTCTGCCACCTTTAAATTCAGCTTTTGGTGACAATTTCTTTGCCAAAATGAAACACACATAGCTTCTAGTCCAATTGCCAAAGGTCCTCATTTCCTTTGAAAAATCTCATGAGCCTGGACTTTACTGTCCACATTCCTACCTGCATTCTATTCTTTGCTCAGTTTATAGCATTCTAAGGGCTCTCTAGCTGACATCTTCCTCTCTAAAGTCCTCTGGCAAACTAGTTCCAGAGGCTTCTGAACCACACGGTCAGGTACAATCACATCAACAACCCCACACCTGGTAATAATTTTCTATCTTAGTTATGTCTCATGCTAGGATAAAATACCTGTCACCCAAAACTTAAATAAAGGAGAGGCTTACTTTGGCTCAGCATTTCAGTGTATTTAATCCATTGTAGGCTGTCTCAAAGGCAGAAGCAACATGGTAGAAAAGCATGGTGAAGAAAAGCTGTTCAGTATATGGAGGTCAAGAAGCAGAGCAAGAAAGCCAGGGATGAGAACATATCCTTCCAAGTCATGTTCCCAGGGACCTGTCTCTTCTGACCAGTCCCTGGGAGACATTTTAGATCTAAACCACAACAGACTGGGGTTTGTGTTATGTGGTAAAGAGCAAGGGGTTCTGTCTTGCAAGCACAAGGACCCGAGTTTGATCCCTGGTACCAAAACCAACCAACCAACCAAACAAAGAGCAGGGTGTTTACAGTGCTATTTACATCATTAAGGGTACATGTTATCAGCAATACTCCTGATATTAATCTTCATTACTGACTAACATGGTATTTGATAGATTTTTTTCCACCTTTAACTTTACTTCCTCACCTTTCTTCCTCCCCTCTTCTTCTTTCTACTCCCTCTCCTGTTCTTCCCTCCCATTTCTTTTCTCTGCTGTTGGAAGCAAGTTACTAGTGCATCATGCACTCAAGGAAGTGGGGAATTTATTTCCTTCTGGAGGGGGAATATTTGTAAATTAACTGGAATGCTGTGTAAGGAAGAAAGTCTCTTTTTCTCCATTTGCTCATTGTTTCTTAATTTGATTTCTGCCATGATTCTGTGATTTTCCTCTTCTCAAAAAGAGAAGATAAGGCATACATATAAAAAACTATCATCTTTCATTGTATTTAAGATGCTATTACTTGGAAGACATTTTAATTTGAAAAATGTGAACATAGGGAAAATGGGCATGTTAAAAATCAATGCTTTGCACTATGGTGTAGTTTGAAGGACAGTTTCACAAATTCCTTCAAAAATACTTTTTATTAACTCTTTATCTAAGAAATTCTTCCTTAAAATCTTGGATGCAATTACTTAAGATAATTTTGTTTTGTTTCGCAACATCAAAAACATTCCAAAGAAAATCACTTTGAAAATCTATCTGTATATATAAGAATATATATTCATGTTATATATGTATTTATATATATATTAAAATAAAACATTTAGATTTTGGGTTATGTCCTTGCTTTTTAATTCTCCATATTGTGTTTTGCACCAAGTACGTTGTTATATTTTATTTATGAGATTTGAATGGTACAAAAGGTTTTATCTTTTCAATGTAAATTGTGCAGTTTTCTTAGTTATTCCACTTTCCTTAATACCATCCTGTTTTTTATTTGGCTCATTTTCTTGTACATTGACTCTATTTGTAGGGAATAATAAAGTCATAAAATGTTAGAGTTGAACATCTTTAGAAATGATCTAATTGACTCCTTGTTTAATGAGGTATATAAGAGACTTGGCACAGATTATCAGCTAGCAAGAATAGACTTATAGTAGAATGTAGGACATGTGAGGTCCTTCTTACCATTCATTGTATAGGTTGTACACTTTTTTTTTTTGTGGTACCAGGGGGTCGAACTCGGGCCCTTGCGCTTCCAAGGCAGGCCACCGAACCACTGAGCTAAATCCCTGGCCCGACAATTCATTGTATAGGAAGGCTTGCCTTTCTCTCTCTCTCTCTCTCTCCCTCTCGCTCATCAAAATCCCATTGTTTTGAAATGCACTTTATATATGGGAAAAGCTAGATTGTTTTCGTTCTTTTTTCCTCTTTAACTCTGGCCTAAGCTTTCTAAAAAAGCCATAGAAATTTACTTTTTGCAATTTGTTTTTATCATTTTTAACATCTTGAAGAAAACATTGACTCAGTTGTGAATTGAATTCATTTATATATATTTCTTAAATAGTCGAGAGTTCTGATCATTATTCTACCTACTGAAGGCATCAGGACATTTTTGAAAAATCTCTTAGATCAAGCCTAAAAAATATTGTATTATTAATGCACCTTAAAATTAAAGAGACAGCCTGAAAGTGTTTGAGTCTTGAGAGAATCCATTCATCTTTAACACAGTGATCCTGCCTGATAAGGAAATAGACATTTTTCTTGCTGTAGATTTTATGTGATGTTAACTCACATCCAGTGTATATTTTTTTTATGTTGTTCAGAAAATTCTTATTCCATATTGTGTGGTTTCAGAAAAAATAAATAATTAAAATGAATAAAAATAAGAATGTCTTGTTTTAAAATATATATAATTTTGGTGGCTTTTATCTGCATTGTCAACAAACAGTATCATATTGTGCCAGGATTGATCACTTTTGCACTCAGGAAGTTGGATTTAAATATTCAAATTACAAATTAAGTAAAAGCAACTTCTCATAATACTGTTTACAAGCTTGTTTTGACAGCTGTAGTACATTAATCACAACAAAGCCTTGGAATGTTGCAGAATTTTTTCCTTCTTCTCCTGTCTGCACATTTTTGCTTGCACCAGACTGTTCTGAATTTATTAATGAAGTATTTCTCTGAAGTAGTTGCCTTGATTTGTTTTCTTTTCCAAAGTGCGTGTATCACTTGTTTCTGCAAAATTGGAATTTGGGAAATGAAGTTTGTTTTCCACGCTGAAAGTACTTTGCAATGTCTTTGTTAACATGGATCTGACTAATGTTTTACTATAATTTTCCAACAATAGTACCAGTAAGGACAAAAACAAAAGTTGAGCCTCAGAAATTTTCTCACAAACTGAGTGCTTTATTCCTTCTAAAATAACATGGCCAATTTGAATATTTGGCGCTAGCATTCTTTCTCTAATGTGTGTTCTAAGATTTCTATGTCTAATTAGTAGAAATATATATATTAATATATATAATAAATATGTATATTTATATATTATCTATATTTATATTTATATTTATATTTATATGAATTGTGTTTTTCCAGGCTTTACTACCTAGGGTCCAATTGAGTCATTGCTATCATCATCATCAAAAATGTCTTTGTGTGACTATTCTAGAACTGTGAGATTTTTCACATCACTCGCACGTGTTTATGAGGTTAGCAGTCACCACACAATTAGCATTTTCCTCTACAGTTGGTAAATGGCTGTGTGGCTCCAGCTTCCAGACTGATGGGTCTTGGAAGCTTCTGCCAGCACTTGCCTGGCTGTGCTGCTGTATCAATGTCTGCCTTCCTTTTCATTTGGTGACACAGCTTTGCTTTCTCCACTAAGTCTGAGTGACACATTGACAGCCACATTTTGAAGTGTGGCCAACCCTTTCCACTACTACTTGTGTCAAATTTGTTTACCACATTTTTTGACATAATTTAATTGTATTTTTTTTCAAATATGCCATTTTGTTGCGTTCTTATCTGACTTAGCTGAGCCTTAGGGTAATCTTAATAGAACATTACTGTGCTACTCAAAGTTACTCTTCAACTGCAATTTATAATCTGTGGATTAGACTTTCTTAACTATCCTTTCTTCAAGGTAAGTTCTATTAAACAGAGCCTTTCCTCCACCTGGACATGTCTGGATTTTCAAAGCATGAACTAGAATACTTGAAAACCTTTAAGGCTTTATCAGCTTTATGCACTCTTGTTTTATGAGACCTCAGTCACCTCCTAGCAAATATATTAAAATGCAGTCACAGTCCAAAATTAAATATAGATTTCGATGTACAAAAATGAAAAAATTTTAAAAATGTTCTTTGAAAGCGTGTTCTTATGAATAACATTTAATGTATATGTGGCTGAGTTCTTGGCTATTGCTATATACTTTGTGAATTCTTTTGGAGTAAAATCTAAACTGTTAGAATACAGTGAGTTTGTAATCTACAAATTAAATTTAACTGAGTACCTCATAATACATTTTTAGATAGTTATTCATTTTACTTGCAATTTTTTGTTTTTATATCAGTTATAGTTTTTCATAGGATTTTGAAAAGACTTTACTTATCCCAAACTGTGTCTACAGTGCCTAGTAGATTAACACTACTCTGGAATTCGTAGTTATTTTGGATATTTTAAATTGAAACATTGCTTAGAGGATCTTTGTCCCTTTCTTCCTTTCCTTTCACTTTTCTTCCTTCCTACTGAGCTTTAACTATGTGTCTGCAACATCACAACATGAATCATTGTACGCTGTGAATATGGTCTTTTCACCAGTTTGAATACTGAATATAAAAAAGTAAAAGTTTTGAATAATAAGTACATGCAGCAGAGCTGAGTGAAAATATAAAGTAAGAAAAATTAGAGATTTCCTGTAGTTTTTTTTAACCTCTTCTATAAAATAGGGCATAGCAAAATTGGGAACTGAGAGTATATGGGAGTCAGAATAGAACAAGTAGTAATAATTCCCATTTGAAAAGCAAGGACAGAGTCGAAGAGCAAAACCAAGGCCAATTATTTCCTATCAGAAGTATGAAACCAAGGGCTCAGCAGCCTGGATACCGGGAGCAAAATCTAGGATGAAAGCCAGTGCCTACTCCTCATGTCTCTTTGCTAGATGTGTTTCACCCTAATGAACTGCTTGTTTTTAACCTTTTCTCATTTATCTTTTGGAATGTTAGTGTTTTTTTTATCTGCTTGTTGATCTTCCTAAACTATATCTGTCACATTTACTGCAAAATGCTTTTTCTTCAAATGCTTTTTCCTTTGGATTTTTAAAATCAGATCTTTTTATTCTTTTTTATTTATCTCTATAGTTTCTCATTCCTGCATATCTATAATAGTAATTTTTATTCAAGTTTTATGATTCAATGTGTAATTCTTTAAATTCATATAGAATTTCTTTTAGTTTATAAGTCAAGTGCATAAATTTTTTTCTGTAAATGTATAAATAATTACTCCAAAAGCATTTTTAAAAGGATAATTTTTTCCTCATTTATTCTTCATTAATTAGGAATGTCTTTTTAACTATGAATTAAGCCAGGCACGGTGGTGCATACCTATAATGTCATTACTTAGGGAGCCTGAAACAGGAAAATTGCAAATTTGAGTATCACTTGGGCAATTTAGTGAGATCCTATCTCAAAATGAAGATTGGAAAAGGATGGAGATATAGTTCAGTGGTAGAGCAACCCTAGGTTTAAACTCCAGTGCTACAAAAGAGCCACTCAAAACAGAAATAAGTTAAATTCTCTGTACTTTAGTCTAGGTATTCTATTTATTATTTTTAATCCACTTTTATATCTGTAATACTTTGTTTTATTTTTGTAGCTCTAGGACACTTAATAATGTCTTCTAAAAATTATCTTACCTGTTTCATTTTTCAGATGATTTTCATAATTTCTTTTCCAAGTTCAAATAAATTGCACTGGGCTTTTGATTGGAATTGCATAAATCAAAAAGTGAAAGTGAATTGGACAAAAGTTTCACTTTTATTTTGTCTCCATTCCCAGTAAGACAAGTATTATATATTCTAAAATTTCATTTTTTGGTATTAAAGATAATTTCTCCTCCAACTGTCCTGATTTTTTTTTTTTTTTTTTTTTTTTTTTTGCTTGTTTTTGGTACCGGGATCAAACTCAGGACCTTGCACTTCCAAGGAGGGCGTGGGAACCGCTGAGCTAAATCCCCAGCCATGCTGATTTTTGGTTAGCAGAGTAAGACCATCTGTACTGATATTGGTGTAGGAGGATAACAACCCTTTGTTACCAATTACAGGTCTATAGCTATTTAGAAAATAAGTCACTGAGCTATCACAAATTCTTGCTTATGTATTTCTCTACCTCTTTTGTAGTTCTAACTATACAGAGTTTTCCTTTCTGCCAACTTAGGTGGCTTATTCTGCTCATACTTTATTTGAATATCTTTTACTTTGTATAATTTATGATTTCCCTCAGAGTTAATATTGAACCAATGCTTTGTTTTTGCCAGGCTGTGTTCTGGGCATGCAAGATGTAAATAAAACAAGAAATGCTCATTCTTTTGAGGAGATTTTACCCTGGCCAGGTAAAACAGACAATGAACAAATAAAAAATATGTACATCTCTGCAGATGATAAGATCTACAAAAAAGAATAAAGATAAGAAGAGGAGTGTCGTGAATAAGAGGTGTAATTTGATAGCGGGTGATCAGGAGAGACCTTTCTGGTGAGTTGATATTGAGCAGAAACCTGAATACATGAGATTGAATGGGCTGTGCAGTTATGGGGTGAGGAATGTTGTAGACACAGGGAATGGGAAGTGTGAAGAGAGAGAGGTTATGCCTTGAAGGAGAAAGGGGCAGGTGGAAGAGTAATCACTGGTGGGGGAATACAACTAAACACAAAATTTGTCTTACCCGGAAGTCCTTTCCACAAAGGTACGAGGGGAAAAAAAAACCACTTTTTGTGTGTGAGTATGTGGTACTGGGGATTAAATCAATGCTTTTGCATTGTGCTACATCTCCAGCCCTTTTAAATTGAATGTAATTTCTGTTTTTACCTTGGGATAAAGTCTTGTTAGATCACTAAGTTACCCAGGCTGGGGTTGAGTTTGCAATTATTATCAGCCTCCCAGAGTGCTAGGATTACAGGCATATCCTGCAATGTCTGGGTAGAAAACAATATTATCATTGAATAAGCACTAAACTGGAATATAATGTACATTGTAGGCTGGAGATTGCAAAGACAATAAAAATTTTTTATCCTTTTATATAGACAAGCACACCTACTCTGTAGCATACATATTTTCATGATAAAGAATAACTAATCCTTAAGGAAGAGAATTTGATAGTACGGTTTGTCACAAATAGATTCATCTGGTACCTGGGCTGACAGTCAATTTTAGCTAATTGACTTTATTCAAAGGAAAACCAAACTTCTCATATCTTCATGACAGGAAGTAGTTTTGAAGACACCTAAGTTGAATTCCTATTGTCCTACAAAAATTGGAGACAGGGGTGTTATTTCCTTTGATACATACATTCAAAGAGATGACTTCCAGGTACTTTTCTTTCCCTTTCCCCTTTCCTTTCCTCCCTCCCTACCTCTCTCTCTACCTCTTCCTTTCCCTCTCCCTCCCCCCCCTTTTCTCCCTCCCTCCTGCCTGCCTGCCTGCTTATTTTCCTATATTGGAGAGAAACTGTCTCTGATTCTCTTATAGGCAAAAATCTTATAAGGCATACTTATCTTTAGATGATTAGTGATGTGAAAGAATTTCACTGTTGGAATCTGATCCAGAGACAAGTGAAGTACCACCTAGGGAGATTTCAGAAGTGAATGATACAGTATAAAATTCCCATCTTCAGAAATTGCACTCTATTGATAGTTTTGGAAGCTTTTCCCATTTTGACATACAAGGAAGTTTTCCTTCTTTAAGGAAGTTGGGGAAATATTGCTGTCATGCCCCAAATCCCACATACCTACTAAGGTGAAATAACACATTTGTTGTGAACCAATAGCGCTCCCCTCCTTTGTCTCTTTATTTATTGGGACAGAAGCCCATACGTGTTGCCCTTTCAAATGTGAATTTGAAAGGATGTGGAAAGAGAATGAATGATGGTGCCGGTTTGCCTATGTTGCAAGCAGTATGAAATGGGATATTTTTTGCAGGTATTACTTTCCAGAAAGGAAGAGTAATTAATTACAACTGCAATTACAATAGAAATTAACTTAAAATTGAATAGAATACAACATCTTTATATTTGAGCACTGATTATTAAAAATAGCTAAGGAGAGAGATAAATCCTTTAAAAGCTCAGAAAATGTGAATATATAACAAAAGAAGTGATTTATTTGTAGAAAATGGAGTAGATTCCTGTAGTAAAGCATCAGAACAATAGACATAATTCCATAACATTTCAGAAGCAATCTGTATGCCTATCTACTCCTTTGTAATTGTTGATTGCTTTCTTTTTTGTTAACACCTTTTTTTATTAATTGGAAAATATACAAATATTTTAAAAATATAACAAATATAAGGTAAGCATACAAACATAAATTACATGGAAAATTCTGTAAACAGATATACTAATCTAGCATTGCCTCAACAAAACATGCTAAAACTATATTAATTCAACACTATTTAATTCACACTTCAAAGTAAACAAGGCTTACAGTAGTCACATAATGATATAAAAGTCCATTTTCTAACAAGAATATTTCTTAATGCACATTTCATTAAACAAAGCACATTACTACATCAGGCAAAAACATGAAACTTGAAGGGAAATCTGTAAATCCACAAATATCACTGAAAATTTCAAAACACCTCCCTCAGTAATTGACAGCTAAAGAAGGTAGGAAAATCTGTAATAGAATAGCAAAAACCAACCATATTTTGCTTCAAGTATTGTATTATACAGTGCAAAAGCTGCAGAGCACATTATCCTCTCAAATCATGAGAAACATTCACCCAAACAGAACATGTTCATAGCAACAATAGAGACATTAACGTAACCAAAACTTTGCCTACAACCTTGTAAACATTTGTTATTGGTTGATTTTTTGATGGTAGCCATTCTTTTTGGGGTGAGATGGGATCTTAATATTGTTTTAATATGCATTTCTCAGATGGCCAATAATGATGAGCATTTTTTAAAATTTCACAGGTATTCAGGTGATTGAAGATACAGGGTTAGACTTTTTTAAATCTATGAGGCAGTTACAAGGATCTGCCATATACTAACTATTGGCCTGTCACCAGATGGTATCTAAAGAGGTCCACCCAGAGAAGTTGGGACCTTACTCTCCAGGAAGATTCTTCAAATCTCATTGCACCAAAAAATTTAAGGGCATGTTAGTGTGAGTGAGGTACAGGAAGATTTTATTAGGCAGAGTTAAAAAGTAAAAGAAAGTGGAAGGGACTTCAGATTGAGAGGCTGAAGGGCACAGCTTTGATGAGGATCAGACTGACCTATTAATAAAAATGAAACCACATTTTATGGATTTACTGGGGTGAGCTAGAGTCTGGTTGATCATTTTTCAGTTCTGCTTTTGCAAGATGGATCCAGAAATCTTATTGCTTGAGGGGGCAGTTTGGTCTCTCTTAAATGATTGTTTGAGGAGGCAGTCTCAGTTTTGTGCAGGCTTGGCTAGAATCCAAAGTGACTGTAGAGTTAGGGCAATGATTAGAAACTTCTAGGCACAGTTGATTGTCTCTTAAATCTCTTATCTTTATGCCCGCAGTCTTGAAGGAAGATGAGATAGTTTATGTAAATTCACAACTAATCAATCTTCTTTTTTTTTTTTTTTTTTTTTTTTTTTTTTTTTTTTTTTTTTTTTTTTTGGCCAACTTTTAGACAGACATTCCCTAAATGATTAACATGCTTATAAAAATAGCTGAGAAGGGATGTGACTCAAAGCTTTAAGGTAATAAATGACCCAAAGTAAAAGTCAAGCTTTGTTTTACTTGTAATTACTTTTTGGGTATCTGCAGGCCCAAATGAAGAAAAGAAAAAAAAAAAGAAAAAAAGAAAGAAAATAACTACTTTTAAGTCCCTGACTATCTCAGAAAAAATATAAATCATATTTTTAATGAATAATCTCTTAGCGATTCAGCAATTTGTTCTTTGTTTCAATGGTGGTCGCTAACCGTATCAGACTTAGTAAGTCATGACCTTTGTCAATTCCAGATTCCTTATCAGAAAAATAAAGGATTGAATCAAATACTTCTTAGGATTCCTTATAGATTTCAGTTCTAAATTTCCATGACTCCATTAGGTTTTGGCCTCAATATAATTGAGCTCCTGAGGTACCTATTTCTGGCAATTCTTTCGGCAAGATTAAGCAATTTCTCTATGAGAATGGACTTATACACAAAGAGGAACATATACACACAAATATATAAATTTTTATGATGAATAAATTTGATTGAGGAATGTTTTTAAGATTTAAAACATTTAGTTGGGACACAGTTAAAATGTGTATCTTGTGAATGAAGGAAAAATAACCCTCTTTATTAAGTATCCATGCTATAAGTACCACATATGACCTTAATATGTGCTAGAAACTGAAATAGACGATTATGGGCCCAGTAATATTTATTACTAGAGGCAGCTTTACAAAGTAGATAATATTGCTGCCAGCTTCTAAATGAAGAAATTGAGATGGAGAGTTGAAGTAACTTTCAGCGAACAGTACTCAGCTTATAAAGACAGAAACACTTAGGATTCAAATTTAGGTCTGACTCCTTCCAAAGCTGTGACTTTTTTAATTTTTTAGGTTCTAGGAATATATTAAAAATAGTAAAATGCCTGTCTGGAAGGAGTTTCAGATTAATAAGGGAGACAAGAAAGACTAATATATGGTTAAATAGGAAAATGTCACTGAAATGTCAAAATTATAAAAGCATGTTGAGAAGATTGCTCTCAGGCTAGGTAAAAACTTAGAGGTGAAAAAAGGTGTGCTGGCAAGGAAGATACAAGAAATCCCAACCATTCTGACTGACTAATTTGTAGAAGATATAGAAATCTTAACTTAATGAAAATTATTTTTTGAAAAACTATTTTTCAGAGAGGTGGTACAGCTAGGAATGATTCAGATCTGACCACTCCAGGCTGTTGTAGGAAGTGATATGTATAAAGGGTATATGATTATGACACAAACAAGAACTTGCATTTGTTTATTCATTAATTTTATTCATTGAACACTTTTTTGTTACACATTCACCAATATATTATGTATTTTAACACATTAATATACATTAATTCATTACATTAAATACTTATATAAGGGTTGATAAAAATATGGTAAATGTTTGAATTAAAGACATTTTTTGTAGTAAAAGGCGCATTGCCATTAATACCCATCAAAATATTCCCTCTCCCTTTGAACACACATCACATCCCATTGTTCTTGCCACTTTCTGAAGCAGTTATGGATGCTTTCTTTCATGAATGTCTTTAGTTGTGTTATTGTAGTTGTCTCAATCTGAATTAATTCAAAAAATTTACCTGTTGTAGTCATTTTGATTTGGGGAATGGCCAGGAGTTGCATGGTGCCAGATCCAGTGAATAAGATGGACAAGAACACCAATGTTTTCATGAGCCTGCCTTTCTGTTGGATGGTGCCCAGCAATAGCATTCACTGCATTTTGAGTCACCTTGCAAAGATATTCATGAAAGAAGACTTCTAGAACTGCTTTAGAAAATGGAAAGAAAAAGAAATCATGGAAGGTTAGAGGCAGCAGCACTGACATTTGGAAGATGCTCACCATGATCCACAGGTACTTGCAAAAGGGTACAAAATACCAAAACACAGGAAGGAAACTTGAAGGAGAAACCCACTTGATGAATTCAAGTATTGGTATTTAGAGAAAGAAGGAGGGCTGCCACCAACCCTGGGATTGCATATAGTTAAGGTCTCATGAAGATGCCATTTTGGAAAGGTTCCAACCCTTTGAGGGAAGAAGTCTCAGTTACCACCCACTTCCCACTTGGATCTATTTCTACAGAGATAGAGGCCTGCGAGTGAGATATTCCCAAGAGGACCTCTCCAGATTAGGAGAATAAGGAGGGTGTGGACTAAGAATCGCTTAGAGTTGGTAACTGAATTAGGGTGAGTTAGCCTTAGGGACAGAAATTCAAATAGTATATTTCAGAGAACTAGAGAAAACAATTCAAAAATTCATTTGGAACAAGAAGAAACCTAGAATAGCAAAAGAAATTCTAGGAAAAGGAAAATCACAATTCCCAATTTGAAATTATACTACAAAGTCACTGTGATAAAAACAGCATGGTGCTGACAAAGAAACAGACCTGAAGATCAGTGGAATAGATTAGAAGATACAGAAACAACTCTGGTCATACTCAGCTCCCTCATTTTTGACAAAGGAGCCAACCATCCCCACTGAAGGAAAGATAGCCTCTTTCCTCCAAATGGTGTTGGAAAAACTGGATTTCAACTTGCTAAATATTGAAACTAGACCCCTATCTTTCAACATTCACTGAACTAAAATCGAAGTGGATTAAAGTCCTAAATATTAAAACAGAAACACCAAACTTGCTGGAAGATAAGTAGAACTCTGAAAGACATTGGCATAGGAAAAGACTTTATGAAAAAATCCTCAGTAGCATGGGAACTAGCACAAAGAATCAACAACTGGGATCTCATCTTATTAAAAAGCTTCTGCACTTCAAGAGAAACCACCAACAGAGCAAAGAGACACACTACAGTGTGGGAAAAAAACTTACCAGCTGTTCCTCAGACAAAGGTTTACTATCTAGAATATATAAAGAACTAAAAAAAATCAGAGCCCCCAAATATAAAGACCCAATTAAAAATGGGTATCTGAAATGAACAGACATTTCTCAGACAAACAAGTGAAGCTGCAAAGAAACATATGAAAAAATGTTCATCATCACTGGTCATTCCAGAGATGCAGATGAAAACAACACTGAGATTCTATCTCACCCTAGAAAGAATGGCTGCTATCAAGAAATTAACCAATAACAAATGTTGGTGGGGTTGTGGGGAAAAAGGAACCTTCTTCATTGTTGGTGGAAGTGCAGACTGGTGTAACCACTGTGGAAATTAATACGGAGATACCTCAAACAACTAAGACTAGAAGTCCCATTTGACCCAGCTATTCCTCTGCTGGGTATCTTCCCAAAAGAAGTAAAGGAATCATACCACAATGATATATACTCACCCATGTTTATAGCAGCAGAGTTTGTAATAACTAAAACTTGGAAACAGCCTAATTGCCCATCAACTGGAGACTGGATAAAGAAGATTTTTTTTTAATGTAATGGAGTACTACTCAGCCATAAAGAATGAGAAACTAGAGACATTTATAGATAAGTTTATGAACACTGAGGCCATAGTCTTAAGTGAAATAAATAAATAGGACACACTTGTGTAAATGCCGAATAGTTTCTATGGTTTGCAAATCTAAAAGTGTAAATAAGGGTGAAAATGTATAATGATGTTGTGCAATAGGAAGAAAATGTCTAAAGGAGTTGGGGAAGTGGTAGGGGTAGAGGAAAGGAAAGAAGGGAAAAATATAGTAATTGGAAAAGCATAGAAACAAATTTGTAAATAGGGAAGGGTGAAGGGGGATGTGAAGGGAGGCCAGGGTATGAGGAAAAATAATAACTAAGATACATGACATAAAGGTACAAGATCCTGATGATGAATGTGATTATATGGTATACCTAAAATGTACCAGTAAACTAAATAGAAAAAAAAGTTGGTTTTTTGAAAGATTAAACCAAATTGAAAAGCCCCAAACTTACCAAAAATAAATTGATAAATAGGAAAGAAAAAGACTCACATCAATGCAATTAGAAATGAAAATGGTGAAATCACAGTGGACAACACCAAAATCCAGATGATTATAAGCTAGCATTTCAAAAACCTATCTCCCAATATAGTGGAGAATCTAAAAGAAATGGATAAATTTCTAGACACATATGAATTATCAAAATTGAACTCTGAAAAGGTGAAAACTCTGAACAATTAATAGGAGACAATGAAAGCAGTAATAAAAACTTTGGTAAATAAGAAAAGCCTGTGATCCAGTGGATCCACTGCTGAATTTTACTGGAACTTCAGGAAATTCCTAATGCCTACTCTTCTAACCATTCCATAAAACAAGAAGGGAAGGAACTCATTTCTTCAAGCCAACATTACCTTGATACCAAAACCAGTTGAGGATTCAGGAACAACAACAACAACAACAACAACAGAGAAAACCTCAGGCCAATTTCCTTAGTGAATGTAGATTAAAAAAATAAAAAGAAGATTCTCAACAAGTCACTTGCAAACAGACTGCAGCAAATCATTAAAGAGATCATACGTCATGACAAGTTGGCTTCATTCCAGGGATACCAAGGATGGTTCAACATACCTAAATCAATAAGTATAATGTATCACAAAAACAGATTTAAGAATAAACTTTACATGATCATTGAAAAAGATCCAAAAAGCTGTTATCAAAATCAAACTCTATTCATGATAAAAACCCTGATGAAAATAGGCATAGTAAGGTCTGACCTTAAACTGATAAAAGTATTTTATAACAAATCCTTTGCCATCATCATACTAATCAAGGGAAAATTGAAAGCATTTCTTCTAAAATCAAGAATAAGACAAGTGTGTCTTCTCTTACCACTCCTGTTCATTATAATACTTGAAACTTTAGCTAATGCAATCAGGCAAGTGCAAGAAATGAAACGGATATATATAGGAAAGGAAGAAGTTAAACTGTCCTTATTTGCAGGTGACATATGACAACCATAAAACACCACAAGTCTCTTAGAATTAAACTGATTCAGCAAAGTGGCAGAGTCCAAAATCAACACACAAAAGCCATCAGTGTTCCTATACAACAATAAACCCTTTGGGAAGAAAATCAGGAACTTAATACCATACATAGTACATTCAAAAATTAAATATATACAATGAGATACTACACGAGTTATCTGTAGGAAAATTGATGTGCCTTGAGACCATAATGTTAAGTTAAATAAGATACACAACCTGAAATAACACAAGATTTTTTAAATATAAGAAGCCCAAATTATAAAAAAGAGCAAAATAGAAGACAAGTTAATAGAAAGTATGGAGATAGATCTTTCTCAAATGGGAAGGGGATCAAGAGATGGAGGGAGAGGGAGGAAGGGAAGGGAAAGGGGATTTCAAAAGCAATTAAAATGTATGTATACCAACTCCACACAAGGAATAGAAACATTATGTACTACAAACATATACTAATAAAAAATACATAGGAATTAACCTAACAAAGGAAGTGAAGGACCTTTATAATGAAATCTGTAGCACTCTAAAAAAAGAGATTGAAGAGAACATTAGAAAATAGAAAGAAATCACCTGTTCCTGGATAGCTAGAATGTATATTGTCAAAATGACTATATTTCCAAAAAATGATATTTAGATTTAAGTCAATTTCAATTAAAATTCCAGCAGTTTTCTTCACAGAAGTAGGAAAAACAATCCTTAAATTTTTATGAGAGCAGAAGAGACCCAGAATAGTCAAAGAAATCCTGAGCAAAAAGAAGAATGCATCAGGCATTATAATGCCAGATTTTAAGTCATGTTACTAAGCTATAGTGATAAAAACAGTATGGTACTAGCACAAAACAAGACATGTTGACCATAGGATGAAATTGAGGATGCAGAAACTACTCCATGAACCTTCAGCCATTTGATTTTTTAAAAAAAGGCCCAAAACTCTGGAGAAAATATAGCTTCTTTAACATATGGTGCCTGGAAAACAGTTTATCCATGTGCACAACAATGTATCTAGACTCCTATCTTTCATCAAATCAAAACAAGTCAAAGACTTAAATATGAAAACAGAAACACTGGACTGCCTGCCACTTAAAATAGGTAAATTTCTTGAAGATGTAGAAATAGACAAGGATTTTCTTAATAGAAATCCAGCTGCACAAGAAATAATACCAACAGTCCACACATGAAATCCACAAATGAAACTATATCAAATTAAAAAGCTTCTGAACAGCAAAGAAAACAACCATAGAGTGAAATGATAACCTATATAATGGGAAAATATTTTGGCATCTATTCCTTGGATGGAGTTAAAATATCTAGAATATATAAAGAATTAGAAAAAAATTACAGCTTCCCTTCAAATCTAATCAAGAAATGGACATGTGAAATTAATAAATACTTCTCAAAAGAAAAAGTACAAATTATCAACAGGCACATGAAAAAAATATTCATCGTCTTTGGTCATTTCAGGTATGCAAATCAAAACAACACTGGGATTTCATCTCAGTCCAGTAAGAATGGCTATCAAAAGCAACAAATGTTAGCAATGTTGTGGGGGAAAAAAGAACCCTTCTATGTTGTTGGTGGCAATGTATATTAGCACAAACACTATGGATAGTAGCATAGAAATTCTGCACAAGGCTAAGAATAGAAATTCTATTGACCCACCTATCCTTCTCCTGGGAATCTTCCCAAAAGCATTGGAATTATCATATTACAGTGATATATGCATACCCATATTTAGAGCAGCACAATTCACATCTAAATTATGGAAGTGGCCTATATGCTCATCAACAGATAAATAAAGATAATGTAGTATATACACAATATAGCAGCACAATTCACAGTACTTAAAATATGGAAGAGACTTATATGCCCATACAAGATGAGTAGACAAAGAAAAATTGGTATATTTACACAATGGAGCTAAAGAAGGATGCATTTGAGTTATTTTAGGAAATATATGGATCTTGAGACCATAATGATGAATGAAATAAATCAGACACAGAGGATAAACATTACATAGTTTCTCTATTATATGAGAAACCCAAAATATAAATAAAGGGCAAAGTAAAAGAAAATTAGTAGGAAACAGGGAAGTAGACTTTGTGGAGATTGGAAGGGGATTTGGTAGAGGAGGAAGAGAGATGGGTACGGTGGGGAAAGGGAAGTAAAAATGATCAGGATGTGATGTGTTTATGATTTAATTTTCAAGATGAATGTAATTATTATGTATCACAAATATATACCAACAATTAAAAATAAGAAAAGTGACAAGAACAGTGAGATGAGTGTGTTCTCAGATGTTCAATGCAGACGACTCAAAGAAATATAAAATTTAACTTCTGTCCTTATTATAGTTTACTTGAAAGGCAGAGAAATAACTAGTTATTATAAAATGTGATAATTCCAACAGTAGCAGAACAGCCACCACCATAACAATAGCTATTTTGTTTCCTAACTGAACAGATTTGATGCTCCTAACATTAAGTTCAATTGTTTAAATATGTTATCTTATTTCATCTTGATAATGGTATTGTTATACTCACTTTGCATATGTAGAACCATCAGGTGGAGGGGACGAGTAACCTGCTCAAGGTTGTAGAGCTCCAGGGAGTGAATAGGGTGCCGATGAATCATAGAGAAGAGTCCCCTGATGAGCAAGAAGGCCTACTGAAGTTATTGATGTCCACCCTGAAACCTAAAGAATGAGAGCTAGAAGACATTGGTCTGGAGAAAGGATGGCAGCGCGGGTGGGGAAGATAGCAAAGAAAGAGACAGAATTAGAAAGGAATTGTCCTAGAAGCAGAAGAGAACTTGCCTCATTAGAAAAGTTTTAGTTTGGCTAGAGCAGGAGGCACATGCAGAGGATCAGTGAGGGTTGAAAATGCAGACAAGCAAGTAAATGCTTATGAAGGACCTGTTCACACCATGTGAAAGGGCTAGTATGAGAGGCCTCAAGTAACCCAGTGACCTTGAATTCTCCTTGAGATGGATTCTGGGGATAGATCCTGACCACTACAAGTTCTGTTGGGGTTATGATACTGAGTATCTGTGAAGAAGGGGATCTTAATCATTTTCTCATTTTGTCCTTTCATCTCTCTTAAATTAGAAACTAAAAAATGTACAAATTATTTGAGAGGCTACTATTAAAGATGTATGTAATTTCCCTCTGTGTCTAAGCAGAGAATCACCTTTTGGACTAGCTGTTTCCAATCACAACAAGATCCCCATATTCACATTCAGATGAAAGAAATTTGAGAGAATGTCTGATCCACTCCTCAAATTAACACATGTGAAATTAGTGAGGAGGAGAGCTGAAGTAATATTGCCTGGATTATATGGGTAAATTTATATTTAAAGCTACAATCCAAGTCTTCAGATTTCTAACCTAGTTCCTTCTTAGGAAACACTTATACTGCTTGAGCTGAGCTGGATCGCTGTGAATTGTATAACAATGTGGCTAAAGCAACAAAGAAAGGATGTTTTAAAATTTTGTTGGTTTCAGAATAGAAATGTGGAATTGGGAGTAGCATTGCTTGAAAGTGAAATAAGAAGTTGGCTAAAGGATTTGGTAATGTAAACCAAATGAAAATAAAATGCTTTTCTCACCTAAAATAAATTCCACAGGAAGCTATCATTGGAACACTTTTTCCATTATCATTTATGTCTTAATAATTCTCCTAGTTGATGATTATTTGACTTCCGGGGAGTGGGGGGGGTGTTCTTCTTAACACATTTTTTTTCTTCTCTTTTAAGTGCTAAACTAAAATAAGTGGTTCCAAATTGATTGGATTATCTCCCTTTGAAAAGATATTTATAATGGTTTTTCTCAGGAAATTAGTCTAAATTATACTCTTACCAGTTTGAAGATGGGAGAGTCTAGCAACTGGTAGAGTATACACTTATCAGAAGGGTTTGATATATGGAAGCCTTCACACTTGATCAGGAAAAAGTAGGGAGCTGGATGTTCTTTGTACTTTTCTTTGATGTTGCCTTTGACTCCTTTCTCTTTCTAGCAATTGAAGATTGAAATAAATAAAGATCAGATTATTTTGTGGGATCAGTCAGTTTTATTACCTAATAATGAGTTCTATTTAACTATGTGATAAAAACAAATACTGGTTCATTCTTAAATTGGGGAATTATAAACTTCTTTTCATTCTTAAAACTATTAAGAAAAGAGAACCCTTGGGCATAAAATATCTTTATAAAGGGACGATCATTTATTTGTTGACAGCATTGCCTATCATTATGCTGGTCAAGTTGTAATTTAAATTATTCCTTTCTAGGGTATTTGACTTTCATAATAGATACTTAAAAATACATCAGAATATGAATGCAAATACATCTTTTTATTCTTAGTCTATTCTAATGAAAGATGTTTGAAAAGTTAATTTTAAGAATTTTATTTGTAAGTGGATGCTAAAATTCTAATTAGTAACTTAATAAATGTTTGAGAACAACAAATCAAAAACCAATTCATAAGGTCAGTGTGTGATCACTATATCCCAATAAGGATAAAAACAAATATTATATGAAGCTCTGAAAATAGTACATTACTTGAGATTCACAGGCATAATTTTCTTTTGACTAAAACCACTTGTTTAATTATTTCCCCAGATATTTATTCATTTATTCTGTTATATTACAATGTTAATATTTCTCTTTACAACTGCAATTGTTATAGTTGTATTCTTGGAAAACTCTGTTAAATTAATTACATATCCATAATGACTTACATATCTAATTTTATTACTGACTCATTTAATAAACATATTTTCAACTCATTAATGATATATAATTAATTTTATTAATAGAAAACATTTTGATTTTATTATTAGAAAAAAATTTGTTTGAGATAGGGTCCTGCATTTTCAGAGCAGCCTTGCACTCACTGTGTAGCTGAGGCTGGCCTCTAACTGGCAGTGATCTTTCTGACTCAGCCTCCAGAGGAGTGCTGGGGTTACAGGTGAGTGCCACCAGGCCTTGCTAAAAAAGTATTTAAAATAGTAAAGTTACCACAAAATTGTAAATGCAGATCTATAGAATTAGGATAGAGCTTTTAATTCAATGTATTTGCCTAGATGCCATTTGTTAGTTTCTGAACAATGATATTTATGTGCTCTAGTTATCAGTCAAGGAGTATTTGATATCTTTATCCATATAAATGCTATTTGTGAATGTTTATGCTAATTGATTACACATTCTTATTTGGATACAATGTAATTGGAATTTGGTTCTTTTTTTTCTCTCAGTCTTTGTTCTCAAGAGAGTAGACTAAATTTTATAGGGCACCTGAGGAGGGATTTTTGATGGGGAAACTTTTTCTCTAGGAAGAGGGACTTGAAAGGTGGATTCTGAAATCTCACTAATTGTAGCCCAGTCTCCCTCCATTAGGTTAACAGAACTGGACAGTTTTCTATAAACCTGGTTATGTTCTTCAAGTCAGTTATCCTCAAGGTCCAGAATCATTCCCAACCATACTGAAGTCTGGAGACTGAGGGGATTTTCATGTAGAGAGATGGGACACCAAGGCCATTTTTCCAGGAAGCAACTTATTTGTGCCAGCACTGGCTCACTGGATTCCTAGCCAAAGGCTGAGTGCACAACATGGCAAAGCTTCACCCTTCTATACAATTTTTATGTCTTTATCTCTCTTATATGGTCATATGCTGATATTTTACAGTCTGGTTGGGTATGATTTATGTCACAGTGCTACATCAGAACTGCGCTTATGTACACAGAGGCTGATTCTGATACATTGTAAAAAGTTCCCACCCAACAGGTCAGGAGGGGTCCTACCATAAGACAGCAGTCAACAGGTAGTGTTAGACCCCTAGCTCATTGCCTAGTTTGTTGCTCTTGGTCATTTCACTCATTTATAAGTAATGAGGACTTGTATTTAACATAAAGAGTTAAATATTTTGGGTCCTATTTATTTACTCTATGTAATAATTATACGTACATATATATGATAATATCTATACTGAAAAAGTTGTGTGGAAAAAGAATCTTTTGAGAAGGCAATGAGATTTCTCAGTGGTAATATGAGTTTTCTAAATTTTGGCAAAGAGAGGGCCTAAAATTTCATTAATTTATTTAAGGTAAAAATGCTATCTAATGATATCAAACTATGATATATGTAATCATAATATCACACTTTTTAGTACTCCTTAACTCTTCCATTTCTACTTCTAGGAAGATTTTTCAGGAATACAGAAGTTGTTTGGGTTTTAACTCATAGTAGATATTCTAGAATAATTGTGCTGAGCAGATATTGCTCTATGGACAGAGCATTCCTAGAGGAACTAGCTAGGCGTAATGTGTACCCATTTTATTCAGTCATCCTTATTTTATTTAGGCTTTTGTAGAAGCAAAATTGAATTTTAAACGTTACAAAAAAATCTTCCAAAAGATGCCTGGTACTTATAAAACAAAGAAGAACAGTGCTCTGCTGTGATTATTAGTGATGTACACTAATTTTCTGAAAGAGGGGTTCTAGTTTCTGTTCATTTATCTTAGGTGAATAAAAACTTATGCTCTACTAAGTTAAATAATAAAATGAATATTCAATCTAAATAGATGATCTAAATAGTCTTTTGATAACAGAGAATTTAGAAAAAAATGCAATTTCTTTCTATAACATTGACATAGTCAGACAATAGGGATATGGAGAATGGGCAGGCTCCTGGAGCCCTTAGCCTGTTGCTGGTTAGAAGTGTGATTTGTGTTTTCAAGCAATCA
This sequence comes from Fukomys damarensis, assembly GCF_012274545.1. NCBI lineage: Eukaryota > Metazoa > Chordata > Mammalia > Rodentia > Bathyergidae > Fukomys > Fukomys damarensis. The sequence continues at coordinate 22,529,228 of NW_022900932.1, forward strand.
GGAAGTTAAAAGCAGTTTTTGTCAAAAACCATTGCTGTTCACGTGAGTCTACAGAAGCCCAATAGGTAACTAAAAGCAGAACAAAGCTTTACTTTCATTTTATATCCTTTGTTACCTAAAACTTTCAGATCAAAATTTTTAGCTCTGCATACAGATATATTAATAATTTAGGGAACATCTAAGAGTTGGCAAAAGAAGGTTGATTAACCTTAAACTTACATAATTACTCTTTATCAGTGAGGATACTAAGATAAAGGATTTACAGGGAAATTCAACTGTATCTGGAAGTCTCCTGCCATGTCCTAAACCTTTGATCACCTAGATTCTATGAAAAGCAGAGCCCCACAAGGACTGAAACCACCACAAAGACCATCATTTCGTGAGAACTGAACCACCCTAGGCTGTGAGGATTCCAGAGCTACAAAGCCAGGACTGATATAATTATCACCCAGAACCAAGCCCACCAGCTAATTTTTAAAAACTGTTCTGTCTTTGTGTGTAGGTCAGTCCGAACTCCTCCGCTACAGCATAACCTTCTAGCGGCTCTTATTAAGGGCTGACCTGAGCTTCGTCAGTTAGAAATGTTAGCAACATGGCTCAGAAATCTGTTCTTTACAAGGCCTTCAGGTGATTATGTTGCACAATACAGTGTGAGGATTTCTGCTTTTTTTTTTTTTTCCCTTCTCGCTGCCACCACTAACATTCTTCCAAGGAGTACTGCCGCTGTAGTCAAAAACCTGCAAATTTAGGAAGTTTGTGAGATCAAATTTTTTCCATAT
>NW_022900932.1:22530062-22607190 GCF_012274545.1 Fukomys damarensis
TATATATATATATATATATATATGTTCATAACAATTCCTCAGTTTTGAGAGGAGTTCCAGAATTGTTCAAACACAGAAACCTATGTTAGGCCAGATATCATGCAATGTGAGAAGAAGCTAAAAGAGAGAACTACAGTTTGTGAGCTGATGGATGATGCTGATCCCTTTCTTGTCTTGTCTTTTCTTTCTTTTTTGTGAATTACATTTTTTCTGGCACCTGGTAAAGAACTTTGATTCTGGCCATAATTGCTTTGAGCCAATTATGCTTTTTGATCCTGAAAAAAATTAAGAATATTGTGAAAATCATTAGAATAGAAAAAAAGCACTTTCGTTTGGAATAATGGGAAGGTATTTCATGTTATTTATTTGAACTTAAGCCTTAGTGCCCTAGCAGCACCATGTGAAATGTTTTGAGTGGCAGACAGATAGTCAAAACACTAATTGTAGAAATATTTCTTATACATGCTTTTAAAAATTATAGTTGGAATTAAGTGAATTTGGATTAAATTAAATGTTTAGCCATTATTTTCCAAATAACTGAGTAAGTTGGAAGACCTATTTATTCATTTAACCAACCACGGGCCAGACTTGTTGTTGGTGGCACAGATTAGCAACACCATCAAATATAATCTCTGTTCATAGAATTTACAGTGTAGTGGGTGAGAGTAATTATAGGAATAATTGTTTAGAGAGCTGAGTTAAAGTGTTAGGAAGAAAATTATTCAGTATAATAATGCTTTTTTCTGACTTGGAGATAAGTAGTATTTAAAAATTGTCTCAAAATATAGAAAAGAAAGGTATTTAGATATTTAGAGTGACTTGAAATCTTAGCAAATACTATATAATCAGAATCATTTATCTTTAAAGATAATAAATGAGGTAATATAGGAACCACTTGGTTAAGATGAACATGTTCTTATTTATTTTCTACTGAGATTTTTATTCATAGTATTTGTAGGAGAAGCAAGAACTCATAAATATCTGCATCAGGGAGAGAATAACTGTATTCCTGTCTTATCAGCAGTTTCCTTGTCGTATTTGTCTTTTATTTCATCTTCAATGATACTTTGTTGTAGTGGCAAGATAATTGAATTGAAAAATCTCTTAAAACATTTTATTATCTTTAAAACTCTAGTTTTAAAGAGAGTTTGGGCTGAATGCTTTTTGATAAATGTTAACAGTAATATAAAGTGTCTAAAAATAGACATCCATTTGTCTATTCATCCAAACATCTTTAGTCAAACAACAAAAAAATGAGTGAATGTGAAAGTAATAGAACACTCATTAGGGATGACTGTATTAATAGTCATTTGATTCATATTTCATAGGCCTGCTAATTCCTTTTGAGGATTTATTGCATTTTTTTCTAATTGGAACAGCCTGTCTATTCTTGTGGTGAGATCCAGGAAGATGTGTCTGAAATTTAGAATATAAAGATATTTCAAAGGAAATATTATATATTCATTCCCCACCAGTTATTACTTCTGGTCACTTTTATTCATTTATTTATTTTATTTATTTATTTTTCCTCATTAAGTTTATTGGTACATTTAAAGCAAACGATACACTTACATTTGTCATTGGGATATATCTTGTAAAGGTACTTTTATTTTTGATAATAATAATAGTTTGTACAAATTGGGAATCTTCAACCTTTCTTCAGCAAACATTGATTGAGTATCCATTATATGGCAAGTCCTGGTCTTATTACTGCCTGTGTATGTAGAGTTCATGTTAACATTGCCTTGTGTATTGCCATTGTCTTCACTCTTTTTTTTTTGTAGTATGTTTAGTGGGAGAGAAATTTGCAATGAGAAATAAAAATAGTTCTAGTTCTCATTCTGAATTTGATTTAAAACTATAAAGTGTTTAGGTTCTGTTATTTCTGGATTAAAACTTTCTTGTTTTTTAATTGAATCAACATTTGTGCATATTCATAGGGTGCATTGTGGTAACTTAATACATGTATAAAATGTATACTAATCAAATCAGAGTAATAATTTCTGTATCTTCAAGCATCAGTCATTTTTATGTGCTGGAAGTTTTGCACTGTTTTATTATTTTGTAATATATTGTATAATGTTTTAACCTTTACTTGTTTTCCTGTACTAAAGAAGATGCTGAAGCAATTCCTTCATTTTAACTGTATTTTCTTGCTCCTTATTGAACTTTTGTCCCCCATTCTCACTGTCCTCCCTAGTCTCTAATGACCACTATTCCATAAGAAGAATTATTCATAAGAAGGATTATTAGTTTCCTCAAATCAATGAGAACATGTGGCATTTATCTTTCTATGTCTTGTTCAGCCTCTATCTTTGGAAAACAGCCCAAATTAGCTTTTATTTTTTTCTAGCTTGGGTCTGTTCTCAGGCTGCCTTTCTCTAAGAAGTAGCCGAGAGGGCCTCCAAATACCCCAGGCTTACTCTGCTCTCATTTATTACATGATGATTATCCTCTTTTTTCTGTATCAGTCTCTGACAGTTCTGATTGACTCTGCCTAGTCCATGTAAAAATCCTAGAACAAGAGGTTCTGATTGATCAACCTTGGTCACATGCTCGTTCACTCTTAGGTAAGCAAGATAAGATGATCAGCCTTTATAGAGTCCCATGAAGGGATAGAAGGGCAGTGTGCTAGTGGGGGAAAATTTACTATTTTCTGAAGGACTACAAGATGCCAGCAGGCAAAAACAACAAATATCTTATAAGTAAATATAGAACCTAATTTTTTTTACTTATCTTCAGAATATCCCGAATATATCAAAAGCAATATAAAATATATCATTTTGCAAAGTAAATTAGACAAGAGTGTGAAATGAGGCAATTCTGAGTTATATTAGAAATCACCTTTGTTCACAAGATCAAATGGCTTTTCTTTATTGTTTTTTTAAGGAGGATCGAACTGAGGACCTTGTGCTTGTAGGGCAGGCAGTTGGCACCACTGAGCTAAATCCCCAGTACTTTTTTTTATTATTCAATGACTAGGTCTTTTAGCAGTGATACTCTGCTTCTCTTTGATAGTTGCATTTTTTGTCAAATTTTTATTTTTATTTAATTGAAAAATTTAAAAAGTTTACAGGATAATTTAAGGATGTTTTGTTTGCCCATATACATTTTGCCTAAATTTATTAATATTTTAATATTTTGCATCATTTACTTTACCCCTCTCTATTTTGGAGCTTTTAGAGAGTAAGTTAAAGACACCATGTCTCTTTACTTTTAAATATGTCATTGTAGATTTTCTATGAACAAGGACAATGTCTTGAATAAACTGAATATACTTGTCAAAATTAGAAAATTTAATGATATAGTACTCTCGCATATGTATTCAAATTCTGTCAATTGTTTGAAAATTTTGGCTGTTTAACTTCTACAGTCCAGGATCCTATCCTTCATCGTGCATTGCACCATTATCTTATTTTTTTTAGTCTGCTTTAGTCAGGAAGAATTTTTAAGTTTTTTGTTCCTTGACATTATATTTTTTAATAGGATAGGCCAGTTCTTTGGAACAATGTCCTTTAATTTGGATATGATGATTTCATGATTAAATTCAGGCCATGCATATTTATTTATTTATTTATTTATTTATTTATTTATTTATTCATTCATTCATTTAGTACTGAGGAATCGAACTCGGGTCCTTGCACTTATAAGGCCAGCTCCAGAACCACTGAGATAAATCCCCAGCACCACCCAGGCCATGTATTTTTCATAAAAGTAGTACAGAAGTGATAGCTTATCCCTGTTATTGTGCACACGTGGGTTTATTCTAATATTAGTGATATTACACACAAACATGCATATACCTATTTTTCTATATTGGTTTGTATATATTAAAATATTATGAATTTATTCTACACCACTGATACCAATACATTTGTTTAGCATATAATTGATTTTGGAGTTTAAACATCATGCACGAGACCTTATTAGTCATTCAGGAGAATTCAGAAAGAGCACAAAAAAATCTACATCAGAAAATTTTTATTAATATCATTGATTTCTTTTTGTTTGGTGGGGGAAACATAACCTACTTGCATTTGTAAGCAATCTAAGAAGAAATTGATTTATTGTTAAAGGAACCCAAAGAAGAGTTATTATGTAAATTGAGTGCTTACTGTACCTAAAAATACAAAACCCATGATGTGTATAGAGGTGTACACAGTCTCTGTGTGACTTTAGGAAAGGGGCCATTGTGTTGACTCTTCTGACGCTGATGGACAAATGTTAAGTGTTCCTATATGATCTGTATGGCTAGGAGAGCAGATCAGGTGTGTCTACACAAAGCAGAAAACAAACAACAGTAAACAAATACCTGACATACTAAGTTGCAGGACAGAAATCAACTGAGTTATTCATAGAATTATAATTATAGGGAAGATCTCCATGGTTGAATTTATGATGGAATGTTTTTTCTTTTATCTTGACATTCTTCACAGTTAAATGTAACATCCTTCAATCTAAAGGTAGCAGACATCTCAGATGTTTTAGCTCTTCCCTTCAGTGTTAGTGAAAGACCTCTTTCTTGTCAATCCTTATTTTATTGATAGCTTTTGATTCACATAATTGAGAAGAATTTAACTTCTTTTTCTACTTTCTCAGTATTTTGTGTAAGCAAATAGGACCTATCAAGCAGTGTTCTAAAGCCATAAGAGGAAGACGATGTTCCTTCATTTATGAAGCAGAGGTGTTTACAGTATATGGTATCTATGACAAACTTCGTTATGTTATATTAAATGAGCTGGAAGTAATTTTCTTAAACAATGAAAAAGTTAACTTTGACAAAAAACAGTCTTTAACAGAGTAAAGACTTATTAGCTCCCCCCAAAATAAACATTAGAGCTCCTTTAGTAATATGAAGGGAGGTTAAAGATTGTTTGATTTAGGATCATGTAACACTACTTGGTGCTCTGAGAAAATAAATATAATAATAAAAAAATTATAGTTAACTTTTGGGAAGACAAATAAAATAGATAAGTAAAATAATAATAAGAGCTAATTCATAAATAATTATTATGTGCCAGAAAATATTCTAAGTATGTTTTATATATGTATATATATATATTAGTTCATTTACTCTTCCTAAAATCTGTGAGTTAGGTACCAGTATTCTTCCTGTTTCCAAATGTATATAGAGAAGTTCATTTACTCTCAACAGTCACAACTGGGACAGGCAGAGCTGGGATTTGAACTCAGAAAATCTCTCTTTTAAATCCAGTGTCCTAGCAAATTGCTTCTATTCAGTTGTCAATTGAATTGCTGCCAAGTTTTTATACTATACTAAATTTTAAAATCAGTTATAATTTAAGGGCATTAAAAGTACTATTTTAATTATAATAATTGAAAAAGCATGCCATTATACATAATTGTACAATGATTATTTATTATTGTTTCTTGGATTTGTTTTAGGGGCTTGAAAATAAAAACTACACAAATAGATTTATACATGCTTATTCACTAATAAAAATAACTACTATCTTATTTATTGGTTCTGGCTTTTAAAGGGCTTTTAAAGTATCCTGTTTAATCCTGAAGAGATATTAATAATTAGATATGTGATTCATTTAATACAATTTTTGATGATAGCTACTATACTGTCTTCTTTTGGTACCTGAGATCAAACTTGGGTCCTTGTGCTTGTGAGGCTGGTGGCGGCACCACTGAGCTAAATCCCTGCCCCTCATTTTTAAAACATGTCTCAGAGTTTAATTTATACAGGAATAATTTGAGAATTTTGTTTAATTTTGTCACTATGGTAGAGATGGAAGAATTTACCAATCGCTGAGCATTGTCTATTGAAAGCCCCACAATTAAAACTGGAAGCAAAGTCAACAGAGTAGACATCATTTATCTGCCAGGGTATATGTTCAAATAAACCCAGTGGATACCTGAAACTATAGATAGTAACAAATCTCCCTTTCTTTATTTTATATCTGAAATAAACACTTAGTAGCCTAGTGTCCAGTTCTTAGATGAGCTCTCATAGTTTAGGACGGGACAACAGAACTTAATTGACAGTTTTAATTTAGTTATAAATTTCCCCATAACTCAGCACTAAAATTCTAAGTTGTTTGAAATTAAGCCTACATGATTTGGTTTGTTATGAGAAAAGCCAATGAAATTACATCCTCATAATAACTTAGAAGATGTTATATTCCACTATTACTATTAGCACCACTTTGGTTTAGTGTTTAGACTATTATAACTGCCCGTAACAATTGCATGCATGCATTAAAGTTACTTGGTTTTTTGTACATAATTCTGTGATTAAAAGATTGTGTGATTTACAATGTACTATTTATTAAACTGAAAAGTCTCCCATATAAGAAGTAATCATTTGGTAACCCGGTAAAGTGATGTCATTATCATCTTTCTTCTCAAGTAATCATTCTGTAGTGCTGTTAGGAGGTCCATTTGCAGGAGGGCAAGATTTAGCATCTGGAATAAATGAAATCACTCACTTTTATTATTCTCATAGTTCAAATAAGTATGTTTAAATCTGATTTCTTTTTCTTCTTTAGTAATTTGTAAAAAATTTAAAAGTAAATATGTTCAAATTATGTGAGAATTTTCATACTTTCTACTGACACAGAAAGAAGATTTGCAGGCAATAAAATAGATTGTTAGATATGGGAACAAAGTAGCTGTAAATGCCAAACACAACATAATTAAAATTATTTTGGCATCTTGAAAATATTGGCATATGTATTTAAGTTAAATTTAGAAGATTATTAAATAGGACATAAATATAAAAATTCTTTTTTTACTGTAGTACATGCAGAATTAATACACGATTACACACTCGATTTACAAATTTACACACTACAATAATTTGAAGTTTGAGACATTCTCTGGTATCATGATATTTATAAATATTTTGGAGTTATGACAGTTATAAGGCAAACTGGTAGGCATCCTACTGGAGGAAGAGATCTCTTATGGTTGAGAAGACCAGGAAAGTGATTACTAAGGAAACAGGATGTCAGCGGGGCCTTGAAGTTCAGGTGTATTTTATTTTGTTTTGTTTAGCTCTGCTTTTGTTGTTGTTGTTGTTTGTTTGTCTGTTTGGTGTGGGGAACTAAACATAGGGCTTTGCTTATGATAAGCACATACTGTACCTTGAGTTACATCCCTATCCCTGAAGACTAAACATCAGGTATTTTAACAAGGAGCAATGGAAGATGTTCCAATGGGGAAAAAAGTTTGGGAAAAAAATGTAAATATGGGAAAGCATAAAATATTTATCATGTTTGTGTCACAGGATAGGAAATAGAGTTGAAAATTTAGGATAAGCCAGAACATAGAGGGCCTTTGATATCTTAGTCAAGAACAATACATTTTATTTGATTATCAATGATATGATTCAAAATTTTGATCAGAGTGTAGAGAATTCCCTGTGGTAATTGTGTCTTGATGCACCTAATGAAAAATGGTGCTGAAGTTATATGAAATAAATAATGATTTTAAAATTGAAGCACAGTGGTAATTATTGTCACTATTGATTTTTCACATTCATAATAAAATACAAAGCTTTATATCTGGGATGATAATTTTTTCAAGGTGACAATAATACTCTATTACTAAAGATTACATCTATAAAACCCAAATGTTGGAAGAATCGCATGTAATATTTTATTTTGGATGTACTTGAGAAGTCTTATCAATAAATGTATTATAACTGTAAATATATCACTGTATTTCTCTAAATTCAAATTTATTTTGAACTTTGTATCTTCCTAGTATATATTTTATTTCCATTCTGAATAGTTGATGTTTTTAGTTAATGTTGTTGCATGTCTTTAGATATTTTTCTATTTCTTTTGATCACAATAATAGTCTGAAAACTTCTTTATGTAATTTAAAAATTTCAACTGTCATTCTTTAAATATATTTTACTTTTATTTTACACAAGTGCTTTTGAGATGGTATTTTAATATACTAATTTACAATTTTGTTCATTTATACATGTTATTTATATTTACTGTTATTTCATTTATATATGTTATTCATATTTATTATTTAGATATCTATATATATATATATGCAGCTTGATATATGGGAAGAGCTCTGAAATGGAAGCGAAGATTTACAGACCTCCACTAAACTATTTGTCATCTTCATCGCCCTGAAATCCTCTTATTTTTTTGCTTGTAAAATAAGGAATGAATCCTGTCTACATAGGTTGTTGAGGGACTAATTTGGATAATGCAATTAATGTAAGTGTTAAAAATGTCCTATGTATTGTTAGGTGACTTCATCTTTTAGAATGTACATTAGTATAATCTGAAAATGCTTCTTCCTATTATTCAGATTCTGAAGCTTTTAAAATCATGATTATTAGTTCTGCCTATATAGCCATGATACACTAATCTAAGTTTAAGGAATGTGCTGGATATAAATTTTCTACTACTTACTTGTTTGCTACCGTTAGCACCACAGTGTTGATGTTTTGTATTAACACTGTGAAGGATATTTATGAGAATAATTAGCCTGTCTTCGTTATATTGAGCTAGTTATCTCAATCCTAGCCTGGTAGGAGGTGTATCCCCTTCCATTCTTTGGCTCCTGGTCCACAGCTTTACATTATGTGAAGCAGAAAATGATTATAAATGGTCCTTCCTGTGGTGTTCCTTATATTTCCTCTCCTAACAAAGAATTTCATAGAATTTTTTTTCCTCATCAGTTTCTCCTTGTGCTGAAGAGATATCCTAGAAGAGATATCCCATCTCTTGGTCAAGTTGCAAAGCAATTTCTTTAAGTATCATTAATCTATGATTAAGAGTTAGATTTGTTTTTAAAGATGAAATTTTAATTGATTTTTTTTTCTCTGAACAAGCTTATTGGGTGTGCTGAAATTGCTATGATTTGTCTTTCATGTCGAAGGGCAAGAGTCTCATAAAATATATGTTCTGGGGCAAAGTGGACATAAGTAGATTAATTGGAGGGGCAAAAATCTACAAGGGTAAAATCAGGCTTAAAATATGCTTTTAAAAATTTTTTGTTGCTGGTGAATAAGTGGTATTGTAAATCTTGTTTTTGACATATTTGGGTATATAAACCACATTTTATAGAATTTTTGATTTATATTCTTATGATAGCTTTTCAGTGTATCAATTCTTTGCTGATCATATGCCTGCTGAGCATAAAAGGAACTTTTGAGCTATGTGGTAGTAAAAATGCTATAAACATGGGCCCAGGGATAGGCTTCCTCTAGAAATAACTTGAATAACTATAGTTGCTATAAACAATTTTTACGGATACTTGATGTTCCCTCCTGTATTTTTATTTAAATTAGTAATCAGATTCCTATTTGACTAACATCCTAGAGGGAAGAATCATTCTAATGTAAGTGTTATAATGCGACAGCTGTCTGGGTCACACTGGGTCAAATGATCACAGCTAGTATAGGAGCATTTTAACACTTTTTTTTTGGTACCAGGGATTGAGCTCTGGACCTTGCACTTGTGAGGCAGGCTAAATCCCTGGCTTGAGATTTTGGAGAATTACTCTTTCTTTGCAAAAAAGTAACTGACTGGTACTGTGTAGTACTAAGAATCCTAAGCCATGTTTAAAAGCAAGCATGATGCTTATAGATATCTATGCTATATTTTATTTCATATATAAATTTTTGATATTTTGCAACATTGATGTGAGCTGCTATTTGGTAATACTGTCCACTTTAAATAATAATTTAGCTCATAAGCTTCCTGTTGCTGGTCAGAACATTAGCTTAAAGAAAGATAGGTAGGTAGGGTGGAGGTTGGGGAATGAAATCTGAGCAAATACTTACGTTTTGTGAGGATCAGTTATGCTTTTCTATGTTTCTGATCAGATTTGATTGAACACAGGGATTTATGATTTGCTTGGAGATTAAGGTTACTTGAAACTCATGTTAATGCCTGCAGCTGGTTCCTCAGGGTAATTAGTATCAGTCATGTAATCATTAAGTAACAGGTAGTACTTTGTACCTCTGTCACTCTCAGTATAAAAGTTACAGATATAAAAGAAACTCATCATATTTCACTTAGCATCACAATTCTCAGAACATATAAGAAGGCCAATTGGTTTAAACTAGAAGTTTTCTACCTTTTCCTTTAAGAAGACATTAATCGGTGCTGTTTTCCCTTCCTCCTTGCTCATTTTCCCCAGGGGTCTTTTGTCACAGTTTTTACGCTGATGTTTAATGAGGCTTTTGATTTGGTCCAAACAAATACTGAAGTCAGATCTTAAGGTAAAAGAAGGTGAGAATGGTCTGTTTTGTCATCTGGAGAGAGAGTTGGAAGGGAGGTGTGTAGGAAGGACTGAAAGAGATGGGTGTAGGTGTGGAACCTGAGACTTGTGTGTGAGGGCTGTGCAAGGAAAGGCTTTTGCTCAAAAGAATTCCAACTACTTGAGAATAGGGTTGAATATAATAAAATGAAATTCTATATCTGGTTATAAAAAAGTAAGAACTCCCTATTCTTTAGTTCAGTTTCTTCGAGTAAGTTGTATATTTTTAGAAGCATCTTTCCTATAGTGTATGGCTATTTAGATATTCAGAATCAGGACTAACACTACTCACAATTTATAAATGATTTTTGAATTTTGAATTTAGCTATAATAGTACCATGTACTTTTATTGTACATTGCAGTTTCTGAGTGCTTGCCTGTCAGGTGATGTCATTTCAATTTTGTGTATGATTTAAATCCCCTGTTGCCCTAAGCGTACGCAGGAGACCACACTAATTTAAAGGTCAACCGCAAAGTCCTATAGCTTCCACTTGCATGATTGTGAGAATTATGCTGTCCTCCAACACTTCCGCAGTTTTCTTTTTTGAGATCCTCCAAGGACCTGATGATACATCTAGTACCTCACAGAGGGTTCCTTTGTGGGAATGCATTCGCTGAACAGAACGATTGCTGCTTTGAGCTCAGAATACTTGTAGCTTTGCTCAGGAGAATGAGGTGAGACATAGGAAAGGAAGGATGAAGAGTTAGTTGTCTTTCATGATTCCTTCTTTCTTTAAACCCATGTTGCTAACCATACACATATCCTTATTTTTATAGCCAAAAGATAAAAATAGTGCAAATTTTATTTAAGTCTGTGAAGCCTGGAAACCATTATTTAATCAGTGTGTGATCCCTGAGAGAGCTGGGGTCTCCACAGAGGTCTGTGGCACCTGAAAAATTATATTTGGTGAAAGTGCTCTTTTAGTTTCAAACTTCCTGATTATGTTTTTTTGTTGTTGTTGTTATTTGTTTGTTTGTTTCTGAAAGAAAATTTCTTGGGTTTAAAAAAGTAAAAAAATCTTATTTTTACATAAGCAAATTCTGGACAGATGGAGAAGTCCCTCCTTATCCACTGTGAGACAGTGAGCAGATGGCTGGAACCACAGGCATCCCTGGAATGCCATTATTCTATACTGAGGTCATTAGAATGTAAGTGACATAAAGCTAGCCATCTCATGGCCCTGTTTTGTTAGTATTTTACATTCAAAGAAACAACAAGATGTTGTCCAAAATAACTGAATGGATATGGAAATCTTTACTACTTTTTCTTATTGAACAGCCAGAGGGAAATAATTACATAATAGAATAAAGTTTTCTTTCTTTAAGTATTTCCCCTTCATTTTATCATATTCTGAATCACCCCTGTACAACAGCTGGGCAATTTCTCCCTCTCATTCCACTGTATTCTCCCAGGAAAGCTCTGGTCATACAGGCTTCTGAATATTTTCCCTTTTTTCTCTGGTTTGGACTTTTATTAAATAGCTGAAGTTAGCTTCAGGGACCTGTTTTAGAATTCTAGTCCTTTGGTACTTTGAGCCTGCAATAGAAGAGAGAGAATATGCTGTCCTAGTGGGTGTTGTGTCTAAACAGTGCAGGTGCAGAAGATAGTAAACATATAACTCAATACCTTTCCTTTTATTCTTGGAATGATAGAAACCAGATATGTGAAGAAATTGCTGTACAGATTATATGGATGAAAAATGTTTATGTCCTAACATTTTTTAAAAAGAAGTTTTGGTGAAATTAAAACATCTTGCTATCAAGGATAACTGTATTTCTTCTAAGCAGTGGGAAACATTCTCCTTAAAATTGTAAATTCTATAAGTGGTGTGTTTTCTTATTTCAGGTTGACTGCTAGAAAGAAAAGAGCCAAATTTATGGTCATCACAGTGAAGTATAGCTAGCTTGCTTTGTCTTCAATTTAATTTGTTCTTTTAACCAACTTTTAAATAATGTTAATTTGCATTTTATGTAGTCCTATCAACCACTCCATATCCTTTGTTGTTCTATTTTTTTAACTGAGTTTATTGGTACATTTTAGGGGTACTGTACAGTTACATTCATTGTTGGGATCTTGTACCTCTACATGACAGGTCTTGGTTCTCATTGTTTCCCCTTGTCCCTGCCCTCCCTTTACCCCCTCCTCCCCTCCCCATTTACAAACACTTCATTTCCATCTTTTCATTTTCTCACACTTTTTTCTTTTCCCTTATTACCCTTCCTCTACCCATCCCACCTTTACTACACCTTTAGCCCTTTTCTTCCCATTTCACAATGTCAGTTATCTCATTAGGATCTTAAGTATTATTACAGTTTATTCACACCAGAGAAACTATTTGGTATTTACACATGTATGACATTTATTTCACTTAGGAGTATATCCTCAATATGTATCCATTTTCCTATGAATGAATCTAATTTCTCATTCTTTGTGGCTGAGTAATATTCCATTTTATAGAAAAACCACATCTTCTTTATCCAGTTTCCAACTGATGGGCAAATGGGCTGTTTCCAAGTTTTAGCTATTATGAACTGTGCCGCTATAAACAGGTGTTCATATATCACTGTGATATGATTCTTTTAGTTCCTTTGGAAAGATACCCAGCAGAGGGATGGCTGGGTCAAATGGAACCTCTAGTCCCAATTCTTTGAGGTATCTCCATATTGATTTCCATAGTAGTTGCACCAGTCTGCACTCCCACCAACAATGGAGAAGGGTTCCTTTCTCCCCACAACCCCGCCTACATTTGTTATTGATTGATTTCTTGACAGCAGCCATTCTTTGTGGGGTGAGGTGGAATCTCAGTGTTGTTTTCATCTGCATCTCTCAAATGACCAGTGATGTGGAACATTTTTTATATATTTACTTGCTGCTTTTGTTTCCTTGTCTGAAAAATGTCTGTTCATTTCAGATGCCCATTTGTGAATTGGGTCTTTATATTTCGGGGGGCTGATTGTTTTGAGTTCTTTATATATTCTAGATAATAGTCCTTTGTCTGAGGAGCAGCTGGTTGTAATTTTTTCCCACATTGTAGGTTATCTCTTAGTTCTGTTGATGGTTTCTTTTGCAGTGCAGAAGCTTTTTAATAAGATGAGGTCCCAGTTGTTGATTCTTTATGCCAGTTCGCTACTGAGGATTTGTTCATAAAATCTTTTCCTATGCCAATGGTTTCAAGAGTTCTGCTTAACTCATCTTCCAGCAAGTTTAGTGTTTCTGTTTTAATATTTAGATCTTTAATCCACTTGGATTTTAATTTAGTGCATGGGTTTTAATCTTTGGCAGGTTGAAATCCAGTTTTTCCAACATCATTTATTAAATGTCTTTCCTCCACTGAGGATGGTCAGCTCCTTTGTCAAAGATGAGGTAGCTGAGTACATCTGGATTTGTTTTTGTGTCTTCCAATCTGTTCCACTGATCCTCGGATCTGTTTCTTTGCCAGTACCATGCTGTTTTTGTCACAGTGGCTTTGTAGTATAGTTTCAAATTGGGAATTGTTCTACCTGCTACCATGTCTCTGTTGCCTAGGATAGCTTTTGCTATTCAGGTCTCTTATGGTTCCAACTGAATTTTTGGATTCTTTTTTCTTGTTCTGTGAAATATAGTGTTGGAATTTCAATTAGCATTGCATTGAATCTGTATAGCAGTTTTGTAGTATGACCATTTTCACCATGTTGATTCTTCCTACCCAGGAGTAGGGGATATCTTTCCATTTTCTTATATCCTCTTTAATCTCTTTTTTCAGAGTGCTGCAGTTTTCACTTTAGAGGTCTTTTGCTTCTTTTGTTAGATTGATTCCTAGATACTTCATTTTTTTTGATGCTACTGTGAAAGGAATTGTTTCCCTAATTTCTCTCTCAGTGAGTCTGTTATTTGTGTACAAGAAGACTATTGATTTTTGGGTATTGACCTTGTATTAAGCTACTCTACTGAATCTGTCAATTAAGTCGAGACCTCTTTTGGTGGAGTTTTTTGGGTCTTCAATGTAGAGTATCATATCATCAGCAAATAATGAGAGTTTAACTTCTTCCTTACCTATCTTTATTGCTTTAATTTCTTTCTCTTGTCTAATTGCGGTGGATAATGTTTCCAGAACTATATCCAAGAGGAGTGGTGATAGTGGGCATCCTTGTCTTGTTCCTGATTTTAACGTGAAGGTTTTCAGTTTTTGGCCATTTAGTATGATGTTGGCTGTTGGTTTTTCATATATAGCCTTTATTAAGTTGAGATATAGACCATCTATTCCAATTTTTGTGGGATTTTTATCATGAATGGGTGTTGAATTTTGTCAAATGCTTTTTCTGCATCTATCGAGAGGATCATATGGTTTTTATCCTTGACTCTGTTAATATAGTGTATTACATTTATTGACTTACGTATGTTGAACTGTCTTTGAATCCCTGTAATAAATCCGACTTGGTCAGGATGTATGATCTTCTTGATGATCCTCTGTATTCTGTTTGCTAGTATCTTATTAAGGATT
The DNA here is from genome assembly GCF_012274545.1 of Fukomys damarensis. NCBI lineage: Eukaryota > Metazoa > Chordata > Mammalia > Rodentia > Bathyergidae > Fukomys > Fukomys damarensis. The sequence goes on from NW_022900932.1 coordinate 22,544,810, forward strand.
TTTGCATCTATATTCATTAAGGAGATTGGCCTGTAGTTCTGTTTTTTAGTTGCATCTTTCCCTGGTTTGGGAATGAAAGTGATACTTGCTTCCAGGAATGAATTTGAAAGTATAGCTTCCCTTTCAATTTCATTGAAAAGTTTGAAGAGTAAAGGCAGTAGTTCTCTAAATGTCTTGTAGAATTCAGCAGTGAATCCATCAGGGCCTGGGCTTTTCTTTGTTGGTAAATTTTTAATTACATTTTCAATTTCACTGACTGTAATTGGGGTGTTTAAAATGTTTCTATCTTCTTTGTTCCCCTTTGGTAATTCATAAGTATCTAAAAATCTGTCCATTTCTTCTGTGTTTTCCAATTTATTAGAGGATAGGTTCTCAAAGTAGGTATTAATGATCCTCTGGATTTCCATGGGATCTGTTGTGACTTTGCCTTTTTCATTCCTGATTGCATGGATCTGAGCCTTTTCTTTCCTTTTTTTGATAAGATTAGCTAAGGGTTTATCAATTTTATTTTTCTTTCAAAAAACCAACTCTTTGTTTCATTTATCTTTTGTATCATTTTCTTAGTTTCCTTTGTTGTTCTAAATGGTGTATAAATATATATGATATGATACAAAATGCAATGCTTTTATGCAAGTGCAGATTTATCTTAATTCTGTAGAATTAATTGTAAGGAATCAGTTACTGGTCCTTAGTATAAGAACATTAAATCTGAAACAAATAAAAAGGAAGTTTGTTGATGTAGGTCAAATAGAAATTCTTTAGTAGTTTGGAGAAAAGAGTTTGAAAAACTACAGATTTTTTTTTAACCTTTATGTTACCTGTATTTCAGATTTTAATGAATATCACTGTTCAGTTTTATAAGTGGTTTGATTTCACTTTATTTGTCATGTAGAATACTTTGCATGTACCTGCCATTAAGAAGGAATGCAGAACATATATCTACAGGGTGATTTTATATTTGATCTTATTGTTATTTGGTCACTGAACTCTAAGATATACCTGGCATGATTCTAGTTGGTCTATGGAGTATGAACTCTATAAAAATCAAAGACTGTGTTCTAGTTTTAATTCTGAGCCTATACTACCTTTTAAATAAGAATTTAGTACTAAACAAATGATTCATTAGTAATTATTATACGACTAAAAATATAGTGTTGAGAATCTTAATATGAAATTAGGAAAAGAGGTCAAGTCCACTCTGAGGGATGTAATTTGTCTGAGCTTCAGTTTCCTCACCCATAAAATGGGTATGGCAGTATTTTTCTCCCCATACTATTATGAACATTAAATTATATAATGCACATATGACAATATTCACATTGCCTGATTGAGATTAGGTCCTGAACAAATTAGTTTTTTTGGTCTCTCTGTTGAGTAAATGAATGAAGAAATGAAAATACTATACCTCCTACCTAGAAATGTACGTGATATTCTAACAAAATTAAAAACAGGGAAATTCATTTTAATGGGATTAAATTTATAAATGTACTGTGATACGTACTATGTAATCCTAAATGTAATATTATGACTAAGGTATACAATTTTTAGACATATTAACAGTTTGTGTTTTTTGTCTTAGCTGCAATATATCCTTATTGCAGGCATATACATGTGAATGCATATATAGTAAAAACAAATGGTCCTCTTTTAGCAAATGAAACTCACAGCTATTATATAATGAAGTTTTGAGATTAATTTTAGTAGTTCCTATAAGCTCGTTTTTCTAGTATGATTTTTTGTCATACATTTTAATTAGTTGTTTTCTATTTTATTATTTTAGTTTTTCCTATTATATCAATATATTGATCTTCCATTACTGTCAAGTTTAAACAAATTAATAGGATCAATTTCAAATTGTTGAAAATGCATCCAATTTAATTTTTTTGTTATTTGGTATGCTATGTGAATGTTGTGTGGCAGGGATTGGACCTTGACATTTTTTTTTTTTTAACCAGGAGTCAAATTTGTCCTTGAATTATGTATTGACAGCTATCTTTTTATTGCGGAAGTTATGTCACTATCTTTAGTTGACATTTCAAGTATTAATGAGAGAATATATCCTAGAAATTTTGAGAGATTCAGGTTGCTGACAAAAACCTCATTTCTTAACTTTGTTTACTTTAAAATAATTAAAGAAACTGACATTGAATCTTACGAACTGTTAGGGGAACACTTTTTGTAGACAAAAGCTTTTTGATTATTTTTCACTGGACAAGGGTTTAAGTAAACTAATATAATAAAATTATTACTGAAGAATTTTTGATGAACATATAAAAGAGATGAATATGCAGCTAGATAGTGATATTGTTTAAGCTGATCCTACCACTTTAAAAAAAGAAAGAAAAGGAAGTAGGGCCGTGATTAACAGTATTCATATGTCAAAAGGGCTAGAGATGCCATTTCTAGGTTGGTGTTTTCAATTCTAGAAAACACTCATCCTTTAGTTTGTCTTTTGAAAGTACTTCTGTGGAAATAATGAAATGGTAGATGTTCCATATGTATGTTATACATGTGATTTCCATGAATAGAGATGCCTAGATAATAAGGACTTCTTTAAAGTTAAAATGTACTAATTTTTATACAAAAGATCACAGTTTAATGTGATTGTATGTTGAGGAAATGGTATATTTAGCTAACCTTTGTGTCAGATCTTACAGTTACGTCTTTGTGAGAGCCGCATAAAGAATCTGTTGACTTTGCTTTATTGGAAAGAATGCCAGTGCATGGAGTAAAGGCCATATCTCTAAAGAGATCATCAAATATCTTATTTTCAGAAGGCTTAGAAATAAAGTATATCATTCTCTATATGGAATACAACACAGTCTTTGGATTAGAATATGTGGTATAGTAACATGTACTGAAAAGATTTTATGTAGAAGCAGATTGAATTTCTAGACCAGGTTTTGTCCCTAAATTTGTCTGTGGTCCTAGGCAAGTTTTAGTCTTCTTATACATGGTCTGGGTTTAAGAAGAAATTATACAAAACTCTTTGATATTACTATGTAAATGTTTCCCCTAGAATTTTTAGGATCTTTATGAACAAAAAATGGAAACATTAATCTATATATTTAAAATATTTTGGAGACCTCCAGTTAATATCTGTGAAATACTGTGATACAGAATGGAGAATTAATTGCTTTAAAAATCATGAGTTCTTGGTTCTCAGTGATGTGTAAGCAGAGGAGAAACACTCACCAGAACAGTGGTAATGGGAGCTTGAGGCTATGTTAATTGATTCATTACTTGGTACACCAAGCCCTTAAGCTTTTAGGATTCTAGTTCTTGATGTTAATCATCTTACTGACTTCTATTTGAGTCAGAAAGCTAAACTTTCATGAAGTAAAAACAAAGATGAACATGAAGGCAGCTTGTTAAAAATTTCCTTCCAAGATTGCATATATGGAATTTTCTCTTATTATACACTTCAGCATCCTTGGTGATTTGTTCTAGGACCCTTCCCTCTTCTATCCTCACAAAGACCAAAATCCTTGGGTGTAGGTTTTGTATAAAAGTCTTTCGCATAAAATATTGGTATTTGCATGAAACTTATACATATTCTCTCATATATTTTTTAAATTTTTTCCTCATTGAGTTTATTGGTACATTTTAGGCATACAGTATAGTTACATTCATCATTGGGGTCTTGTACCTTTACATGACAGGTCTTGGTTCTCATTTTTTTGCCCTTGTCTGTGCCCTCCCTTCACCCCCTTGACTTGTCTTTTCTGATCAGACCTTACCTCCTCAGAGCTGGTCAGCTACAATGTCCACATAATCCAACCCTCCCTCACACACATGAGGCCTCCGGTCATTTTAGAACTAAACCATATCACTCCATTTACAAACATTTAGTGTAGTACTTGGAGCATGGAAAATTCAAGCTTTGTCTTTAGAACTTTTAAAAAAATATTTTTATTTTGTAATTAGTTGAATCTGAGGATGTAGAACCCATGTATACCAAGGGATCTCTGACTGCTGACCATATATCAATTCTACAAAATCATATCAATTCTATAAGGTCAGTCTTTGGCTTCTACTTTTTCATGAAGTGATTCTTACATTTTCCAACTGCTTTCAGATTACTTATTGCTCTTGGTACTCACTTGCAAATGTAATGTTGAAGGATCATGTGTATAATGTATATACCATTTATTTAGACACAAGTATATCAAATCTTTTCTTAAATCTTTTGATATTTTATGAGTACTATATAGTGCTAATAGTATCTTATACTCCTCACCACCCAGTACTGTACCTAAGTACTAACTCAACAAATATTTACTGAAGTAACTTTCCTATGTTGCTGATGAAAGAATACATCTTGCAGGCCTGCCCTTTGAATGATTACAATTACCCTCCAACATACTCTTTTATTCATTGAATAATCTTTTGTGTAAATATTTTACTTGACCTTTTTTCATTTTATTTTATTGGTTACAATATATTCTCTCTTTTCAGCATTTCTAAGTAGACCGAAACCTTCATATTGGTCACATTGTATCTCAGATTTTCTTAAACTAGAGAACTTTATTTCAAATGAAAATTAATCTCACAAAGTAGTTCCTGAAACCTCTCAGATTCCTGTAATTTTCAACTTTAGCACTTTGCCTCCATTTTAGTGTTTGGTTTACAGGTTAATTCTATGCTCCACTCACAATTTAGGATTTTCATTTCCTCATACTCTAAAAGTCTTGGCTTTCTCATTTTGATCAGATAGCTTGTATTAAATTTGCACTGAACATGTATTGTCCCTATTAAAAAAGTGATTATTTGTCATGTAAAGGTACAAGACCCCAATGATGAGTGTAACTGTACTGTATACCTAAAATGTACCAATAAACTCAGTGAGAACAAAAAAGTGTTCAAGAGACTTTCAAATCTGAACTTGTTGCCGACTTTGCCTTTCATAAAAGAAATATAATGTTCACCCTTTTCATGTGATACTTTCTAAATATGTTTGCAGTTATTTTTTTCTACCAAAGGTTATGTGCTATATTCTAGTTTGTATTCAATCATACCTTTATATGATGCCTTGTACTTCATAAATACTTTCATGGGGATTATAGCTCATGATTATCGCTGATGCCCTGTGAACTAGGCAGGCATATTGTATCATCTCCATCTTGCAGATGTTGAAACTGAGTCTTGAGAGTTTTAAGTTACTTGCCTGAGCTGGATGCTACTAATGAATTGAAATGTTCTGGTCTTGATTCCTACTTCTATGCTTTTTTCACTAGCCTATGTGGTCTTTGAATGATTCCTAAAATATAAGAGAATTATGCTAGTAGTGACTTTGCAATTATATAGTATTATATTACAATTTTAAGCATAGTTGACAAATATTTGAAGACCTAGATAGTGAATGTTTTGCACAAAAGATCAAATTTTATATTTAGTAGTTCTAGATATAGATGTCTTTTGGTCCCCTTTAAGTGGTCCCAACACTGTTGGATGCATGAGCTCAATGAAGAAACTCTGTATTTGTCACTGTAGACAACAGAAAATTGAATATGAGAAATGCATCAGGAATCCTTGCCTGATATGTGTCTTACAATTGCTCAGTTTCCTATTCAAAGGCCAAAATGCCCCAAAGAAATTGCCCTTAATTTCTACTTATTATCATAGCAACTAAACAAATTTTAGAGAAGATAAATCTATTTTTTTTCTTTTTATTGAGTTTATTGATACATTTTAGGCATACAGCACAGTTACATTCATCACTGGGATCTCGTACCTTTACATGGCAGGTCTTGGTTCTCATTTTTTCCCCTTGTCTCTGCCCTCCCTTCACCCCCGCTCCCAATTTACAAACACTTTATTTCCATTTTTTCATTTTCTCATATTTTTTTCTCCCTTATTCCCTTTCCCCCACCCTTCCCACTTTCCCTACACCTTTAGCTCCTTTCTTCCTATTTCACACTGTTAATTATCTCATTAGGATCTTGTGTACTATTATAGTTTTTCACACCAGAGAAACTATTTGGTATTTACACATGTGTGACTTATTAGATAAATCTATTAAGTAATCTATTTTTTTTGCAGAAAGAAAAAATATGAGCCAAAACCTTACATGTCAGAATTCAACCTCCCTTGAAAACTTAGAAACAGTTTATCCCAAATTGCCAGAACTTGTACTTTAATCAGTTGTTGACTGTCAGTATAAAAGAAATAGTATTTGAAAAATATTAGTTAAGATATTCAGAATTATACTGTGAAATTATTTTAACCGTAGACTCTCCCTTTAGACATGCTAAACTGACTTCTCATTATGTATCTCCTTCTTAATAAAGGATACAGTCTTTCTTCTCTCTTCTTGCTGATTTCTCATTATGTATCTCCTGCTTAATAAAAGATACAGTCTTTCTTCTCTCTTCTTGCTGCTGCGACACATTTTACTTCTTAGTCTGTAAGTTTTCCTTTTCAGCAATAATCTCAGAGGGGGGAGTCTTTTGAGATCCATTTGAAAAATCTGAATATATTACATCTACAGGGGCTTACATAAAATTGAGCAGGGTCTACATTGTTTATGTACCAAACAGAAATTCAAATTAAAGTATGTTAGGACACTGAAGATATGTGCTTCTCTAGAGAAATAGGGTCTTTTATTTGTGCACTGCATTGCAAATATGCCTCTTTCATTTTAAGAGTAAGTCAGAGTGTCTTGAATTTATACCACTGGCTTGGACAGCTCTGTACAAATTCAGAAGGCGTCATACCAATGAGCTCTAACATATATCTCTGAACTTTGACAGATATTGAATTTCCTTTATCAAGGTGGTAATATTTCTGGAGGACCCCAGTAGGTTAGTCAGGAATGGCTTTTTTTTATCAGCAATTGAGATTGTTCCAAGTGATTAAACTGTTTTTCCAAGTGTTCCCTAAAGAGAGTTTTCAAGATTTTTCACTATGTGAGTCTCTGATAAATAGCTTTTAGTTTGTCTCTCACTCTTTAATGAAAGTGGGGTCACTTAGCTTACCAGTTTCTTTGGTTTAGGTTCTAACTTAATATCTAAGCACAACATACAGCATAAAACAAAATGTGTTACCAATGGGTTAATTGAAGTGAGAGCCACTTTTTGTATTATGTTGGTTACAGAATACCTTGAGAGCTGTATGAACTAGATTCTAAATCCTGATGTACCTATTCTTTCATCTCTATCAAGGAAGAAGTTCACAAAACAGCTGTTTAGTGAAGACTTATTTATTGCTTATTATTAATCTTAATTTATATGAGAGGATATTGACTGTTTATAGTTTAGGACCTCAGACCAATTTCTCATCCTTTTCTCTTGCTATTCTCCCCTATACAAGTGTCAGAAAGCTAAGGTCTTATCATTGTACCTCCTTTGTAGGCAGCAAGGGCTAAATGTCCTTTCTGACCTTTCTTAAAGGTAGTTCTCGTCAGTAGAATGTTTGATCTTGCTTTATTGATAAAAGGCACAGATGTGACTAAGGCTGCTTTTCCCCCTTAGTTCATTTGAACTGCTACAAGAAAATATCAAAAACTAGATAGCTTATAAATAACAGAAATTTATTCCTCACAACTCTAGAGGCTTGGAAGTCAAAGATCAAGGTACCAACAAACTTGCAGTTTTGTGAAAGTCCACTTTCTCATAAATGGTGCTTTCTTGCTCATGAAGAAGTAAATGAGCTTCCTGTGATCTCTTTGTCAGGGTATAAATATCAGTCAGAAGGGCTCTACCCTCATGATCTAATCACCTCCCCAAAGCACTCACCTTTCACTGGCATCACCTTGGTGTTAGGATTTTAACATATAAATTTTTCAGGAACACAAACATTCATACTGTAGCATTCATCCATTCTCCTCCTTCTTCCTTCAGCGTGGTGGTAACCATGAAACTATGAGCTGTAGATGCTGTTTTAATGTGGGCACTTGCCCTTATGAATTTATTTTAAGGAAAATAAACTATCATTTATTTTAGGTTTTGTTAGCCAAAAGCATCCCTAATTAATAGATGATCATTGATATATTAGTTACTTTTCTATTGCTAGGGTAATATACCAGACATATGACCTTAAAGAAGGAGAGATTTAGTTTTGCTCATATAGTTTTCGAGGGGTCAGTCCTTGATTGGTGGAACTGGCATGGCAGATGAAAGTTTTTCAAACATTAAGAGCCAGGAAGCAGAGAGAGAGAAGGGAGGGGCCAGGGATAATAATACACTCTTCTAGGCCACACCCCCTGGGACGCCAACTCTTCCATGAGTTCCCACCTCCTAACAGTACATCAAGCTATGAAACTTTCAATGAATTAATTCACTGATGATTATAGCACCATATGATCCAATTACCTTCCAAGAGCACTACCTCTGAGCACATGAGACTTTTGGGGAACATTTTATATCTAAACTATAGTCATTGACTACCTTCCACGAAGTAGATATGTGTCCTTTGCATTAGAATAGTGTTCCTCATCCTTGGCATTATTGACATCTAGTTTTGCATGTATTGTAAAGATTGTCATCTTCATTTTAGGTGCATCCCTACCTTCTACTCTAGGTGACAGTAACACTCCTCAAGTGCAATGATCAAAAACATATCCAGCTATTGCCAAATATTATTATAAGAAGAATTGGATTCATCTAGCATAAATCCTGTTTTACTATGAAAAATGAATTTTGTCACACAGCTAGTTGGTGGTAGAGTTATAATTGTAAACTAGATCTTTTAACACCCTGCTGAACAACTGTTGGGTCACAGAGGAAATTGAAGAAGAAATTAGACATAATTAAATCATACTGCCAATACAACATACAAGAATCTGTGGGACACAATGAAAGCAGTTCTATAAGGGAAATGCATAGTAGTAAATACTCATACTAGGAAAACATAGTGAGCTCAAATAAACAACCTAATTCTTAACCTTAAGCTCCTAGAAAAAGAAGAGCATGACAAACAAAGCTCGTACAAGGGAGAAAATTATGAAGATCAGAGCAGAAATTAATGCGATGGAAACTAAGAGAATGATGCAAAAAATCAATGAATCAAAGGCTTAGTTTTTTGAAAGAAATAAAATTGATAAGCCCTTAGCCAACCTTATAAAAAAAAGTAATGAAAAGGCTCAGATCTATCCAATTAGGAATGAAAAAGGTGAAGTCACAACAGATCCCCCAGAAATCCAAAACAACATCAATACCAACTTCAAAAACTAGTACTCTAATAAAATGGAAAATACAGAAGAAATGGACAGGTTCCTAGATACATACGAACTTCCAAAGTTGAATGAAGAAAATATAAAAAATCTAAGCACCCCAATTACATTCAGTGAAATTGAAAACATAATTAAAACATTACCAACAAAGAAAAGCCCAGATCCTGATGGCTTCACTCCTGAATTCTACAAGACATTTAGAGAAGACCTATCATGACTACTACTCTTGAAACTCTTCAGTGAAATTGAAAGGGAAGCAATACTTCCAAATTCATTCTTGGAAGCAAGTGTTGCTTTGATTCTAAAATCAGGGAAAGACCCAACCAAAAAAGAGAACTATAAGCCAATCTCCCTAATGAACATAGATGCAAAAATCCTCAATAGATACTGGCAAATAGAATACAGAGGGTCATCAAGAAGATCATACTAAATGATCAAAAACTGAAAAACTTCACGCTAAAATCAGGAACAAGACAAGAATGTGCACTATCACCACTCCTGTTCAATAGAGTTTTCCTATCCCCCTTCCCTCCTTTCACCCCCTCCACTCTTCCCTGTTTATAGAGACTTTATTACTGTTTTTTCTTCTTATATTTTTTCTTTTCCCTTCTTTCCTTTCCCCTCACCTTCCCACTTTCCCTACACCATTACCATTTTCTTCCTATTTCACTTTATCAATTATACCATTTGAACCTTATTTTTATACTTTTAGTTTTTCACACCACAGAAACTATTCAGTATTTATACATGTATGTCCTATTAGTTTCACTTAAGAGCATGGCCTCAATGTTCATACACTTAGCTATAAATGTCTCTAGTTTCTCATTCTTTATGGCTGAGTAGTACTCCATTTTATATAAAAAAAACAACACATCTTCTTTATCCAATCTCTAGTTGATGGGCAATTGGGCTGCTTCCAAGTTTTAGCTATTATGAACTGTGCCACTATGAAAATGGGTGTTCATATATCACTGTGGTATGATTCTTTTAATTCTTTTGGGAAGATACCCAGCAGAGGAATAGCTGGGTCAAATGGGACCTCTAATCCTAGTTTCTTGAGGTATCTCCATATTGATTTCTACAGTGGTTGACCTGTCTACACTCCCACCAATAATGGAGAAGGGTTCCTTTCTCCCCAAAACCCCATCAGCATTTGTTATTTTTTGATATCTTCATAGCAGCCATTCTTTCTGGGGTAAAGTGGAATCTAGTGTTGTTTTCATCTGCATCTCTCAAATGACCAGTGACGTGGAACATTTTTTCATGTATTTATTTGCTGCTTTGACTTGTTTGTCTGAGAAATGTCTGTTCATTTCAGATGCCCATTTTTGAATTGGATCTTTGTATTTGGGGGGCGTGTCTGATTTTTTTTGAGTTCTTTATATATTCTAGATAGTAGTCATTTGAGGAGTAGGTGGTACAATTTTTTTCCCACATTGTAAGTTGTTGCTTAGCTCTATTGGTGATTGCTTTTGCATAGCAAAAACTTTATGATACAATGAGATCCCAGTTGTTGATTCTTTGTGAAAGTTCTCATGCTGCTGAGGATTTCTTCATAAAGTCTTTGTCTACGCCAATGTCTTCAAGAGTTCTACCTAATTTACTTTCCAGTAAGTTTAGTGTTTATGTTTTGATATTTAAATCTTTAGTCAACTTGGATTTTAGTTTAGTACATGGTGAAAGATAGGGATCTAGTTTTAATCTTTGGCAAGTTGAAAGCCAGTTTTTCCAACACCATTTATTAAAGAGGCTATCTTTCCTCCACTGAGGATGGTTGGCTCCTTTGTCAAGGATGAGGTAGCTGAATATGTCTGGTGTTTTTTCTGTATCTTCTAATCTACTCCATTGATCCTTGGGTCTGTTTCTTTGCCAGTACCATGCTGTTTTTGTCATGGTAGCTTTGTAGTTTTTTTTGTTTTTTTGAGACAGGGTCTCACTGTGTAGTTGAAACTGACCTGGAACTCACTATGTAGCTCAGGCTTGAACTCACAGAGATCCTCCTACCTCAGCCTCCCGAGTGCTGGTATTACAGGCATGTGCCAGACACCATGCCCAGCCCATGGCACCTTTGTAGTACAGTTTCAAAATGCGAATTGTGATACCCCTCCATGTTTCTAGTGCCTACAATGGTTTTTGCTATTCTAGGTCTCTTCTGTTTCTAAATGAATTTTTGAATTGTTTTCTCAAGTTTTTTGAAATATACTGTTGGGATCTCAATCAGGATTGCATTGAATCTATATAGAAGTTTCAGAAGTATGGCCATTTTCACTATGTTCATTCTATCTACCCAGTAACAAGGGATGTCTTTCCATTTTCTTATATCCTCTCCTATCTCTTTCTTCAGAGTTCTGTAATTTTCAGGGTAGAGGTCTTCTGTCTCCTTTGCTAGATTCCCAGATATTTCATTTTTTTGGATGTTATTGGGAGGGAATTGGTCCCTAATTTCTCTCTCAGTGAGTCTGTTATTTGTGTTCAAGAAGGCTATTGATTTTTGAGTGTTGACTTTGTATCTATCCTGCTACTCTACTGAATCTGTCAATTATGTCTAGCAGTCTTTTGGCAGAGTTTTTTTGGATCTTCTATGTAGAGTATCATATCATCTGCAAATAGTGACAGTTTAACATCTTCCTTTCCTATCTTTATTGCTTTTCTTTGTCTTGTGTAATTTCTATGGCTAATGTTTCCAGAACTATATTGAACAGGAGTGGTGACAGTGGACATCCTTGTCTTGTTCCTGATTTTAGCATGAAGGTTTTCAGTTTTTGACCATTTAGTATGATATTGGCTGTTGGTTTTTCATAGATAGCCAATGTCAGGTTGAGATGAAGACCATCTATTCCAATTTTCTGTAGGGGTTTTATCATGAATGTGTGCTTAATTTTGTTGAATGCTTTTTCTGCATCTATTGAGATGACCATATGGCTTTTGTTCTTAAGATTCAGCATTAAAATATTTTAATTATTATCAGAGTGTCTGATACTCTATTATTTTGAATAATTTATTCTAATTTCACAGTATCTATTATATGTTTTGGTCCTTATTTACACTGTAAGTTTCTCATACCAGAAAAACAATGTGATATTTACACGTGTCTGATTTATTTCACTTAAGAGTATAGTCTGAAAATGTATCCATTTACCTAGAAATGTCGCAAGTTTGTCCTTATTTATTGCTGAGTAGTATTCCATTTTTAAAAAACTATGTTTTTTTATCAATTTGTAAGTTCATGGACATTTGGATGTTTTTAAGATTAGGTATTATAAATTGTGCTGCTACAAACATGGGTTTCCATATCAAAGTGGTATAATGCTTTTAATTCTTTGAGGGGGATTCCCAAAGGGGAAATAACTGGGTTTGTTTTGATTTATTTGTCATCTTTTTTCTCTTTCTTGACTCTCTTTTTTCATTTTTTCCTGTAAGTGAATTTTTTCTCTAATTTTTCTTGTTCACTTTCACCTTCTTTTACTCTTTCCTTCATTCTTTGTATCTTGTCTTATTCTCCAGTTTCCCAAGGGTTGGGAGATATTCCTTTGTTTTTCAGCCTTGCTTCTAAAATCTTTATCTTAATTTATTTCTCTATATTCACCCTTTTCCCGCTTAAATTGCCCTTCACTCCAAGGTAAAATTACTCTCCTAAGGGGAAACTCACTGCATACATGTTCCTGGTTTTTGTTGGGTTTCATTATATAATTGTAGATTTGTTCCTATGTTTAATGATAGCAAATTAATAGTTACCATAGTTTGTCAGTTCCTAGGCTGTACTTGGTGATGGTGTTATTGATAATTGTTTTATTTTAGGGAGGGTGTAATACATGTTGTGATCAATTGTTTTTCCTTGTATGACAACACTGTGATTGGCTGGGGTCATAATCATTACCGTAGTCCAGTACCAAAGGACTGAGCCAAATAGACAACAACATCTAATCCCTAATAAAGAGTCTTGAGACAGACTTAAAAGCCAAGAGCCAACTACACATAGAAGGCATGTCTAAAGAATAGTATTTTCCTAGGGAGGCCTTGATATTAGTGATAAAGCTACCTAACCTAAATAATTTACAAGCATCAACACAGAAAAGAAATTTAAAAAGAAAATGACAAGACACATGAACAAGATACAACCCCAGACCTCTAGCCCATTTGGGGAAATTCTAGGGGGCAAAAAGGTGGAGAATATCAGAAGCCACACATCTAAATTCTCTGAAATGGTAGCAGCATAAGTGTCAAAACATATGAATGAAGCTATATATAAAAAGTCAGATCAGAAATAATCTCCCAGGTAAAAAAGATGATCACAAGGAAAGACTTGGCTAGTGAATCTAGAGTAGACACAGATAAACAGAGGAGTTTAGGAAAATGATGGAACTCAATAATGTCCAACATAATAAGAATTGATTCCATGAAAAAGATTAAAACAGATATCTGTGAGATTAAAAATTCTATTCAAAGTATATGTAGCAGAATGAACCAATGTGAGGACAGAATATCAGATCTAAAGGACAGGATTGTAGTTAGCAATCATGAAAAGAAATGTTTCTTAAAAATAGTAAGGGATCATGAAAAATAAATCCAGCAGCTGCAAGGTGATGCAAAGAACAATCAAGACAATATATATACCTACCACTTCCTGCAGTGTTCTCCAGGCTCTTTCTAATATTTACCTCTTCTCCCATTGTACTACCTTCTTCCAGCTCATCTCAAGGCAACCACTAATCTGCTTTTGCATTTTCTAGAATCTTATATACGCGGAATCATACAATATATATTCTTTTTTTAGGGGGGGACTGACTTCTTTTACCAAACATACTTATTTTTGAGAATCAGAGATACATTCGTGTGTAGCAATAGTTTTTATTTTTAATTGATGAGTGGCATTCTATTGTATGGATGCCATTATTTGTTTATCCATTAAGCTATTGATAGGCTATTTACAATTTGTGACTATTACAAATAAAGCTGATATGAGTAGTCAAGTACAAGTCCTTGAGTTGAAAAAAGTTATACATGAATAGGTAGGTACAAGTTGTGTTTCAGTCTTCTCAGTGATTTTTTTTTTCCTCTACTTCTGCAGTAAATTCACTGTCCTGCAGAACAGTTAAACTAATTTTTCCTCAGATGTCCAGCATTTTGTCCAGCATCCTGGGAGTGCCATGGCTGAGTTATAGGCCGGATACATGTTTAATTATTTAAGAAATGCTTGACTGTTTTTCAAAGTGAATGTATCATTTTACATTGCCATCATCTGTGTATGAGTGTTTTAGTTGGTCCATATTCTTGGTAAAATTTGATAGTGCTAGTTCTGCCATGCTAATCAGCATATAAGTGTATTTAAATTTTATTTTTAAATTAGTATATACTTTTGATTCATAATAATTACATTCATTTCAGGATATACATGTTGTAACATGATTATTTTACTTCCCCTGACACTCCCTTTTTATATCTGAATCCCTAGATTTCCTTCCCATCTCAACAAAGTCTCTTTGCTTTCTGTCATCTATCTTTTATTTTACTCTTTTATGCTTTGGGTTCTTAATATGAAATAAACTGTGCAATATTAAACTGACTGTATCTGACTTATTTAATTTAGCATTATGGTCTTAAGGTACATCTTGTTTCCTACAAATGACTAAAATCTGTCCTACTTTATGGCTGAGTCATATTCCTTTAGTATACATACCATTTTTCTTTATTCATTTATCTGTTGGTGGGGATATAGGCTGCTTTCATGATTTAGCTATTAGGAATTGTGTGGCTGTAAACATGGATATGCATGTAATATGGCATATTTAACCCTTTTGTGATGATATATGAAGAGGGATAGATGAGTCAAATGGAATTTCTAGTTTTGCTTTTCTGAGGAATGTCCATAATGATTTCCATAGTGGATGTACTAGTGTATACTTCCATTAACAATGCAGAAGAAATCCTTTTCCTCCACAAGCTCACCAGCTTTTGGTAGTCTTTTTTTTTTTTTTTTTTTTTTTTTTTTTTTAGTTCATGATAGCCATTCTCTTTCAGAAGATTGTCTCCCTGTGATGTATCCTTGGGTTTCACTGTGTTTTAGAGTTTACACCCCATTTTAAGCTAATCAAATGTAATATTTGAGGGTCTTGTTAGTGTTAAATCTTCTTCTGGGGCTTGATATTGTGATTTAGAAAAGAGTATAAACCACTGTAACATTGACAACACAAAGATAAACCACATATTGGCATACAGTAAAACCCTCTTAAGTAAACTACTATACCACCATTAGTAATATAAATCAGCAGTAATAATAGAATCAAAGACAAATCAGAAAATGGCATACTATAAAAAATCATTAAAAGTTCCAGTATGCTACTCAATAGTAAATAGATCTATAATAATTATATAGACAAAGAGATAAATGAAATATTGATGTACAGTAAATGTCTACTAAAAGAATAACTATACCACCATTAATAATAGAAAAGAATTCAACAATAACAACATAGAGTAAACTTAATAATTAATAGAGTTTAATAGCAAAAATAATAAAAATTGAAGGTTTTGGAAAGGAAAAGTAAAAAATTTTAAAAAAGAATGAAAATAAAAATAAAGATTTTATATAAAATAAAAATTTTAAATGATAAAATTTTAAAAATAAAAGAGAAAGGAAGAGAGCAAAGAAAGAAAAAATTCAACTAAAGAATAAAAAAATATGATTAGGGTTAGGTAAAAGTAACAGAACAAAACAAATGCAGAAAAAAAAGAAAAAAAGAAGGAACAAAAGAAAGGAAACAAACACTCCCCCAAACACAGAAAAAAACCAAAATGCACAAAATATAAACTGTCCATATAGGTGTTTGGGTAAGTAGTTTCTTTCTTTCCTAGATCTGTGGTATTAGAATTCAACAGATTTGGGGCAGGGATGGTGAGTTAAAGTGAGGCCCACTGTAATTTCACACTCACATTTTGCTGTGTGAATGCTGAGTCATGTTCTGTCTTTCCTCCTGGGTGGAGTCAGCATTCACACAGAAAAAGAGGATGTATTCATTCCACTGGCTTTTAATGTTTATGCCTTTCTGTGTGCCCTCTCTTACTAGCTTTGTGCCCTGTGAATTGTGAGATATCCCACTTGCTTCAGAGTTTCCTGTTATGGTTTGGGTTTATATGCCCCCTTGAAAGCCTCATGCAGTCATAGGGCTTTTTGGTTGAATCTATAGTGTGTGAGGCTGGAATTAAGGATGTGTGACTACTAAATGAGTTCACTGATTGGTTTGGCTCTTCCCTAATCTCCATAGTCTGGATAAGATAGAAGGGGCAGAAAGATGCTGTTAAGGTCCCTTGCTGTTTTGCTATCTTCTGTATGCCCTTTGTTGCCCTTTGTTGCCCTTCTGCCATGTGCCACTCTGCCTTGGAGCCAACTGATTATTGACTGAAGCCTCTACAAACTGTGAGATAAATAAACCTTTGCCCTTTAACTTTGGGTATTGGGTATTTTGTCTCGGCAAAGAGAAACAGATATCTAAGATAGCTTGTCTGTCCATACACCCTGGGATGTGGCAAATGTCCAAGCTCAGGTGTACCCTTGATCCTCATGAAGATGGGAAAAATAAACCACTGAGTTTTGTCAAGAGGAGCCAAGCAGTCCACTGTACTTAATCACAGTTCTTTCAGGTAAAAAGCCCCTTCGTAAGACAAAAATTGGCCTATCTTCTCAGCACAGGAGATAAAACTACCATGTCCTTTATAACCTGACCTTGCCAGTGCTTAAAGTTCTCAGGGGTGTTTATTAATAGTCCTCCCCATCTGTATAACTTTCTTCTAAGGCCCTCTAGCACCCAGTTACTTCAGCAGGGTGACCCAAGAGACCGTGAAATGTGGTTTTGTTTTGTGTCTTTGATTCCCAGAGTAGCTCAGCCTTAAAAAATAAATCCCTTCTCAAAACACTTCCTATTATTTCACTCCTAAATGTGATGGGTGCTGAAGTGAATTTTTCCTCCACTGCTAGCCTACCATGTGGAAGGAGTTACTTTCAGAGTAAAGTCTCATACTGTACTTGCAAATTAAAATAGCCAACCATTACTTTTGTTGTTGTTGTTGTTAGTGCTTCTGGGTCTGTTGTTTATCACTGGGACCCACCCCTCTCTGAGTTACCATTGTGGAGACAGGTCTCTCTACCCGGGATCCTGGGTTCGCTTTCCAGATTGCTTCATTGTTTTCTCTGTATTGTCTTCAATTTCTCCAGTTTCTCTTTGATTTCTAGTTTTCTGGTCAGCTCATTCTTGATTCCTACTGCTCTTCTTCTCATTGGTTTCACTAAGTTCTTGTTTTTCAGGAGTCTCGATTCCAGGTTCTGGAAAGGCTGTGATTTGCTGCTGGATTTGATTCGTGTTGATTCTCAGTTTGAATTTAATCTTTATTTCCCTAATTACTAATGTTGTAGAATATCTTTTCAGGTATTTATTTGCCATTTATATATTTTCTTTGGTTAAACCTTTGTTCAATCTTTTACTGGTTAAAAATCAATTGGATTGTTTGTATTGAGTTATAAAAAATTCCTTAATTAATTCCTTAATCTATGTATAAGTCTGGGATATTTGCTTTCAAATAGTTTCTCTCTGTGGCATGCCTTTTTATTTTTGTGACAATGCCTTCTAGAAGAACAAATTTTAAAAATGCTAATTATTTATTTTTCTTGATAGTTTTGTGTTCCAAAATCAGTATCAATAAAATTTTCTCCTTTCTGGGTCTGTTGTTTATCACAGGGACTCTTCTCTGGGTTACCATTGTGGAGACAGGTCTCTTCCCCTGGGATCCTGGGTTAGCTTTCCAGATTGCTTCATTCTTTTCTCTGTATTGTATTCAATTTCTCCAGAGTTTTTGTTTTTTTTTTTTCTAGAAATTTAAAAGTATTAGCTCTTATGTTTAATAGATGGTTTGAAGTTTTTTTTGTTGTTTATCGTGTGAAGTAAGGATTGATGTTTACTTATTTATTTATTTTGCATGTAGCTAGGCAATTTTCCAGCACTACTTGTTGAAATAATCATGTTTTCTTAGTGAATCACCTCCCACTTTTGCTGAAAAATTAATCATCAATATGCTTGTGGATCTATTTGTGGACCTTATTTTGTTCCATTTATCTATCTGTCTGACTTCAATCCAGTAACATACTATATTGATTAGTCAGACAGTCCAAGCCCTTACTCAGACTTTTAAAATTAATAGTCCACCTTTGAAGTCAGACATTCAAACCTTTGGAGTTTTAAAATTATTTTAAAACATGGTTTTTATATTCTTTTTTTCCTCATTTAATGTATATCCATTTCTATTTCCTTATTCCTTTACTATTCTTTTTAATGGGTTTGTTTGCTAGTCCCATATGTTTATTATTTATAAGAAGTTGGGTCAGCTACTTTAGTTAAAAAACATTTATCAACAGCAAATTCCTCCAGACCACTGCTATGTTTTTATTCTGATAGTGTCATGTTTTTTATTATCTTAAGGAGAATTGGCATATTTATTATGTTGAGATTTTCCAGGCAAGGTACTTCTATTTTCTGAAGTCTTATTTTGTGTTTTCAGTTGTATTATTAGGCTTTATTTGTATGGATTTTTCACAAATTTTATTAAATATATCCTAATATTTTACCTATTTTTTGCTAGCAGGAATAGCGCCTTTAATTTAATTCTATTTTGTATATACAGCCTCCTTTTTCTATATTAACATGTTCCCCACTACCTTACTGAATTCTCTTATTGCTATTTTTTTCTTATCTTGGGATTTTAGATATATAATATCTTTTGGGATATACAACATCACTGGAAAACAATGAAGCTCAAACAGAGATTAATAATAATAATTTAAAGTAAAACCTATCAGTATGGTGTTGTCACAGCGCATGTTCAGTTATTTGGGTTCATGAATGTTGAAAGGTATAGTGATACAGGGTGTGGGTTTTACCAAGTGAATAAAACAAAGGGAGAGAGGGCCATCAGCTTTCTGACTATAATGATGGACCATGGAATCTCAGCTAAGTGAGGAAACTAGGACACAAGGAGGCAAAACTTCATCCAGTATTGTTAAGTATGGTTTAAATATTTTTGTAGTAAAAAAATGAGAGAGAATGAGCTACAAAAATGGGATATTATGTTTTGGAGGTAGACAGTTGAGGTTGAGGTCATGGAGGAACTGAGGTTACTGATGGTAAAGAGACCTAGATGATCATGCAGTGTTAGAAGGATAAGTATATGGAAGATGAATTTAAAGGTCTGAAGTGTGAAGGTGTCAGGGGACTCAGTTATATTGAATTGATAGGGACAGATGATAGTGAGATAATAATTAAAATCTTGTAGGAATTATTGAGACTGAGGATAAGTGCGAATAGAAGTGTTTGATTGTTTAGTCTGATGTCATGAGTTGTAATTCTGGATGTTTGGAGCAAGGTGGGACAATGTTGTAGAATGAGGAAGGATTAGGATGGTTGAAATATGGGAGAGAAAAGCGATATTCAGGAGGAGATAAAAGATGAGGGATTTTATTATCTCCAGAAGATATAGGGTAATGAATTCTGCTTGGGAACATAGGTTGAAATTAAGAGATGCAAGTACAGAGAAACATTGTGGCGTTTCCTGTGGTGACAAGGACCTCGATGGAATTACTCTTGATGATCTCAAATGTTGTAAGGCTGAGTACTGTAGAGAGAGAGCATACAGATCTTTGGAGCCATTCAACTGCAGATAATGGTGTAGAGGCTGGGAGAATGGCAGTGTGACTTGGAAATAAAAAGGTTCTGGATTCTTTCTTCACTATGGATTATGTGCATTTACTACTACAAAAGGATTATACGTGATACAATGTATATAAACAGGGAATAACCAGGGATTTAGCTCAGTGGTTCTGCTGCCACCCACATCGCAAGCATGAGGCCCCAAGTTCAATCCCTAGTACAGAAAAAAAAAAAAAAGAGGAAATAAACATTTTTTGAAAAACTTTACTGGGGGCCGGGGATTTAGCTCAGTGGTTCGGTGGCCTGCCTTGCAAGCGCAAGGACCCGAATTCAATCCCTGGTACCAAAAAACAAAAACCAAAACCAAAACAAAAAAACTTCACTGGTACATGTGTGTAGTAAATAATGTTTACATTCATGTGATAATTGGTATGTGTACATAACACATCTTTCTAAAATTTAAAAAATTTATTTTATTAGTACATTTTAGGTATACAATATAATGATATTCATCATTGGAAATTTGCCCCTTTACATAATCTGTCTGGGTTTTTATTTTTCCCCCATTCTGCCACCCTGCCTTTCACCCCACATTCCTCCCTATTTAGAAAGACTTTGTTTCCATTTTTTTTCATTTTCTCATATTAATTCCATTCACTTCTTTCCCAAATCCTTCCCACTTCCCCTTCCCTTTTGGACCCTTTCTTCCTATTTCATAGTATCTATTTACACTTTCAGTTTCTCACACCAGAGAAACTATTCAGTATTTACCTGTGTGTGTCCTATTCCTTTTCCCTCTCCACATCCCTTGATCCCTAGTTTTCTTGTTTGTTAGTTAGTTTGGTACAGGTTTGCAGTACATAATGGTTATACTTTTTGTGTGGAGTTGGTACATGTACACAACATCTCAATTCCTTTTTTTTTATCCTTTGTCTATAGGAAGTAGGGAGATACATCATTCTCAAAGGGGAAGGAGATCAAAAGATATTTTTAAAAGGTTGACTAATTACAATTGCATTATATTATCACATAATATCTCCAGGAACACTACATACTCAAGGTAAATTTTACCATTAATGATAGTTGATGAATATTCATATTCTAATGCTATTAATTGCCTGCATTCTTGTCAGGTTGAATGCACTGATGGGTAATGAAAAACTCATTATTGGAACAGAGATGACAGCTCTATCTTTTTCTATGCTTATATTATTTGTATAATCATCAATCAATTATTTGTATTATCATCAATCCAGTATTTCTTTGCAAGAATATTTCCATATTTCTATTTTGTAGAATTAGTTTAGATAAAACTAGGTAATATAATCAGTAAATCCACTTCCTATGGCTATAAACACTATTGTAAATGGCAGCATGATTAAAACTAGGAGATGAGTATTTCACCATCCACTTCTTTCTGTATATTTAACAAATTTGCCTATCTTTTTTGCAGTTGATATAGGGACAGTGAAGAGATTGGTGTGATCTCTTTATTAAATATCATTTAACCCAATTTCTTTCTATTTTTGATAAAAATAAATACAAAGAAGTTATTCTGATATTTTCTTTCCACATCCCAGGGTCATGCCTCACTTTGGTGATCATGGACAAGCTGGCATTTGTTTTCAGAAATAAGAAAACAAGAATAAATAAATCAATGTTAATCTTAACATATCATTTAGAGAAAAACTGATTATAAATTTGGTAGACAGTAAAAGTGTTTCCATCATAGGTTTATGAGCCCAGAATTTTCATGGTTTTGTATAGGAAGTGTTTCATTCCTTTTCAAGTGAGAAATTGGCATACTAGGTTGTTATTAGAGGAGGCCTTGTGGAAAGTTCACATTGTCTTCCTAATTTAAACATATACTTTCTTGTAAAACCAGCAATTCAGTGCAACTCACCAATTGTCCCCATCTTCAATATTTGTGTACAATTATGAATAAAAACACGTTTTTTACTGTATATACTTTTCTTGGCCTAATTTTATAAAATATTTTACTCATTAATATGCATGCTTTTGCATATATGTAATTGCATTCCCTAGTAGTATTGTTTTGTTTTATAAGTAACATAGTTGGTGAATATTAATTAGCTTGTGGAATAAATCTGTTGTTTATTGCTGAAGGTATCTTTGGTTTCTTATTACCTTGAAAAATCTCTGAATTTATAGCAATTATATTTTTATTATCCTTTCTGTTTGTAGTTTTGTTTATTCTCTTTAGAAATATAAAATACATAAATGAATAATTCAAGCTCCAATTATACAAATAGGTAATTCAGCCTAGATATTTGAAGTATTTATCCTTTCAAGTTTGAAGGTACTTTTCACTTTAGTTACTAAGTGCTCAGAAAAACCATGCTATAAAGTAATAAACACAACAATAAATTTTTCTTAATCTAAGTTCTGCAGCAAACTTATAGGGCTATTTTGGAGAATATAGGATGTCAGTCTATTCATCTCCCAGGCCTACTGGCTAACCAGTCAGGTAGATGCATGTGTTTTCTTCTTTAGTTTCTATTGTGCATTCATTAGATTTTCATCACATATACAAGGCTTATGACATAAGACTTTTGGAGTGTCACTAATGATGGGAAAGTTTTATTTTAAAAGGCTGACCTGTTAATTGTTGATGTAATATGTTTGGAGGATACTCAGTATTGAGGCCAGGAATGAGGCAGAGTGGACCACTGGTTGAGACACTTAACTGGATATGCAATGGCTGCTTAATTTATCCCTCAAAGCCGATGTTCAACTTTTTTCATTATAGGGTCTTTGTGGAAAACTCATTTGTGAACAGCTGATTGCAACTCATTTTTCTAATTAAAATACCTTCCCCTGCATTCCAGTTTTTGGCAATAGCCCTCTTGGAAAATTATTCTGGAAATTATTTATCTTTATCATTAATCATTTTTTCATGTAGTTTTATACTTAAGAAGTATTTATCGAGTTCCATGCACCATGCTTGGTGGTGAAATATTTTGAAACTTTATTTGCATTTATTTTATGCCATGTTTTTGTTCCTTCAGTTTTGGGGGATTATGGTTTTTTGCTATGCAACCTACTCTTCTGATTTAGGAACAACTTGTTCCTCTTTGGTGAGGGTCATCTTCATGTTACAGGGGGAGCTCATGTATGCATTAATCCAGTTGTTATGGTTTGTGTGTATATGTCCCTCCCCCCAAACCCCCATGCAGAAATAGGTGGAGCTTTTTGGGAGGTGGCAGGATCTAGAGTTTGTGATGCTAGAATTGATTCATGGTGCACTGCAAATACCACATGCACTGGGATTAAAGCTGTGACTGCTAGCCACCCTAAGTAGCCTGGATAAGATATAAGGGATAGAAAGAACTGTGGTCATCCTTTTTTGCTTTGTTACCTTCTGCCCACAATGAACTGTTTCTCCTCTTTGATGCCTATCTGCTGTGCTATCCTGCCTTGGAGCTAGCTGATTACAGACCTGAATAAACCTTTTCTCCTTTAACTTTGATTGAGGAGTATTTTGTCTCAGCAATGAGAAAAGAACCCAAGACACTAACCATGGACTCTGTAAGTGCAACAGCTGATCTTGAATGATCTATTCAATTGGATATGCTCAATGACCAGAGATTCTACATTTAAATCCCTAAGTTCAGCATTTCTCTCTGTACTTTTAAGTAGGTGTAGAAAAAACTCTAGACTTGTTCTGGGCCACCTTTACTCCAGATGCACCCCTAACAATTCCACCACTCTAATGCCATAGTAGTGCACATTACTTCCTTGTATTCTGTCATTACGGTGACAAAGTTGGTAAGGGTTCCCAGTGCAAATAGTGTGGCTGTATGCAATGCAGATGGTCCAAAAGAAGTAATACATCTTCTAGTCATAAGAGCTTTCCCACTTCCAAAACTTTGTGCTGCTGTTCAAATATTGTGTATTTCAATTGTGCCATTCAAACATGGTAATTGTGTTTTTTCCTATCGTTTTTCCTGTTTTCTGATAAAATATTAATTAATGTTCTAATTTAATTAAATGAAGAAACATTTAATATTTCTTTCCTCTTGATTGGTCATTGAATTAATATCTGTGAAAGAATGGAGGAAAGAGCATTCACTGGGTGCTTCCTTCTTAGGACTTGTAGTTATGGAAAGGGATATAGGAGAGGAAATAGATTTCTATTATTTAAGAATGCTAATTTTATTTGTTTAATCTATACCTAGAATATTGGGGAATGGCCATTGGTAGAAATAGTGTCTTGGAATTATGTGTTAGATATAACACACAGAGGAAATGTGGTGTTTATATCTGTTGATCTTACCTCTAAGGAGGATGGTTAGCTTATATGCAGTGTTTTATGAGCTATAAGGCCTTTCTTTTTTTTTTCTGTTTTAATAAAGGGGTCTTATGAGGAGTATATTGCTTGGGACTTTCCCACTTGCTAAAGAGAGCCTTTGAGTTTTTTTCCTGTGTCATGTGACAATTTTATCACTTGGAGAGTGTCCCAAGTTAAGGAATAAATACACTGGGATGAGTGTTCCTTGCTCAGTGTTCTTAAAACTTTAAGGAGATGAGCTACTGGTAAATATCAAAGGAATGATTCCTTAAATTATGTAGCCTCCTTTTTGTTTCTCTTAGCATTTTAATCATCATTGAAGGCAGATTTTTAGGAGGTACTCAGATATGGTCAATATCCTTTTTTGTTAGATTTTCAGACAATCCCTTTTTTTCTCTAGTTATTCCTATAACCTCATGACACTTCTATCACTGAAATTATTGTGCAAAAGTGTATTTGTTTATATGTTGTTCCTCTGCCAGTTTGTGTCTTCTAAATGAAAATGTGCTGTTTTAAAACTTGTTTATCTAGTGCCCAGCGCAGTGCTTGATATGTAGTAAGTGCCTAATACATGTTCTGTGAATTAAATTGCATTTGTTTTTGATGCTCTTTTCCAGGAAATTGAATTTTGAGGCTGACTTCTGGTTGATATTAAATTATTCTCTCTAGCAGAGTGTGTCAGAGTATTTCAGAGAGTGCATTAAAATCCCAGCAGTTATCTTCCCAGGCCACCTCTTTTCCTCTTGTTAGGAAACAGTATTTATCATAGTAAATAGCCCATTTCGGGTGGTTCATCAAGGCTTTAGTACCACATTTAATATAACAGGAAGTTGAAAATTTGCTTTTGGCCAAAAAGTGCAAAGATTGATGGCTTCTCCCAGATAGGTAACTTTGCATTAATTTACTCCACCTTATTCATGAAAGGTCTAAAAATCTATAAACATTTTATAGCTATTCAGAGGTGGTAAACAACATTCTGGCCAAACACTTATGCTTTTAATAAGCATGTTTTTATGCCTTGCATATAATTTTTGAAAAATTATAGTCTAGTTTGTGGTTTAAATACTCAGGTACATTATTTTATTTGTAGATGATGCTTGTGAAATCATGTTTTTAGTGGTTTATAACACTCAGAAAATGTGCAGGTTTTGCCTTAAGCTTAGTTGTAGTGTTACGGAAGGAATTGGCAAGTGACACACAGAGAGGCAGCAGAATGGAAGTAAAATAACACATTTACTCCATCGATGGGGTTCGATTGCACATAAGCCATGCCTGGATCAATGACTCACTGGGCTACAACTCCTCCTTTTATAGGGTTTCACAGCCTTGACTTCATTTGGGTGGTTACATTCCATTCTCACCATTCAAATCATGGTCACAAGATGTTTAACTTTTCAACCCAGATGTAACAGTTCTTTGCAGTTGGGGAGTTTACCTTTAAGATTTGCCTATTTACCTATTCTAGGCCATAGGAAGGGGGTGTTCAGGGTCAGGGGAGCAGATGTTAGCAATGAGTTCTTTCATCTTGACATTTTTATGATCATGTGGTTCTAGAGCTCAAGACCTTGATGTGCCCTGTTATCTCAGGGTAAGACCAAATGCCTCAGTCAGCAATTAGTGCCTTTGGTGCCTCTTAGTTCTGAGCTAAACAAAACAAACTGCTGTTAGAGACAGCAGAAGACATTTTTCCATTGTAACATTTTTATAGGTTTTTGCAATTTATAAAAGTTTTCCCTATCAGTAGAAGAGATGCTCTTTAAAACTTTTAAAAAAAATTATATACAGTACATTTCACTCTTTTGGTATAAAATTCTATAAATTTTAGCAAGTCTATAGAATAATGTAATCAGTTAAGATATGTAACAGTTTCAACATATCTTATCTGAGATTTCCTTTGGAATCAGATCATTTCCACACACTTAAGTACAGTGGTACCTAAAGCACTGATCTGTTCTGCATTGTCCAGAGTGTGATATAAATGAATTGAATGATATAAAGTTAGCCTATTGATTCTGGCTTGTTTCTTAGCATAAGTCATTTGAGGTCCACTTCCATGTAATAGTTTATTCTTCTTTATTGTTGAGTGTTTCATTGTATGGATGTGTCACGTTTTTTGTTTTAACTCAAGTCTTCATTTGAGGAATTTATAGATAAGAGCATTTGGTGATGATAAATAAAGCTGACATAAATGTACAGTTTTTGTACCAACATTTTAATGAAATTAAATACCTAAGAATAAGATTGCTGAGTGGTATGCCAAATAAATATTTAATTTTATAAAAAATCTGGCAAACCATTTTCCATAGAGCCTATCCCATTTTACATCGTCATCGGTAGCCTGTGAGTTCCAGTTCTCCTGTATCCTTACAGCACCTAGTATTTTTGTTTCACTTTAGCCCTTCTATGAAGGAGTGTAAAACTATTTCTCCATTTATCTCAGTTTAACTTTCTTTGGTGTTGTGGTGGTAATTTTATTACATAAATCTATATATTTTCTTACTTCCTTTTGATAATCATAACATAGAGATCTTTGTGGTCCTATTTTCAGCACTGCCACACACCAGCTGAATGATTTTTACAACTGAATATATTTAAACTTCAATATTACACTTTCAAATAAGTAACGGTAGGTCTTGCATAAGGCCTTTTGCACAGATGGTCAGGGATTAATATGTCAGAAATGAGTAACGAAATACCATCTGCAACAGTACTCATCTCACCTGGCAATATTGTTTGCCACAATTAATCATTGCACATTTTCTGACATAGTAAGAGGATCTCTTACATGCCTTGATATATTTGCTTAATTCTTTTGTGTAAAGGTCCCCATTTGAGTTCAAGTAATACAGGTTTGAGTGTACATGGTGACCAAGTAGGTAGGTAGATTATAAGGAGAGATTTTGCCTAGTAGCTCTAGGGTGAGACTGGAGGAGATTAGTTAGTAAAACCTACTAGGACATAGCCTGCGATGTCTGTTATGGCATGTTGCTTTGTCTTTTTCATCCAGAACACTATACATGAGATCTACAATTTTAGAAAAATTTTAAATGTACAATATAGTGTTGTTAACTATAGGTTTAATGTTGTATAGGAGATCTTGGAAACAATACATTTTGCTTAACTGAAACTTTATGCTACTAGATTAGCAACTTCATATTTCTGCCTTCTCCTACCCCCTGAAAATTACCATTTCACTCTCTGGTTTTTTGAATTTAACTATTTTGGATACCTCATGAAAGTGGAATATTTTCAGTATCTGTGATTTTGTAAGCTTATTTTAGTTAGCGTAATATGCTCAAGGTTTATCTATGTTGTTGCTTGTTGAAGAATTTCCTTTCTTTTTTGGTACAAGGGTTTGAGCTCAGGACATTTTGTATTCTAAGCATCCACTCTACCATTGAAGTATAACTCCAGCCTTCTTGTTAAAGGCTGAAAAATGTTCTCTTATACCTAGATTCCACATTTTCTTTATCCATTAATCTATTGATGGGCATTTAGGTTGTTCTCATATTTTAGCTGTTGTGAATGCTACTACAATGAACATAAGAGTATTAATAGCTTTTTGAGGCCTAGATTTAATTTCTTTTGGATAAATATCCAGAAAGAAGATTGCTGGATCACATGATAGTTTTATTGTTATTTTTTTTGAGAAACCGCATAGTGTTTTCCATAGCAGCTCTACCCTTTTGTATTTCTACTGACAGTGTATAGGGTTCCAGTTTCTTCATGTCCTTGCCCTTATTTTTCATCTTTTTAAAAATAGTTGCTATGGTTTGGATTTGGAGTGTCCTGCAAAGGCCATGTGTTACAGTCTTGGTTGCAGTCCATGGCAATATTCAGAGGTAATGGAACCTTTAAGAGGAGAGGCTTATGGGAGGTTTTGAGTTATTAGGGGTATACCCTAGGAGGGGATAATGGGATCTCATCTTTCCTATCTTTCACTTCCTGGCCATGAGGTGAACAGTTTTGTACCATTGTACACAACCACCATGGTATGCTTCTATAGATCCAAAAGCAACAGAGTCAATTAATTATGCACTGAAAACTCTAAAACTGTGAGCTAAAATAAGACCTGTGAGCTTTTTATAAGTTGATTACCTCAAGTATTTGCTGCAGTAACAGAAAACTTCCTAACACAATGGCTGTCCTAACAGGTGTTAGGCGACAGCTCATTGTGGTTTTATTTGTATTTTCTTGATGATTAGTGATATTGGGCATCTTTTCCTATAGGAACTTTGAGCCATTTGTACTTTGCAGAAATGTCTATTTAGGTCTTTTCTCTAGTTCTAGGGGTTGCATTTTGACTCAGTTAATTGTTTTCTTTGCTGTGTAGAAGCTTTTTAAAAATTTGATGTAGTGTATTTTTTGCTTTCGTTATCTGTGTTTTGGGTTTCATATCCAAAAATCATTGCCGTGACCAATGTCATGAAGCTTTTCCCTTAGAGATTCTGGGTGAAGGCAGCAGTCAGTGAATCTGACAAGCTGCAGTGGAGTTAAAAGACAGGTTTTACTGGCCTTCCTGGGGCAGATAATACCTTTTAGAGCCAAGCAGCAACTGGGAGCTGGCGCTATAAAAACACAGCAGAACAGCAAATGCAGAGATAGTCCTTGCCTGAATAGCCTTAAGAAAAACAATTATTAAATCACTTTTGAACCTGACATATTGGTGTGCCATTCGTTTTGAAGTTACTCTTAGCATGAGCGCTGCCTGGCCAGTTTTTCTGCATTCAGATCAATCCTTTGGAGATAGATACCAAAGAACTTCAGGGCCAGACAGATAAATTTGATGAGATTTAACATTTTTTTCTTTGATTTTCATCTTGGAATAGTCTGAAAATATTACTTACATAGTTTTAAATGAAATTTTATTTTTGAAAAATGCAATAATTAAACCCATAATCTCCCTCTTGTTAGATTTTGCATTCCTGATGAATAAGGCCATGTAGAAGATGTTTAGTTCATACAGAGACTTCTATCTTAGGAAAGATTCCAAGTAGTATGTGACATTTTTTAAACTTGAAGTGACTATAGTTAGATACTGAAAATATAATTAAAATAAATAATTAAGATTATATTTTATTAGGCATTAAAATATTTGGAGATAAAAGAAACTGAAATCATGCATCTCCATATGTCTGTTTGAAGATGAATAAGGCATTTCTTAGGCAGAAGTGAGAATTTTTTTTGGTCTTACATTGGCATAGGGAATAAACATATTCAACTGAACAGCTTTTATTTATTACAATTCTTGAAATCAATTAAAACAAAACACATCTTCATTGCAATGTGATGGCTAGAACAATAGTAACTGCTGAGAAATTTGTCACATCTGATTTACTTTCACTCTGAGCTGACTTTTAATATCAGCAATTTCAATATAAAGGTAGTTTTTTACAGACTTTATAAATTAGGAATGTGATCATTGCCTGGAACATATGATAACAACAACTTATTTTATTCTCTTTTCATTTTGGATTTTTTCTTAGTGCTTGATAGTAAAAAGTACTGTACACTCATTTGACATGAAACTTTGGAAATCAATATGGAGACACCTCAAACAACTAGGATTAGAAGTCCCATTTGACCCAGCTATTTCACTGCTGGGTATCTTCCCCAAAGAATTAAAAGAATCATACCACAGTGATATATGCTCACCCATGTTTATAGTGGTACAGTTTGTAATAGCTATAACATGGAAACAGCCCAATTGCCTATCAACTGGAGATGGGATAAAGATTTTTTTTTACATAAAATGGAGTACTAATCAGCCATAAAAAATGAGAAACTAGAGACATTTATAGCTAAGTGGATGCATAACAAGGACATATTCTTGTGTTAATAGGACACACATGTGTAAATACCAAATAGTTTCTCTGGTGTGATAAACTAAAAGTGTAAATAAGGATCAAAATGTATAACTGATATTGTGCAATAGGAAGAAAATGTCTGAAGGTTTAGGGGAAGTAGGAAGGGTAGAGAAAAGGGAAGAGGGGAAAAGAAAAAATAAGAGAAAAGGAAAAAATGGAAATACATTCTTTGTAAATAGGGAAGGGTGGAGGGGGTAAAGGGAGGTCAGAGAAATGAGGACAAAACAAGAACCAAGACCTGTCACATAAAGGTACAAGATCCCAATGATGAATGTAACTTTATGTATACCTAAAATATACCAATAAAAAATGAAACAGCGATATTTTATGGAATACTGAAGTTGAGCAAGCCTTATTTCTGGTATGCAAATTCCAACAACTAAACCCTGTGGTACTTTTATCTATATTTTCCTATAATACTTAAAATATACAGTGTATATCCTAACTGTGCCATATAAGTCATTATTCATTTGGTGCAAGATCTTAGTAATTGGGAGGTTTAACTTCTTCACTGAATCATCATATGATTTTCAACAAGTCATTAGCTTTACTCAAGCTTTCACACTTACAAACTTTCTGATTATGTATAGTTTACTAATATATAATTGTTAGGTTTTATGTATATGTTGGACAGAAAATGAGGCAATTGAAAGTGTGGTCTTTAAGGACAAAAGTATTCTTTCTTTTTCCAAGGACAGATTTACACTGAAGAATGTGGTTAAAAGAAACCAGCCATGGGTACTTCAAGGTGATAACCAATAACTGTTGGTCTAGAGGTTTTCCAGAGATTTTTACAACACAACTGACTACCTCTGTGTGTGTGTATGGGGGTTGCAATAGAGGTTGAATCAGGGCTTTTGCACTGAGCTATGTTTCCAGGCCTTTTTATTTTGAGAAAATGTCTTGCTAATTTCCTAACTTGTTCAGGCTAATCTTGAAATTGAGATCCTCCTGCCTCAGCCTTTCACACTGCCAGGGTTACAGGCATGTGCCACTGTACCAGGCTACACTTCTCTATTTTAGAAAATTTTAAATTTTTATAAGTTGGAAGAGAAATATAGATCAATTCCTATAAGTTTTGTAATGAGGCAACTGAAGCTTAGGTGGAATATGAAGACCACAGTGATAATGTCAGAAATGAGAGTAAAAATTCAAGTCCTAAGTTTGGCGCTCTATTAATTGATTTAGGAATAGTTTGCCTGTTACATGGAAATCAACATTTCCAGATATAATAAAAAATTAAAGGGATTGACATTTTGGGCCACAGAGAGATCTGAGAACTTTCTTTCATCTCAGCCATCCTCAAAATGAGATTCTGTTAGTAGCTACTGCAGTTTGGCTGGACTCAGATGTCTCCTGAGACATTTATTTGATAAAGATTATTTTGACTTTCCTGTTACTTGCATGACTATTTTAAGACATCCTGAGCTTTATTTATAATTCCTGATCTGTGAATGTCATTAGCTATCACCCTCCCCTCCCTTGTTATTTGGTGATTTTCTCTTCTGGGCTTTATTAGCATTTTGTTATAAATAGCATTAGTCTCACTCCTAAAGATGAAATAAATGAATCAATACATTTATATCTGTAGAGGTCTTTCTGTCTCTCTCCCTCTCTGTATCTTTGTCTCTGTCTCTGTGTCTTTTTCTCTACACACACCCACAAACTCAGAGGAAGTACTGTGCAGGGAGTTAATTTTAAGTGTAGGAGTTGCATTATAGACAATCTATATTACCAACTTTTTTTTTTTTTACAAAAGATCTTAGAACATTTTTTGGTAAGAAAGCCATTGTAGTCTAAGATGAAAAGAAATTGTGGTGACTCTTTAGGTCATATAAAATGTGTTGTGTACTAATAGCTACTTTCTCATTGTGCTTATGAACAGCTTAGAATTGACAAATTATTCACAGAATTCTACTTTTGCCAAGAATCAGCATCATAATCCTCTTAACACAGTTCTTTAATCAGTCATTAGTTACTGATTGGATTGATGTGAAGGATGAAACTAGTGACATTTATAACTAGCCTGACCTTGATTTTTCATATTAAGCAACTGAGGCCCAAAGAGGTTAAGGATCTTAAAGGACAGTAGTATAGCTGGAATTATAGCTCATTTTTCTAGATTTTAGTTCCAATATTCTTTTTATTCCATCGTTCTGTTCAGTAAGCAAACAAAATAGTGTGGGTATGAAACTTCCAAGCCCTTTTAGAATTTGCTTTCATCAGTTTTCTAGTGTTCGGGTTTCTGAGTTATTATTATGTGACCTGAATACAGTCTCTTAAAATGGGTAAAGTTGCCTTTTAACAAAATTTTTAGTTTTTTCATTTATTTATTTACTTTTAATTTTCATTTGTTCATGTTTGCAGTACACAATGATTACATTCATTTAGGAGAGTTGGTACATATACGTAACACAATTAAAGTAAAAATAGATGTAAGGTAACAGGATGAACTGAGGTTGAATAGGTTTTGTGGAAGCTTAGTATAAGTTCAACTAATTTTATTCTGCATCAAGAAACAGGAAATTTTTTGGGGGATTAGTATTTTTCAAAAAAAATAGCTTCTATTTTCCTGGAGCAACTGCATCAGACACTTTGAGTCCTTATTAAAAATGTAGGTCAGGGCTGGGGATTTAGCTCAGTGGTTCTGTTGCCTGTTTCACGAGTGCAAGGTCCTGAGTTCGATTCCTGGTACAAAAATGTGGATCAGCATTTACTTATATAGGACTCAGACATCTTTGAGAACTATATCGTATAGTTCACAGAAAATTGTTTCATGCTTTTCTTCTCAAGAATTAGAGATTTATAACAAGAAATGTGATTTCCCAGTTTACATTCTTTCAGTGAATTTTTGAGCTTGCTATTTCTAAACTCAGTCCTAATAAAGCTCAGTTACCATTTAAAACACAATTTTATCATAAGTTTTCTTTTTAAAGTAAGTAAATGGCCTTTCATTTCATTCTATAAAGTACCGAAAGTATGAACTTTCTACTCTGGGATAAAGATTTTCTGGGAAATTTAATCCTTTATTATTCAAAATAATTTAGAACACTTTGGGCTGATTTTAAATATTTTATCTACAACTCATTAAACTAATTTGCACTTTTCTTCCTAGACTGAATCACACAGATTTCTATAAGCAACTAGATTTTTCATCCTTTATAAACTGCTTTTTATCTTGGTGCCTCATTCATTCAGTGACGACAAGGTCATGTCTGTAGAGTCCCAGTTGCTTTTCTGGAGAATAGATACTCTCTTATTAAATAACTATTTTACTTCATGTTTAATGAGTGAAAAATAGTTCATTGCCTCAGGTTCAAGAGTAAAGATAAAATTCACTGGGAAGACATCATGTTGGAAACGTCCCACGGTTTCTCTTCACTGCATGAACCTTTTACTGATAATGTCTTGAAACGCTCAACATCTCTAAAAATATTATCCTTCTTACTCTAAGGCACATGGAAGAAGTTTGCTTTGGTAAAATTATGTTTGGCTAGAAAAGATACCATATCTCATCTCAAGGATATTAACACACACACACATACAGACACACACATATTCAGCTGGTCATATCATTTGAATAATTGAGTTACAGAATTGCTTTTTGGGTCATGCTATTCTATTCTGCATGAACCTATTCTGTTCTTTCTCCCATCCCCAACTAAAAAAAAAATATTTTTTTTAATTTAATTTAATTTATTGGTACATTCTCGGTAGACAGTACAGCTACATTCATTACTGGGATATTGTACCTTTACAAAAAAAATCTTTTGATTGTCACAATACTATGTGTAGACAGCATTTAGGCAATAAAATAAGTTAACATTTCTAAATAGGTCTTAAATGAATCGTTTTCTCTTTGTGATGTTTCCCTGTGGTTCATGCTTGAGACTTCCTGCTGCACACCAGTGATGTTAGGAAATAGAAGCACAGCAGTTCATTCATTTTTCTTCATCCTGCATTTAACAAACTTAGACGCTTGTAGGATAATCATTTTGAGCCACAAAGAAGTAAAAGAGGGAAAACACCCAATGGGAGCTTAAATCAACATATGAAGATTGGAAAATGTGAAAGAGGTGATATCCCAGTAGTACTATGTGATCTGACAGCTTTCCCACCCCTAATTTTAAAAAAAGTCATTTTGGTCAGTACAGGTTAAAGGCAATATATGTTAGAAAAGAACAAATTCTTCCTTCACATTATTTTTATTGATTGATTTGTGGTTTAAGGTATTTTAATAGTAGTTTTAGGAAAGGTGGCTTTAGCATGTATGCATTCCATCACTTTGCAGGATTAGAGGAGAGGAATATTTTTTTTTTTTTCACTTTGCAGTACAGGCCTTGAACTCACTGTGTAGCTCACGCTGGCCTTGAACTTGCCATGATACTCCTACCTCAACCTCTCTACTGCTGAGATTACAGGTGTGTGCCACTGCCCCTGGTTAGGGAGGAGGATCTTGAATTCAGATCTTAGTTTTGGTGCTGGATGACTTCAACAAAATACTCTTGTCCTAATTGTGTTTTCTGCTTCGCTGTAATTTAGTTTTCTTTGGCAGGGTGAAATACCAATTTTTTTTCCAGGCATTTTCTGAGGAAATTTTTGAAAGTGATCTGTGTATTTAGATTTTCTGCTAACCTTGTTAAAGTGTTACAAATTAGGAATGGTTTGGGGGTGAGATTGGTACTTTATACAAGTCAGTACCTCTTTATTTTCTTTATGGATGGTAGTGGACCAGAATTAAGACCTCTGTGGACACTATAATGGTAAGTTTCTGTTCTTATGACTGCCCTCTGTGATACTGAGTAGGGGTATATAAGCCTGGAGGTAGGTTATTCCCATGTCCTTTTGACTGAGTTGACATGCTTAAGTAAAGTGTACTGACCTTATCCTTTAGTATGTCAATCACTGTGCCAAGAAATAGATATTACTATTATCTTTGTGCATAGATGAGGGCTGTTTGGAAACTTAGTATAAGTCCAAGCAGTTTAACTCCAGAACCCACACATTCAACAATTATTTCATGCTACCGCTTACAGAATAGCTGAGAAAAATAGACACAGATTGTTCAGAAATGTGAATTTTGGGGA
This sequence comes from Fukomys damarensis, assembly GCF_012274545.1. NCBI lineage: Eukaryota > Metazoa > Chordata > Mammalia > Rodentia > Bathyergidae > Fukomys > Fukomys damarensis. Next base: position 22,579,939 of record NW_022900932.1, read on the forward strand.
AAAAAAACAGGAGAGTGATATGGTAGTAAGAGGTAACGAGATGCTGCCCCATAGGAGTTTTTTTTCCTTTTAATAGCTATTACCTTGGTTGATGATATAATTAAGGTTAGTGACAAATAAGTTAAATTTTTTTCTGGGCAGTTTATGTAGACTTTCCTAAAGTTTTACCTAGATGTACCCTTTGTATCCATTCTACTGCCTTAATTTAAATGTCATGGTTGAAACTTCAGCTGCCATCTTGGTTTCTGAAGATAGGTGGCAGGGTGAGAAGTTCAAAGAAGCCTGAGTACTTTTTGGAGCAGAGCCACCACACAGTCCTGGACACTTTACCTCCAGGCTTTTTATGTGAGAATAAAGTAAGCTTCTATTTTATTTAAAGCACTATAATTTTGCATTTCTTTAACTAGCAGCTAATCATCTCATGCCTACATGACAATGTTTATTGTATGTAGTTTCACTGTTTCTACACAGTAGGTACTCAATAAATATTTTTTAGTTTACTTTCTATCTTTTGCCATTTTAATATACTTAATATATTTGAGTTTGTTGCCACTTTAATATAATTGAGTTTCTTTATAATAGCAGTGACAATATATAAATGTATCTTACTTTCAAAACCCTTCTGTAAATATAAAATATTGGACAATTATGGAGGCTGGGTTTTTTTCTCCTTTTTCTTTAAAGTAATGAAGAATGTCCAAATATTAGATAAAAAACAATTTAAAAATATCAAGGTAAAACTCCTCTGCTATGTTCATGTACAGCCAAGGGTACTTTAAATATGTTAAAATTTACTACTATTTGCCATTTCTAGTTAAATGTACAGCTATATGGCCAACTATACAAAGCGGATTTGTCTAAATGATATCAACCAGAATTCTCATATTTAACATTATACTATATTTATGGTACAATGGAAATGTACATATGTGTTTGCATGTATGTGTATATTAAAGCTCCAAACACAGTTCTATTAATGTCTCATTATTCATAAAAATATGTTCCATTGAATACATATAATGCTTATAACCTTAAATGCATTTTAAAATTTCATAGTATTATAATTTTATAGAAGGTCCATTTTTGTACAATTATAAGCATAACATTTTCTTTCTGTGCTGCAACTAAGTGAAAAATGATAGTGTCTTGGGATAGGACCTTGTCAGGATGTAAGGAAAAGTTGGACATGTTTATGACCTCTGTGGCACATATCTGGGCTTGGCTAATGGACATGAAATGTGGGAGGATAAAGGGACATGAAGGATGAGAATTAGTCTGGTATGATAAACATTTTCAACGTGAGCAGATGATTTCATAGAGTTGCTGCATCAGGGATGAAAGGACTTGAACAAAGAGATCTAAGGTGTATGGTTGGGGAAAGGAAGCAAACCAATAATCTCACTTTATGTACATTGGTTTTGCAGTGCTGGCAAGGTATCCTTGAATAGAATCAAATCATATATTGAATTTTAATTTTAGAGGGAGGTTCAGACTTAAAATTTAAAATCTGAAGTCACTTTCTGGATGGCATTTAAAGTCAGGAGAATATTTGAGATTTTCAGGAAGAAAGTATAGAGGGCTTTGAAAACAGCCTGGTGAATGAAGTAAACTTTCATGTTCCATGTTATAGTTAAATGCTTGATTGGTAGTGGGATCTGGTGTGCATCTCTCTCTCTTTCTCTCTCTCTCTTTCTCTTCTGGTGTCTCTGTCTCTGCCTGTCCCTCTCTGTCTCTCTATCCCCACCCCCAGTGCCTCTTTTCTGCCTTTTGCTCTTGAACCATCCCATGGGTGTAGGATTGCACTTAATTCATGCACAGTTATGCTTGGGGAACTGTATTATAGCAATGAAGATGGAATTACCATAAAAACTAATGATGTGAGGATTCCTAAGTCTCCTTCTACAAGCACATAGAATTTAATGCTCGAGAAATTTAGCATGTTTATTTTTGTATCCTTAATATCTCTTGGATTATTTGGGACTTGCTTAAAAATTAGTTCTGGAACAATTTCACTTTGTGATATAACATGGAGATTAGAGACTTAGTGGTTAGCTTTCTGTTTTCTTTCTAAAATTGGCTACCTTTGAGGCTTTACACTCTGTATTAATCTTCTAATATTATCAGATGTTGACCCATTAGGGATGAAGAACTTTTCTATTTGAGACTTCTACAGATTTTTAACAGAATTTAAAGATAAGGGTGCATATGAGTGTCCTGGAGGGTGTTGGGGTATTAAAGAAGCTGTTGTAAAATAACAATGATAAAAGTTACAAAATCAAATAAAGAATTAGCATCTGTTTTTACACCTCAGATAATTACTTTATGGTTTGATTTATTAAAATTAGCAATAATTTCTTTTCCAATCTTAATCCTTCTTTCTTTTTCAGCTTTAATTGAGTTTATTGGTACATTTTAGGGATACAGTACAGTTACATTCATTGTTGGGATCTTGTACCTCTACATAACAAGTCCTGATTCTCATTTTTTCCCCTTACCCCTGCCCTCCCTTCACCCCCTCCTCCCCTCCCCATCTACAAACACTTTATTTTCATTATCTCACATTTTTTCTTTTCCCTTATTACCCTTCCCCTACCCATCCCACTTTCCCTAAACCTTTAGCTCCTTTCTTCCCATTTCTAAATGTCAGTAATCTTCTTGAATCCTTCTTTTTAATTCACTGACCAAGAGATTACATTTTAGATACTCCAAATCCAGTAATATGCTTAGTTTACTACAGAGAATAAGTAAGACCTATAATGGCTTAGACTAAAGCTGTTAGCAGTATGTGGCCTATTGCTCTGCACATTTGTTAATGTCATTAATACTTACTGATGTTACCAGGGATACTTATTAATTTCATTAACAGTTATTGAATTCCTATTATATCCCCCATAACAGAATCTAGTCATATGATTCCTTTAAAGACTCAGAATAAAATTTAGTTTTGTAAATATTTATGTCTTTGAGTGACCATAAATATATTGCCCAATATTTCTTTACTACCAGAGAAAGATGAAATATTTTAAAATTGGTATTGTACCCAAGTTGATAGTTATCTATTGTAATTGATAGTTATCTATTGTAGTATTGCTGACACTAGAGTGCTTTGCACAGTTTTTTTTGATTCCTAGAGGGTTCAGCTAACATTAATGATAAACTTTCATTTCCTTTCTCCTCCCCTGTATGTTCTGCACATGTTCAAAGAGTACTTGGCTCTATTCTCAGTTTGGCTTTTTCTAATTTCCTTTAACATTCCATGTTTTGCATGGTAAAGAAGGCTGTGAAACTACCATTGGTTTAATTTAGTTCAGCCAATTACTGAACTTCAAAAATCCGTCTTATGGAGGATCCCCCAAGTCTAATTTTGGAGGCTTAATACTCAAGAAAAAATGAGGGTTCATATTTCCACCAAGGGCTTCTGTATAAGCAAGGGGTTTCAAAGTTTAAAATGTGCTATCACTTTTAAGTCTGAAAATATTTGCCTGTTATATTACTTCTTAAATTTAGGCATTTTCAGGGCATTGAAGTAAAACTAATTCATAGACAGATCTTGCTTAGAATGTGGAGTCTTCAAGTTGTACAGGTATTTTCTTGGCAAGGAAATCTTACCAGCATTAATAGAGCGCTACAGAGCTCCATTAACTTTCTTAAAGTAATTGAAAAAAGGTTTTGTGTATATGTTATTTAATAAACATTCATCAAGGACCATTATAGGCTAGGCAGTTTATCTTAGGCTCTTGAGTTATATAAGCAAATGCCACAAAATTTCTGATCTTCATGTAATTTGTAGGTGGCGACAGGCAGCAAACATAATTAAGTAAATTTTATAATCTGCTAATGTGTCAGGGGTCCCCAAAGTCATTGCTGGTCTCAGTGACTTGCTAGGAAGACTCAACATGCAGTTGTTCTTACAATCAAGACTTACTACAATGAAAGGATACAGAGCGAGATCACCAAAGAAAAATGATACAAGCGGTTACTTCCACTGAAGACCAGACACATTTCCAGAGTCCTTTCCTAATGAAGTAACTCATTTACTTCAGGATGTACTTTGTTCACCTCGCAACAAGTTGTGAAAACATACACAAAATGATTTATTTTTAACCACTGAAGTTCATTAGAAACTCTGCTATTTTTTTCTTCTTCTTCTTAAGAAAAAAAAATGAGAAAATGAAAAAATGGAAGTAAAGTGTTTGTAAATGCGGAGGGGAGGAGGGGGTGAAGGGAGGGCAGGGACAAGGGGAAAAAATGAGAGCCAAGACCTGTCATGTAAAGGTACAAGACCCCAATAATGAGTGTAACTGTACTGTATACCTAAAATGTACCAATAAACTCGATAAAAAGAAAAAAAAAAAAGCAACTCTGCTAAGGTTTTTAGTGGGGGCTGGTCTTCTAGTAGTCTGAGTCTAGAAAATAAAAAAATTGTGTACTTATCAAAAGAAAGAAGTTATTCAGCATAAACCATATGGTTGGCACAACTATTTAGGTACAGCGAGCCACTCTTATCATTCTTTGTACACAGCTAAATTATGAGAAATGCTTAGGGGAAAAAATTCTGAAAAGGGATGCTGAAAAGGGATGTGCATTGCAGCTATAAATAAGGTGATCAAAGTAAGCTTCACTTAGGAAATTGGCATTTGAAAGAGATAAAAAAGAGCACTCCAGGTGGAGAACAGTCAATGCAATTACACTTAAGGTAAGCACTTGCTTGGTACGTTGAAGAGAGAGCAAAGAGGTCAGTGTAGCATGAACATGGAAAGTGGGGTAAAGAGAGAATTAAGGTTGAGGGAGGGAGTTGGTACACAGAACTTTAGAAAATTATTAGTTCATCGGTTTATATATGCATTCAGTGGGGAAAGATCCAGCAGTTTTCATTTCTTTAGATTCTGTGAAGCCTCAACATTGAAAATTTGCATATTTAAGGGTAACTTCCTTTTTTTACAGTTGGTGAACTAACCTCTAAGTAATCAGAAGTCTTCATTTAAAGTCACATGGTCTTCACTGAAAGGAGATAGTATGTAGAATGTAACATTTTAAAATCAAGAGCACATTGGTGATTTAATCCATTATATTTTACTAAATTTAGTATAATTTATGATAATTATAATAAGTGATTTCTTTAGAGTAGTTTAGGCATAAAGTTTACTTATTTGTTTCTGTTTCAGAGAAAAACTGGGATGCTTAATCTCTTGAGTAACTGGGAGATAAAGCTGAAGAGGCATTTTTTTCTTATTAGGCTAATCATTCAATTAAATGTCTTCATGTCATATACATGGTCTGGAAAAAATTATTTTCTTTACTTGTCAAGTCTTCTGTTTTTTTTGTCTGTATGTCATTATATTTTAGTAAAGAAAAGGTTTGATAAGATGTCCTCTGATTTTAAAGAAATCAGCTTTAGTTTTTTTGTCTTGTTTTGTTTTGTTTTTGGTACTGGGGATCAAACTCAGGCAGCTTCAGTTTTTCATAGGGGTTGTAGAAAGAAAGTAAAGCTAACTTAAAGTTAACTTCTCTCATTTTCAGTTTCTTTAACAGTCATACCAGGAACAAACAATAGTGGAAAAGTAGTGAAATGTGGCCAAAGAACCCCTCATGTACACAGATGCAGAAAACAGTATCTGTGACCTTTAAACTAAAGATAATATATACTGCTTATAAAGTCAACAGATAATTACTATGTAATTATTTTCTTTCAAGAGAAAATCAGACTGAAAAGAAGATTGACACTTTTTCAAACATTTCCTTCTTTTAACCAAAAAGAAATGAATGTTGGATGCAAATAGATCTGTGGTGTATGTTTGTCAAAGATATGGTACAGCTATGGAAAGCAATTTAATAATGCTTTTTCATTGTTGTTTTGCAAAACAAAACAAAAAGTAAAAAGAACTTTAGAATAAATTTTAAAAGGTTAAGTTCAGAGCTATTTAATTATGTGGATTTGGAAGTACAAGCATTTTTTAAAATATTTTTTTACTTTCAAGGAGGAAAATCACCAACTATCTCCTCTGAGTATGAGGTAAGACATAGCATATGTTAGTCCAGAGATAAAAAAAAAATTCTCTGTATAGACGTATTTCTATTTGGGAATGTTGTTGTTGAATACTTTATGTTACATTATTTCAACCAATGATGCAATGAATGGCTTTCACAAAACCACTAACATAAACCAGTATAAGCATAAAATATTTATTACTTTTAAAGAAAGAAGATCAATGTGAAACACAAAAGCAAGATCTTGAAGTCTATCCATCTTACCTTTGATTCCTTCCATGTGTTCAGAACAGTCAAAGGTCTTGCTTTTGTTGTTGGTAGGGTAAATGTGACTAAAATTAAATACCTATTAGAACTGTCCTGTTTTTAAGAAGGTCATAGACAAAAATTTCAATAACTTATTATAAGAATGGCATGATTATAAGAATTTAAACTACACATAAAAATAAGAAGGCAGATAATCTCTCCAAATTTTCTTTCCAGAAATAACCATTCTCAACATTTGAACATCTTTCCAGACATCTCTAAATGTGTCTGTATTGAGAAAAATAGAGCTGTATATAAATTTAGAAAAATGGGATCACAGTATACATGGCATTTTAAATACCAAGAATTAATTTACTTTTACTTGAATTTAACAAAAGGACAAAGGGTTAGAAATAAAGTTAGAGCTTTTGACCTCACTAAGATAAATGTTTCATCACCACCAATAATAGAGCCCATAAAATACCATATAAGAGCTATTTAAAAGTATAAACTTTAGAATCAGTATTATTTTTAGATTTTCATGTAGCAATGTACTCATTTTAACTTAACTTCAGTAGCTTTCAGTTCTACTGTTGAGGTGGTGATGACAGGAACAAGGCAAATTTGGGAGAGAAGTAGAAAATTATAGATCACAAAGTGACAATATACCCTAAAAGCAGTGCAAGTCATTAGTGATTTCTCTATGAAAGATTAAAACAAAAACACAAATACTTTCTGATATCTCCTCTGTCTTCTGGTTTTTATTGTTATATTTTTTACATTGTTTGATTACATTTTCCTTTTTTTACATTGTTTGATTACATGTAGCTATAGTTATCAAAGCTTTTAATGCTTGTTCCATTTCAAAATCAATTTTGTGTTAATCACAGTCCTTTTGATGTTGTATCTCTAATACTGAGTTTTTTTTGATTATTCTCTTGAGTGGATGGATTTTGCAGCCCAGGAATTTTTAAGGAAGTACCTGTAGCTATTTTGTTTAAGTTCTTAATATATTTGAGATTATATTTAATTTACTGTTTAAAGACAGAATTACTGAATATAAAATTCTTAGTCTCCTCCCCTTCATTGCTAAGATAAACTACATATTATTAGGCTGACTTCTTCAATGAAAAGGTTAATAGAAGAGTTAGAGGTAAATTCATTGCTAAGTTGCTGATCAGTTTGCTAAATAACTGACTCACCACATTGAACAAAATTCACTGTAATATTTGGGCTAAGGAGTTCAGTGTTGGTGTGAAGTTTGGATGCCTGTTAAGGAAAAAAAAAAAAAGAAGAAGAAGAAGAAGGGATTGCGGAGCAGTAGACGATAGGAGTCTGGAGTTTAGTAAAGGAATTAAAGTGGAAATACACATTTGGAGTAGACAACATAAAAATGGTAGTCAGTGACATTGAATTGGGTGACAGTGTAGATGGAGAAGCAGGGAGGTCTGAGGATTGAGTGCTCTGTGCTCCAGCAGTTAGAGGTCAGAAAATTGAAGAGGGATAACAGGAAACTGAGAACGAAATACCATTAAGCTGGTAGTTAAACATATTTGAAAATCTTTTTTGTTTTTTTCTTTTTGGTACCGGGAATCAAACTCTGGTCTTTGTGCTTGTGAGGCAGGCGACAGAACCACTGAGCGAAATCCCCGGCCCTATTTGAAGTCTTAAGAAGGAAAAAGTGACCAACTGTGTGAAATGTTGCTGAGTAAGATGAAGACTCAACCTTGACAGTGAAATAGGCTCACTTAGAAATTACATGGGTCCTTGATAAGTGTTGCAGGCAAACCATTGAAGAGCATGATTAAAGAAAAAATGAAAACAAAAATATATAATATTATGCACAATTATAGAAAAATATTTTAAGGTAATAAAAATTATAGGCAACTGTAGCAATAGAATTGGATACTAGTAAATTTATTCAAATGCCATAGTGTCTTCCTTTGTCATAGTATCTTTGCACATAATTTTATGAAAAGCAAAAACAACAGTCTTTACATATGTGCATAGCAGGAAAAGGAGTAGAGCACACTGTAAAACATTTTCTCTTGTTGAGTGTTGGCTGCATTAAGGGAATGAGACTTCAGAGAAGTTTGAGAGAGATTACCTAGATTTTAAAAATTCGTGTCTACATTATTTAACATTGCAATTAACAGGTATTATTTTTGTAAATAAACTTAAAAATAAAAATTTTTAATTAATTTTATATAATTAAAAATAAAGTATCTGTAGGGCCAGGCATTTAACTCAGTGGTTCTGGCAACTGCCTTGCAAGTACAAGGACCTGAGTTCGATCCCCGGTACCAAAAAAAAAAAAAAGTATCTGTAATGACTATATGTGACTCTTGTGTGATTTTTTTTCCTCCCCTTAACCCACGGCCTTACCGCTACCTAATTCTTGTGGAGTCTTTCCTTTGAAGTCTGTGTGATGTGTGATGTGATTGAAAAATACAGTGAGTCTATGGCCATACCACCCTGAATGTACCCAATTTCACCCAAAAAATACAGTAAATATTTAGTATTTTTAAAATCTATTACAGTAAAAGACACGTTGCCAGTAACCCCCCTCAAAATTGAAGCAGACTTATCCCATCATTCTTGCTACTTTCCAAAAAGCAGTTTTGGAAGTCCTCTTTCATGAATATCTTTAGTTATACTGTGGTGACTACTTTGATATCTAGAATCAATTCAAAATATTTCCTTTCATGGTCATTTTAACTTTAGGAGAGGGCTAGGAGTCACATGATGCCTGACCTGGTTGAATAAAGTGGGTGAGAATACACTATATATTTTTTTTTTTTTTTTTTTTTTTTTACCAGCTTGCCTTTTTGTTAGCTTGCAGCAGCCTTTACCATAACTTTTTAAATCACAGCTCCTAAAGATACAAGAGAGGACTTTCAAAATTGCTTCAGAGAGTGGCAAAAATGATGGGATAAATGTATTTGAAGTGAGGCAGAGTATTTTAAGGGAATTATTGGCAATGTATCTTTTACTATAATCATTTTTATTTAAACACTAATTGTATATTTCAATCATACCTCATGGTCTTTACCTCAGAATCTGTATTGATATAGTTTTTGTAGGTATTTATACCCAATTGACAGCAGTTATCTTCAATTGAAATGTACTTTTCTGCTACAGAAGATCTCTATAGTTTCTTCCTAGTTTTTCATCATAATTATCAAGTATATATTTTGTGCAAGAAATGACCTAAAGGAAGCTGTACTGGGAGCAGTTCAGGGCGAATGAGTCTAAATCTGTATGCTTCTGTTTTTGGGCTTCAGTGACTTGTCCTACCTATTAAGAGTGTTATTTTTCCAAGGTATATCTTTGACATTTTAACTTGATCTTTCAATGGCCATTTAGGCCATTTTGGCTATTGTGAACTGTTCCTCAATAAACAAGGATATATATAGGTATATATATATATATATATATATATATATATATCTGTATAATTCACTGACCTTAATTCCTTTGGGCATTGTTTTAACCACTTTGGCTAAACTAATAGACTCACTACCCACAACTTACAGGAGAGGTGTATTTTGGCTCACAGTTTCAATCCATGGTTGGCTGTGTCCAAGGCAGAAACAGGATGGCAGAGAAACATGGTGGAGGAGAAGGTGCATAACTCATAGTTCCAGGAAGGAGAGAGTGAAGGGAGGATCCAGGAAAAAGAGTGTATCATTCCAGGTAACACGGCCAGTGACCCATCTCCATCTAAGCCCCACCTGCCAAAAGCATATTTGACTATTGAACTCATCAGCTGATTAGTATAACACCCCAATGATCCAGTCACCTTCTACCACAAGAGAATTTAGGAGGAAATTTTAGGTCTAAACTGTAAATTTCTGCCCCTGCTCTCAAAAGGCTTATGTTCATCTCATCATGAAAAATGCGTTTAGTCCATCCCTCACACTTGCCAAAGTCTTAACAGTTCAATCCTTGCCTAAAAGTCCAAATCCAAAATCTCCTCTGAGACTCAGGAAAAACTCTTTGTTGTGGGTACCTTGAAAAATAGAAACAAAAGATAAATACTTTCAACATATGGTGGCACAGAGTAAACATTCCCCATTCCAAGAAATAGAAATAGGGGGATAGAAAGGACTAGGAACAAAAAAAGAGACTGAAAACCAGCAGGGCAAACATTAAATTGTGTAGCTGCATGCTCAGGACCTAGGGCAGGTTGTGGGGAGACACAACTCCAAAAGGCTTGGGCAGCCCTGCTTCTATGCCTCATAGCCTTTCTCTTGGGGTGGCTCTGCTAACTGTAACTTTCCTCAGTAGAATTTCCACATTCCTGGCATCTATAGCTTTTTAGGGTCTGCACTGCATGTTGCCTTCATTTTCACAGCTTTACCACATCAGTGTTACACTGCATGATTTCACTGGCTTTCCTATGTCTCCCTCACCCCACAACTTTTGTGTTTTGTATGCCTGAAAATCAGCAACATGTGGATGACTCCAAGGTCTGCTGCCAGCTTGAGCAGTTGCCAGGCCTTCATGGATCATGAATGTAGCAGCCTCTGCCTGGATGGCCAAACTTCACAAAACATTTCCCTCTATGTTCCTGGTTGAGCAGGGCATCCTGGTCTCTCTTTTCAAAAGAAAGCTTCATCCTTGTATCCCTGGGATAAATCCTACTTGGTCAGGGTATATGATCTTCTTGATGATCTTCTGTATTCTGTTTGCCAGTGTCTTTTTGAAGATTTTTGCATCTATGTTCATTAGGGAGATTGGCCTGTAGTTCTCTTTTTTGGTTGGGTCTTTCCCTGGTTTTGGTATAATTGAGCAGGTGAAATAGGAAGAAAATGGCTAACAGGGAAATGAGAAGGGGAGGGGAAAGGCAAAAAGGGAAAAGAAAGAATGTGAAAACATGAAAAAATGGAAACAGTCTTTGTAAATTGGGAAGGGTAAAGGGGGTGAAAGGAGGGTGGAGTATGAAAAAACAAGAACCAAGATATATCACATAAAGGTACAAGATCTCAATGGTAAATATAATTGTATTGTTTGCTTTACATGTACCAATAAACTTAATGGGGGAAAAAGCATCATAGTTTTGTACCCTTCAAAGGGTGGGATCTTCTTGATTCCCGAAAAGCTTTCAAGCCATATTTCTTATTGTTCTGATGAAAGTATTTAGATAATGTTTTTATGATAATCTTTCAGGAACTATGCTTCCATGACTTCAACTTTCCAGACATTTTATTTCGTTTGAAACTACAAGCTTTTCACATTTTTTTTGCACCCAATTTTCTCTATATATGAGGCTAAAGACATTCAGGTTGAATGTTGGGATGCTTTGAAATTGCCTCTAGTTAGGACATGGGAAAAATGAAGATGAATTTTCTTCTAGGATGTAATACATATATCTATAGTCCAACTGCAAATGGAGTCCTTGTTCCCACCTGAAACCTCCTGAACCTGACCTTTACTATTTGTATTTATTTCTATCAGCATTCTGGTCTTCTGAGCTCTGAGCAGTATCACTTATAAACCACTGCTTACAACATTCTTGGTCTTTCCTTGCTTGTGTCTCCAAATATTTTCAAACCACCCTGCTTCCAAATTCCAAAGGCTTCTAAAGCACATGTCAGATATAGTCACAGCAATACCAACGCCCATAACTTAAAGGAGAAGATATTTATTTTGGTTTGTGGTTTCAGTCTATGGTTAGCTGGATCCAAGGAAATAACAGGATGGCAGAAGGGACAGCAGAGGAGAAGGCTCAACTCATGGTAGCTAGGAAGCAGAGAACAAAGGAAGGAGCTGCAGAGAAGAATATACCCTTCAGGTCATACCCTCGGTGACCCAACCAGGTTCCACTTCCTAACGACTGTTCAGCTATTAAATTTATCAATGAAAAAAATCTACTGAAGAGTATAACACTCCCATGATCCAATCACGTTCTGCATACATGAGAATTTGGGGAGACACTTTATATTTGAACCCTAACAAGTAAGTGCCAAGAAGTTCTATCACTAGATTAAATGGTAGCTCTGTGTTTAGTTTTCTGAGGAACTATAACTCCTTAGTGACTCCTCTAATTTACATTCCCTCCAGTGGTGTGTAGAGGGCTTTTTTTTTTTTTTTTTTTTTGGTGCTGGGAATCAAACTCAGGACCTTATGCTTGCAAGGCAGGCATGGTTCCACTGAACTAAATCCCGGGCCCAAGGGCTTCTTTTTCTCTGCATTTTCATAAGCATTAAACATTTTTAGTATTCTTGATAATAGTCATTCTGGCTGGGGTAAAATGGAATATCAATGTAGTTTTGACTTGGATTTCTCTAATGATTAAAGATGTTTAACATTTTTTATGTGCTTATTGGCTAGTCATACTTGTTTTGAGGTGTCTGTCAATTCATTTGCCAATTTATTGTTTGGATAACTTGAGTTTTGAATTCATTATATATTCTAAATATTAATCTGTCAGAAGAATAGCTGGCAAAGTTTTTTTCTATTCTGTCAACTTTTTTCACTCTTAGCTGTTTTACTTAATGTGCAAAAACTATTTAATTTGATGTAATTTCATGTATTAGTTTTGTTCTTGCAATAATCACAATTGTATTTATTTATTTATTTATTTATTTATGGTACTAGGGATCAAACTCAGGTCCTTGTGCTTGTGAGGCAGGCACTGGAACCATTGAGCTAAATCCCCAGCCCAATAATCACAATATAAAGCAGATGTTTAATTGGGCTCATGGTTTCAGAGGGTTCAGTCTGTGGTTGACTGGTTCCAATGTAAGAACATTATGGCAGAAAGGTATGACAGAGCAAAGCTGCTCAATTCATGGTGGCTGGGAAGAATACCAGGGGAACAGTAACCGAAAGGGAAAGATAAAGGATATAGACCCCAAAGCCATGATTCCATGATCCACTCAGGCACACTAAGAAGTATAATTTTTAATCCTCTTGGCAGTTCCCATGCCAATCAAGTTGACAGTCCATTTAACAGTTACATTTCACTCCTTGACAACTTCATATCCAAACATATCTTAAATCATAGTTAATCTCCAAATATACATAAGGTCATAATTCTGCCTAATATGGTACAACTATGTTATATATATTCAAAACAGTAATCCCTTCCCAAAGGTCTCAATAGTCCCAGGATTGCTAAAATGTTCAAGACTTCTCTGACATTCAAGGAAAACTCTTATCTGTGAACTCTTTAAAAAAAAAAAACATAATTCAAGGTAAACATTTTCATTCCAAAAGGAAGGAATAGAAGCACAGCAAAGAATAGGACCAAAGCAAAACTGAAGGCCAGAGGGGTAAACATTATGTCTGGTACTCAGGGTACACGGTATTGAGATGTAAGTTCCAAAGAGTGTTGATGATTTCACCCCCATGACCTTGTACTTTGCAGCCAACACGGCCTCTCTCTTGGACTTGTGCCACTCAGGGTCTATAGCATTTCCTTTACAGATGCTCCTTGTTCTTGGTATATGAAACTTTCTAGGGTCTCCATTGCACCTTTGGCTTTCTTCACACAGCTTCACACACCTACCTCTCAGAGGAACCCTGCCTGACCTCTTAGGTCTTCCTTTAAAATCAGAGTTGAAGTCTCTGTGATGCCACAACTCTTGAATTCTGCATGCTTGCACAACCAGCATAATATAGATCATGCCAAAATATGCTGCCAGTGCAAGCAATAGCTAAACTTTCTTTGACAATGGCAGCAGCAGCTTCTGCTTGCCTGGATAGCTGAATATGATACAATGAATTTGGGGTAATCATTTGTCTTGGCAGTGTTTCTCAAGCAGGGGGCCTGGAGAGTCTCTTCCCAAAATGAAAAGTTTCCTTGTTTGTACCCTTGAACTTGCAGTGAATAAGGTCTTGCTGATTTCTGAGGTGTGCTCAAGCATCTTTTTTTCTTGTTCCTGTTCAGAGTACTTTGGTTATACACAATAGTGCTAATCATTTTAGAAACCACACTGTTTTGGCTCCACCTATACATATGGTCTCTTTTCTGCCAAAATTTAAGTTTAAAAAATTGAACTAAAATCAGCTAGGGGTACTCATGTTATTGGCTGCAGATTGGGCTACCTTGATATTTCCTCCTCCAGACCAATTAGTTCACAATCCTTATTCTCCTGTGAAGAATATTTAGTCTCCTGTGAAGATCCAGGACAAAAAATAGACAATTTTTTCTCACCTGAGGTTCATGGCCTCTAGTTCACTTGCTAATGGCCTTTTGTCCTGACTGTACCCTGCTGAGCCTGGCCTTTACTGTCCTCGTTCTTGTCAGCATTCTAGTCTTTGCAGTTCTGACTAGAATTTCCCATCAAGCTCTGCTTACAACTTTTGAAGTTTTTCCAATATCCAATTTGGATTTTCCAAATGGTTTCAAGCTCCACTCCCAAACCAATTGAAAGGTTTCTGAACCATGTGATCAGGTGGTACAGCCAAGAATTTACCCCATTTCTGGTACCAGTTTTCTATATTAGACAACTTTACTGTTGGTAAACAAAATATGCAACACCCAAAAGTTAAAGCAGAAGAAGTTTAATTTAGTTTATGGTTTCAGGGGATTAAGACCATGACTGGCTTGCTCTAAGGCAGGAACTTCATGGTGGAAGGGCGTGGAGGAGCAGAACTGCTCAGTTTATGGGGCCAGGAAACAGAGCAGGGGAACAGCCCTTGAGAAGAAAAAGTGGAAAAATAAAAAGACATAGACATCAAGGTCATGCCTCTATGACCCACCCAGACGTACCTAGAAGTGTACTTTACTAAGGTTCTTGACAGCTTCCAAGCCAGTGAAGTTGACTGTCTGGCTTAAATGTCATATTTCTTTTTGATTCTTGCTATTATTTCCATTGGGGTCCTATTTAGGAAGCCTTTGCTTATGCCCATGGATTCAAGTATTTTCTCTGTGTTTTCTTCTAGCAGTTTCAAAGTTTTAGGTCTTTTATATCTATGTCTGATTTTGAATTGACTTGTGCAGTGTGCTGGTTAGGGATCTAGTTTCAATCATCTACATGTGGATATTCAATTTCATGAGCACCAATTTTTTTAAAGGCTAACTTCTCTTTGTTTTTTGCTTTCTCTGCCAATTTTTAGATGGATGTAGTTTCATGAGTGTATTTCTCTGTCCTCTATTCTAGTGCATCGGTCTATGTGTCTATATTTTTGCAGTATTGTATTGTATTTTTGTTACTATGGTTTTGTATTATAGTTTGAAATCAAGTATTATTATTCTTCTAGTGTTACTCTTTCTGTTTAGAATTGCTTTGGCTCTTCTGAGTTTTGTGTATATCCATATGAATTTTAGGGTATTTTCCCCATTATATAAATAATGCCCTTGGTATTTTGATGGGGATTGTACTGTGTCTATAGATCGCTTTTGGCAGTATGGTCATTTTAACAGTATGATTTTTGCTGATCTATGATTATGGGAGGTCTTTCTGTCTTTTAGTGTCTTTAATTTCTTTCTTTAGGGATGGGAAATTTTTAATTCTAGAGGTCTTCCACTTCCTCTGTTAGATTGATCCCTAGGTATTTTTATTTTTTTTTAGGCTAGTGAAAATAGAATTATTTTCCTGATTTTTTTCTCAATTGATTACTGGTATATGGAAAAGCTATTGGTTTCTTAAATGTTGATGTTTATATCCTACATTGGAACTATTTTATTTCAGATTTTCTCCAATTCTTACTTGTGGTTTTATAATGGTTTCCTGTGTCAAGTTTTATATACTGCCCTAATCTGATTTGCCACAAAGTGATTTTTCTGTAACACAGATTATACAATATCAATCTTATTCTTACAATAAGTCAATAACTCTGTTTCCTTCACTAAAGTCATATGACCAATGATTTTCACACTTTAATTAATTCACCAATTTTTTTCCAGCTTTAATTGGGTTTATTGGTACATTTTAGGGATACAGTACAGTTACATTCATTGCTGGGATCTTGTACCTCTACATGACAGGTCTTGGTTCTCATTCGCCAATTTTTGACAAAAACACCAAAGGTTAATTTGAGGATATATAGGCTGTAATAATTTTAAAGTGCCATGGTTATTTATAGTTTGGCAGTGACAATATACTAAAAATCATGGCTCAGAATAGAAAGACTGTAGGTCATCTGTATTTCTGATGAACTAGCTAGAACTCTATCCTTCATTCTCTTCTTTAATGAAATATATAAACAAAATGATAAGAGTCTATTGCAATCCAGAATACAAATTCTGCAATTTGTGTAAGTCATTTGCCAATTAAGGTACTTTGATATTAATTACGAATGAATGACTGGTGACATACTTCAAAAGTGTTCATCTGTTAGCATAAATGGTAAAATATGGGTTTTAGATCAAAGTCTGGTCTCTTCTCCACAAGTAAGGCCCTTCATGATTCAAGCCAGTTATTTGTTTATCCAGGCATCTGCCCATCTGTTCATTCATTTGTCAAAGATATGTTTGCCCACTATCTTCTCCCCTCACAATTTCTGGTTGTATTCACTATTCATGTCTTCTATAATGCATTAAAATCTCTTTTAAGGGCTGATCTTACTTCCTCTGTCTAGAATGTTCTTCTTCATTTTATGAATCTGGTTAATACTCATTTGTTACTTCTCAGGTCCACATTTCTGAATGTAGGCTCTAATGAAAACCAAGAATATTCAAAAACTTCTCTTGAATATAATCTAAAATTTATGTTCCTAAGCCCCTTAGACATAGCATTTTAAAAAAAATAATCTGTCAATTGACAATGTGAAATAGGAAGAAAAGGGCTAAAGGTGTAGGGAAAGTGGGAAGGGTAGGGGAAAGGTAATAAAGGAAAAGAAAAAAATATGAGAAAATGTAAAAAGTGTTTGTAAATGGGGAGGGGAGAAGGGGGTGAAGGGAGGGCAGGGACAAGGGGAAAAAATGAGAAACAAGACCTGTCATGTAAAGGTACAAGATTCCAGAATGTAACTGTACTGTATACCTAAAATGTACCACTAAACTCAATGAGAGGAAAAAAAATCATCTCTCAAAATCCAAGTTATGAGGGGGCAGTAGATGGGGCTGTGATGTGGTGGCAGTAAGGTTATGGTTTGTTTGTGTGTGTGTATGTATGTGTGTGTTTGTGTGACTAAAAGTTAATATGATTGATGGATTTGGTCACAAAGTACAATAGAAAAAATATTGAAGCTTTGATACAAAGGGAAATGAGTTGGAAAAATAGGAAGCTTTAAAAAAACATAACTTTCAATTGTCTATAAAATTTACTCTTCTAGAACACACTGTTCCTTAAGATTATGGGATAGCTTTATGCCTTCCTTGCTTTATTTACTTGTGAGTTTCTTCTTACAGCTTTTCTGAAGTTCTTCTCCTCCAGTAGACTTAGTCAGATGTATTACTGACTTCTAGTCTAAGCACTTGGTTTTTAAAAAACTCAACATTATTAGGTGCACTTTGCATACAGTAAAATACATCCATAATAATGGTTGAATAAATTTTGAGAAATGTAGCCGCTCATGTAATCAAAATCATAATTAAAACATAAAACATTTTTTTCACTCCAACAAGTTCACTGTGCCTCTTTGCAGTTAAACTCCTTTTGCATCCCAGACTCAGACAACCGCAGGTCTGTTTTTGGCCGCTATCAATTAGTTTTATTAGGCATTTGATTTTAATGCTATCTTGCTTCTTTGTAGTCATCTGTCATCTGTCCTTCAAACCCTTCCTTCTATGATCCTGTAGTGAAAGAACCTGGAATCATTTAGAGTCTCAGTTCTTTTCCTTTTTTCAAAAACTCCCACTCTGTTTCATTCTTCTTCAGATATTATAGTTGATTCATTTTTTATTATATAAGCATAGGAAGGAGTATGGCTGTAAGTGATCACACAAGAAGCTTCTTTTTCTTCTGGCATAAAATATTTTTCATTTCCAATTTTCAAAAACATCATTTCTTCTAAGGCCCACTGGAAGGTGTAGAAGAAGCTTCTTAAATTATAATATTAAACTTCTTTATATTTGTTACCTTCTCTATGACATCCGTGTAATATATATCAAATGAAAGAAAAGTAAAAGAACAGTTGGCAGTTAAGATTATTTTCAAAATTATCTTTCTTATAAAATATCCTAATTTTTAATAACCAAGAATAAGGAATTAAGTAATATTTACAAAATTTAAAAATTATGAGTACATTTGGGTGATCATCAGAATGGGCTGTGTTGATTCTTTCCTCTTAAAAACTTAATAGCTCAGAAAATTGTGGTTTTAAAGAGTTGAGTGTATGTGTGTAAAGGACATCACAGCTGTTTTTAGTGCCATTTACTTTCCAAGCTTTATTTATAGAGGTAGGAGGGAATTATTTAGGAGTACTAATTTCATGCTATTTCAGTTGGCATTTAATTGGGTTTATATGTCAAAAGATACATAGCACTAGGTATTTAATTAGTGGCTTTATAATAGTAAAATATACTATTAGAACAATCTTGTGAACTTTGTAATGTGATTTCCTACTTAAATATCTTCCAAGGTGTGAACCTCTGAGATTTTTTTCTCCTTATCTCCACCTATTTGTTTAACCTTTCTGTCATTGTCTAAGCAACATGAAAAATCACACTCTTGTTTATTCATTCATTTTGAGCAAAGTATAGTTTCATCTTGCCTCATGCACTCCACATAAATTCCTCTGGACTTTTTGTGGTTAAACAGAAGCATCTATTTAGTTGTTTCTTTAATATTTACCTTTGATGGTAACTTTTCAGAGGAAAGATATATTTAAGGCTACTAACACTTCTTAGCAAAGAGTAATGTTGCACTGATATTTTCAAAATACTCTCAGAAATTTAGTGTTGCTACCTTAGGTCAGCAACAGTATGATTAATAGGTAAGCATTTTTAAATTTCTTATCAGTCTGTCAATTCTAAAGAAGTCATGAATTGATGTACAAGTACTTATTATAGTCACTGTGTACTGATTAATATTATGTTGACTTTGTTTGCTGCTGTTTTCATTAGTTTCTATTCTCCAACGGACCAGTCAAAACACTGTAATGATGATCTCTTTCTGTCTATATCTGTGTGATCAGATGCACACACCTATACTCCTGTACACAAACTCCTCATTTCTCTCTTACATGTATTATATTGTTTCCAGTCTTCTTCAGGTCTTCTTACTCACATTCACTTTCACTTTCCCCCTACCCAGTCTTCTTTCTCTTTTTTGCTTATTCTCATATGGATACTTCCAATTTTCCCACAGAATGGAAATAAAGGATAAGTTTATGAAGCTCTTTAGATTTACCACAAATATCCAACAGAAGATGTTCTAAAGTGACATAGTATTTCATTTGATGATGGTGAATGAATAATGTAAATTTTCTTTTTGGTATATTTATGTAAATTAGTGCTCAAGAAAAGGATGCTCCCTCCACATTGGGGATTGAATTCAGGGGTCTTTTACCAGTGAATTATATCTCCAGCTCTTTAAACTTTTCTTAAAAATTTTGAGACAGCGTCATGTTGGCTGTTAACTTAGGATCCTCTGCCTCAGCCTCCCAAATGGCTGGGATTATAGGTGTGTGCCACTATATCCAACAAGAAAAAGTTATCACAGCACAGTGATTATTATTATTGTTTATGTATTTATTTATTTTGGTACAGGGAATTGAACTCGGGACCTTGCACTTGTGAGGCAGGCAGAGGCACCACTGAGCTAAATCCCCAGCCCAACTGCTGAGTGATTTTTTTTTTTAAACCAAGTCACAACAAAAGAAGTGAGATATTTTGTGGTTCTTGTGACATACTTAAGCAATAGAGTGTGCTAATCACATCGCATAAAAAGACAATAAGAAGCAAAGGTTGAAACAAACTTTTAGAAATGAATCATAATTATAATGGTGCTATTTATCTTCAGATTTCTTCACAAATGAAACAACATTCTTCCTATCATCACCATTATATTAGCACATTTCAAAGATGTTGGAATTAAGGTAAAGTGATTCGAAGGAGTCAATTTCGGCGAGGAGTACAAGTCAGTTCTTTCGAGGATTGAAGTTCCTTAACACAATAAAAAAAAAATGTTTGGGATAGAAGTATATAGCTATGGTTCCTGTTTTGCCTCTGTCTGTAAAGAGCTGTGTCATCTTTGGCAAGTCTCAGCCCCTAGAGCTTATTTCCTAGCTCCCAGTTTCCTTACTCTCAAATGAAGAGTTGGACTAATTGAGTCTCTTAGTTAACTTTAGTATTTAAACAGTTTGATTTAATCCTCAAATTCTTTCTTTCTTCTGAACATTATGTTTAGTCCTCTTAACTGACAGTTTTACTTAATGCAGTCTTTCAATACACATTATGAATATGTAGTTTAACTTATAGGACAGAAAAATTATCTTAAAGATCTGAATTTGTAACTGTTAATTTCTAAATCAGTTTTGTCCATTTTTTCTTGTATAGTGACAAAGTGATGAAATTTGGTTTTCCTAGCCAATTACTGTTTGCATTCCATTGTATAGAGCATTATTTATTGTGCACCTTGATGTGCTTAAGGTATAATCTGAGATTTGAGGCTACCAGTTGTGCATTCACTTTGAGAAAGAGGTGATAGGAAGAGCAGGACCCATTTTCTAATAGTGATGTTTCTAGAATGCTGAATTTTAATTATTGTAACTTGTAAATATTATTCAAGATGAATGTAATATTTTCCTTTGTGAAATTATGCTATGACCTAATAGATTTCTAGTGTTGGGCTTCTATGAATTAGATACTATACTCAGTTACTGACATCAAAAAGGGATTAACCGATAGGATTTATGTGCAAGACAGAAAGTCAACACTGGGAAAGTCTTTCATTCTGTTGTAACTAAGTGATTGGACATATACTATGCCTTCTAAGCTATTATCAGTTTGATACTCAGTTATCACTTTATCAGTTTGTGTATATTATTAGTGTAACTTAATCATTTAGTGGATATGACTTTCTGCTGGCTGGTAGGTTTATTTCCTTTGATTCTTTATTAGAAGGTTACTAAAGAGAGAACTGTAAAGTAATGAAGACTAGATAGAAGCCATTGTTGCATTTTGCTTTTATTAATCATTTAGTTGAAACAATAATTCTAAGATTAATATTTTTCCATATTTCCTGATGAGAATAAAGTACACAAATAATAAGAAGGCTTATCTAAGGCTCTGTAGCTACGAAAGCATGAAGCTAGAATTTTAATTCAGGTAATTTGTCTCCAGAACCTGTAGCTACCATACATACTTTCTCCAAGATGTTTACATTTAAATTGTCTTCTCTCCTTTCTATATCCTACCTTGAGTCTTTGATAGTTTACTCTCTGTTTAATTTCACTTCTCATTTATATTTACATTAAAGTGGAAATAGATTGTCTTATGGAATACTGTTCCTAGGAAAGCAGATATAAGAATGGTTTCATTTTTATTTTGAATGGCCTAGAACCCAGAAGTTGGGTAAACCCTTAATACTTGCGTGTTATTTGAGATTCCAGCAGAAGAGGACTCCAGAGAGGTTCTGAAACACAGCTATTAAGGTGATGGTCCTGTGTAGTGTGATGGACAGAGTGGGATTATAGGGGACTCATGGAGGAGAAGTCTTGAGGAGATGCTAGTTTATAAAGTACCATGAGCACAGACATGCTAATCTTTTCTCTTTTTATGTTCATTTGTTGCCATTTTTTTGTTTTTGTTTTTGTTTTTTTTTTTTGGTACCGGAGATCGAACTCGGGTCCTTGCGCTTGCAAGGCAGGCCACCGAACTGCTGAGCTAAATCCCCGGCCCTATTTGTTGCCATTTTTGAAACTTACTCTGTAAAACCTTTACCACCTTTAATTTCTGAGGTTTATAGTCCACATTTTATTAATTAGTGTCCCTTTATTTCTTCTCATTTAGGTAGATTTTACCATTAAAGTCATTAGCCACAAGACATTTGTGGATTATTCTTTGGATTAATGGAGAACCTTTCTTCAGCCACCTATCTTACATCTTATATAACTTTGTTGAAACAATTGTTCAAGCTTTGGGTGTTTATTCTGACATATTACTTAAAGGACATCTTGTACCAGAGAAGCTGTTGTTCTATACATTTCAGTTTCTGTTGGAGGCAAATTCCACCATCCTTTTTCTAATCATTCTTACTGATATTTATACAAGTTTGAGTTCCAGTTTTTTAAAATTCCTGACTTAAGTTTAAGTTTTTTAAAGAGAAAGTTGCACTTGCTTTCTCTTCTTCATCTTCTATTATTTCCTCAATTACTGATCTGACTTCTCTTTCTACCTCATTTTGGAAATCCCTTGGGAAAATAGTTAATAATTTTCAAATTCACTGATTACTCTTAGATCTCATTTCTTTTTTTAAAAAAATTGAGTTTATTGGTACTTTTAAAGTATATAGGGTACAGTTACATTCATCATTGGGATCTTGTACCTTTACATGACAGGTCTTGGTTCTCATTTTTTCCCCATACTTCTGCCCTTCTTTCACCCCCTCCATGCTCCCTATTTATAAAGGCTTTGTTTCCATTTTTTTTCTTTTCTCATATTTTTTCAATTCCCTTATTTTCTTTCCCCTACCCTTCTCATTTCCCCTACACCTTTAGCCCTTTTCTTCCTATTTTGCTTTGTTATTTATACAATTTAGATCTTATTTACATTTTTAGTTTTTCACATCAGAGAAAGTATTCGGTATTTACAGATGTGTCTCATATTTATTTCACTTAAGAGTATGGCCTCAATATGCATCCATTTTCCTATGAATGACTCTAGTTTCTCATTCTTTATGACTGAGTAGTACTCCATTTTATAGAAAAACCACATCTTCTTTATCCAGTCTACAACTGATGGGCTGTTTCCAAGTTTTAGCTATTACAGACTGTGCTGCTGTAAAGATGGGTGTGCATATATCACTGTGATATGATTCTTTTAGTTCTTTTAGAAAGATACCCAGCAGAGGGATGCCTGGGTCAAATGGAACCTCTAGTCCCAGTTCTTTGAGGTATCTCCATATTGATTTCCATAGAGGTTGCACCAGTCTGCACTCCCACAAACAATAGAGAAGGGTTCCTTTCTCCCCACAACCTAGCCAACATTTGTTATTGGTTGATTTCTTGATAGCAGCCATTCTTTCTGGGGTGGGGTGGAATCTTAGTTTTGTTTTCATCTACATCTCTCAAATGACCAGTGATGTGGAATATTTTTTCATATATTTGCTTGCTGCTTTTTCTTCTGTCTGAGAAATGTCTGTTCATTTCAGATGCCCATTTTTAAAGCAGGTCTTTATATTTGGGGGGCATGAATTTTTTGAGTTCTTTATATATTCCTTTTTTTTTTTTTTTTTGGTACTCCCTGGGGATCAAACTCAGGTCCTTGTGCTTGCGAGGCAGGCAGCAGAACCACTGAGCTAAATCCCCGGCCTTCTCTCTCTCTCTCTCTCTCTTTGTAAAACTATATTCCAGATAATAGTGCTTTGTCTGAGAAGCAGATGGTAAATTTTTTTTCCCACATTAGAGGTTATGTTTTAGCTCTGTTGGTGGTTTATTTTGCAGTGCAGAAGCTTTTTAATAAGATGAGATCCCAGTTGTTGAGTCTTTGTGCTAATTTCTCTGCTACTGAGGAATTGTTCATAAAGTCTTTTCCTATGCCAGTGTTTTTGACAGGTCTGCCTAACTTATATTCCATAAAGTTTAGTATTTCTGTTTTAATATTTAGATCTTTAATCCCCTTGGATTTCAGTTTAGTGCATGGTGAAAAATAACTGTCTAGTTTTAATCTTTGGCAAGTTGAAAGCCAGTTTTTCCAACACCATTTATTGAAGAGGCTATCTTTGCTGCACTAAGGATGGATGGCTCCTTTGTCAAAGATGAAGTAGCTGAGTATGTCTGGAGTTGTTTCTGCATCTGTCAATCTATTCCACCAATCCTCAGGTCTGTTTCTTTGCCAGTACCTTGCTGTTTTTATCACAGTGGCTTTGTAGTGTAGTTTAATTTGGGGATTGTGGTACAGGCTGTGATGTCTCAATTGCCTAGAATTGCTTTTGCTATTCTAGGTGTCTTCTTGTTCCAAATGAATCTTTGGATTGTTTTTCGCTAGTTCTGTGAAATATACTGTTGGAGTTTCAATCAGGGTTGTATTGAATCTGTAAAGCAATTTTAGTAGTATAGCCATTTTCACTGTATTGATCCTTCCTACACAGAAGCAGGGGGTATCTTTCCATTTTATTATATCATCTTTGATCTCTTTTTTCAGAGTGCTGTAGTTTTCAGTGTAGAGGTCTTTTGCATCCTTTGTTAGATTGATTTCTAGATAACTTCATTTTTTTGGATGCTATTGTGAAAGGAATTGTTTTTCTAATTTCTCTCTCAGTGAGCCTGTTATTTGTGTACCAGGAGGCTTCTGATTTTTGAGTGTTGACCTTGTATCCAGGTACTCTACTGAATCTGTCAATTAAGTCTTTTGTCTAACTGCTTTCAGTATTTTGTTCTTCTGCTGGGTTTCTGGGATTTTGACAGATTTTGTCTAGGTGTAGATTTTTTTTTGATCATGGTTAATTGGAGTCCTATATGCTTCACTTATCTGTATGTCAAATTCTTCCCCTTTGTGAAGTTTTCTATCATTGATTCTTTGAACAATTTTTTAAAGTCATTTGTACTTCTGCCACTTCATGGATTCCTATAAATCTTATATTATTCTTCTTTGCATCATCTAGGAGTTGTTGGATCAATTTCTCATGATCCCTCACTCTGTTTAAGAGATCTCTATTTTCATGGTCACTGACTGCAATCCTATCTTCTAGATCTGAAATTCTATCTTCACACTCATTCATTCTGCTTCAAATGCTTTCAATATAGTTTTTAATCTCCTGGATATCTGAATCTTTCATGGATTCCATTTCTTTCCTATGTTTGGTATTCATGGTTTCCATTTTTTTCCTATGCTGCGCATTCATGGTTTCTATCGTGGTCCTGAACTCATTTTCTTTTTTTGTCTGTTTCTGTTCCAGAGTCTCTAATCATGTTCTTCATTGTGCTTACCATCCCTGTATTTATCTGGGATAATATTTCTATTTTGAATTTTTGTAGAGCCTGATTCATCTGTTTTGTTATGTCCTGTGCTATGAGTTCAGGGTATCCTGGTGGTTGACTATTAAACTTTTCCTTGTTTCCCCTAGAATTTGCCACTGGTGAACTGTAAGTCTCTCTTTTTGTGCCTTGCTTAAGTGTTTTCTCATTTTTATTTTTGTTGTTGGGCTGTCCTTGGTTTAATTCATGGGTTAGTACTTTGATCTTCCTGATATAGCAGCTCTTTAGGTTTTGAGTCTCTAATGACTCATAGACACTCTCATTTTCATAATATTTGAAAGGACAACTCATTTAAATCAGTCACAACCCTTTAGCCCAATTAATACAGTCAGAAATATGGTAGCATCAAGCACAGCTTAGAAATTGACTGTTGGTGGTAGTTAGTAATCTGTCACCTTTAACCACGTGAATTAAATCAAAACTGAGGACCAGGCCAAAATACATTTATAGTGAATAAACTCTTCAGTATAGCAACTTTGCCCTTCAGGATGGGCACTTAGAAGGAGTTGGGAGGAGAGAAATAGGTAAAAGAATACAAGAAGGTTTCATCCAGAGGACACAGGATGAATGTGCAAACTGTAGAGAAGCAGGAAAGACAGAGTGCAAGAACAAAGAAAAGAATAGAAAAACTTAACAGTAATAGGGAAGCTATAAATTGTATTTACTTTCCTTTGAAACTAATGACAATTGAGCAAAGGAAAAAGAGAAGCAAGGAAAAAGAAAGAAGAAATCCAAATTAGGGCAGGAACAGGAACAAAAAGAGATATAAAAAATAATGTAGGGGAGCAAGAGACTAAGTGGGAAAAAGAAGAAAGAACAAAGGAAAATTTGAAGAATGGGAAAAAAGAAAATTTAAAAAATAAATATTAAAAATTAAAAATAAGAGGAAAAGAAAATAATTTTGAAGAGCCTCTTTCAGGGTGTATCACTGCTGTCACAATAGACAATGTAGGTAGAAATGTGCAGAATTAAGTCAATTAGTCTCAGCTAGCTAACAGCAGATCCCTGAAATTTAGGCTGAATTCTGGCTGTGAGGCCCAAATTGAACTTCCTGACTTCCTGCAGGGTTGAGCTCTGCAAGGTTCTACTGCAGGTTCCAGCTGCCCTGCCCTTTCCCTGAACATAGTCCAACTTCTGGTGGAAAGTGGTGATCTCTCCAACTTAGGAGGTCTGATGTGCCTTTATTGCTGTTGTTCACTTCTGTTCTATCTTCTGGAGCTCAGTAAAATGGCCTTTTTTACCATCTGTGCCTCTGCAGTGTGGATCCAGATACAGAACAACCAGGAGGCCCGAGAGCATGGAGGTGGGTAGGGAGAATGCTGCAGAGGTGTGGCTGGGCAGTCCTCACAGGTCTGCTCCAATGAAGGCCTGGGGCACTGGAGATGGGGGAGCAGCGAGCTCCCCGCATGGTGAGGCACTCCTCACTGGTCTGTAGATCTCATTTCTTAACCTATACTATATATACCGTAGACTGATCTCTTCATAAACCCTTGTTTTTTTGTGTGAAGTGCCGTGATAGTAATTAGATCTTATAGATCTACCTGTCAAATATTTCTCAATTTTATCTATTTCTCTTCTACTTCAATATCTCAGGTTCATCTCTTTCTTTAAACTATAATGATACCCAAACTGGTCTCCTCACATCTAGTCTTGAGCCTCTAATACAGTCTTGAAAAAAAAAAAAAGAAAAAAGAAAAACAAGTTAACAGCATGATCTTTTTTGAAGGAAAATGTTACTATTTAATTCTCCAATTCAAAAATATTTAATGACTCACTTCAGCTTTTAGCATGGTTCTTACCAGAGCATAACCGTTTTTTATTTGTTCTCTACAATATAGTCTAACTTTTTTTCTCTACTTTTATTTTAAGCCCTCAAAATTTTCTAACATTCTGTGCCTTTGTATGTATATAGTTGTTCTTCCTTATTAACCTCTCTCTCTTTTTTTTTTTTTTTTTTTTTTTTTTTTTTTTTTTTTTTTTTTT
>NW_022900932.1:22607356-22643548 GCF_012274545.1 Fukomys damarensis
TTTTTTTTTTTTTTTTTTTTTTTTTTTTTTGCTAACTGTACTCTTTTAGGCCCCAGTTCTGAAATCACTCCTTTAGGAAAATTTCCTCTGATCTCAGAATTTGGATCACACAATTTACAGAACCTTACTTGAGATGTGCTTTTGTGTAATATCACTCACTATAGTTACCTGTTTATTATTTCTCTTTGAAGGGAGAGTCCAAGTTTCCTTTCTTTTTGAGTCATTGGCAAATAGAACAATGTTGAGGACATAGTGGGTGCCAAATAAAGATTGGGTGAGTCTAGTTTGCTGATCCTTGGAATACTTTAACAGATCGATCTTTTATTATTTTGCAAAGCATTAGTAAAAAATAATTGTAAGTGTACTCTTTTCATTTTAGAGAAAGCCAAGAGGTAGAATTGCAAGAAATATTTGAGTCATTCACAACAATCAAACAATATTCAATGCAATCTTATTGTTTATTTATCTAAAAAGCTTAATTTGCAATGATTATATACTGACTGTCCAAGATCATTTCTAATTCAATTTATGTGTAATGGAAGATGAAATACCAATGGCAATGTGTGTGGCGGTCTGTGATTATGAACATGATTTGTTATTCTTCGCTATGTGCCTTTTTTAACTAAAAGTAAAGGGTGAGTGAAAAGATGGCTGATACTTTATTTTTTATTTTTTTTAATTGAGTTTATTGGTACATTTTAGGTATACAGTACAGTTACATTCATTATTGGTATCTTGTACCTTTACATGACAGGTCTTGGTTCTCATTTTTTCCCCTTGTCCCTACCCTCCCTTCACCCCCCCTCCCCTCCCCATTTACAAGCACTTTAATTTGATTTTTTCATTTTCTCACATTTTTTTCTTTTCCCTTATTCCCTTTCCCCTGCCATTTTCACTTTCCCTACCCCTTTAGCCCTTTTCTTCCTATTTAAGACAATCCTTAATCTACCAAAATATCATGTTCCCTTCCCTCCTGGATTCTGGTTGAATTTGGGCATTTGAGAGCCTGGGCTCACAACTGTAGGAAGGGAGATACTGAGGCTGCATTGTTATTATCTTTTAAACTTGTTATGAGGTTTCCAAGCTAGGTCTCTTGACACAAGGTTCTTTCCTGATAGTTCTTTCTATATGACCTCAGGATTCCAGTAACTAATCTGTTTTCTTGTCCTTTGGGCCTGAGGCTGGTGATAACTCCATTGCTAGTAGCACCTAGTTCTCTCATGTTAGTGGTTCTTGCTGGGCCTTATCTCCTGCATTTTGGATTTAGTAGGACTAGGGTGAAACTTGAAATTTGGCATTACTAACAAATTCCTAGATGACATTGATTCTGCTGTTCCAGAGGCCATGCTTACCCTATGGTTTCCTTTTATATTGATTTCAGCTTTTTAAATTGTTTCTTTATGAAATCATTTTTCAATTTTTCTAATTTGGGTGTACCATCTGCTTAATACTGGGACTTGCCTAGTATTTTTTTCTCACTGTATAAATAATAGTTCCAGAAAAAGAATGAAAAATTAAATTCTGAAATTAGTTTTGTCATATAATCAAAGAGTACAGTGAAGAAAAATGAGCCATGGATGATTTATGACAAGTAGTAACACTATATTTAGAGAAGGAAGGGAGAGATCAAATGGCTGTGGCACTAGTTGTATGTCAACAGGAACACATTTATTAATATTTATGATTTGTTTTTTAGTATTTTCATTGGTACATTTTATATATACAATATAGTTACACTCATCATTGGGATCTTGTACCTTTACATGATGTATCTTGAGTCTTATTTTTCCCCATCCCCCTGCCCTCCCTTCACCACCTCTACCCTTCCTTATTCACAAAGACTTTGTTTCCATTTTTTTCCTTTTCTCTTATTTTTTCTTTTCCCTTCTTACCTTTCCCCTACCCCTTCCACTTCCCCTACACCTATAATTTGTTTTATTTGAATCAATAAGATGTATATGTCTATCATATATAACATAATTGCAAAATGGTGTAATGAAACTAATCAACATATGCATTACTTCAGTTTTTGTGTTCAGAGGATTTAAATTCTACTTTAATTATCATTTTAAACATAATACATTGTTATTAACACTAATCACTATGTTAGACAAAAGATTGCTTGGACTTATTCCGTCTATATAATGGGAATTTTTTATTTTGGGAGAAGTTTCTTGGGACTGAACCCAGGGCCTTGTATGTGCTGAACATGTGCTCTAACACTGTGGTCTTACCTCCCGCCTCCTTTTTTGTTCTAGAGTTTTTGTGTGTCTTTTGATCAGCCTCTCCCTCTCTAATCTTCACTTCTTTAGCCATTGAAATCCATTGTTCTATTACTTTAGTTTTTTTTAGCTTCTACAGATAAGTGAGATCATTAAGTATTTTTAAATTTACCTTAACATAATATTCTCTAGGTTTATGCATGTTGCTGTAGATGACAAAATTTCTTTCTTCCTCTCCTCTCTTCCTTTGTTGTGTGTGTGTGTGTGTGTGTGTGTGTATTAGTGGTGACTGAACCCAGCACCTCACACTGTTACCACTGAGCTACATCTCCAGTCATTTAAAAAATTTTTTATTTTTGTGATAGATTCTCACTAGGTTGCCCAGGCTGGCCTCAAATAGGTGATCCTCCTGCCTCATCCTACGTGGCTAGAATTACAGGCCTGTACCACTGTGCGGATTTCCTTTTTTTAAAAGGTTGAAGAGCATTTCTCTGTGAATATAGGCCACTTTTACTTATCCATTCACCTGTTGATCGTCATTTAGCTTGATTTCGTATCTTGATTATTGTAAATAATGCTAAGTGACCATAGGAAGTAAATACCCCTTAACATATTGTTTTCATATCCTTTGGATAATTACCAAAGACTGTGGGATAATGTGGTACTTCTATTTTTAATATTTTAAAAGTCATCCATCATCTTAATTTCCATAACAGTTATACTAATTTGCCTCCCCACTAACAGTGTACAAGTGTTCTCTTTTCTACACATCCTCTTCGACACTATCTTTGGTGTCTAGGATAATAGCTTTTCTAGCATATGTGAGGTGATAATTCATTGTAATTTTAAATAAATTTAAAGATTGTGGAACCCCTGTGCTATGGAAAAGTCCCTAAGGAAGTTAAATTGGAAAAAGGAAAAATAAAACCATGATAACAGTGTACAAGTGTTCTCTTTTCTACACATCCTCTTCGACACTATCTTTGGTGTCTAGGATAATAGCTTTTCTAGCATATGTGAGGTGATAATTCATTGTAATTTTAAATAAATTTAAAGATTGTGGAACCCCTGTGCTATGGAAAAGTCCCTAAGGAAGTTAAATTGGAAAAAGGAAAAATTTAAAACCATGAATATTCAACTAGGTACATGTATGACTAGACCAGACACGTTCATTGCAGACCTGAAAAAGCTTCCCATCTGTTGTGGTTTCTGGACAAACATGGCTGAGGAACCTGTAGTCTTAAACCTAACTCTTCCTGACCCACTAAAGGATCTAGCCTTTTTGTACATAAAAGCGTTTTAATTTTGATATAAAACATACTATAACATTATATTGTATACCTTATATATGCACAATAAAATTCATTTTGAAAATCATTTTACATAAGAAATATTTAATTCACTTCTCATGCTAAGGCTGATTACCTCAGGACCCACAAGGTATAAGACCTGCCCCAAGGGGAAGAGTTAATACACTGAAAGAGTTCAAGGACTCACCAATCTGTATTGGTACACATGGGGAGTGGATGCTAAGGGGTATTAGACAAAATTCATTGATATTAATGTACTCAACTGGGATTTGGGATTTAATGTGTTGCCTTAAGCATGTGAAAAAGATATTACTGACCTATAGCTACTTTAATTGAAGCCTAAACTTAATAATGATTTATAGTTTATGAGATTGGAATGTTGTGATGACTTGACCTGCTATAGAAAAAGGAATTGAAGCCCTGGGGAAATAAAAATGCTGAAATGGGTCAGGCAACTGCTAGCCATATTTCTGAAGAGGCCAGGAATTACTCTTTTTATGTTTTGATGAGAGAGATAAGTGCATCTTTTAGTACTTTTGTGGTTGCTGTCCTCTGTAGGAAGATGACTGTGGATGTTACTATAATGGAATTGGGTTCCCTGATTCAGTAGGATTGATGAGGTTTAGAGAGAGCTCCCAGCTGATGGCCCTTAATTATTACAAAGAAGGTGTTTGAAATTACAATATGCTACAAGAATGGGATTTTTGACTTGGATCTATGGGAGTGATTCCTTCCTTCCTTCTTTCCTTCCTTCCTTCCTTCCTTCCTTCCTTCCTTCCTTCCTTCCTTCCTCCCTCCCTCCCTCCTTCCCTCCTCCTTCCTCCCTCTCTCTCTGCATTTGGGGGACAGTAATATGGAGCAGAATGATTTTCAAACCTTACTGTGTGTCAGACTCACATGGAGGAATTATTAGAACTCAGGTTGCTTAGCCATATATACAGAATTTCCAAGTCGATAGGTTTGAAGTGGGGTGTAACATTTTTCATTTCTAACAAATTTTTAAGTAATGTTGATGCTGTTGGTCTAGGGACTATACTTTGTGAACCATTTATCTATGACAATGGCTTATAATTATATAATTATAAGAATTAAATATATTTACAGTCCTCCAAAGTACTGACTAATGTATAGGTAGAAAAATCCTGTCATGTGGCAGGTCTTATAGATAGAAGTACATTACCTTACTTTTTTTTTAATTATTAAAAAAAAATTTTTGGTACCTGGGATTGAACTTTGGACCTTGCATTTGTGAGGCAAGCAGTGGAAGAACTGATCTAACTCCCTGGCCCTACCTTAATGTTTTTTTAATATATGCCAGTTCATTGTTCAGATCCTCTCAATTGAGGGAGATGGCAGACCCCTTCGTAAAAGGTCTTGCTGTGTATCCACTGGTGCACATTTTGCATTTTCTTTCAAGTTATACCTAAACATATTCTTATGATATATTAATAGAGGAAGAAAACATTTGGTCCTGACTTATGAATGGATCTTTATTATATACTACGAGGAACTACAGTCAGAAAGGTACTGCAGTGTGACTCTATTCAGGGATGACCTTGAAAGCCAGTATGACAGAGAAATGTTGCTGATTATATAAAAAATCCTGCAGTCTTTACCCAAGTGTGTATACATGGAGAAAAGGAATACTCAGACTTTCTAGGTTATTCACTTTGGTTTTAAATTTAGACTGATCCACAGAGACCTTAAATGCTACCATGGTATACTAGTCAGAGTAGAGATTTATGGAAATGTTGATATATGTGATCATGTTCTAAATCTAACAGCAGTTCACAGAATATGTAATAGATATAGATATAATTAGTATATGGTGGAATCAACAAACCTGTTCCCTGACTCATGGAATTAAGGACATTATGATAAAAAGGATGGGAGGTGGAGAAACAAAAGCTGCTAGAATGGAATCTTTCACCTAGAAAGACAGTAGATAAAAAATAGCACCACATTCTGGGGAGACATTCAGATATTAGTACCAGCAGACTCAAAAGACTCAAAATACATAGGGATGAACATTTTTATATTTATATGTTACTTAACTACTTGGCTAGTACAAAAGTCATATGGCTTATGAAGAATGAGAATTATTTTTGAGACTTAATCATGGGGTGGTACAACTTGCCCATGTGGTTCCAGTTTTGCTATATATATGGGAGCAAAAAAGCATAACTCTCTGGAAGATATTTTATTTTTCCATTTCCACTGGTGAGGAAAGATCACCAGTAGTTGATCTTTACATGGCAGGTAAAACCGTGTATGTTTATGGGCTTACTCTAAGTAATAATCAATTGATCATTGTCACCATTATAATTCAGAAGGACTTTGATCTCATTTTAGCCAACAAAACATCAAATATATGTTTTACACTGATAATGTTAACCTAATTTAATCTAACAAAGTGGCAGGTATCCTACTTAACTTAGAAAGATATATGTATATCAAAATATGGCATATATACCCTATAAAGTTCTAGTCTGCCATATTTGTAAAGTTTTTAGGATTACAGTGAAATTGTTAGGGTACTTCTTCTAAAGTGAGAAAACAAGTTATTATATCTGCACCTTAAATCTTCCCTCTCCTCCACCAAGAATGAGGCACAGTGCTTGGTGAGACTCTTTGGATTTGAGGGCAATATATATCACCTTTGAGTGGACTGTTATTGCCTGTTTATTAGGTGAACTCTTAAGAGTGCCACTTTGAGGGAAATCAGAAGGAAAGGACTCTGTTGAGGTACTATCTGCAGAACAAACGTTTCTGTCTCATGAATTTTATGAACCAATAGACTCAATGTATTGGAAATAATGTGATAAAGATATTATTTAGAGTTTCTGACAGATGCCAAAGGAGAGTCATAGCACAGCTTTTTTTTTCTGCCAACTATTCTCCATTTGAAAAGACATTTTTCTTGCTCACTTCTGGACCCTAGCCTACATGACCAAGGTTGCAAAGTGAGTATATGACCTGAATGGCTTATCTTGAATTATGTATTATTGAATATAGAAAGCCATAAAACTGGTTGTGCCCAGGACCATTCCATTATAAATCAGATGTGGGGTATGAAGAGCAGGGCTGAGCAGGCCCAGAAGACACAAGTGAATTGCATTAGCAGATTATTTACATGCTCCTGGTACTTTATCCTTTTACTCATCTGCCTCTTTTTCAAGTCCTATTTATTGTTTGCTTGGGAATTTTCCATGACACATTAATAGAGAAAGAAGGTACATACTCTTGACTTTTGGATGGATTTGAACGATATATTGACACCAGCTATAGAGAATAGGTGCATGCCCTGTAGGGATAACCTTGAAAGATAGTGGGAAGGGAAATCTTTCTAATAGACTGAACTCTGAATGCTACATCTAGCTGTGTTTTCCTTCCAGAAACTACTAAGATAATAAAATTTCTAGAATAGCAATAATCTTACATAGTCATTACTTACCCATACTTCACCTTTGTCAAAAATTTCTGTTAGGACAAGACATTTAACTTGGATCTCCCCTTATATGTGGCAGTGCTGTGAAATGTACGCCTTGGGCAACCACAGGTGGTAGTTCTGGATGTTCATGGTGCTTTACAGTTTTCAAATCCCTGGGGCATAGCGTTATTTGTTAATGTCTGATGGACATTTATAAGTAATATAATAAGCAGGATTTAATGGAATAAAATAAAGTCATAGGTGTATCTCTTCCAACTGAAACTGGTTTTATTCAACTTTTAGTTTATTTTCATCAAACTAATTAAAAAATGGAATATTACTCAGCCATAAAGAGCGAGAGAATAGATTCATTCATAGGAAAATGGATACATATTGAAGATATACTCCTAAGTGAAATAAATAAGTCCCACATGTGTAAATACCAAATAGTTTCCCTGGTGTGAATATTCTGCAACAATGCATAAGATTCTAATAAGATTACTGACATTTAGAAATGGGAGGAAAGGAGCTAAAGGTGTAGGGAAAGTGTGATACGTAGGGGAAGAACAAAAAGGGAAAAGAAAAAAATGTGAGAGAATGAAAAGATGAAAATAAAGTGTTTGTAGATGGGGAGGGGAGGAGGGGGTGAAGGGAGGGCAGAGGTAAGGGGAAAAAATGAGAATCAAGACTTGCCATGTAAAGGTACATGATCCCAACAATGAATGTAACTGTACTGTATCCCTAAATGTACCAATAAACTCAATAAAAAAAAAAAACACACACACTGAAGCATTTAGGCAAATGAAGCCAGCTTAGAACATATATATCCATTTTACCATGCCAATAGCTTGATTTCCTTAGATGCTAATGTTCCTCTCTTTCTGTTAAAAGGGCTGTGTAACTTCACAACTTTCAATCTGTCTCTTGTTTGTTAATTCTTTAAAAATCTATTTTTTCTCCTAGATTTTCGAGAAAGAATTTTCTTCTTTTTCTTTTGAGTACTTTCAGTTTGCATTTAAGAGAACAAAGTTTTAATGTATATTTTCTCATGGATAACAGGTATTTAGGTGGTGGTCATGAAGCACTGGCAATATTCTTCCCCATTAAGTACAATAAAGCAAAGTGATAGAGGCCAATGCCAAAAATACACAAAAAGTCCATTAGATTAAAGTTCATTGCGTGCATGGTATGTTTTTAGTGTTAGGATATTTGGGGTGAAGTATGACATTAGTGAAGACACTTAATTCAACTTAAGCTCTTTATATTGAATCACTTCTTAGCTAATAACAGAACATGCTACTTCTCTAATTTGCCTGAGCAATGTATGGCAGTCATTAGCAAGGAAATGAGAACTGCACCTACCAATTACTAAATAAAAATTAGAGCTTTAAATAATGTCTAGGCAGATGACCCTACCTACTTATCTTCCTACAATGTATAATGAAATAATATTTGATAAAGGATATAATGGCTGTTTAAATTTGAGATCTAACTTTTATAAATAAAAAAAGTTCCCCTCAATGAAAGAGATCACTAAGATTTAGATGGCAGTATCATAAAACCTTTTAGCACCTATTTCAGTGGCAAAACTTGGGAGCTACTTATGTGTAACTTTTTTCCCTTAGTACAAATTTCAGATGCTTGATAATTTGTGTATTTGATCTGACATGCATAGTTCTATTACATTCATTAATCTTTTTCATACAAATAAAATAAAATATTTTATTTATTAAAAAGCCACCAAAATTGCTGATATCATCTAAAAATTCAATTAAAAATTTGGGGAGTAGATAGGATGAGTATTTATAAGGTGGTAAATATATGCATAATTATCCAGGAATGGTGCCTGTAGTTGTAACTTGTCTTTATTGGTATATTTGTTCTAAATTTTATATTTCATTATGTATATTTGAGTTTCTAAACATTTATTGATTTATTTTTTCAGTAAAGATTGGGTGCCACTGAGTTCCAAATACTTTTCTACCACTGGGAGAGGGAGGTATATGTGAGGAAGAATAAAATCTCATTTTTGTATAACAGTACAGCCTTCCAAATAGAATCTATAACCTCGACTGGTGTAAAATAAGCCTAAAGGGATTCTTTAGTGTTCTTAATTCACCATGTTCAGGGCCAGTTGGACTGAGACCTTTTAAGGTGTGCAATTTAGCAGGAGAAAGAAATTTAATATATATGTTTATAACCTATACTAGTCATGAGTAATCATTGAAACTTTGAACTACTTAGAAATCTAGTAAAAAGCTACATTATAAGAGAATATTTATTAATGAAACAAAATTAATTAAAATTCTGTCCTGTAATAAAAATTGACATTCTTTAAGTTTTATAGATTTTACCTTTACAGGGGTTCATTCCAATCACCTTCTAAGAGGACCTTTGAAGGAATTTTCTTAAAATGTAATGCTGGAAAAAATCCAATCTACTCATAAAAAAGAAAGTTAACTTGATAGAACTTACCAACTTTGTTTTCATGAATAATTCTTTCATATAAGCTAATAGTTAAGAAAAATAGATATTTAAATTCCTTTCAATTTAGAGAATTGTCCCTGGTTATATTCACTATTCCTAACAAACTAATTATCTGTAGGAGTTTACACTATTCAATACCCTAAACTACAATGGTTAATTTCATTTAATATTGAATAAAGAGGAAAAAATTTCAACAACTGCTGGTAGTTACTAGCGCTCCAATATCTAATGTGCCTGTTAGAATTACTGGAAAACCTTAACCGTGGTGTATGATGACCATATAGAATTTGCTATGTTAAACCCAATTTGAATCACAACAATCTGTTACACATTGCCAATCAGAAATGTTGCTCTATGAAAGCCATTATTATTTGTATTTGAATCTAAAACATATTAACAGCTTAATAGTTTTCCTTTAAGTGATTACTTTGCTAAATAAAACTAAAATTTAAGTTTTTGGCATAAAATTGTTAGTGAGTTTTGTCTGTTAGCTTATGGTTTCATTGTAGCTTTTCTTTTTTTTTTTCTTTTTAATTGAGTTTATTGGTACATTTTAGGGACACAGTACAGTTACATTCATTGTTGGGATCTTGTACCTCTACATGACAGGTCTTGGTTCTCATTTTTTCCCCTTGTCGCTGCCCTCCCTTCACCCCCTCCTCCCCTCCCCATTTTCATTGTAGCTTTTCAAAGAAAAGAAACAATTAGGAACTTACAGATGTAAACATGTAAAAAGAGACCACTTATAGAACCTGAAGAAATATGACAATATGCTGTTATTCCAACCCAAAGTTAAAATAAATGAAGTATTATTAGAGTCATTATGTTTATTACTTTATACTAATTATGGAAAGCCATTTGGATTTCAGTTTTACTTCTATTTTTCAAAAGAGTCTGTATTCATATAGGTAAATTGTGAAGAGCTACAATAATATACAAACTTTTGGCGGGAGGTAATCTTTTAAAAAATCTTTAGATATTTATGGTAGATAGTAAATCAAATCCCAGGTTATCAGTTTCATAGACTGTTGGGCTAGGTGAAATCAACTGGGTGCTTAAAGGGTAGATATGCAAGGTTCTAAATAGGTCACAGAAAATGAGGAAAAATTAAATCACTGTTTAGGGAGAATGAGGAGGAGCCCTAAGAGAAGAAATGCTTTATAAACGGGTGAGCGAGGAAGAACTGTGGACAATTACAGAAAAGCAGTTAACCTGTGCTAGAATACTCCTTTTTTCATGCCAAGAACATAATTTTGGACACTCAGATAAATTGTTTTTCTTCTGTTTCTGTACTGTAGGTCACACTGGTAATGCCACCTGTTCCACAACCTTAGCTATTGTATTTTGGAAGCTCACTATGTCCCAAGAGCTGTACACATATTATTTTGTTTTATATTTGACCCTTACATCTATTTTACAAAATAGGTGGCAATACCACCATTTATAGAAGGGGAAGTTGAGACTTAGAGTGATTACATTACATTGCTGAAAAGGGCTACAGGGATGGCGTGATCTCTTGTACACCTGACTCCAAAGTTTGTCATTTTCAAAGTTGCACTTTTTGGAAATTTGTCACATCACATGTTATATCATATATTGAAAAGGAGGACATTCTTTCAAACTCATTCTGAGGCTAGCATTACCCTGACCAATCATCTGCCAAAATTGTGAGCTAAAATAAAACTTTTGTCTTTATAAGTGAGGTTAGGCCTCCAATATTTTGCTACAGAAATGGTAAACACCAACTCTCTTGGCTCAGAAAAGGCTTCATAGAGCATTCCACACAAAGGAAAGAAAATATAGCAAGAAAGTACATGATATAGCATAGTTTACTTAAAATGTTTTTTATGAACAATGTCTAATACTTAATGGGCCTAAATGCAGTTTGACTGTAAAACTTCATACTGTGGTGGACAAGATGCTCTACTAAAGCTTGGTAAAATTTGTTCTTTTTATTAATTCAAATCCTATTTGGTATTTTTTATGACTTTTTTTCTACACTTTTAATTATGTAATCAAAAATAGTCCAGAATGATTATAACAGTATGTTTTTCTGTAAGCCTTGAAACATAATGCCAAATGTTGGCAAAGTGAGCAGTATGTTTCCAAATATCCAAGTTAAGAGTGGAGCAAGAAAATGTTATAAAACATATCTGATGAGAATTTCAAGGCTGACCACATCATCTGATTATATTTGGAAATTTCAGATTAGCCTAGTCTGTGAGCTGGTTATGAAGGGGTAAAAGAAGAAAAATGATTCAACGAAGTCATTTATATGCTATTCTTCCAATATTAGCTGTATGTGTATAAGGCATGCTTTTTATGTGGTACATGCACAGGAATTCCCAAAGAGCGTTTTTACTATGTTGATATTACAGTGCACTATAGGAAAACATATTCAGAAAATATTTGAATGAAAGTGATGGAAGTACTATTAACTGTTAGTTGAAATAGGTTTGAATATAAAAAAGACAATATATAAATAAATATTTTCACATGTCAGTTATTAAGTCTAATTTAACAGATGCACTTGCTTTTGGGGGGTGTCTTGAGAAAAATGCCAAGCAATTGTGCTCAGGAATCTAATCAGTTTTTTTTTTAATTTTATTGAGTTTATTGGTACATTTTAGGGATACAGTACAGTTACATTCATTGTTGGGATAATGTACCTCTACATGGCAAGTCTTGATTCTCATTTTTTCCCCTTACCTCTGCCCTCCCTTCACCCGCTCCTCCCCTCCCCATCTACAAACACTTTATTTTCATCTTTTCATTCTCTCACATTTTTTTCTTTTCCCTTTTTACTCTTCCCCTACCCATCCCACCTTCCCTACACCTTTAGCTCCTTTCTTCCCATTTCTAAATGGCAGTAATCTTATTAGAATCTTATGCATTATTGCAGATTATTCACACCAGGGAAACTATTTGGTATTTACACATGTGTGACTTATTTATTTCACTTAGGAATATATCTTCAATATGTATCCATTTTCCTATGAATGAATCTATTTTCTCGTTCTTTATGGCTGAGTAATATTCCATTTTATAGAAAAACCACAACTTCGTTATCCAGTTTCCAACGGATGGGCAAATAGGCTGTTTCCAAGATTTAGCTATTACAAACTGTGCCGCTATAAACATGGGTGCACATACTTCTCTGTGATATGATTCTTTCAGTTCTCTTGGAAAGATACCCAGCAGAGGGATGGCTGGGTCAAATGGAACCTCCAGTCCAAGCTCTTTGAGGTATCTCCATATTGATTTCCATAGTGGTTGCACTAGTCTGCACTCCCACCAACAATGGAGAAGGGTTCCTTTTTCCCCACAACCCCGCCAACATTTGTTATTGTGTGATTTCTTGATAGCAGCCATTCTTTGTGGGGTGAAGTGGAATCTCAGTGTTGTTTTCATCTGCATCTCTCGAATGACCAGTGATGTGGAACATTTTTCCAAATATTTTCTTGCTGCTTTTACTTCTTTGTCAGAAATGTCTGTTCATTTCGGATGCCCATTTTTGAATCGGGTCTTTATATTTGGGGGGACTGATTGTTTTGAGTTCTTTATATATCCTTGATAATAGTCCTTTGTCTGAGGAACAGCTGGTAATCTAACCAGTTTTTTTAGAAACTAGAGAAAGTTTTATGTGCACCAGAGATGCAAAATTAAAACAAAAATAATTCCTAGGCCTGTGAAATATCTTAAACTGAGACAACTAGCATTTTATATCCACTGTAGATTGTTATTCTGTTCTTTTAAAATTTTATAGCTCTGTGTTGTAGTATTTTAAATCATTGGTTAATGCAGAGTTAATTTTACAGATGAAAAATTGTATCTTGAAGGCCTTCATGTTTCTTGAATGTTTTCTACTATTGTTTCTGCTGTACAATTTCTATTATTAAACACAGGCGAAAAATTAGATGATTTTGGTAGTACCAATTTAAAGTTTGTAAAGATTTTAAGCTAAAATAGTAGTTAACTTTAAATTGCAGAAGAAACATAATAAATATCATTGTCTACTCTATGCTGTTTTTGCTAAGTGCTTTATTTAAGCTAAATAATATAATCTTCCTATTAATCCTATGAGGAAAGTGATATTATTCCATTTTACAGACAAAGAAGTAGTATTCCAGAGAAAATAAGGGATTGTCTAAATAACACAAAACTAGTAAATTGCCAAACTGGGATTTCAGTCAGTGGTACTCAGGTTCCAAAGCCCATGTACCTTTCAAAGTATTGTACTTCACACAGATGAGGATTAAAAATGACACTATTTAGCCATAGTTGAATGCAGCTCTCATAAGAAATTGGCTTGGGTAGAGATCAGCTTTCTGTGTGGTTTTGGGAATAACTAAGGTTTATTTGCTTGTTTATTTCCATTGACTCAAGGCCCGAGTCTTTAGGAGAAGCCAAATGTCTTCATTTACTAACTGGAATAATAAATGTGTGCCACTTTGCACAAACATGTTGTATCTGTTAGGAACCAGCATACGCATTTGACTCAGAATGAAAATATGCCCTTTGCTTACCCCAGCCCATTAATTTTAAAGTTCCTGGAGCCCAAGGCATCCCCAAACAGCTGGAATACTACCTGCTATTCTAAAATAGGCACTGAAATACTATCCCTGTTTATAAAAAAATAAAACTGTTTTTTTTCTTGACAAGATTTGTCAGTATAAATAAGGCACTACAATTGTTTGTCTACCATTTTTTCTTGTGCATTGAGTCCTGTATTATATTTCAGTACTATTCTCATGAATATCTAGAGTATTCACAACATCAAATGCATTTTCTACTGCAGGAGCCCTGGTGACAAACATTAACTTAAAAGCTAGGCCACTAATAATAAATTTTAAATAATTGAGTTAATAAAAACTTTTCATGTTTTCTGTAGAATGTGTGTTTTTTTTTCTTTCTATTCCTTCCTCTGTGAAGCAAGTATAACTTTGTTAAAAATCTTCATTATAATTCTTTAGACTGTCTGGATATTCTATTTTTTGATGCATGTTTGAAATTAATTCATTTATGCACTGTGAATGTGTACAAAGAGCAAGAGAGCAGATGCTACCCAACTCACAGTTTTATTTTGTGAAAGGAAGTGTCTAGCCCAGTGCCTGGTATATTGTATTCACTTTTTAGATGCCCACTGAAGTTTTTGTTTCCTGTCTACTAGTTGAATGACCTTGGGTAGGTCTCAATTCTGTAGGTCTCAATTGCTTCATCTTAAAAATGTGAGGTATTTGGATGATTAATTAGAGACTTTGCTTTACTCTCTAATACTGTAAGCAAGGAAAAATAATTTTCTCCTCCAGCTTTTATGTGCTCCTCTAACAAAAAACAGATTAGTATGATAAAAACACAGACATTTAATAACATGTATACCTTCTATGTACCTGGGAGACAGACCAGAACAAGGAGTACAATTATGGTATCTGGGAAGGATTGGTTCTAACACTCTCATGGATGACAAAATCCTTACATGCTCAATCAAGTCTCTTGTATGAAGTGGTGTAGTATTTGCATATAAGCTGTATATATATATTCTCCCATATACTTTAAATCATCTCTAGATTACTTATCAGTACAGACAGAATCTTTTTCTCTCCTATATTTGATCTGACGTTAACAGAATCTGTGGATACAGTGCCTGAAGTTAAGGAGGGCTGACAGTAAGCCTTCAGAGTAGCCACCAAGATGGAAGTGCAGAGGGAAAGGCACAGTTAAGATAAGATAGGCAAGGCTGGGGATACAGCTCAATAGAAGAGCTCATGACCAGTATATGAGACTCTGTATTAATCACTAGCCAAGCAAAAACCAGAGCAAACCAAACCAAATTAACCCAGCCCAACCCAACCCAACCCAGAACAAGAATAAAATTTTCTTGTAGATTTAGGTCAGTGCCTTCTCTAGTTATACTTAGTTGTTCTTTTCTTTTCAGTGCAGAAGAAACATCCTTACAAATGGAAATTTTCTATATAAAGTAGACTTAAATTTCTTTTACAAAAGAATAACTTTTCAGAGCTTCTGTGACTGCAGTTTCTCAAGCCACTTGCTCAAAATAATCTTTGAACTGAACAAGCATACTTGCGCCAAATGTGTCCTGAGCTCCATCAATGGCATAATTTCCCAGTAATGACATGAAACATTTGTTCCATAAAACTAGAGTCTATGTCCTTAAAATGTTATGCTTATTTCTATCTCTATGCCTTTTAGCATAGTTTTTATCAGGAGTGCCTTTTCTGTTTACCACCTTTACACATTTATTTAGCAAAATCATCATTAAATACTTACTGTTTACAAGGTTAAAAGAATAAATGATAAAATAAAATGAATTGCCAATTACCCTTCAATGTCTTTCAAGTATCTAAATCTTTTATATTAATGCTTTTCTGAATGTCTAGATTATTCTGATCTCTCATTTTAAATATTCTATATTTATTGTATTTATCATACTTTTGATAATTATATTTTCTGAAAATAAAATTGCATTTTATCTCTCCAACTAGCTTGTAAAGTTTTCAAGAGGAGATGTCATGACATAATTCTTTTTCATTTTTCCTAATGTTATCAGAGTCTTTTTGTTCTCATTGAGTTTATTGGTACATTTTAGGTATACAGTACAATTACATTCATCATTGGGATTTTGTACTTTTATGTGACAGGTCTTGGTTCTCATTTTTTCCCCTTACCCCTGCCCTCCTGTTATCAGAGTACTAAGTCCCAACCAACCAGATCTGGTCATTGGCCCCCAAAAAGAAAATGAAAAAAAATAATAATGAAATCAGAAAGGAATTTAATCAGTGTAGTTGATTGAGAAAATAAGGAGAAATTTTTATTTCTTAATACTACTTTTGGAGACACTGACATGAGCCTTATGTTTAAATAGGGAAAAAATTGGGGCAGGCGCAGGGTAAGAAGTATATATAATTAAGTTGTCTTGGTCTGACTGTGACTGCAGATTTAAGGCAATAACTGGAGACTTCTAGGTACCACTTAAGTGGGGTGGGGCAGCTGGAACAAGCCCTTAAAAGCTGGTAGTTGAATGTTCCTGCAAATCTTGACAGTACTGTAGTTAATCTCACTTTGGTATCCTCAGTCTTGAAAGGGGATGAAGTAGGGTTAATTAAGTTTGGGACTAATAAGCCTTATATTACCAGGTTTTAGACATTCCTTTTGTGATTAACATACTTATTAGAGAATGGAGCAAGAATCTGGACCAAAGCTTAAGATAATAAAGGAAATATAAACCAAATGAAAGCAGAGATGTCAAACTTTATAATGGTTTTAGCCACCCCCTGGGTAGCTGCCTGTCCATGTGAAAAGTCAGTGCTTTTTAGCAAAAGTAGCTGCTAAATTTCTATTACAGGAACATCTTGTACAATTTTCTTGATGGGTTTGTTGGTTAGAAGATGTTCCTGCTCCTAATAATATGATTGATAGTTTGAATAATGTTTTAAACTAGTATATAACTGTAAATGAAATGGAAAAACAGAATCAGAAGAATACCATCTATAAGTTACTAATGTTGAGCTTGCTTGAATATTTTAAATGGTTTGTAGAAGGCCTTAATATTTATAAATTTTGACAATAAAGGAATGAGGTTGATATTTTTAGCACCCACTCTACAATTCATTAGGCTATATAAGTTCACTAAGAGAAAAACAGTAAGTCCACTATGAATGCTATAAACTTATTCCAGTGTTATCTCCTTTGCTTCTAACACTATGAAGGAAGTTACTTTTAGAATGAGCTTTCTGTAGTTAAATTATGATCCACATATAAGTGCTACTTTATAGTCACCACTTGGTTTAGGTAAAAAAAAAATGATTATACATTTAACCTGATTAATTAGACTTTGTTCAATTGAATTTCTCCCACAGGATGCTGATTGGCCATTATTGAAACATTCATAGTGTTTCTTTCTTAACTTACCTAATGGCAATTAAAACATTTTGAAAATTTATATGCTAAAGTAT
Source organism: Fukomys damarensis (assembly GCF_012274545.1). Taxonomy (NCBI): domain Eukaryota; kingdom Metazoa; phylum Chordata; class Mammalia; order Rodentia; family Bathyergidae; genus Fukomys; species Fukomys damarensis. Next base: position 22,624,779 of record NW_022900932.1, read on the forward strand.
TGAACTACCATAGAATAAGTGGTACTTCTGTCTAAGAAGTGCTTTTGAACAAAATAGTACTAATTTAGTTGTTGTCTATTGAAAAGTCAATTACTTTAAAGATATGTCTTTGTTCTCCATTCAATCAATTTACTACTAAATATAATTTAAAAACATAGCCTCAGAAAATAATTTTGAAATGGCACAGTGAGGATCTCTCACACTCTGCTCCTTAAAAGCAGTGAGAACATTAAAGTCAAAACATTTTCAGAACTCTGAAAATTAACCAAAGATTTATAGCAAGAAGAAAATTCTTGAATTTCTTTAAGAAAATGATTGATTTTTTGTGGTATTTTAACTTGCTTTATTTCCATCTCCTTTTTCCCAGATAAGTAGTATCCTTGAAAGTCAGGCACACAACTATTAGTAGCTGTGAAACCAAATGCTTAGTAGCTACTGGAAAGAACAGAATTTGCCCATAAAGTTCCCCTGAGACAACTGTATAGAGTAAGGATTATAAGAACACATTGATTGGATTATAACATGTACTCATCTTCCTTCTCTTGTTCATCCTCCTCTGATAGTATAGAACTAAATCAAATGTTATTTCTCTTAAAGTCTTTTCCTGAAGATTGCATCCCTTGTGTCCTTCCTGGATTTGTTTTATCATGACAATATATATACAAGAAAACACTCATCCTGACATTATTGCCTTTGGATCACTTTCCACAGCCAGGGTTTGGTCTCCTTGAACATGAAGAACAGTTTTGTATGGCCAAGACTAGCAGTATCTGGCATACAATACAGATTCAATACATAGTTAGAAAGTTTTAGTTTAAAATAAGTTTCTAATCATCACTTAAAGAAATAGAGTAGAATTATTTCTAATAGAAGTTATGAGTTAAATAATATTTATAAGGATAGTCTTATTTTCTCTTTAGTTTCCTTTAGATGATAATACTCTAAAGCTCATATAGGTCTTACATGGAGTGAGTGGTCACTATTTCTTTGATGCATTGATGAATTGCATAGTGTGCATACTATGAAAGACTTTTTTCCCTTACAAATCATTATACCTCTTATTGTCCTGAAAGTATCCTACAAAAAATAAGACAGATTGAATATGATTAACTTGACTAGTGGGATATATATATTCAGAACTAAAATGAGTTGATTATATATCAATAACTCATGATTAACCATTTAATAGTAATTGTCTCATTAGATATTTTCATGCTGTATTACACAAGTGACAGTAAAAATTTATGAAATGAAGTGTATTGGAAAAGTAATTTAAGTTAAAATAAGTTTTTCCTGTTTTTTTCTTTTCCCACCTCCCTCAACAAGCTATCATCTTGGAGTAATTAAAAGAACACAGTTGCAACTATGTTTATAGAAGCACAATTCATAATACTGTTTTTGGAAGTGGCTTATGTTTCCATCAGCAAATGAATAGATAAAGAAAATATAGTATTTATACACAATGAAGTACTACTCTGCCATAAAGAAGAATAAACTTGAGTAACTTGTAGGTAAATGGATGTACTTTGATACCATAATGTTAAGTGAAATATATCAGACACACAAGCTTACATACCACGTGATTTCTCTTACATGAGAAACCCAAAATATAAAAAAAGAGCAAAATAAAAAAATAATTAGAAGTAGGGAGATAGATCTTTCTCAGATGAGAAGGTGCTCAAGAGATGGAGAGTGGGGATGGAGGAGAGGGATAAGGGATGGAAAAAGAATTGAGATGTTCTGGTAGGCCCGACCCTTTCACCTGGTGCCACAGAGAAGCCAGGCCACTGCTTGCCACCTGCTAGAAGGCTTCCCATTTGACCCAGCACCTTATAGGGCATCAACACAGTGGTGTTTGTGCCTGCCCACCCCTCTGTGAACAAGAGACAGAAGGCCTCTCTGAGGCTCCTAGATGAAAATTGAAGCCCACTGGAAAATGAAGAAAATCTGTGATAAAGGCACAATGTTGGTAAATTGGAGAGACCAGTACCTCACATTTGAACTTGATCTAACTTCAGGGGAAATACAGCTGGAACCTGCAGTAGAACCTTGCAGAGTCCAACCCAGCAGGAGGCCAGAGATCTCAACTTGGGTCTTGCAGCCAAAAATCAGCCTGAACCTTAGGGGACAGCTGCTGGCTAGCTGAGACTAATTGGCTTAGACCTGCACACTCCTGCCCATACTGTGTATTGTGTCTATAGACACAATACAGCTATATCTGGAAGATCAAAGTATTAACCCAGGAATTAAACCAAGGACAGTACCAACAACAAAAATAGAAATGAGAAGGAATTTAAACAAGACACAAGAGGCACACCCTGAAGGAGACTCTCTATTTCTATTTGTATTTTTATTTTTCTCTTATGTAGATAAGAGAGACAAAGAAGGCCATGACATCCTTGTAAAGGGAACAACACAAGACAAAGAAATGACAATCATAAATATGTATGCACCAAATACTAATGACCCCAACTATACAAAAGAAATATTAATGGATATGCAAAATGAAATAAGCACTAATATAAATGTAGCAGGAGACATCAATACTCCACTGATACAAAAAGATCATCTAGACAAAAAAATCAACAATGAAATATCAGAACTGAACCAAAGCTTAGAACAGACTTAGTAGATGTCTACAGAGTGTTCCACCCTACAAAATCAGAATATACATTCTTTTTGCATGCACATGGGTCATTCTCCAAAATAGACAACATACTAGCTCACAGAACATGTTTAGGTAAATGCAAAGGAATGGGAGTTATCCCTTGTATATTATCAGACTATAGTGCAATTAAACTGGAGATTGGTAGCCTAAGAAACTGAAAGAACTTCACAAGCACATGGAAATTAAATAACACCCTGTTGAACAACCATTGGGTCACAGAAGAATTTAGACAGTTTTTACAAATAAATGATAATGCCAGTACAACACATTGGAATCTATGGGACACAATAAAAGCTGTTCTATGAGGGAAATTCATTGCAGTAAATGCCCATACTAGGAAAACAGAGCAAGCTCAAATAAACAACCTAATGTTTAATGTTAAGCTCCTCGAACAAGAAGAGCAAGAGGAACTGAAAGCTCATATAAGGGAGGAAATTATGATGATCAGAGCAGAAATTAATGCAATGGAGACTAAGAGAAAGATACAAAAAAATGAATTGAAGAGTTGGTTTTTCAAAAGATAAAATAAAGTTGATAAACCCTTAGCCAACCTTATCAAAAAAAGGAGAGAAAAGGCTCAAATTCAAGGAATTAAGAATGAAAAAGGTGAAGTCATAGCAGACCCACTGGGAATCCAGAGCACCATGAATACCTACTTCAAAAATAAAATGGAAAATACAGAAGAAATGGATAGATTCCCAGACACATTTGAACTTCCAAAGTTGAATGAAGAAAATACAAAAAGTCTAAACACTCCAGTTATATTCAGTGAAATTGAAAATATAATTAAAACATTACCAACAAAGAAAAGCCCAGTCTCTGATGGCTTCAATGCTGAATTCTACAAGACATTTAGAGAGGAAGTATTACCACTACTCTTTAAACTCTTTGATGAAATTGAAAGGGAAGCAATACTTCCAAATTCATTCTTAGAAGAAAGTGTTACTTTGATTCCAAAACCAGAGAGAGATCCAATGAAAAAAGAGAACCACAGGCCACTCTCCCTAATGAACATAGATGCAAAAATCCTCAATAAGATACTGGCAAGAAGATCATCAAGAAGATCATGCACCCTGACCAAGTTGGGTTTATCCCAGGGATGCAAGGATGGTTTACCATATGTAAATCAATAAATGTAATACACTATATTAACATAGTAAAAAACCATATGATTATCTCAATAGATGCATAAAAACATTTGACAAAATTAAACACATATTCATGATAAAAACCCTACAGAAAATTGGAATAGATGGTCTTTATCTCAACCTGATATAGGCTATCTATGAAAAACCATCAGCCAATATCATTCTAAGTGGTTAAAAACTGAAAACCTTCATGCTAAAATCAGGAACAAGACAAGGATGTCCACTGTCACCACTCCTGTTCAATATAGTTCTGGAAACATTAGCCATAGAAATTACACAAGACAAAGAAAAGCAATAAAGATAGGAAAGGAAGAAGTTAAAATGTCACTATTTGCAGATGATATGATACTCTACATAGAAGATCCAAAAAAAACTCTGCCAAAAGATGGCTAGACTTTTTTAGAATTGACAAATTCAGTAGATTGGCGGGATGGATACAAAGTCAACACTCAAAAATCAACAGCCTTCTTTTACACAAATGACAGACTCACTGAGAGAGAAATTAGGGACCAATGCCCTTCCCAGTAACATCCAAAAAAATGAAATATCTGGGAATCTAACAAAGGAGACAGAAGACCTCTACACTGAAAATTACATCACTTTGAAGAAAGAGATAGAAGAGGATATAAGAAAATGGAAAGACATCCCTTGTTCCTGGGTAGATAGAATGAATATAGTGAAAATGGCCATACTTCTGAAACTTCTATATAGATTCAATGCAATCCTGATTGAGATCCCAACAGTATATTTCACAGAACTTGAGAAAACAATCCAAAAATTCATTTGAATCCAGAAGAGACTTAGAATAGCAAAAACTATTGTAGGTGCTAGATGCTGGGCTTGGTGGTACATGCCTGTAATCCCAGTACTTGGGAGGCTGAAGCAGAAGGATCGCTGTGAGTTTGAGACCAGCCTGGGCTACATAGTGAGTTCCATGTCGGACTCAACTACATAGTGAGACCCTGTCTCAAAAAACAAAACAAACAAACAAAAACTACTGTAGGTGCTATAGACATGGTAGGGGTATCACAATTCCCAACTTGAAACTATACTATAAAGCCACTGTGATAAAAACAGCATGGTAGTGGCAAAGAAACAGACCCAAAAATGAAGGGAATAGATTAGAAGGTGCAGAAACCACATCAGACATACTCAGCTACCCCATCCTTGACATAGGAGCTATCTTCAGTGGAGAAAAGACAGCCTCTTTAATAAATGGTGTTTGAAAAACTGTCTTTCAACTTGCCAAAGATTAAAACCAGATCCCTATCTTTCATCATGCACTAAACTAAAATCCAAATGTATTAAAGATTTAAATATCAAAGCAGAAACACTAAACTTATTGGAAAGTAAATTAGGTAGAACTCTCAAGGACATTGGCATAGGAGAAGACTTTATAAACAAATCCTCAGCAACATGAGAACTTGCACAAAGAATCAACAACTGAGATCTCATTGTATTGTAAAGTTTTTGCATTGCAAGAGAAATCACCAACAGAGCTAATAGACAACCTGCAATGTGGGAAAAAATTTTACCAGCTACTCCTCAGACAAAGGACTACTATCTAAAATATGTAAAGAACTCATAAAAATCAGCCCCCAAAATACAAAAACCCAATTAAAAAATGAGCATCTGAAATGAATAGATACTTCTCAGACAAACAAGTCAAAGCAGCAAATAAATATGTGAAAAAATGTTCAACATCACTGGTCATTCGAGAGATGCAGATGAAAACAACACTGATATTTCACCTTACCCCAGAAAGAATGGCTGCTATCAAGAAATCAACCAATAAACAAATGATGGCGGGGTTGTGGGGAGAAAGGAACCCTTCTACATTGTTGGTGGGAGTGCATCCACTATGGAAATCAATATGGAGATACCTCCAAGAACTATGATTAGAGGTTCCCTTTTACCAGCTAACCTTCTGCTGGGTATCTTTCCACAAAGAATTAAATGAATCATACCACAGTTAACTATATACTCACCCATGTTTATAGAAGCACGGTTTGTAATAGCTAAAACTTGGAAACAATCCAAATGTCCACGAACTGGAGACCGGATAAAGGAGATGTGTTTTTTCTATAAAGTGGAGTACTATGCAGCCATAAAGAATGAGACTCTAGAGACATTTACAATTAAATGGATGCGCATTGAGGCTATTGTCTTAAGTTAAATAAACAGGACACAGTTGAGTAAACACTGACTAGTTTCTCTGGTGTGAAAAACCAAAAATGTAAGTAAGGTTCAAATGGCATAATCAATAGTGTGAAATAGGAAGAAAATGACTAAAGGGGAAGTGGGAAGGGGAGGGGAAATGAAATAAGGGAAATGAAAAAGTGGAGACAATGTCTTCGTGAATAGTGAAGGGTGAAGGGGGTGAAAGGAGGGCAGGCGTCTGGGGAAAAAAACAAGAACCAAGATACATGATGTAAAAGTACAAGATCCCAATGATAAATGTAACTGTATTGTTTGCTTTAAATGTACCAATAAATTTAACAACAACAAAAAAAGAATTAAGATGTGTTAAATATATGTACCAACTCCTCCAGAAGCAGTGTAATTATTATGTACTGCAAACATATACTAATAAAAAATAAAACTGAACAAAAATAAATCATTGGTTTTATTTTTGGCTGTAACTGGAGCTAGCTGTGTATCTTTGAGCAACATATTTAATAATTTAGAGTTCTTAGGTATTTAATTAGGAAGTTCACTTTAATGATTTTATGGCTCTTTCCAAGTTTAAACAAATGTCATTATGTATGCCTACTAATTGACCAATCTTTGGACCAAATAAGACTTTGGAAGCCCATTACCTTCACTGTAGCATTTATGTCTGAGTCAGTGTACTGGATGTGCAACACAGAGGACTGATAGATGTCACTTATTTAATGTGGATCCCAAATGTAAGCTTTCTAATTACTGTTCAAACAACTCAGGACTTAATACCTCTTTGCATCCTCTAGAGAAAATTTGCTTAGACTTACAGCATTAGTAAGCAGTATTGACTTTGTTCAGAGTTATTTAGAGGAAAATTTTTAACTTTCACATTCTATAAAAACTACTTTAAAAATATTTGTTGGATTTGTATATTATCCAAAAATCATTTCTGCCATGGAGATTCTTCCTTATTAGTTCAGGGAAAATGACTGTTTCTTTCCCTCCTAGGAAAGAGAAGCCTTCAGCTTCTCTCATAACTGATTACCTTTCCCTTAGGTTACTTTCATCCAGCTTTAATGTTTCTTTTAACTCTGTTTTATATAATTTCTTGTCTTTATTCAAACTACATACAACCATTCACAATATGCTCAGCAAATTAAGGGCTGCTCCAGTATAGGGAGCCAGTCTCCTCAAGTCAGTGGGCCTTGAACAAATAACTGCAGGGATTTTCATGATAAACATAGACATTTTATGCATAAATAAGAATTTAATAGTTCAAGATTATTCAACATAATCAGTAGAGGGAAGATTAGCATATTCTTATTAACTATATGAATTTCCATTTGAAAATCTATATTATAAAAAAGGCAAACATTTTAAGGTAGCATCCTGGAAGACCCAGGATATCTGTAAATGTAAAATTCTGGTTAGAAAACTATGAATGAATAAGAAAGGGCTGAACACCTATGAGCCGACCTTAACATTTTGGTGTTGTTTTCTTCAGATGAGCACGTGTTACATTAAAAATAATATAATATTATATGTAAATGTATATATATAAATTTGTAATTAGGACTACATAAAAATTAATTTTCTTGGTAAATTTTAGGTATACAAGATAATGACATTCATCACTGGAGATTTGTACCTTTATATAATATATTTTGATTCTTATTTTTTCCCCACTCTCCCCTGCCCTCCCTTCAACCCCTCCACCCCTCTATTTATAAGGACTTTGTTTCCATTTTTCATGTTAATTCCATTCCTTATTTTCCTTTCCCCTCCTCTTTCCCCTTTCCCTTTGCACCTTTTCTTCCTATTTTGCATTATCTGCTACACATTTTGATCCTCATTTACACTTTCTGTTTCTCACACCAGAAAACTATTTGGTATTAACACGTGTTTATATTATTTACTTCACTTAAGAGTATCGCCTCAATGGGCATCAATTTTGCTATAAATGTCTCTAGTTTTTTAATCTATATGGCTGAGTAGTACTCCATTAAAAAGAAAAACAACACAGACTGATGGGCACACTTGGGATGTTTCCAAGTTTTAGCTATTACAAACTGTGCCAGTATAAACATGGGTGCACATATATTGCTGAGGTATGATTAATTCTTTTGGGAAGATATCCAGCAATGGAATAGCTAGGTTAAATGGAACCTCTAATCCTAGTTTTTTGAGGTATCTCCATATTGATTTCCACAGTGGTTACACCATTCTACGCTCCCAGTCACAGTGGAGAAGGATTCCTTTTTTCTCACAGCCCTGCCAGCTTTTGTTATTGATTGATTTCTTGATAGTAGCCATTCTTTCTGGGGTGAGGTGGAATCTCAGTATTGATTTCATTTGCATCTCTCAAATGCATCTCTCTATGATGTTGGACATTTTTTCACATGTTCATTTGTTATTTCTACTTCTTTGAGAAATATCTGCTCATTTCAGGTGCCCAGTTTTTGATTGGGACTTTAAATTTTGGAGGACTGATTTTTTAAAAGTTCTTTATTTGTTCTAGATAATAGACCTTTGTCTGAGGAACAGCTGGTAAAAATTGTCTCCCACATTGTGGGTTGTCTCTTCACACTGTTGGTCATTTCTCTTGCTGTGCTGAAGATTTTTAATAAGAAATCCAACTTGTTGATTGTTTGTGCTAGTTCATGGGCAATTGAAGTTTTATTCATAAAATCTTTTCCTACACAAATGTCTTCAAGAGTTCTACCTAACCTCTCTTCTAGCCAGTTTAGTGTTTCTGTTTTTGTTTTTCTTGAACCTTGAGGTTCAGCATCAGGTTGTTTATTTGAGCTTGCTCTGTTTTCCTAATATGAGTATTTTCTGCTATGAATTTCCTTCACTGTTTTCATTGTTTCCCATAAATACTGATTTATTGTATTGACATTATCATTTAATTGTAGAGACTGCCTCTTTCTTCTTCAATTACCACTATGACTCATTGGTTATTCAGAAGTGTATTGTTCAATTTTCATGTGTTTATGAAATTCTTTCATCTTCTTTTGCTAGTGTTCTCCAATTTTTTTGTACTATGATATACAGGGAATAACTTCAGTTACTTAGCATTTACTTAAATGTGTTCTATGAGTTAAGTATGTGTTCTATTTTGCAGAATGACCCATGTGCAGCTGAAATAAGTGTGTATTCTGATTTTGTGGGGTGGAACACTCTGTAAACAACTCTTAAGTTGGTTCAAGTTTGATTGAGTTCTAGTATTTTGTTGCTTATTTTCTATCTAGTTGATCTATGTTTTTGTGACAGTGGTGGGGTTTTGACATTCACTACTACTATTGTATTAGTGTTTATTTAGTTTTTCATGCCTGTTAGTATTTGTTTTATATAGTTGGGCACAGTAGTATTTGGTGCATATATATTTATGATTGTCATCTCTTTCTTTTGGATTTTTCCCTTTATAAGGATGCAGTGTCCTTCTTTTACCCTCTTAATCAGTGTTGATTTGAAATTCATTTGATGTGCAAATAGGATAGCTACTTTTGCTTTTTGGGGGGTTCCTGTCACATGGAGTATTGTTTTCCACGCTTTAACTTTTAGTTTATGAGTTTCTTTTTTAATTAAGTGTGCTTCTTGTATGCAGCATACTGTTGTATCTTGCTTCTTGACCTTTCTGCCAATCTATTTCTTTTGATTGCTGAATTGAGACCATTAATATTGATGGTTGTAGCTGATATGTATTAACTTATCTTTGTCATGACTTTTTCTTTTTGTCAGATTCTCCCCCTTTGCATTTAATTTCTTATCTTGCCTGATGGATTCATTCTGTTGGGCTTTCTGGGGTTGTGATTCTCATTGTCTTTTTCTAGGATATTATTTAAAAATTTTTTGAGGGCTGGTTTGGTATTCATGAGGTTCCTAAGGTGCTCTCTGTCATGAAAGTATCTTATTTCTCCATCAATTTTGAAAGATAGTTTTGTAGGGTATGTAAATCTGGGCTGGAGGCTGTTTTATTTTATTATTTGAAATATTTCACTCCTGATTCTTCTTGCTTTAAGGGTTTGTGTTGAGAAGTTTGCTGTGATTCTGATGGTCTTTCCTTTGTATGTGATTTGTTTCTTTAATTGCTTGTAGAAATTTGTTGTTCTGTTTGGTTTCTGGAATCTTAACTGCTATATACCTAGGTGCATATATTTTTGAATCATAGCTAGTTTGAGTCCTATATGCTTCACTTATCTGTACCTCAAGTTTTTCCCCCTGATTGGGAAGTTTTTTTGCCATTACTTCTGTGAATAGTTTTTTCTTTTTATGTCATTTGCACTCTCTCCTGTTTCTTTATTGACTCTGGTCAGTCTTATGTTATCTTTCTTTGCATCATCTAGCAGCTGCTGGATTTATTTCCCTTGGGCCCTTATGATTTTCAAGAAATTTTTCTTTTCCAGGTCACTAATTGCAACCTTCTCATCTATATCTGAAATTTTGTCTTCACATTGGCTCATTCTTCTGCATAAAGTGTCTTTGGAGTTTTTAATTTCCTGGATATCTGTTTGCATCTCTTTTATGGACTTCATTTGTTTCCTATTCTAGGATTCCATCATATTCCTCAGCACCTCTATATTTTTTTTTATCTGAATCTGCTCTACATTTATTAAATCATGTCTTGAAGTGTAGACACAATCTCTGCTGTTATCTGAGAAATAATTTCTGATTTTATTTTTTCCATATCCTTTTTTGTTTCCAGTTCAGTCAATCCAGGTGGTTGAGGATCAGATTGTCCCATTTCATGCTCTTTGGGGTTGCCTTAGGTGATCTGGAAATCTGGCTTTGAGACTTGTTTGTATGTCTTCTCATTTTAACAGATGCAGCCTGCTGCACCTTTGTTGCAGTGACTTTTGACTTACCCAGTGGTCTTTAATTCTCATCCAAACACGGAGAAATCTTTTCTTTGCTGCTCAGCACTGTACCAATTCCTAGGTTCAGAGTGGTGGCACTGTCCTGTTGTCTGAGCTGGTTTCTGGCTGGGGCTTGTGCACACTTTGGATGATGTCTAGGCATGCCTCTGGCTAGGCCCTGCCCTCCTACATAGCTGTTGTCTGGAAGGGTCTTTGGCTGGGGGCTGTGCAACCCAGTTGCTGGTGTATGGGTGGGCTTCTGGCTGGGGCCTGTGGGCACTTACTAATGGTATCAGGGTGGGCCTCCAGCTGTTGTTTGTGCACCTGTGCAGCTCTTTTCCAGATGGGTCTTTGGCTATAGCCTGTGTGCACAAGTGGGTGGGATTGGGGCAGTACCCTGGCTGGTCCTGCCTGCAGCTATACTACTCTGGTCCACACAAGCTTCCCAGTGGGATCTATGCTCACTTATGGATGATATTGGGGCAGGCCTCTGGCTGTTGCTTGTACACCTGTGCAGCTCTTTTCCAGGTGGGGTCTGGGGCCTGTGGGCCCAATTAGTCGGTTTTGAGGTGGGCCTTGGCTGGACCTGCCTGCAGCCATATCTCTCTGGTCCACAATGGTCAATTCTTGAGTTAGTGGTTTAACATATTAATTTTCAGTCATTCAAAAATAATTTCTCACATAAACATTGAAGGTTTTATATTTTCTTCTACATAATATTTAACTGTTGTGGGGTCATCAAAGTTCCTTGTCTTATACAGTCTAATTTACATGAGAATTTCTTTTATCCTAATATTCTTTTGAGAGCTAAGATTTCTACTTCCACAGTCAAGCTACCATGACAATGACAGTCTCACTGTGTGAGTGTGTGTGTGTGGTTTAGCAATTCATTTTTTCTCTATGTGCCTTAGTTTGCTCATGTCTAAAACTGGGATAACAGCAGTACCTATCTTACATAGCTGTTATAAGAATTCAAAATGATAATGTATTTGAAATACTTAGAAGAGTTTCCAGTATTTAGCAAGAACCATACAGATTAACTATTAGTATTTGTTTTGGCACAGTTTCACTGATTTCCAATTTCATATCAATGAGGTCAGAAAACGTGGGTTGTAAAATGTTGATTCTTCTTATATGCTGAGATATGTCCTGTTTTGTTACTCTTTGTGTGGTCAACAGTGTGAATATCCAAAGTACATTAATCAGAATATATCTTCTGTAATTGAATATAGAATTTTATATTTGTTCACAAGGTTAAGTTTACTAATCATGTTCAAATTCTATACATCCTTACTAATTTCCCATCTCCTTAATTTTTAATTACCAAAATAGGTGTGTTACACTCTCTCATGGTGATTATAAAATTTTCTAAGATCTCATCATAACTTAGTTAATTATTGTTTCAAATATTTGTATTTATGCTATTGAGGGCATGGAACTTGTATAGGATTTCCTGTGTGAGAGAATTCTTTGAGATCTGAAATAATGATAAGTAGAAATGATAAATTTTGATGAATTACTAGAAATTAGTTATTTATCAAGTAGTGGTGGTATGGTTTGGAGTATAGAAGTTTATAAAAAATACGTCCATGAAAAGGAAAGTCATATATTTCTATGAAGTAATAACATTGAGGTGACCCAGAAAGTGGCCTTAAAGTTACAAGATTATTTGAAGCTTGAAATTTTAACAAGTAGTGAAGACAGTTCAGTACGTTACAAATTATGAGAAATGTAATTTTCTTCTTTATTCTTTAAATGTTCTCTACTGCTGTAATGGCTTGGCTTTTACAACTGTGAATCAATAGTTTATTGATTTTTTAAAGATTTTTATTTAATGTACATTTTTAAAAGTTGCATACTACTGTTCTTAAAGTAAGTTGGGTCAAGTTTGGAACCACAAGCTATTTTAGAGTTAGAATAGTTAAGCATTCAGGGCATTTAAAGTTATACCAGTTTAGTATATGAGTTCCTGAGAGAGACTATAGGAGAAATCCAAAGTCTTGATACAAGTGTAAGGGAGAGATCATATAAATGTACAAAGTTTTCTGGACTTAGTCTCCCATGGAAAAAAATGTATATGGCATTAGCCCTTTACTGCCATCTCATTGCACTGAAAAGATTTCTCCATTGGTAGTTCTGCTGTGTGGTTACCCATCTGGTTGGTGGTTTATGTTGTGAGCTAGTTAGCAGTATAACTTGAGAGAATTGCATGTTAAATCCTTCTGTTTATTTGAATGATACTAATTCCATATAAATTAGTGTGTTCTTAGTAAGCTCTTCAACTCTTTCTGACACCTTATGGCTTGGGTTCTTTGTCAGTCCATACCTACTTCTACTATTATATTTCTATTGTTTTTTTTCTTTCATTTTGCTAAATGATTTCATATCCAGTGAGGCTGCTTATGTGGTGAGAAGACTGAGTTCAGCTCAATTGACATACAGGCAGTCCTATTTGGGCTCTGAGCTATCTGATTTTAAAATAAAGCAAGTACAGGAGTGAAGTGTAAAGGAATAAAGAGCATCAGGCATCAATTAAGAATAACCTTACTCATCCCCTTTTGTTTCCAGCTGATGTGAAATTGGCAGGCACTTAAAACTGCCTGTTCTTTTGTCACTGTGTGAATAATCCTGTCGTGCACTTATGTAATATTAAAATTAAAGTTCACTAAACTGTATGATTTGGAGAATGAAGCCAATAGATAGAATTTCTTATTATCATTGTTTTCAGGGATCTTAGGTATCTAAACCTGAGATTCCATATGAAGATCGGCCCAAATTTTAATATATGGTCAAATTTCTAAATATAGGTTATAATGGCTTGTGTTAGTCAGTACGCAATCACTTTGACAAAGTACTAAAAAAATCAAATACAATGGGAATGGGACCAAGAAGTGAAGAGAAAGGGGAGAGGGGAGGGGAAGTAGGTGTAAAGAGAATTAAGATGTGTTTCATACTTGTATCAATTCCCCACAACAAATGTAAACACTGTGTACTGGAAACATGTTCTAATAAAAATATAAATTTTTAACAAAGGAGGAAGGACTTACTTTGGCTCATGGTTTCAGACTGGTTTAATGCTCAATGGTTGCTTGGCTCCTTTGCTTCTGGGATGGTGGAGAAGATGTGGTGCAGCAGAGCTTCTTACTTCATAAGGGGCAGGAAGCAGAGAGAGCAGGAAAAGAGTCATGAGGAAGGGGATGAGGATTACCTACTTCTTCCAACTCTGCCCCAGTTGAAAACAGCCTATTCAGCTAGTGAACTTACCAATTGCTTAATCCATTGGATGAAGGTAGAGCCTCAGGATCCAATCACTTCCCAAAAGCCCATCAACTAGCAACCAGGCCCTCAATATAATGAAGAGCCTTCTGGGGGATATTTAGAATTTCAGCTCTATGTGGGGACTTTAGAATTTTATTTAGCTGGAATTGTCAAGGTAATATAACTTCTTTAGGGTTAGAATGACATATTAAACCATAAACAATGGTAGATTGTGAGCAAAATTAGCCTTTAGGTACTCTGTTGTATTGATACTAATGGAAGTTGCAAGAGAGTAATTTGGTTGCTTATACTTGAGCTAATATTCCTTTAGTAAATGCAGATTTCTATTTCCAGAGTTCACTTATACAGAGCACATTTTTACTGCTTGTATTATTCTTTAGTAAGCTTAAGACAGCCCTTATATTAAACTTTAAATTCTCCCTCTCCAAAGTTTATCCAAGAACTAGAATGATGAACTTAATCTCTGCAACTTTGCAATTAGTGTATTAGCTTAAGTACTATTTTTAGTATCACTGTGCTTTGCAAGTCATCTGGTTAATGTGTTTCCTTTTGTAGAATTTTACCAGAGCATAGCAATTGGGACACAAAATAAACATTAACAGACTTTTCTTTGTGCTTACATTTGGTTATAAGAAAAACTTTTTTTCATTTGCTGTTTTTGTCCTCTAAAAAGTGTTCCTTAAAGAGAGCAGAATTAGGGCTTCTGTATTTCAAAGGAGCAACATGTCAATATGTGAAAAGATGTTCTTACCCACATAGATTCTAGAAGGATAATTTTTAATTTTTGTAGAAGTAAAAAAAGGAGAAATCAGGTTCTGTATTTTCAGCTTTTTCTTGACAAATACTGGTGGTGTAAATTATCCAGCTGTTCTTTCCCTGTATGGATTTTGTAGTACCTAGAGCGATTTATAGGTCTAGAGTGCAGCTGCTGAAAGTCATTTATCCTCAGCTTTGTATTAAATCCATCATATACAAATACATTAGCATTCAGTACAGACCTCAAGGGCTTAAGACATTTTTCCCCTTCTGCGTTGTTGTCTGGCAAATGTTTATAAAATATACTTAAGCTGCATCCCAAAATTATTGGATTGATGTGTACTTTTAGAAGGGCTACTTTTAGTATTTATATTTAGAGTATTTGAAAGCTATTCACTTATTGGTACAAAAGGAGCAGTCAAGATGAGTTTTCCTGTCAACATTAACAGATTGGTAGTACTAACATGCTTATTCTTGACAAATTAGGATTTCAACTTGGTCTGCTCATTTGCTGTTCCTGCCATATGTCTACTAATCAGATATGTTCACATTTCAGAAAAAATCATTCACATTTTTTGAGGAGCACCTGTTAGGAAATAAGTAAGGGGAGTTTTCAAATTTCTAGTTTCTTTTTCTTTTCTTCTTGAAGACATCTATTCTTCCATTAGATGAACATGAACTATTTTGATCAATAATGCAATTATAGAGTTTATAAAGATCAATATGGATTGCTTGGTTATGACTTTTCTAGAACATCTTCATCTTATTCATAAAATACTGATTAAGTTTGAAATGTATACATTGCTTGACAATAACATTCTTCAGAATGTACATCTGGATTTTTATTCAGAGAATGTGATTTTTCTCCTTATTATCTGCTAATATTAAATATGAGACATGATTGAAATATACAGTGACTGTATACATTTTCAATATTGATTTATAATAAAAGACACATTGCCATTAATCTTCCTTGAAATACCTACACTTCAAATGCACTTATCCCATTATTCTTGCCACTGTTTGAAGCATTTCTGGAAGTCCTCCTTTGTCTTTATGAGGTATGATTAAAAACATGGTGAAAGGTGCTGCTGAAAGTCACCCCATGGGAAGGGAGACTTATAAAAACATTCTAGTCTGCCCTCATCTACTTTATTTATCACATATGGTACCATGCAACTTCTGGCTCTTCCCCAAAGTCAAGACATCCATGAAAGGAAAGTGCAGAAAAACTGCTCATATGCCTGTCAGGAAGCAGAGAGACAGAGAAGCTAGTATCTGAGAAGGAATAAAATACCCTTCCAAGTCATGATCCCAGTGACCTACCTCTAACAAGGCCTTACCTCCCAAAAGCACACATAGCTGCTGAACTTACCAGTGGATGAATCCACCAATAAGTTATAAACTCAGCATCCAATCACCTTCTAAAAGCCCCACCTCTGAACACATGAGTCTGTGGTTGTTCATTCTACATCTATACCATAACATTCTATCTCTGACCCCTAAAAGTCTCATGTGCATCTCTTCATGCAAAATGTATTTAGTCTATCTCCAAGAGTTGTCAGTTTTAACAGTTTCATCATTACTGAAAAGTCCAAATCTAAAGTCTCTGAGATGTGAGCCCTGTGAAAATCAAAAAGAAAGTTAAACACTTTCTACATATAATGACACTGAATAAACATTCCCATTCCCATTCTAAAAGGAAGGGGGATAGAAACAAATGGGAAAAATGAAAAACTAAATCCCAGTAAGGCAAACATTAAATCCTGTTAAATCGGGGAAGGAGAACCACGCCTGCTCCCAACCCAGCCACCATTGCTCAAGTGCCGGGAGGTAGGCCGGGCCCCAATCCACTGCGGGAAGGAGAACCACGCCAGCTCCCGACCCAGCCGCCATTGCTCAAGCGCCGGGAAGGTAGCCGCACAGGTGCCCCTGAACCCCCATAACCTCCCCCCACCTCAGACCTCCTGACTGTGCAAGTCTTTGGGCCCACTCTGCAAAGACAGAGGTGGTCATCAAGGGTATTTTTCTGAGTTCCCAACTTTGAACATCTTTAAAGAAAGGGCATGGGAAAGCTGTAATAGAACGTTGTGGAGTGCAACCATTCAGAAGGTTGGGGAACTCAATCTGGGCCTTGCAGCCCGTGGTCAGTCAGTGTCATGGGGTTCAGCCATCAGCTAACTGAGATCAGGAGTCTTGTATTCTTGCTCTGTCTGAGACATTAAATGGTAAATACACTATATTGAAATTTTGTTCACTGCAGACATGTTCTGGACTGCTTCTTGATTTCAATTATAATCAGATGATTTAAGGGTGATAGACTAGTGACTACCACCAGTGGTCAGTGTCCAAGTTGTGCTTGATCTTAATGTGTCACTGATTGTATCAGTTGGGGTCTGATGTTATGAAGATGAGAATGTCTGTGGGTCATTAGAGACACAGAAGCTAGGGTGCAACTATATCAGGAAGATTTGAGTGATAATCCGGAGAGTAAACCAAGGACAGTCCGACAACAAAAATTAAAATGAGAAAACACTTAAGCAAGACACAAGGACAGACTTCCAGTTCACCAATGGCAAACAGTAGGGCAAATGAGGATGAAAAGGCCGATAGTGAACCACCAGGACACTCTGAACTCAAAGCACAGGAAGTAACAAAACAGATCAATCAGGCTCTAGAAAAATTCAAAACAGAAATAATTTCCCAGATAACCATAAAGATAGTGAGCAAAATGGAAGTCATGATTCGAGACTCGAGAGCAGAAACTGACAAAAAAATAGATGAGCTCAGGACCATGAAAGAAGCCATGAAGGCCCAGCATAAGAAAGAAATGTAAAAAATAAATACCCAACATAGGAAAGAAATGGAATCTGTAAAACAGATTCAAACAGATATCCAGGAGATTAAACACTCTATTGAAAGTGTATGAAACAGAATAAAAGAATGCGAAGATAGACTCTCAGATATAGAAGATAAGATTGCAGTCAGTGACCATGAAAAGAGAGGTCTCTTAAAAACAGTAAGAGATCATGAGAAATCGATCCAATAATTCCTAGATGATGCAAAGAAGAATAACATAAGACCGATAGGAATCCATGAATTAGCAGGAGAAAATACAAATGACTTTAAAAAGCTGTTTGCAGAATTAATGACCGAAAACTTCCCAAACAGAGGGGAAGAATTTGACATTCAGATAACTGAGGCATATAGGACCCCAAATAGCTACAATCAAATAAAATCTATACCTAGACATATAATAGTCAAGATCCCAGAAACCCAACAGAAGAACAAAATACTACAAGCAGTAAGAGAAAAGAAACAAATCACATGCAAAGGAAAGCCCATCAGAATCACAGCAGACTTTTCAACACAAACCCTTGGGGCAAGGAGAGCCTGGAATGAGATATTTCAAGTACTAAAAGAGAACAACCTCCAACCTAGACTGATGAATCCTGCAAAACTCTCTTTCAAAATGGATGGGGAAATAAGACACTTCCACGACAAAGAACACCTGAGAAACTACATGAATACCAAACCAGCACTACAAGCAACTCTAAACAAGATCCTAGAAAAAGACAGTGAAGGCAACAACACCATGAGGCCCAACAGAGCAAATCAAATAGGACGGGTAAGAAATTAAAAGGAGAAGGTGAAAAAGTAAAAAGAGTCAACAAAAGGCCAATAACATGTCAATAATGAGTCACTACATATCAGTTATAACCAGCAATGTCAATGGCCACAACTCACCAATCAAGAGAAATAGAATGGCAAAATGGAATAAGAAGCAAAGTCCAACAATATGTTGTATACAAGAAACACACCTAGTGCAAAAAGAAGCCCATAGACTGAAAGTGAAAAGATAGAAAACAATTCTCCATGTGACAGGAGCCCAGAAAAAAT
>NW_022900932.1:22643998-22662438 GCF_012274545.1 Fukomys damarensis
TAAATGGAATTTTGGGAAACTTTAACGGTGCTGCCAACTTTGGAAAAAGTCATCCCAATTTTCTGTGTTGACTTGGCATTGTACAGAAATGGACAACCATATTGGTCTAGAAATGTTAATTTATTTTTATTTTTTATTTTTTTCCATGTGTACAGGAGTAACACATCATACTAAATATGTAAGGTCATATGTACGTGGGTTTGATTACAGAAACTAATAAAGTATTCTCTAAATAATGAAAAAAAGAATAAGATAAGACTATAAGAGCGAGAAGCAATTTAAATATGTTCAGGGACCATTTTCATCTCCAGAATTAAGGGTTATTTTAATGTTACATCATTGCCTTTTCTCTTTTACTTTCCTTTTTAGTTTTATTTTAGGGTTCCCTATTTTTAATGTTCATACAGAGATTTCTTTAACTGAAATACCGAATAGTTTCCTTGGTGTGAAAAACTATAATAGTACACAGGATCCTAATGAGATAATTAATAATGTGAAATAGGAAGTAAAGAGCTAAAGGTGTAGGGAAAGTGGGAAGGGTGGGGGAAAGGTAATAAGGGCGAGGAAAACAATATGAGAAACTGAAAAAATGGAAATAAAGTGTTTGTAATGGGGAGGGGAGGAGGGGGTGAAGGGAGGGCAGGGACAAGGGGAAAAAATGAGAATCAAGACCTATTTTGTAAAGGTACAGAATCCCAATGATGAATGTAATTGTATTGTATACTTAGATTGTACCAATAAACTCAATAAAAAGGAAAAAAAAATAAATCCTGTTAAATCCCATAGTTCTGTGTTTAGCATGTAGCATAAAGATGTGACTTCAAGAGGCTTGGGTGACCCAACCCACAGACATTGCTATTGCATCCCTCACAACCTCTCTCTCTTCAGGTAACTTTTCTTATTGTCTGTAGCTTTCCTAAGTGGGCAGTACATGTTTCTGGTTTCTCCAACTTCCTGACGTCTCCATTATACTTTTGGCTCTCACTACTTCGCACACTGCCCTCTCAGTGGTGCTCTGCCTGGCCTCTCAAGCTTTGTTGTGAAATTTAGGTGAAGTGCTTTTTGACCTCACAACTCTTGCATTCTGCATGTCTGCAAAACCAGTATCATGTAGATGATGCCAGGGTCTTCTTCCAGATTGAGCAGTAGACTGGTCACCTTGGATCATGGCTGCAGAGGCCTCCAAGTTCCTAGATGGCTGGCCACTGTGAATCACATCCCAGGGAACAGATTGCCTAGGTGATCATTCTGGAGCAGGGTGCTTTGGGATTCTCTTCTTGAAACAAATCTTTAACTTTTGTACCTCTTAGTCTGGGATCTTTCTGATTGCTAGGATGCCCTGAAGGCTTTTTACCTGTTGTCTGGATGCAAAGTACTTGACTTCTTTTTATTGTTGTTATTTTCAGTAACTAAGCTCTTCTCTGCCAAATTTTATAGCTCCTAACTTTGCAGGCACTTCCTTTCTGGCCACCAGCAAATTTTTTCAAATCATTCAGCTCTTGTTTTTGGTCCTACTTCTTGTAGTAGGTATGGTAAAAGCTACCATCAGTATTTTTAGAGTAGATATGGTACAACTGCCACAGCCTCAACTTAGGCTGATTTGAAATTTCCTCTGCCAGATTAATTAGTCCATCTTCCTTTATCTCAGTTTTTCACCAAGTCTCAGGACAAAAGCAAACTGAAGATGAATTTTCTGCCAGAGCATAACACAGATGATTTTGAGTCCAATTGCCAAAGGAGTCTTTGTTCCCAAGTGAAACTTCCGGAATCTGGTCTTTAACTTCTGTATTTTAATCATAATTCTCATCTTCTGATTTCTGACCAGAATCTCTCATCAAGCTCAGTTTATAGCATTTTAGGGTGTTTCTAGCTGGCATCTTCAAACCTTTCCAAACTATTTCCACAAACCAGTTCCAAAGGCTTCTGAACCACATAGTCAGAGAGTCACGTCAGTGACCTCACTTCTCTCATACTATAATCTGTTGTAGTCACTTTCCTGTCCCTGAGATGAAATACCTGGCATCTGCAACTTAAATAAGGAGATGTTTATTTTGGTTCATGTTTTCAGTCTACAGTTGGCTGGCTCCAGCAGAAGGGCACAGAGCAGGTTTCAGAGCAGGAAACCTGCTTATCTTGTAGTGGCCAGAAAGCAGAGAAAGAAGTGATGGGCTGGCAAGGGGCATATATCTTTCCTGGTTATGGCAACAGTGACCTGCTTCTAACTAAACCCCACCTCCCAACAATGCTCACACTCCTTGAACTTACCAGTGAATCTGCAAATAAGTACAGCAACCCCATGATCCAACCACTTTCCTGAAGCTCCAACTCTGAACACATGAGGCTTTGGGAGGACACTCTAGATCTAAACCATAACAATGACAATGTATCTGTCTTGGTTAATTTTCTCATCACTGGGACAAGATACCTGACACTTACAACTTATGGGAGGTTTATCTTGGCTAACCTTTTTGTCTATAGTTGGCAGGTTCCAAGGCAGGAAGTCATGGTAGAAGGGTCTAGCAGAGGAATGCTTCTCATGTTATGGCAGCCAGGAAGCAGAGAAAGAAGGGAGGAGTTCAGGAGATAGGTCGCTACCATGTCATGTTCCCAGTGATCAGCATCCACTGACCATGGCCCATCTCCTATAAGCAAGTTAGTTGTAGTGACCAGTGGTCCAATTGTCTTTCCAAAACCCTGCCTAAGGGCACATGAGGTTCTTGGGGGGTCATTTTAAAAAATCATTATATATTTGTGATACATGATATTCATTGTAGGGTATAAGCACACACTTATATTGCACCTCGATCCTTTGTACTTCTTCCCTCCTTTTCATCTCCTCTTATTCCCAGATAACCTTCCCATCTCTATAAAGTCTATCTCCCTATTTCCAATAATCTTTCTTTTATTTTGCTTTTCAAATTACTTATATTTTGTTTTGCTCACATAAGAGAAATGATGTATTTTTTAGTGTAATACACTTTTTTACACATTCTCTGTATTTTTCAGTCATACCTTTTAAAGGACAGCCCTTGTCTCTTTCCCCTTAATTTTTCCCATATACATATTCAGATGCATTTTGCTTAATAATAAATCTAGAGAAATTACTCACTGATCTAAACCTTTAATGATTTCAGCATTTATTTCATAGCATTTATGAAATGGTAACTTGGCTCTCAAGGAACACTGTGATCTGTTCCTATATAAGTTCCTTCATTTCCTTTTTTAAAAATTATTCCCCATCACCCATATTGTGATCTAGCCAAAAATGAATGATTTCTTGCACTTTCCTTTTCTTGGGCTTTTTGAAATAGTTCTTCCAGCTTCTTGTTTAAATCCTTGTATTTTCAAAGACTATCTCCTCCATAGTCCTGTGAATTATAAGTAATTTACTCTTCTCTTATAATCTTTTATGTCCCTCTAAAATTGCCTATTTTTAATAGTTACTGCTATGCATGTATTATGTTCCTTAGAAGATTATAAACTTGAAAATGATATTAAATTTTTATACCCTGCATCTCCTAAGACAATCTCATACATATATAATAGATTTTTAATTAATATTTATTGTATTTAATTGGAATTTATACTTAATAAAATAGTGGTTTAGCTCATGATTAAATGTAAAATGTTCAGTGGTTGTTGAAAAGACTTTTGAGATGTACATTATGTAGCCTTAGTAGGTATAGTACTGTACTGCATATTAAAACTAATTTTCTGTTTATAATGAATGAGATTCTTAAAACACCCAATATGAGTTTAGTACATAATCTCATTGTGAGTTAAAAAAACCCACAAAGATGTCTCATGTAATAAGATATGGGGATTTCAGAAAATGTTTGGATCACGCTTGTTCTAACTTCATCAGTGAATTAAACCAATGATGAGATTGTAATTTGATGGCATTATTTGGAAGTAATGAAAAGTTAGGAGATGGGGTTTAGTTAAAGAGAGTGAATCATGGAAATGTAAACTTGTGGTCTACATCTTGATGGTCTTTGGCCCCTTCTCTCGGTCTCCTTCCCTCCTTTCCGCTTCGTAACTGCCATGAGGTGGATAGCTTTCCCATGCTACACCCTTTTGTGATGATGTTGTTTCACTTCATTCCCACAGCACGAGAACCAGCCAGCTATAAACTGAAACTTCTGAAACCACGAACCAAAACAAACATTTTCTCCTTAAAGTTGTTTCCTCAAGTATTTGGTTACAGCAGTAAAAAGCTGATTAAATTAGATTGATTTTGCCAGGATGTAACTAGCTTGAATTCTTTAATTTATTTCTCATATTGTTTGCTTTATAATGATTTGACTTTCTACACCAAAATCAAATTCTACTTACAGATTTCATTTATTTTAAATCAAAATGTTTCTCCTAGAAAATTTCAATTTTTACTTAATCAAATTATCATGTGCAAAGTTAAAAAAATCAGATAGTATTAAGAAGCTTAAAATGAAAAATAGCATATCCCTGCCAAATCCCTTCCCAATTCCCAATTCTCTGTACATAATCATTTTAAAAGTATTTTGGCTGTTCTTCTGATACTAAATTCAATATTTGCAAATCATAAAAATGAACTGATCTTTTAATTTAATTTTTACTTTTATCAATATATATAAATTCATAAAATGCTACAATAAAAATTATCATATACATGCCTCAATCTTTCTATTGTGTAGTTCTTAAGGCTCAGAAGCAACTATTTTAACTCTTTTAATTGTTTCTTCCATTTATGTCCACATTTTAAACTATTATAGTTTTCTCTTTTTAAGTTTTTCTTTAGTAGATTTTTATGTACTTCTTTTTGGAGAAGATTGTGATTTAATTTCCTACCACCTCTATATGTATATGTGCAAACATATACACAGACATATACATATTGTCCTTCCTCTTCTTTTATTAGAGTTATAGTCATGCATTACTTAACAATGGGAATATATTCTGAGAAATGCATTTGTTAGATGCTTTTGTCTTTGGGAGAATATCAGCGTATATTTACACAAACCTCAGTGGATTAGCATATCATATACCTAGACTATTGCATTTAGGGCCGTGATGGATGAAACAATACAAGATTAAATTATGCACAAAGAAAATGGTGCGATTAAGATAGTGTAAATAGGAGAAATATGAGGCTGTCATAGTAAATAAGTGTTGCTTTTAAATAAACATTTTCATAAGTACCAATACACTTTAAGATAATGAAAAAAGCATAGTATAGTAATTACATAAACCAGTGACATAGTCATTATCATTGTCAAGTACTGTATACTATACGTAATAGTACGTGCTATACTTTTACATAACTAACAGTGAAGTAGGTTTGATTATGCCAGCATTATGTTACATTATAGGAGCTACAATATAAATAGGAAATAGGATTATTTTTAAATATACTCTTATAGGGTCACCATTGTATGTGTGGTCTGTTGCTGATGGAAACATGATTATGCTGTACATGACTGTACTTCATAGTTTTTGGCTCAGTATCAACTGATAATATATTATTATGGCTATGTGATTGTTTTTTACTGAGTCATGTAATGTAAGATGGCTACTGTCTGATATTTTGTAACTTTATACTTTATCCAGTTAAACTTTTATTTTTTAATTTTCTGAGTTTTCTGTGTATCTACTAATGCAAACTTTATATATAAACCCATGTGGCACTGGGGATTGGACTCAGGGCCTTTGCACTGACAGGCTCTGACTTTTTAAATAAATAAAATGCCCTTGTCAGATTGATTAATTGTATTGTAATTGTCATCTGCAGTTATCTGCAATAATAAACATGGTCCATATCTCAAAATTTTTCAATAGTGAAAGTTTATTTTTATTAATATTATTTCTAGTTGACAAATCATAATTACATTCCATTTATATTATATAACATGATATTTTGATATATGTATGCAATGCAGAGTGATTAAAGCAAGGTAGTTAACATACTTAACACTTCACCTAAATTTTTTTATGGTAATAGATTTTGAAATATCATTTCTAGATATTTTGAAATACATGGTATGTTCTCATCACCCTGCTATCCAGTTGATCTTTAAACTTACTCTTTTTGTCAAGTTGAAAATTTGTACCCTTTGGCCAAATTCTCTTGTTACCTCTACCCAAAGTTTAATTCTTAATTGTGGTAGTTTTTCACTATGGATTGAAAACCTGTCCATATCATCATCCCTTAAGGATTCAGAACACTGGGCAACTGTCATGTTGCCAATCTTGTGTCAGAGAGTGAAAAGTGTCACCTGTATCTTTCTCTTAAAGTTCCTGTGAAATGTTATATTGAAATACATTTCACTGGTCAAATGACACCAATGGCAAATATCCTGCCATTGATGGGCAAATATCCTGCCATTGATGGGGCTGAGAATATTTTTAAAAATATTATTTTTACTGTATGCACTAGGTAAAGTGTAAGCTCAGTATTTTAGTGTTCTAGCTTGTTTTCTACTTTTCATTTTTCCATAGCATTCCATCCCTATTTTAAGATCAGAATTTTAATCTTTATGGATCTTTCTGATGACATCGATTAGAATTTTTTGGTGATTTTTTTGTTTTGTTTCTAATATGTATCAGTTTCTTCCAGTTCTATTTTTTCCCCTCTTTGTTTATTTTGTTTTTTCCTTTACACTGGAGTCTTTTACAAATGTTTAGAATGTCTTGGGTGTCAGTTTCTTTTGATCAAGCATTAACAGCTTGATTAAGGATCTATTTCTAGGTCTTGTTAATTAGTCTACTTCATTTTGGAATCTTTAGGGTACTAGGATCTAGTGCTTTGATAGGGATCCTCAAATATGAGAATAAAGATTTTTTTTTTTCTCTGAGAAAGTTCTGTTTTTCCAAGAAAGTAATCTTTTGCTTTCTATGTGTATAAAAGATGCCTGGTTCTCAGGTTGTGCATATGAAAGGATAAAAGCTGAGTTGGGAAGGATCTCATACTCAGTGTATATACTTTAATAAATGCACATTTATCTTGCCTTACATCTTACCTTTGCCCTCTGCCTTATTTGAAGTCTCTGAGTGTTGGCCTACACTAGTAGAACTTTTGCCATGAAAATTGTAGTCTTTTGATGCTAGTGTCCAGTGCAGGGGTGGGAGAGGTTTGTGTGTGTGTGTGTGTGTGTGTGTGTGTGTGTGTGTGTGTGTGATATATCCAACAGATTTTTTTTTCTCATTGAGTTTATTGGTACATTTTATGTATACAGTACAGTTACATTCATCATTGGGATCTTGTACCTTTACATGACAGGTCTTGTTTCTCATATTTTCCCCTTGTCCCTGCCCTCCCTTCACCCCCCTTCCCTATTTACAAATATTTTATTTCCATTTTCTCATGTTTTTTTCTTTTCTCTTCCCATTTCCCCTACACTTTTAGCCCTTTTCTCCTATTTCACGTTGTCAATTCTATCATTAGGATCTTATGTACAATTATAGTTTTTCACACCAGAGAAACTATTCAGTATTTATACATGTGTGACTTATTTATTTCACTTAGGAGTATATCCTCAATATGTATCCATTTTCCAATGAATGACTCTAATTTCTCATTCTTTATGGTTTTTATATAGAAAAACCAAATCTTCTTTATCCAGTCTCCAACTGATGGGAAAGTGGGCTGTCTCCAAGTTTTAGCTATTACAAACTGTGCTACTATAAACATAGGTGTGCATATATCACTGTGTATGATTCTTTTAATTCTTTTGGAAAGATACCCAGCAGAGGGATGGCTGGGTCAAACAGGACCTCTAATCCTATCCAACAGGTTTTTGATCCTGAGCTCTTTAAAGTGTTTTATGAAGTAAATCTGGTCTTGTCTTTATTCTTTCCTTTATGTTACAGCTTTCTCTTTCCTGATAAATAAATTACCTATCTTACATCAGTGCCCTCTTCCCAAATACATTAAAAATCACATTTTATGATGCATTTTATTTTCTTTGTATTTGTCTCTTTTTTGTCCTTTGCCATCTCAGTTTGTGAAAAGAATAGATAAAATTTTTATGACCAAGTCACTAGAAACTTGTTGATGAAAGTTTCAAAGTAGCAAACATTAGACTGTCAACTAATTATCAATGGGACTTTGTAGTAGAAAGTATGAGTATGTGTTTTAGTCACTTACTCATTCCTGAGAAAACAATACCCAACAGCCACAAATTAAAGGAGTAGAGGTTTATTTTGGTTCACAGTTTTTAGAGAATCCAGGCCATGGTCAGTTGGCTCCAGGCACAAAGGACATGGTGAAAGGGTCTGGCAGAGGAAAGCTGCTCATGACATGGTCATCAGGAAGCAGAGAGAGTAGGGAGGAGCTATTGAGGGAAATATACCCTTTCAGGTCACACTCACAGTGACCTGCCTCTAACTAGGCACCACCTCCTAATAGCACACATACCTGCTGAGCTCATTAGTGGATGAATCTACCAGCAAGTATAGTACTCCATGATCCAATCATCTTCTAAAATCCCCTACCTCTGAACATAGGAAATCTTTGGGGGAACATTCTAGATCTAAATCATGATTGATTACTTTGTAATACACAAATATTGTGGAAACTCTTCCAGTTTTAGAATCAGGTTAAAGACATGTACAACCTATGACAAATAAAACAGAGGAGCAGATATATAGCATACATCAGGTTGGGGCCACACTTCAGAGAGCTTTTGAAGGTAGTTTGCAGGTTATTTATTTATTTGACACAGGTTCTCTGTGCCATCTATGGAAAGTTTAATTCTTAATCATGATAGTTTTTTCATGATTAAGAATTTCATGAGTTTAGGCTGGCTTTGAATGCCTGATCCTCCTCCCTCAGCCTCCCAAGTGCTGAGATTACAGTACATCCCCATGCCTGGCTTAACGTTTTAAAGAATAAGAAATTCTTATATTTGAGTAATGACTGATTTCAAAAATGTATCCCTAACACAAAAACAGTATTTTTAATTGTTACCTTCAAAATATTAGAATTACATTTTCTATAGTCTTTCTTTTAGATTGTCTTCATATTTATTTATTTTAGAAATGCTAAATTATGGTATCATGAGCTAGAAAGGTTACTGAACTGATAAGCAGTTTGGGATACAAATTGCATTTTGTAATAAACTTTCCCACTATTCCTGGTAGAAACTATCAGAAGGTAAATTTTTAACTCTAAAATTTCCTAAATCTGAGGAGTTATGGCATCTACAGTCAGAAAAACAAAGGAGAAAGCACATGAATGATAAGGGGCAAGCAGATATAAATTTAAATTTTTCAAAAATGAAAACATTTCCCAAAGATGAGGCGTTTAATTTATTGTTACTATGAGTTATGGAAACCTACCAGGGATTTGGTGGCAATGACTTGAATTTAAATCATGTTTATCCTACTGTCTAATGGTACATATTACTTAACTTGTTTGTGTCCTTGTCTGCTAATTATTAAACAAGTAGAATTGTATATCATATAGCTATTCAGAGATAAAGTGAGATGAGATAATGTACCTGGAATATAGTAAGCCTTTAATAGTTACTAATTTAGCGCATTAATAATTAGGAAACTGAAACTGCTGAATTTATCAGATACAACAACTTTTTGGCTCAGTCTAAAGGATTATCTACAAGTAAGATCATTTGATCTGCAAAAAGGGATAATTTGACTTCCTCTCTTCCTATTCATATGCCTTTTATTTCTCTGTCTTGCGTAATGTCTCTGGTTAAGAATTACAGTACTATATTGAATAGCAGTGGCAAAACTGGAATACTTGCTTTATTCCAGATATTAGAGGAAAGACTGTCAGTTTTTCCATATCATGTATGTTGTGGGTTTGACATATGTAGCCTTTCATTTATGGAGGTATTAGGTATACCTAACTTTGTGAGGCTTTTTTAAATAACAGATGTTGAATTTTATCGAATGCTTTTTCTGCAGCCATTGAGATGAGCATTGTTTTACATTCATTTGCTTGTATTCAACTATCTGCATCACTGGGATAAAGCCCATGTGATCATAGTATGTAATCTTTTTCATACACTGTTGGATTTAGTTTGTTGGAATGTTGTTGAGAAATTCTGGTACCATGTACACACATGGTTCTATGTACATTGTAGTTTTACACGATGAAAATTATCAAGGGCACACAATAATAGAAAGCCACCCCATGCCAATGGATTGAAAAAAAATCAATATTGTTAAAATGTCCATACTACCCAAAGCAATTTACCAGATTCAATTCAATCTCTTTTGTAATGCAATGACATTCTTCACAGAACTTGCAAAAACAATAAAGAAATTTATGTGTAACTACAAAAGACTCCAAATAGCCGAAACAGCCCTGGGGAAAATCAAAACAAAAGATAAACAAACAAACTAAAAATTAGAGACATCATAATACCTGACCTAAAAACATGGTAGAAAGCTGTAGCAACCCAAATAGCATAATACTGTCATTAAAACAAACATGGACCAGTGGAACAAAACAGAGAACCCAGAGACAAATTCACATATCAGTAGCCTCCTGTTGTTTACAAAGGTACCAAGGCTACATTGCAGAAAGGACATTCTTTTCAGTAATTGGTGCCTGAAAAATGGGATAGTTATACAGAGAAAAAATGAAGTAAGATCTCTGTCTCTTGTCACATAGAAAAATCAGCTCTAAATCGATCAAGGACTTAGATGTAAGGCCTCTCTACTAGGCAGGGAATATCCTAGAAGGAAATATAGGCAAAACATGTGAAGACATTACAGTAGAAAAGGTAAATTGTGTGTGTAAGATTCCCCTAAGCATAGGCAAAAAAATCCAAAACTAGACAAATGGAATTATATCAGAATGAGAAACTTCTGCACAGCCAACAAAACAATCAGATTAAAAGAGACAGAAGAAAATATATTCAAACTATTCAGCTGAAAAAGGTTAATATACTTGCCATATAAGGAACTCAACAGAGAAAATAAAACAAAACAAAAACAATTCAGTAGAAAAAAGTCAAATGATCTGAATAGATTTTTGTCAAAATAAGACATACAGATGTTAAACAGTTATATGAAAAATTCTCAATATTACTAATCATTAGGGAAGTGGAAATCAAAATCACAATGGTATATCCCCTCATTCCAATTAGAATTGTTATTACCAAAAAGATAAAAGATAGCAGAAGTGGTAAAAAAATGTGGATAAATGAAATCTTTTATAAGCTATTAGTGGAAGTGTAAATTTGTACAGATGTTATGGTAAACAATATGAGCGATCTCTCCAAAAGCTGAAAATAGAATTACTGTATCATCCAGCAGTCATACCACTGGTATTTACCCAAAGGAAATGAAATCATTATATCAAAGAGATACTTGAATGGCCATGTATATACAGCCCTATTCTAAACAGTAAAGAAGTGGAAATAAGCTAAGAGTTCACTAGCTGACAGGAGGATGAAGAAAATGTGCATCAGAACATAACAAAATACTATTCAGCCTTCAAAATGATGAAATGTTATTATTTGGATTGAACTAGTGGCCATTATATTAAAGGAAATAAACCAAGTACATAAAGATAAGAAGCACATGATCTCACTCATGTGGAATATAAAAATTTGTTCTCAGAGAATTGAGAATACAATGATACTAATCAGAGTTTGACAGAGCAAGGGTGTCATAGTTAGATAGGAGAAGTTCTTATGTTCTGTACAGTAGGCTGACTGTAGATAATTATGATGTACTATATATTTCAAAAATACAGAAGAATAGATTTAGAATGTCTTCCCCATGAAGACATATATACTTGGGGAAACTGGTATGTTTATCCCAATTTGAACTTTATAGAGTATACACATATATTTAAACAAAACATAATACACAAAAAATATAATTAAACACAAGCCATAACATTCCACCCTCGGCCCCTCAAAGACTTTAGTCCATCTCCAAGAGTTGTCAAAGTCCTAAAAGTTTCAGCATTGCTGAGAAGTCCAAGTCCCCAATCTCCTCTGAGATTTGAGGCAAACTCTTAGCTGCAAGCCCTTGTACAAATGAAAAGAAAGTCAAATATTTCTAACATTCAATGGCAGAAGATAGACATTTCCATTCTAAAAGTTACAAACAAGGAGAGACATAGGAATAGAACCAAAGCAAGTCCAAAATCCAGCAGGGCAAACATTATATTCCACAGTTCCACTTCTAGCATCCCCAGCAATCTGTGGCAAGTTATAAACTCCAAAGGTCTTGTGTGGCTCGCCCCTATGGCACTGCAGATGGTTGTAGCTCCCATAGTTTCTCTCTTGGGGATTTTCTGCTCCCTCCTTACAGCTTTCCTCAGATGATCCATGCTCCTGGGTTGTCTGGGTCTCTACTGCACCTTGGCTTCACACTCGCAGCTTCACACACTGCCACTGCCTAGCTTCACAGACCTTCTTCTGAAATCTATGTGGAAGCCTTCCTGACTCCACAACTTGTGCATTCTGCATACACCGAAAACCAGTGCCAGGTGGATGATGCCAAGGTCTGCTGCCAGCTAGAGCAGGAGTAACCAGTCTTCTCTCTCTCTTGAGTGCCTGGATTTCTGAGCACTTTGAATCCAATTGCAAGAAGCACATTCTCTAGGCTGCCACTATTCTGGAACATTGTGCTCTGGAGTTCTCTTCTCAAAGCAAATTCTTTCACCTTTGCAATTCTGAGGCTGCAAAAGGTATAGTACTGCTGTTTCCCATGGTACCCTCAGGCCATCTTTTCTACTCTCATATTCCTTCTCATCAATCAAAATATCCTTGGCTTTATCATTGCAGGCTGTAATTTTACTGGAACTTCCTTTCTTGCCAAACACAAAACACTTTGAATCAGTGTGCTGGGCTCTTTGCTCTTGATTCTTAAATCTGGCTAAAAGCCCCCAACAGTAACTATGCTACCACCTCAACATTAGACTGCCTTGAAATTTCTTCTGCCAGAATAATTAGTCCAATGCCCTTAACCTCAGTCTTGGGCAGTCTCTGGGCAGGAGCAAAGTGCAGACAAACTTTCTGTTAAGGCATAACACATTGTTTGGAATCCAGTAGCCAATGTAGTCTGCTTTCCAGCAGAAACCTCCAGAGCCTGGTCTTTAACAGCTTTCTGGTCTTCTGAGCTCTGACCAGAATCTCTCATACAGTACAGCTTAAGGCATTCAAGCTCTATATTTTCAGCTAGCATCTCTGAACTTTTCCAAACTTTTTCCCTTCCCACAATCCAGTTCCAAAAGCTTTTGAGCTGCATGGCCAGGTAATGTCACAGCAACGACCCTATTCTCTGGTATGAAATTTCTGTGTTAGTTATTTACTCTCATTGATGAGGCAAAATACCCGACACCCAAAGTTAAAGAAGAAGAAGTTTATTTGGTTTTTAGTCTGTAAAGCTTTCAGTCCATAATTGGCTGGCTCCAAGGCAGTGTGGGTTGGTGGATGAGAACAGTTTATAGTGGCCAGAAGGTACCAAAGCAACAAGGAAACCTTACCAGAGTATTTCTGCCCCTTTTATCTTATTAAAACCACTTTGGGTGAGCTGCACTCACACCATGAATTCCGGTGCCCTCAGGCACAGTCCCACCATGAATCAATCACACACTCTACCCACCTTTAGAAAAGCATGAGGCCATAACAGCCACTGTGGAAAATAGCCCATTAGTCCATCAAAATGTTAGTCATAGAGTTACCAGGCAACTCAGTCATTCTCCTTAGTATATAATAAAGTGACATGTCATGTATATTTGCATAAGAACTAGTACATGAATGTTCATAGAAGCCTAAAAGTGAGAATAACTCCAAAGAGTATCAGTGGTGATCACATAAGTGAAACGGAATATATTACACAATAAAATACTATTTGGAAATGAAAAAGAATGAACAATTGATATGTACTACAACGTGGATAAAACTTGAAGACATATTGTAAGTCAAAGAAATCAGCTGTCATAGTCACATTTCCATCACTGAGACAAATTACTTCTTCAGTTTAAGGGAGAAGTTTATTTTGGATCATAGTTTTAGAAGTTTCAGTGCATGGTTAGCAATCTCAATTGCAGAAAAGGTATTGTTAAAGGACCTGTCATAGAGGAAACCTGCTCATGTCACAGTGACCAGAAAGGGGGCGGGGAGAGAGAGGAGTCAGGGAGGGAAATATACCCTCAGGTCATGCCCCCAGTGACCTGTCTCTCACCAGGCTTCACCTCCTAAATAGTAAGTCAGCTATGAACTCATCAGTGGACTTAATGCATTGCGTATAGCTCCCCCATTATCCAATTGCCTTCCAAATGAGGCTTTTGGGAGCATTTTAGGTCTAAACCATAACAAAGGCTACATTGTACAATTTAGTTCATACAAATTTCCAGCAAGGTAAGTATATGGAGAGAGAAATTAGATTAATAGTTGTAGGGGAGTGCCTACTAATGGATAAGGGTTTCCTTTTGGGGAACTAAAATATTTTAAAATTAGATTGCATATTAATCATTGCTCAACTTTGTAACTATCTAAAAACTATTAAATTGTACACTTTGAATGGATAAGTGGCATGTGAATTATATCTTAACCCAGTGGTTGAAAGCAAAATGAAACACATATGTATGTTCTCTGAAAGAGGAGTGAGAGTAACACCGTTGTAATCGTTGATATGACCCAGACCTGAAGTTTTCTAATACTTTGGCATCTTAGGACCATTGAAGAACAAGAGGGAGCCAAAATCAAGTGATATGTTTGGAAAATTGCTGATTTAAAACATCTAACTAGGTCGTCATGTTTGTCAAGAAAACATGATCTCAGCAAAAACTATAAATGCAGTCTCTTTTAGAATATTCAGTAAGATGGCCAAATCTCAAAAGAGAAATTCCTGGTTTGAGAAGAAAGGGGATGTTAATTTAAACATAGATAGGAGTGGTATCCAGCATCAGAAATTTTGTTTCTGATTATCACCAATGAGCTGAGATGTTTGATCAGTAGAATCAAGCCCTGAGGAGGACGGGTAATAGCTATTATGTGTGAAATTAGAAACTCATCTACTCTCTAAGTTTG
Organism: Fukomys damarensis; assembly: GCF_012274545.1. Lineage (NCBI taxonomy): Eukaryota > Metazoa > Chordata > Mammalia > Rodentia > Bathyergidae > Fukomys > Fukomys damarensis. The sequence continues at coordinate 22,658,995 of NW_022900932.1, forward strand.
AAGAAGGGACTATTTTGAGGCCAGATAAGAAGAAATAAGGAATTGAAGAGATGAAGTATAGATACAAAGGGTTAATCTGTGGTATGAAGAATAGGATGCAAGGGAGGAGTGAGGCTCACCCTTATCCTCTCTCTATCTTTTAATTAATTCAAGGCCTAGGATTGTCCTAAATCTACAGTTCCAGACATTAAGAGATTTAGCTTTTGGGAGTAGGGAATATAGAATCATAGGAAATAACAGCCAGTGTCAAACCCATTGGATAATTGTATCTTTTCCTTAAAATCCTTCCTCTAAAAGAGCAATACCAAAGGAAATAATAAATGAAGATCAGTGATGGATGATGATGGTGATGATGACAATAATGATAGAGATGAACTATAACTGGTAGAACAAAACAATGTACCAAGGAATCCTGATTCTGAAGGCCAACAATGGTGGTCCAGAAAGTGATGCAATATGAGGGTCACTCAAACATCTGTAGTTGTTTCCTGATTGACCATTAGGACTCAGGATGTGCCATAGGTAGAATAAACTGTACAGATGTCAGGGTTCTGGTGTGATCATTTCCTTTCATGTTTCCTGAGTAGGGAGAGAGTTTCTTTAAGATGAAGAGTAGGATTGTTTTTCTTACCAATTTATTTTTAGTTATATTTTCTAATTCCTTTTAGGTCCTCTATTGTCCTTTTTAGGATTTATCGTCTTGCCTTTTATATGAAAAATCCTGACAGTAAAAAAGAATAAGACATTCAAAGCTGAGTTTGTAAACACAATGCCCCAAACCATCCTGAATATTAAGTTTAGATTTGCATCAAATACATGACTTATAAATTAACAAGGAGCAGTGACAATTTGCAACTAAGAAAAGCCGCTATGGAAGGAAAGAGGAAAGAGAAAGAAACAAATGGAATGGATGAATGAAATGTAATGTGAATTGAATGTCTACTGTACGGATGGGAAGGTTCAAGGTGGTTTTCTTTCCCTGTAAAGTAGAATAATCATCACTGTTATTGTAGATAGTAAGAATTAAAACATGATTGAAAACATAAGAGAGACAATGAGAATGGCAGCAGGAAAATTGTTTTTCTTTTCCTTAAAGTTCACATACATTGTCAGTTTCATTCTTTTTTCAATCACTGAACTGCACTAAATTCCCCTAATCCTTTGTAGTTTAAAGATTTATGCCATTTTATGTAGTTCATAAGGGAAAACATTTGCCACTACCTTTCATGTGCTATGCTCTTCTTCTTTAATTTTATGTAAATTAATTTTTCTGACTGTATTAATTGTTAACCAAACTGGAAAACCTACTCTAGATCCTAAAGAAGTGAGCTTTGTTATCTTGATGTTATACCACAATTATCATTTTGTCTGAATTGTGCACTTAACTTCCTCAACGCCTTATCAAATGTCTCCTTTTGGCCTATCTCAACATCTAACAGTTGAATTTATTTTATTATTAAATTAGCAATAATGTAAAAACCATAAATATGCTGCTTTACCTCTTTTGGACAAAGTAATGGGACATATGAATTTCACCTTTGGATGTTTATGTGGATGAAGTTTCACTCAATAAAATGACTGTTTTTTCCCTAAAATGTCTTTAACCATACATACAATTAAATAAATACATAAGATGGGATTCTCTAGTAATTTTCTTAGAGTTTTAACATTGCTTTGAAAGTCTCCAAGTGATATTAGGAATTTAATTTATTTTCTGCCAGAAAGGAGAAACAGAATAAGATATCAAATATTCAATTTAAGTTTTAATTAAGATAATTTAAGATCAAATAAGAAAAATAACAGGTCAATATGCGAAGGAAAACTGAAAACTTCAATATTATAGACATTGAGAATACTCAATTGCAGGGCCGGGGATTTTGCTCAGCGGTTCCACTGCCTACCTTGCAAGAAAAAATATTTAATGAAACTGAGGACAAAGTTAATTTAAATGTATAAAAGTTAAGTCGTTTAAATAAAAAATAACAGTTAAAACTTCAAACTCTGTTACTAATGTCTTCCATTAAATTAAAAAAGCATCTTTGCTATAATATTTTGTGCTTACACAAGCACTTGCTTACTTATACAGCAAACATTTCATCAGTTTTTAGCTATAAACATTTATAAGTTTAGAATTCTGATAACAGATAATAATTTTATGCCTATAAAATAATATCAAACAATATGAAACAACAGTTATTTAAGTAGTTTCTTGATTCATCATGCAATACTTACACAGCTGGGCTTTATAAGGCCAGTGTGTGAGTGATAATTACATAGCTATAATTCTATGCTGGTTGTTTTAAGAACAAACAGACTCTTGGGGAGTTAAAGATAGGGTTTGTGGTTTTTTTAACTCAAGAAATAATCTAAAGAATAAAGTAATACAAAGGCTCCTAGTGTGCCATGCTGAAAGCACAAATTTCAGTTTAAACTAGAGAAGGCAAAAGCTATTAATGTTCTCATTGCCACATTACTTTTCTCACATTTTACCTGGGCAGGGTTCTTGTTTCTAATTATGTTCCAACATGAGTGCCTTGTTAAATATAATGTGGAAAGTATTACAGAAAGATATCTTGGCTGGTATTTGTTTTATATTTATAAACAATATTCTACTTAAGTAAGATTTTATATTTATTAATGATATTCCAGTACATTGACTCAGGTCCCAAACACAAATACAGTATTCCCTTAAAATGAGTGGACTCATGCTTAATGCATAGGTTTTTTGGGTTATGTCTTTTCTGGGTTATGGTTTTTTAGGTGTTATGTCTTGTTTCACTTAGTTTGGCTTTTTTTAGACTATTGAGTAAGGAAAACTAAATTTGTTTCTTAGTTAAAAGCAATAATGAACAAATAATATTACACAGAATATATGATAGAACAAATAGTTGAAGTTTTGTACAGGTTTCTATAAATATCTGGGAACTTTTTGGAAAATCATGAAGGGTTCAGGTATGACTTCTAGGACCCAGAAAGTAATAACATTGAGGCTCTACTTATTATCACTACGAAGTTCAACCAAACTAAATGTTAAAGATTTCATGGGGAAAAAATAGTTTATGAAATCATTTTTCCCTAAACTAAGGTCAGACAATTTACCATGGTTTAGTATGGTCCATCTACCAGACAACAGAGTTACAGAGATTAACAAAGATAAGCCTTTTCCTTATCCTTTTATCTTTTCTAATCCTTCTTTGAAAATTTGGAATTTCATTGTTCAGTAGTTACTATTTTTATAGTATTCAAATTTTCCTAAAGTAACAATATATAGTTTTTCATAAATGAATACCTAAAGGTGTTTTACAGCATTTCATTTAGCCTATGATTAAAAAAAAATATTTTCTGGGCCAAGGATTTAGCTCAGTGGTTCTACCATCTTATGCATTTTGCAAGCTACAGTAAGGTCCCGAGTTTGATCTCCCATACCAAAAAAAAAAAAAAAAA